>NC_091987.1:101885786-102593251 GCF_044704955.1 Pristiophorus japonicus
GGGTGTCGGGGGGAGCGGGTGTCTGGTCGGGTGGGGGGGGGGGTGGAGCGGGTGTCGGGTCTCGGGTCGGTGCGGTGGGGGGGGAGGAGCGGGTGTGGGGTCCGGGGGTGGGGGGGTGCGGGTGTCGGGGCGGGGCGGGTCTGGTCGGTTGGTGGGGGGGGGGGGGGGGGGGGGGAGTGTTGGGTCTGGTCAGGCGGGGAGCAGGAGCTGGCTGTGGGAGGAGCCCCAGTGAGGCCATTGGGCCAGGGCTAGTGGCTGCGTGCTTCGGGCCCCTCCCACAGTTCGGCGCCTGGAGCTACTGCACTTGCGTGACGACTGTAGCGCGCATGTGCAGAGGTCCCGGCACTGTTTTCAGCGCCGGGACCTGGCTCCGCCCCCCCACAGATCGTGCTGGCTGCGCCGAGGGCCAGAGGACCTGCAGAATACCGAGGATTTTTTTAGGCGTGAAAAACGGGTGCCCAACTCGGAGGGGCGCCCGTTTTTTTTCTTGTGGAAACTTGGGCCCAAAGTGAGGTGACTCTTATTGTCTGTTTAATTGACAGCAAACTGTAGACCTGCAAAACATCATACAGAAGTATGCTCGGGAACATGATGCTCTTCGGAAGGAACAGGCAATATTGCAGCAGAGACTACAGGAAAAGGTACGGCTATTGAATATTTAACATGCAATAAGATACTAATTCTTGCCTGATTACAGCTGCATGGAAAGCTCTGATACCTCTCCCAAGTACTCATTATGTATGAATCTAGACATTTGAGTGTCCGTGCGCCATTTATCTGAGGCGCATTGCAGTCAAAAAACAAATCCTGTCATTACCCCCAACAGCCACACATCACTTCCCAGCATAAGGTACTAATTCCCCCTCTGTCACCGAGGCAAATTGTAGTACTTGAATTGCCATTCTGGCTAAGCTAAGCTGACTTTGCACGGACTGGGGATCAAATCTCTGGCCTTCTGGTGTGCATTATATGCTGTCTTCACCAACTCGGCTGTCATTGTGTCACTAATACAGATTACCACATCTTTTTCAGTCATCAGTAATGAGCTGGGGCAGCTGGTTCCAGCCCAATACCCACGTGCAACAGGAGGAACTAGTTGCAGCTGGTAAACCTCACATCAACACCTTTCTCAATGCAAGAAACAAGGCATTGTCTCAGGAATCTTCTGTCAAACTTTCTGAATGATGTTTCTGCTGTAACAAGTTCTTCACAGCATATGACTGATTTTTGTATCGATAATTATACTAGCACCAGTACTGATCTTTAAGACTTTGACTCCAATATCCACTTCAGGAGACTATTGCACTAGCTCTATTTGAAATGACTGGATATATAGGATTCATTGACATTCCTTAGGCCAGCAGGCTTTCTATTGAAGAGCAGTTTTAATGCTCCATTTTCAGAGGTAGCTCTAAGAGAGCATCAATAGGAGTTGTAATCTGTTCCTCAGCACTCGTTTCTATGGAATCCAATCACATCTCCTTAACGACTTTCACTCCTGCGTAGCTGTGGAGCAGAACTTTGGATCCCGGAGGACAAGGCACCAGTAAAGGCTTCATTGTCTAATGGATTAAGGGAACTTAAGATTCGGCTTTCACCCAATTCTTTCTCCCTCATTTTGTAAGGTCACCTCAGAAATTGCAGGGAAGAATTTCTTACTGTGTGCCACTATTAATTCCAGGGGCCAAGTAAAGTAACTCATTGCTGCTTCCCCTCCATAGAGTGACAGATTCCATGTTTTCCTCCCCTTTTGTGAGGAGAAAGCCGAGTTAGCAACCACATCGAAGTATTATCAAGCAAATTAAATCCATTCTCATTGGGCATTGGTTAAGGAACACCATGAGGAATTCCAATTGATAGACTTGACAAGTTAGAGCTTTTTTAAACTGGATTTGAGATGGTAGTTTTCGAGATTATGAAAGGCAATTATAATGTAAATAGTGATGGATTGTTTCCACTGATCAGCGAGACAGCAACAAGTGGGCACAAATTTAAAATTTCTATAGAAAGAAAAGGGAGTCTGAAACAAAAGGTGGCTAATCATTTTTGGAGCAGAGTTCCTAAATTATTTTAAAAGGGAATTTTATAGTACAGGTTGTACCTCTCCAGTCCGGGACACTCTGGTCAGGAAACATCCCTGGTCCGGCATCATTCCCGGCGGAGGGTCGCGACCTGCGCTTTGTCCTGGGGCTGGCTGCTCCTCTTCTCCCCGCTGCCTCCTTGGTTGGGTCGGCATGGAGAGGGAGCGAGGAGCATGGCCGCTGACTGAGGCACTGAAGCTGGGCCTGAGAAATGCTGCGCAGTAGGCTTCTGCGCAGCACATGCGCAGAACGCGGTCGGGCCGTTGTTAGCAGTACCCAGTAAGTCTAGGGTACTGCTGATAACGCTAGGGTCGGTGTGACCTCCCGTGGTCTGGAATATTCTCTAGTCCGGCACCGGTCACGTCCCAAGGGTGCCGGATTGGAGAGGTGCAACAGTACCTTGAAAAAGGGAACATTAAAAGGAATGAGCAGGAGACTGGACTTAGACCATGTGGCTCATGGAGAAAACACTGTTACTGACTTCATGGGTCGATTGGCCTGTTTCGATGCAGAAATCTATGATCATTAATGCTTAATATGGGCTATGCTACTTAGTCCTAATCCATTCTCATGCTGTGAGTTTGCAGTATTGACTTGTTGACACTCAAATATAGAGGAATGGTCAGTGTGCTTCAACATTGTGGCACTCTGCTGCACTGATCTTGTTCTTCAATGTGTGATGGAAGTCAAGACTCTTGCAAATTTCACGTGGCTGAACTTGAATCTCCCTCTTTTCCAAAAGGATACAATTGCTTTAAAAAAAAAATAGAAGTGGAATATATTTTTTAGGCAGTAATTATGTTCTGGGGCTAAATACTTGGGTTCATAGTTTTAACGAGAATACAAAATAGAATGACTTTCTATTACAGAACTTTAAGGCTACATTGCCAGGACAGCAGGATTCTTGTAAAACCACAGAAGTAACTTCAAGTACCCAGAACTCTAAGTGGGGGGTCAATGGGGATACGACATTGAACATGTCACCCAGCCTGGAAACTGCTTTATCTACTGCTTCAACCCCTCCGAGTAATCTTCAAATTGTGGAAGTCAAATCGCTGTCATCTCCACAAATATCATCTAATGGTCAGAGGTTAGTAACATTTTGGATGCCGTTTATATAATCACAATTGTACAGTGGGACCCAAGCACTGATTTTAATGGGATCTCTCTGGTCTTAGTCCTGCTTAACTCTTTTGAACATTGCTATAGAAATTAATGCACTAGAAACCTTGCTGTATTTCCACAAACCAGATCTATGCGTTCAAGATGTCTGCTTTCATTATTTGCTATTCGAAAAATCAGCATGGAGCATATTCTGGCCCAGCATTTCCGGGAGCGGTGAGTGCAGAGCGTTGGATTTTTTTTCCTTGTCCTTTAGCTCCAATTATTTTTGCACCGCAAATTGCTTCAAGTGCAAATTGATAACGGAGCAGCGAGATCAACGGCATCTGGGACCTGGGTGAACGATGGGACCAATAGTCTATCTTTTTAACTAATGAAATTTAAAGATACAGGAAGAAACCGAGCAAACGATGAAGTAAATAGGGTGAATTAGAGTCAAATTAGATGGAGAGAGGGAATCTAAAATATTGGATTGATAGAAAAATGAGATAGAAAGGAAAAGTTTAAAAAAAAAAATTACATTTAAAGTTTGTAAAATGAGAAACAATTTACTGCCGGCAGTAGGTGAGACTCCCATAGTTTCAATTGTCCCTCTTCTGGTTCTGCAAGGTTGAGTGGCATGTCTGAACCATAACTCACCCTATTGACACGGTGCTTGCGCTGTGAAATAGCAGCCCTAACATTCTGCAGAGTTGACACGTATAGGGAAGTTGACAGCGAGCTGCAATTTTTACAAGGGTAACGGAGTTGCGCAAATCATCCAGCAACTTATGGCGAGGAGGAGGTATGCAATGAGTTGCGAATCGCCACAAATTGCTGCATTTTTTTAAGGTACTAATATCTACATGCACCATGAACTCACCGTTATTTTTCTAGCAAATTCTGGGCAAGTGGCATCTTTGGCAGGGCCCACTTGCAATTTGGCATATTATGGCACAAATGTACTTGTCATGTTGACAGAGAATGTAGTTTCAATGGTTAAAATGCTGGGCCAACTGCGCTAGTGTACGGTCATAAGGCCAGTCTGAGTGTTGTTTCCATGATCTGTTTGTCCTGGCAGTTCCACACAACTGATGTGCACGGGCTCACTTCGTTGCAACTAAAATTGCACCCCTCCTACACTGCACTGCCATGTACCAAAACAAATCTTTAAATGCAGGCTTGTTTGCCAGTAGAGTTGCATGTATGAACTCAGCTGTAGTTGTTGCTGTGCCTTTACATTAACCAGTCTTGTTCCCACCACTACAACAGTGTTTTATATGGAGAATTACAGTTAAATAATTGTAAACAGTTTTCACCTCTGCTGAGTACATTATTCAAGCAGAATTTTTAAAATGCAATTCATTGGACACTATGAAGCATAGGAAGTTCATTTTTCAGAGTTAGTGTGATGTCCTTTCAAGGTTTCCTTTTCATGCGCGCGCACATTTTTTCTTCATTTTCTGCCAGTGAAGAGGTTTGAACTGCCTGCCAAAACTGTTCAGTTAAATATATGTCATGATAGCAAAAGTTCAGCTCATATGTCACATACTTGTTGGTGTCATGGGGCCTTCTCAGTCAGTGGAGGAAAGGAAAGAAGAGAGCGAAGAAGACACCATCACTCAATCTTGCAATCGCAGCCAGTAGCTCATACTGACAGTGTGTGTATTTTAGAGGCTAGAATGGAGGAGGGATCTGCATATGGTGACACACCGGCCGCAAGTGCACAGGAGCCAGGGCGGGGTTAAGGGTAGTGCTGGTGCCAGCTTGCTGGAGGGCGAGGTCACTAACTAGTTCTGCTGCAGAGGATTCAGATGAAAACTTCAATGGGCAAGGCTATAGAAGAAGGCTGATGGGTGTATATAACCAAATGCATGGTGAACTGAAAAGCCTGCACTCAATGTCAATATTTGGCACAAGGCTTTGCATAGAGCTTGGAGACTATCCTTTCCAATATGGAACGGGAGGTCACCTCCATCAGCACACCTGTGGAATCCATCATGATGGCCAATGTCACAGCCTGCATTGCAGCACAAACGGATTCCAGCAAAGGTCTGCTGCAGTGGAAACTCAGACAGCTGCCATCATTGTTCTGTATACCACTATTCAAAGGGGATTCCAGGACACCGCAGCAGTCTCAGTCTGTCCTCCAACAAATTACATATGATTACATAGGATATACGGCGCAGAAAGAGGCCATTCGGCCCAACCAGTCCATGCCGGTTTTTATGCTCCACTCGAACCTCCTCCTGTCTTTCCTTGTCGATCAGCATAACCCTCTATTCCCTTCTCCCTCATATGCTTGTCCAACCTCCCCTTAAATGCATCTATACTATTCGCTTCAACCACTCCCTGTGGTAGCGAGTTGCACATTCTCACCACTCTTTGGGCAAAGAAGTTTTTTCTGAATTCCCTATTGGATTTCTTGGTGACTTTCTTTGATGGCCTCTAGTTATGCTCTTCCCCACAAGAAGAAGCATTCTCTCTGTATCCACTCTATCAAAACCTTTCATAATTTTAAAGACCTCTAGGTCACCCCTCAGCCTCCTTTTTTCAAGAGAAAAGAGATCCAGCTTGTTCATCCTTTCCTGATATGTATACCTTCGCATTTCTGATATCAACCTTGTAAATCTTCCCTGCATACTCTCCAGTGCTTCTATATCCTTTTTATAATATGGTGACCAGAACTGCACGCACTACTCCAAGTGTGGTCTAACCAAGGTTCAGTACAGGTTTAGCATACCCTCTCTACTTTTCAACTTTGAGAGTAAACTATATTTCTTGCTAGTTTACTCATGATCTATCTTCTCTCTAATTTTTAGTCATCCTTTGCTGGTTTATAAAAACTTCCCAATCCTCCTGGCCTTCCACTAATCTTCGCAACATTGCCTTTGTTTTCAATTTGATACCATCCTTTACTTCCATAGTTAGCCATGGATGATGGTTCACCCTCCTCTTAGATCTTTCTATCTCATTGGAATACATCTTTGCTGAGAGTTATGAAATATCTCCTTGAATGTTTGTCACTGCTTATCTACTGTCTTACCCTTTAATCTATTTTCCCAGTCCACTTTAGCCAACTCTGCCTTTATATCTTTATAATTGCCTTTATTTAAGTTCAGGACACTAGTTTGAGACCTAATTTTCTCACCCTCAAACTGAATTTGAAATTCTACCATGCTATGATCACTCTTCCCAAGAGGATCCTCTACTATGAGATCATTAATTAATCCAGTCTCATTACACATTACCAGATCAAAAATAGTCTGCTCCTTGGTTGATTCCACAGCTCAATTCATCCCGAATACACTCTTATGAACTCTTTCTCAAGGCTACCTTTGCCAATTCGATTTGTTCAGTCAATATAGGGATTGAAATCACCCATGATCATTGCAGTACCTTTATGGCCAAACCTGTGAGAGACCATCTGCGGCAGGTCGGGGCCATAAAAGAGTCAGCGAGCAGCGGCCCCTGGACAGCATGGCGGCATACCACTTCAAGGTACAGCACGAGCTGATGCAGGAGGGCGACGGCAGCGAAGAGGGACATCATCAAGGTCCAGGTCGGAGCGTGGGCAGATACAGCAGGAGCAGCGAGAGAATGTAGAGGGATGTGATCGGGGCCCAGGAGAGGCGTGAGTTCGGGGCCAGAAGAGGCGAGGGCCCAGGGGCAGTACGGGCCAGCCCACACTGCGATATGTGTGCGCACTAGAACCGTGCAGCAGAGTTGGTCTCCAGTCGTCTTGGGTAATCCTTGCCACTGGACCAAGACCTAGCTCTTTCAAGCCCGTGTGGTGGCTGGTATGCAATGGCCACCACACATTAAAAAAAATCCACGCACAGGCATCTTCCACCCTTCAAGATGTAGTTCGGGCCCTGGAATATTAGGTCCTTCATTGAAACACCTGTGAACTCATCCCTTTTTGGCGTGGAAGCAAGTCATCGAGTTAGGCGAGAGTTCCGGGGATCGGAGAGGCCTACAAAAGGCCAGCGAGACCAGGAGCAGCGCGAGTTCGGCGGGAGTTCCGGGGATCGGAGAGGCCTACAAAAGGCCAGTGAGACCAGGAGCAGCACGAGTTTGGCGAGAGGCTTGTGCAGCTACAGGGGGAAGGGAAAAAAGAAGTAGAAACAGAAAGGTGACGTCACAGCCAAGGGGGTAAGTGATTGGCTGGTGATTGGTAAGTAGCTTTTCCTTTTTCCCTTCTATAACAGTGAGTAAACTTTAGCATTGTTGTTGCCAATTTAAGTGTATCTAAGGGTTAAGTCATGGCAGGAGAGCTCGGTCACGTGATATGCTCCTCCTGTACTATATGGGAACTCAGGGACACTTCCGGTGTCCCTGACGACTACGTGTGCGGGAAGTGTATCTGCCTCCAGCTCCTGACGGCCCGCGTTGTGGAATTGGAGCTGAGGGTGGATTTACTCTGGCGCATCCACGATGCTGAGAATGACGTGAGTAGCACGTGTAGCGAGTTGGTCTTACCGCAGGTGAAGGGTCCACAGCCAGCTCGGGAATGGAAGACCAGCAGGAAGAGCAGTGCAAGGAAGGTAGTGCAGGGGTCCCTTGCAGTCATCCCCCTGCAAAACAGATACACCGTTTTGAGTACTGTTGAGGGGGATGACTCATCAGGGGAGGGCAGCAGTAGCCACCGTGGCTGGCTCTGCTGCACAGGAGGGCAGGAAAAAGAGTGGGAGAGCGATAGTGATAGGGGATTCAATTGTAAGGGGAATAGATAGGCGTTTCTGCGGCCGCAACCGAGACTCCAGGATAGTATATTGCCTCCCTGGTGCAAGGGTCAAGGATATCTCTGAGCGGGTGCAGGACATTCTGAAAAGGGAGGGTGAACAGCCAGTTGTCGTGGTGCACATTGGTACCAACGATATAGGTAAAAAAAGGGATGAGGTCCTACGAGACGAATTTAAGGAGCTAGGAGCTAAATTAAAACGTAGGATCTCAAAAGTAGTAATCTCGGGATTGCTACCATGCCACGTGCTAATCTGGTTCTGGGGGAGGTGGGACCAGTACAAACCGGACGGTCTGCACCTGGGCAGGACCAGAACCAATGTCCTAGGGGGAGTGTTTGCTAGTGCTGTTGGGGAGGAGTTAAACTAATATGGCAGGGGGATGGGAACCAATGCAGGGAGACAGAGGGAAACAAAAAGGAGACAAAAGCAAAAGACAGAAAGGAGATGAGTAAAAGTGGAGGGCAGAGAAACCCAAGGCAAAAAACAAAAAGGGCCACTGTACAGCAAAATTCTAAAGGGTCAAAGTGTAATAAAAAGGCAAGCATGAAAGCTCGGTGCCTCAATGCAAGGAATATTCGGAACACAGGAGAGGGCTCTGAGCTCGTTAGAATGGGTGAGAGCTCAGATGAACAGGATCCCAAGAAAGAATGCAAAAGGCAGGAGGCAACAAAGCAAAATAGCACTGGGGTAAGTGTAAACCACAAGGTGATAGGAAGGGACAATATGTATGAATATAAAGGGGCTGCAGGAGGGATCAAAACTAATAAACAAGGGAATAATGGAGGCATGTGAAAAAGGAACGGCAGTAATCATGGGATTTTAACCTACATATCTATTGGTCAAATCAAATCGCACGGGGTAGCCTTGAGGAGGAATTCATAGAATACATACGGAATTGTTTCTTAGAACAGTATGTTACAGAACCTACAAGGGAGCAAGCGATCTCAGATCTGGTCCTGTGTAATGAGACAGGAATAATAAACGATCTAGTAAAAGATCCTCTCGGAATGAGTGATCACAGTATGGTTGAATTTGTAATACAGATTGAGGGTGAGGAAGTAGTGTCTCAAACGAGCATACTATGCTTAAAGGGGACTACAGTGGGATGAGGGCAGAGTTGACTAAAGTAGACTGGAAACACAGACTAAACGGTGGCACAATTGAGGAACAGTGGAGGACTTTTAAGGAGCTCTTTCATAGTGCTCAACAAAAATATATTCCAGTGAAAAAGAAGGGCGGTAAGAGAAGGGATAACCAGCCGTGGATAACCAAGGAAATAAAGGAGAATATCAAATTAAAAACCAATGCGTATAAGGTGGCCAAGGTTAATGGGAAACTAGAAGATTGGGAAAATTTTAAACGACAGCAAAGAATGACTAAGAAAGCAATAAAGAAAGGAAAGATAGATTACGAAAGTAAACTTGCGCAAAACATAAAAACAGATAGTAAAAGCTTTTACAGATATATAAAACGGAAAAGAGTGACTAAAGTAAATGTTGGTCCCTTAGAAGATGAGAAGGGGGATTTAATAATGGGAAATGTGGAAATGCTTCGGTCTTCACAGTGGAAGACACAGAAACCATGCCAAAAATTGCTGGTCACAGGAATGTGGGAAGGGAGGACCTCGAGACCGTCACTATCACTAGGGGGGTAGTGCTGGACAGGCTAATGGGACTCAAGGTCAACAAGTCCCCTGGTCCTGATGAAATGCATCCCAGGGTATTAAAAGAGATGGCGGAAGTTATAGCAGATGCATTCGTTATAATCTACCAAAATTCTCTGGACTCTGGGGAGGTACCAGCGGATTGGAAAGCAGCTAATGTAACACCTCTGTTTAAAAAAGGGGGCAGACAAAAGGCAGGTAACTATAGGCCGGTTAGTTTAACATCTGTAGTGGGGAAAATGCTTGAAGCTATCATTAAGGAAGAAATATCTAGATAGGAATAGTGCAATCAAGCAGACACAACATGGATTCATGAAGGGGAAATCATGTTTAACTAATTTACTGGAATTCTTTGAGGATATAACGAGCATGGTGGATAGAGGTGTACCGATGGATGTGGTGTATTTAGATTTCCAAAAGGCATTCGATAAGGTGCCACACAAAAGGTTACTGCAGAAGATAAAGGAACGTGGAGTCAGAGGAAATGTATTAGCATGGATAGAGAATTGGCTGGCTAACAGAAAGCAGAGAGTTGGGATAAATGGGTCCTTTTCGGGTTGGAAATTGGTGGTTAGTGGTGTGCCACAGGGATCGGTGCTGGGACCACAACTGTTTACAATATACATAGATGACCTGGAAGAGGGGACAGAGTGTAGTGTAACAAAATTTGTAGATGACACAAAGATTAGTGGGAAAACAGGTTGTGTAGAGGACACAGAGAGGCTGCAAAGAGATTTAGATAGGTTAAGCGAATGGGCTAAGGTTTGGCAGATGGAATACAATGTCGGAAAGTGTGAGGTCATCCACCTTGGGGGGAAAAAAAACAGTAAAAGGGAATATTATTTGAATGGGGAGAAATTACAACATGCTGCAGTGCAGAGGGATCTGGGGGCCCTTGTGCATGAATCCCCAGTTTGCAGGTGTCTCAGGTAATCAGGAAGGCGAATGGAATGTTGGCCTTCATTGCGAGAGGGATGGAGTACAAAAGCAGGGAGGTCCTGCTGCAACTGTATAGGTTATTGGTGAGGCCGCACCTGGAGTACTGCGTGCAGTTTTGGTCACCTTACTTAAGGAAGGATATACTAGCTTTGGAGCGGGTACAGAGACACGATTCACTAGGCTGATTCCGGAGATGAGGGGGTTACCTTATGATGATAGATTGAGTAGACTGGGTCGTTACTCGTTGGAGTTCAGAAGGATGAGGGGTGATCTTATAGAAACATTTAAAATAATGAAAGGGATAGACAAGATAGAGGCAGAGAGGTTGTTTCCACTGATTGGGGAGACTAGAACTAGGGGGCACAGCCTCAAAATACGGGGGAGCCAATTTAAAACCGAGTTGAGAAGGAATTTCTTCTCCCAGAGGGTTGTGAATCTGTGGAATTCTCTGCCCAGGGAAGCAGTTGAGGCTAGCTCATTGAATGTATTCAAATCACAGATAGATAGATTTTTAACCAATAAGGAATTTAAGGGTTATGGGGAGCGGGCGGGTAAGTGGAGCTGAGTCCATGGCCGGATCAGTCATGATCTTGTTGAATGGCGGAGCAGGCTCGAGGGGCTAGGTGGCCCACTCCTGTTCTTATGTTCTTATGTTCTTACCCTCATTTCGAGGGATTGCCTATGATGATGATGATGCATTCCAATGATCTAACTGGGTCAGTTTATATTAGTGTAGATTTGAATTGTTGATGTGCAGATAGACCTGTAAGCTGCTATTCAGGATTCAAGAAATATGGATCGTTAGTCCTGTGCATATTAAGGTTTGTCTTCATTTTGTCACTGGACAAGGATAAACTGATTAGGTCTCCAAAATGGAATTATCCTGTTGCTGAACAAACTAAACTCATGCTTTTATTACATCCAGACACAACTATTGCAATGCATTCCATCATCTACCCGTCATAAACTTGAACAACTCCAAAACTCTGCTGCCGATATGCTAACCCACATCAAGTCCTGTTCGCCCCTTGCCCTGTGCTCATTGACCTACATTGACCCACTATACACTAATACCTCGATAATAAAATTCTCATCCTCCTGTTCCAATCCCTCCACAGCCTCATCCCTTTCTATCTGTAACCTTCTCCAGCCCTATAACCCTCCGATCTCTGCGTTCCTCCAACTCTGGCCTATTGTGCATCCCTGACTCCCTTCGCCCCATCAATACCGGCTGTATCCTTCAGCCACATAGGCCCTAAACTTTGGAAGTCCCTCATTAAACTCTGCCTCACCAACTTTAAGACACTCCTTTAAAACCTATGTCTTTAACCAAGCTTTTGGTTTTCTCTCCAGCTTTCCTTTTCCCATCCCATCTGCAGTAGATTTTAGCCAGCAATGAGGTTGGGCATGTGTATGGACAGAGTGAGCAGCACATAATGAGCCCTCTGATTCGTCCAAGGCTCAAAAGTCCCATTTTGCATGTAAGATGTGTATGCATATACTGAAGCTCAGAGTTTCATACAAAAGAAGTCGCAGCAGGAAAGTGCAACATGACATAGAAACATAGAAAATAGGTGCAGGAGTAGGCCATTCAGCCCTTCGAGCCTGCACCGCCATTCAACAAGATCATGGCTGATCATCCACACCCCCTGACCCCCCCAGCCGCATCCAACTCCCTCCCGAACACATCCAATGAACTGGCATCAACAACTCTCCGCGGCAGGGAACCCCACAGGCCAACAACTCCCCGAGTGAAGAAGTCTCTCCCCATCGCAGCCCCAAACAGCCCACCCCACATCCCAAGACCGTGCCCACCCAACACCGGGAACACTCCCCCCGCACCCAACCCGCCCCGTCCCGTCAGAATCCTTCCCAAATGCCGAGCACCCCTGGATGTCTAGTCCCCAGCCCCGGCCACCCCGGAGCCACGCCCCCGCGACGCCAACCACACCACATCCACCAACCGCCATCTGCGCAGTCAACCCGTCCACCCCACTCTGAACACTCCCCGCACCGGGGCACAGAGCCCCCAGGCCCGCCCCTCCAACACACTTCGCCCCCCCCCCCCCCGACCTCCGCTGCAATGTGGCCCCTCCCGTTCTCCGCCCCCCACCTCAACCACTCTCCCCTCCACTTCCCTCTGCCTCCCCGCACAGGCTCCCATCTTGGGGGCGGTAACCTCCTGGAGCCGGGAATTTTAGCCCCCAAAGGAAGTGGAAGTCCTGCTCCCGCCGCAGAATTGGCCTTACCACCCCTCAATGGAAGCGGAGTGCAAAGGGGTGGTAAGGCCAATTCTGCGGCGGGAGCAGGACTTCCACTTCCTTTGGGGGCAGTTACCGGGGCACGACTGGATGCTCCTGTGACAGTTTGAACTGGTGCTCTCCACTCTCTTTCCCCCCTCCCCCTCTCCCCCCCCCCCCCCCCCGGCAACAGTTTGAACTGGCGCTCTCCACCCTCCATCCTGAGACAGTTTGAACTGGTGCTCTCCACTCTCCCGTCCTGAGACAGCTTGAACTGGTGCTCTCCACCCTCTGTGTTGACAGTTTGAACTGGCGCTCTCCACCCTCCCGTCCTGAGACAGTTTGAACTGGTGCTCTCCACTCTCTGTGTAGACAGTTTGAACTGGTGCTCTCCACTCTCTGTGTTGACAGTTTGAACTGGTGTTCTCCACTCTCCCGTCCTGAGACAGTTTGAACTGGTGCTCTCCACTCTCCCGTCCTGTGACAGTTTGAACTGCTGCTCTCCACTCTCCAGTCCCGCGATAGTTTGAACCGACGCTTCCGACTGACCAGTGTGAGTGAGGGGTACTTGTCTCAGAACATAAGAAATATAAGCAGGAATAGGCCCTTCGGCCTCTTGAGCCTGCTCCACCATTCAATAGATCATGGCTGATTGTCGACCTCAATGCCACTTTCCCGCTTCATCTCCATATCCCTTGATTCCACTAGACTCCAAAAATCTATCTAGCTCAGTCTTGAATATATTCAGCATCCACAGCCCTCTGGGGCAGATAATTCCAAAGATTCACAACCCTCTGAATACCTTGCAGTACTGCCCTGGTACTCACTATTTGTATTTCAGCATAAAACACCTAGTTACTGGATTGGTTGTTTTGTCAGACTTTGCATATATATTGCCCAAAAATTAAATGAAGAGTGGAAAAATTAATCAAACTTGAAAAATAGTAAGCAGTTTAAAAAAAAAGGAGCCATAATTAATGCTTTGTTTTATGGTTTTCAAATTCTGTCACTTCAGAATAAGGGGACGCCCATTTAAAACTGAGATGAGGAAGAATTTCTTCTCCGAGTTGTAAATCTGGAATTCTCTGCTCCAGAGAGCTGTAGAGGCTGGGTCATTTGAATATATTTAAGGCGGAGATAGAGATTTTTGAGCAATTTGAAGAGATCATACAAAGTAGGATTATATAGAAACATAGAAAATAGGTGTAGGAGTAGGCCATTCGGCCCTTCGAGTCTGCACCACCATTCAATAAGATCATGGCTGATTGTTCACCTCAGTATCCCTTTCCTGCTTTTTCTCCATACCCCTTTGTCCCTTTAACCGTAAGGGCCATATCTAACTCCCTCTTGAATATATCCAATGAACTGGCATCAACAGCTCTCTTGGGAATTCCACAGATTAACAACTCTGAGTGAATAAGTTTCTCCTCATCTCAGTCCTAAATGGCTTACCCCTTATCCTTAGATTATGTTCCCTGGTTCTGGACTTCCCCAACATCAGGAACATTCTTCCTGCATCTAACTTGTCCAGTGCCGTCGGAATTTTATATGTTTCTATGAGATCCCCTCTCATCCTTCTAAACTCCAGTAAATACAGGCCCAGTCGATCCAGTCTCTCCTCCTATGTCAGTCCTGCCATCCCGGGAATTAGTCTGGTGAACCTTCGCTGCACTCACTCAATAGCAAGAATGTCCTTCCTCAGATTAGGAGACCAAAACTGAACACAATATTCCAGGTGAGGCCTCACCAAGGCCCTGTACAACTGCAGTAAGACCTCCCTGCTCATATATTCAAATCCCCTAGCTATGAAGGCCAACATACCATTTGCTTTCTTTACCGCCTGCTGTACCGGCATGTCAACTTTTAATGACTGATGTACCATGACACCCAGGTCTCGGTTGCACCTCCCTTTTTCTAATCTGCTGCCATTCAGATAATCTTCTGCCTTCGTGTTTTTGCCCCCAAAGTGGATAACGTCACATTTATCCACATTATACTGCATCTGCCATGCGTTTGCCCACTCAGCTAACCTCTCCAGGTCACCCTGCAGCCTCTTAGCGTCCTCCTCACAGCTCTCTCAGCCACCTAGCTTAGTGTCATCTGCAAACTTGGAGATATTACACTCAATTCCTTCATCCAAATCATTAATGTATATTGTAAATAGCTGCGGTCCCAGCACTGAGCCCTGCAGCACCCCACTAGTCACTGCCTGCCATTCTGAAAAGAACCTGTTTATCCCGACTCTCTGCTTCCTGTCTGCCAAACCAGTTCTTTGTCCACGTCAGTACATTACCCCCAATACCATGTGCTTTAATTTTGCACACCAATCTCTTGAATGGGACCTTGTCAAAATCCTTTTGAAAGTCCAAATACACCACATCCACTGGTTCTCCCTTGTCCACTCTACCAGTTACATCCTCAAAAAATTCCAGAAGATTTGTCAAGCATGATTTCCCTTTCATAAATCCATGCTGACTTGGACCGATCCTGTCACTGCTTTCCAAATGTGCTGCTATTTCATCTTTAATAATTGATTCCAACATTTTCCCCACGACTGATGTCAGGCTAATCGGTCTATAATTACCTGTTTTCTCTCTCCCTCCTTTCTTAAAAAGTGGTGTTACATTAGCTATCCTCCAGTCTATAGGAACTGATCCAGAGTCGATAGACTGTTGGAAAATGTTCACCAATGCATCCTCTATTTCTAGGGTCACTTCCTTAAATACTCTGGAATGCAGATTATCAGGCCCTGGGGATTTATCAGCCTTCAATCCCATCAATTTCCCTAACACAATTTCCTGCCTAATAAGGATTTCCTTCAGTTCCTCCTCCTCACTAGACCCTCGGTCCCTTAATACTTCCGGAGGGTTATTTGTGTCTTCCTTCGTGAAGACCGAACTAAAGTATTTGTTCAACTGGTCTGCCATTTCTTTGTTCCCCATTATAAATTCACCTGAATCTGACTGCAAGGGACCTACGTTTGTCTTCACTAATCTTTTTCTCTTCACATATCTGTAGAAGCCTTTGCAGTCAGTTTTTATGTTCCCAGCAAGCTTCCTCTCGTATTCTATTGTCCCCCTCCTAATTAAACCCTTTGACCTCCTCTGCTGAATTATAAAATTCTCTCAGTCCTCAGGTTTGCTGCTTTTTCTGGCCCATTTATACGCCTCTTCCTTGGATTTAACACTACCCTTAATTTCCTTTGTTAGCTACGGTTAAGCTACCTTCACCATTTTATTTTTACTCCAGACAGTGATGTACAATTGTTGAAGTTCATCCATGTGATCTTTAAATGTTTGCCATTGTCTATCCACCATCAACCCACAAGTAACATTCGCCAGTCTATTCTAGCCAATTCACGTCTCCTACCATCGAAGTTACCTTTCTTTTTCAGGACCCCAGTCTCTGCTAACTGTGTCACTCTCCATCTTAATCAAGAATTCTACCATATTATGGTCACTCTTCCCCCAAGGGGCCTCGCACAAAAAGATTGCTAATTAGTCCTTTTTCATTTCACAACACCCAGTCTAGGATGGCCAGCTTTCTAGTTGGTTCCTCAACATATTGGTCCAGAATACCATCCCTAATACACTCCAGGAAATCCTCCTCCACCGCATTGCTATGGTCTATGTATATTTAAAATTGGGCTTAAACAAGTTTTTTTTTAAGTATAAATTGAGAATTTACTTGCATTTGAGTCTCAATTGTTTATATCTTACAAATACGGGATGATGGATAAAAATGTGCAAGACCATCTTTCCGCCTTGCCTCATTATCTGAATAACACAGTCCTGCAATTGCTGTGTATGTTAAATGTAATATTTTGCTTCCTTTGATAGTTCTAAACGAGTTTCTGACTATGAGGTTGAAAGTCCAAATCCAAAACGACCAAAGCTAGATGAAGAGAAAGTTCTTAACAGCTCTCTGAATGGCGCATCTGTTGATGAGACAACATGTGATGACGATATAATCCTTCTTGATGGAAAAAGCACACCAAGGCCCACAGTAACTTTTGACTTGTCGAAAGTAAAATGTGAGCACAGAAAAAGTACAGATAACACTGACTTTGTTACTGATCATTACGATGATGATGTTGTGTTGCTCGATAACTGTGAAGAAAAAACTGCAGGTACACAAACTGAGAAGTCGGTCATTTCTGTCAAGGAAGAGGGCACTGAACCTAAAGGAGAGAGTTCCTCCAGGAGCACCAGTGAGCAGAAAGAACAAAATCAGCAGCCCTGTGATGACTCGTTTCAATGTCTGGCAGATACCAAGGAAAACATAGTTAAAAGCAATGACCAAGTAAACATCCAGAAAGATTTGCTGAAATCCATAACTGAAGAGAGAGACAGGTATAAGGCAAAAAATGAACTGTTAGAAAAAGAACTGGAAAATTTACCAAAAAATGTCAAAAAAGAGATCTGCCATCAGTGGACGCAGTCTGACTTTATTATTGGGGACAAAGCAGAGAACATGAATGATTTCTGCCAACTTACCAATGAGGAAAAGGCAACCCAATATGAACTGGCACTAAAGGAAATGGAAAGGTTAAAGAAACAGTGTCAGACATTGGAGAATCTAAAGTTAGAATGTTTCACTTGTAATCTGAAAGAAAATGATCCTTTGAAAAAGGAGGAAGACGAGCTAGTTTTACAACTGGACAATATGTTCCGACAATTAGACAGCTGCAAGTCTGAGCGAGATCAGTATAAGGAGGAAGTAAGTAACTGAAATATACAGAGTGACACAAATATGTGTTCAAATTTTATTACGTCTCATAAATGTTAGTTCATTACCACTTACTAATTCCGTAATGTATGTTTGTGATCAGATGTTGAGCAGTTTTCATATAGATCAGCCATAAGTGTTTACTCCTTTTATAAAGATGAAAGTAAAAAAAAACTTTGTAAATCTTAATTTATAGAATCAGTGAAATGTTAATACATAAAGACCACTATTTGGTGCATTGTATATCCATGCTAGCTATTGTCTTTAACCCCATATATTTTTTTTTATCCTTTACCTTTTTAATTTTATTCCATTGTGTTTATTAATATCCCCCTTAAATGTTGTGATTATTTTAGATTTAACAGCTATTTCTGACAAAGCATTCTATTCTAATCTGTTACATGAACAATTCCTTGTAACCTCCCTCTTTATGCTGCTTGTACTAATTCTGTGTTTATGTCCTCTTGTTGCTGATGCACCGCTCAGTGAACATCATCATCATTCACTATTTACGCTGTTGTGAGTGATGTTTAATTAGAACTTAGAAAGGACTGATGGTATAGTGAGTTAGAGCAGTGTTCTTTATCTTGAGATGCTGGTGTTTACATTAGAAATAGGAGTAGGCCATTTGGCCCCTCGAGCCTGCTCCGCCATTCAGTGAGATCATGGTTGATCTGATCTTGCCTCAACTTCACTTCCCTGCCCGCTCCCCATAACCCTGGCCTCCCTTATCGTTCAAACTCCACCTTAAATATATTCAATGACCCAACCTCCACAACTTTCCAGGGTAGAGAATTCCACAGATTCACTTCACTCAGAAAAAATTCTTCCTCATCTCCATTTTAAATGGGCGACCCCTTATTCTGAAACTATGCCCCCTAGTTCTAGATTCCCCCTCAAGGGGAAACATCCTCTCTGCATCTACCCTGTCAAGCCGCCTCATAATCTTGCATGTTTCAATAAGATGACCCCTCATTCTTCTAAACTTCAATGAGTATAGGCCCAACCTGCTCAGCCTTTCTTCATAAAACAAACCCTTCATCTTCAGAATCAACCGAGCGAACCGTCAGAATTTCATAACCCACTATGCCATCAGTCCTTTCTAAGTTCTAATTAAACATCACTCACGACAGTGTAAATAGTAAATAGTGGGTTTGAAACCGAGCCGCAGTGAGAGGGTGCAATCAATCAAGCTTGCTCTCTTTCCCCATGCACTCTTGTGTCTTGCTCTCCATCTTGTCCATCAATCTCAATTTTGAATGGTATCAATCCAGTTCTTCCTTGGATGCTGGACCAAAACATATAGATTCTCACTGGCATTAAATTGGCAATCCCATTTTGTGTCCACATTGCACTAATCTTGGTTGAAATAGTGTCATCCAGGTGCACCAATGTTGCACCTTCTGACATAAGTCTAGTAGTTGAATAGGTGAGATTTGTGTCGGTAAGTAAATGCACTTTGAATGATTCAATTCTGGGCAACTTTGTAAACTCTAGCTGCTATACTGGAGCTGGAAGAGTGCTGCTGTGCCATTGAACCTATAATTATTGCTAGAATTAAAATGCAAACAAATTTAATTGTATTCATAACATCCTGTTTAATCCTGTACAACAAGTGTCAACGAGGCTGTAAGTGGTTTGTGTGGAAAATGGAAATGCTTTATTCTTCAGAATGTCGGGCTGATGCATGTTTGGGTACTGCTTCCAACTGTATTACAACTAGTCTGTAAATGCTTAAGGCAGATGGTGGTTGCAATCAGCAAAGTAATCATTTCAATTATTTTGTCATTTTGTGACGACCTGGGTGCTTCCTCTACAATCGGTTTCTCTTTAGGATTTCTTAGCATTTGCTGTGCTTTTTTTCTTAGCTTCAATGTTGCCGAACTCCTCTCCGGCTATGTAGTCTCACTTCTGGAAAATTGGGTGTGCTGGTCTGGTCTCTATGCCTGCTTTTCCAATCTCTATTCCTGTTGAACGAGTCTCAGAATTTTGGGGCTTTGTAGAGATTAGCCAATTTGTAGCTCAACTCTGTTCACTTTTAATAATCAGGATCAACTGAAAACTAATATGATGGGTGTATTGTGTTTAATTGGAGTTTAAGATGGAATATAACACACTAGTTATACAGCAAAGACATACGACTGTGACAAGTAGTTTGTACCGGTCCCGATCGGATAGGCAGCTGGTGGCGCAAACAGTTCTCTGGCTTTACAGCCTCTCTCCCTCTCGTCTAGAACCTCCAAAAGTGTTAACTTAGGTCAGCAATGGTCCACTCTCGGAAGAGCGTTAGACTAGCCCCACTCTTGTATGGCTCTCCTGTCACTGTCTGTGCTAAAAAGCTCTCTGGATCTTTTATTCTCTTTTTAACAGTGGGCCTAGGGTGAAATAGGGCTATCTAACCTGTAAGGGCTCTTCCCAAACCAGGGTGCCCACTGATATGTCGAGTTCTTTGTGTCAACTCTTGGCTGAAAAACCCTCCCCTTCACATGTCTTTCCTGTTTATACTTTCTGAAGGTTCCTCCATTGGAGTTCATCTTCTCTCTCTCGTCTGGTGCAACCAGTACCCTCTTAATCAGGGGGCCTAAACCGAGCTGTCTCGTTCAACTTGTTGTTTTCCAAGCTATCTTCATTTAATCTAACAGACGCTTCATCCTGAGATGGGAACCTTAACACCGCTTCATTCTTTCTATTCTATGTTGTTTTTAATACTAATTAACTTTTAGTTATCTTCACAAGCAGTTCTGTTAAACTAACTCCAATTCCTACCTTTTTACTATGTATGCAGATTTTAGCAATCTATTCAATAAATTTGGGGCCATATAAATGTAATATTTTTGCATTTGGAAGGAATCTTTGCAAAAGAGTTTTTTTTAAATTTTCTCCCTTTCCTACAAAGGCTGAACGATTGCAAAAAGAAAATGATGCATTCAAGCTCAATTGTGAAAATCTTTCTAAAGAAATGGAATGTTTAAAGCATGAAACCACTGAAGTACAACAGAGCAACCTTTCAGATGACACCAGGTAAAAATCTTTTGAGTTGTTTAGATTTTATTTGGGCGAGGGAAAACTCAATCTTTCCATTTGCGGACGGCATCAGACTGAAGTTAGAAAAATTCTTTCACCATTTCAAGTTAGAGTGGAAGATGGGTGTTGGGACTTGTGGCTGAAAACGATTGCTTAAATGAGATGGACTGTGACTAGAGGGAACTGAAGATGGGGACTTGACATTGAAGAACAAGGAGTCAATAGAGCTCAGTATGGACAAGCAAGATAGATGTGCAGGGCTTCATGTCGGACCACGGGCTATGGAATTCTGAATAAACTGGGGAAAGGCGGGGTCAGGACGATACACTTCAGAAATTGATCTTGGGCGGTCGGGTAAAACTGACTTCAGTGGAAAAGAATATTAGGCGTGTGTAAAATGGATTAGCCGATTCACTATCGCAAACTTTGCATCGAGAGATGGAAACCACTTACAGATGATGAGAGATCGAAACTAGCCCAGGAGATCACTCTGGCTATATTCAATTCCCTGAAGTACTTACCATCGTATCTGCGCAGCCAACAAGAGGTTATCAAATCTAATCCCACTTACCAGCTCTAGGTCCATAACCCTGCAGGTTACGGCACTTAAAGTGCCCATCCAAGCACATTTTAAATGTGGTGAGGGTTTATGCCTCTACCACCATTCCAGGCAGCGAGTTCCAGATCCCCACAACCCTCTGCATGAAGAAGCCCCCCCCCCTCAAATCACCTCTAAACCTTTCATCAACCACCTTAAAACCATGCCCCCTCGTAATTGATCCCTACTGTAGGATTTCTAAATCTCTCTGGGCTTATATTTGACAGCGAGATGATTCGTTCCAAACAATTGGAAGGGTTTATTAAAAACATACACACATGCACGTTAGCAGCAGTGATCAGTTATCTTAAGACACAAATGTGCATTACCAACAGTTGTAAATTATGTTATAACAGAGCTACAATTAAGTTATAATGACGAGTGATATATGTTGCGTCCCTTTTGCTGGCTGGTTTGGACACACGGCTTGCTGTTTTAGCTGGTCTTCAGGGATGTCTCGTGCCGTGTGTCCAAGGGAGAAAAGTTCCTGGCTTGTGTTTTTTATATTCTTCAAGGGCATTGTCCTCAGCCTCTCATAGAAACATTAGAAAGTAGGTGCAGGAGTATGCCATTCGGCCCTTTGAGCCTGCACCACCATTCAGTATGATCATGGCTGATCATGCAACTTCAGAACCCCATTCCTGCTTTCTCTCCATACCTCTTGATCCCTTTAGCCGTAAGGGCCACATCTAACTCCCTCTTGAATATATCGAATGAACTGGCCTCAACAACTTTCTGTGGTAGAGAATTCCACAGGTTCACAATTCTGAGTAAAGAAGTTTCTCCTCATCTCAGTCCTAAATGGCTTACCCCTTATCCTCAGACTGTGACCCCTGGTTCTGGACTTCCCCAACAATGGGAACGTTCTTCCTGCATCTAACCTGTCCAATCCCGTCAGAATTTCATATGTTTCTATGAGATCCCCTCTCATTTTTCTAAGTTCCAGTGAATATAAGCCTAGTCGATCCAGTCTTTCTTTATATGTCAGTCCTGCCATCCCAGGAATCAGTCTGGTGAACCTTCGCTGCACTCCCTCAATAGCAAGAATGTCTTTTACAGATATATAAAATGGAAAAGAGTGACTAAAGTAAATGTTGGTCCCTTAGAAGATGAAAAGGGGGATTTAATAATGGGAAATGTGGAAATGGCTGAGGCCTTAAACAATTATTTTGCTTCCGTCTTCACAGTGGAAGACACAAAAACAATGCCAAAATTTGCAGGCCACAGGAATGTGGGAAGGGAGAACCTTGAGACAATCACTATCACTAGGGGGGTAGTGCTGGACAGGCTAATGGGACTGAAGGTAGACAAGTCCCCTGGTCCTGATGAAATGCATCCCAGGGTATTAAAAGAGATGGCGGAAGTTATAGCAGATGCATTCGTTATAATCTACCAAAATTCTCTGGACTCTGGGGAGGTACCAGCGGATTGGAAAGCAGCTAATGTAACACCTCTGTTTAAAAAAGGGGGCAGACAAAAGGCAGGTAACTATAGGCCGGTTAGTTTAACATCTGTAGTGGGGAAAATGCTTGAAGCTATCATTAAGGAAGAAATAGCGGGACATCTAGATAGGAATAGTGCAATCAAGCAGACGCAGCATGGATTCATGAAAGGGAAATCATGTTTAACTAACTTACTGGAATTCTTTGAGGATATAACGAGCATGGTGGATAGAGGTGTACCGATGGATGTGGTGTATTTAGATTTCCAAAAGGCATTCGATAAGGTGCCACACAAAAGGTTACTGCAGAAGATAAAGGTACGCGGAGTCAGTGGAAATGTATTAGCATGGATAGAGAATTGGCTGGCGAACAGAAAGCAGAGAGTCGGGATAAATGGGTCCTTTTCCGGTTGGAAATCAGTGGTTAGTGGTGTGCCACAGGGATCAGTGCTGGGACCACAACTGTTTACAATATACATAGATGACCTAGAAGAGGGGACAGAGTGTAGTGCAACAAAATTTGCAGATGACACTAAGATTAGTGGGAAAGCGGGTTGTGTAGAGGACACAGAGAGGCTGCAAGGAGATTTGGATAGGTTAAGCAAATGGGCTAAGATATGGCAGATGGAATACAATGTCGGAAAGTGTGAGGTCATCCACCTTGGGGGGGGAAAAAAAAACAGTAAAAGGGAATATTATTTGAATGGGGAGAAATTACAACATGCTGTGGTGCAGAGGGACCTGGGGGTCCTTGTGCATGAATCCCAAAAGGTTAGTTTACCTGCTGCACCTGCAATCAGGAAGGCGAATGGAATGTTGGCCTTCATTGCGAGAGGGATGGAGTACAAAAGCAGGGAGGTCTTGCTGCAACTGTATAAGGTATTGGTAAGGCGCACCTGGAGTACTGCGTGCAGTTTTGGTCACCTTATTTAAGGAAGGATATACTAGATTTGGAAGTGGTACAGAGACGATTCACTAGGCTGATTCCAGAAATGAGGGGGTTACCATATGATGATACATTGAGTAGACTGGGTCTTTACTCGTTGGAGTTCAGAAGGATGAGGGTGATCTTATAGAAACATTTAAAATCATGAAAGGGATAGACAAGATAGAGGCAGAGGTTGTTTCCACTGGTAGGGGAGTCTAGAACTAGGGGGCACAGCCTCAAAATACGGAGGAGCCAATTTAAAACCGATTTGAGAGAGAATTTCTTCTCCCAGAGGGTTGTGAATCTGTGGAATTCTCTGCCCAAGGAAGCAGTTGAGGCTAGCTCATTGAATGTTTTCAAGTCAAAGATAGATAGATTTTTAAGCAATAAGGGAATTAAGGGTTACGGGGAGAGGGCGGGTAAGTGGAGCTGAGTCCACGACCAGATCAGCCATGATCTTATTGAATGGCGGAGCAGGCTCGAGGGGCTTGATGGCCTACTCCTGTTCCTAATTCTTATGTTCTTATGCTCTTATGTCTTTCCTCAGATTAGGAGACCAAAATTGCACACAATACTCCAGGTGTGGTCTCATCATGGCCCTGTACAATTGCAGTAAGACCTCCCTGCTCCTATACTCAAATCCCCTCGCTATGAAGGCCAGCATGCCATTTTCTTTCTTTACTGTCTGCTGTACCTGCATGCCTACCTTCAATGACTGTCTGGTCTGGCTCAGCCATCTCTGATTAGTTTAAATGGCTTTCCGATACACAAACCCCACGCGGCAGCTCTAGGGGCTTTCATTTTGTTTCTTACAAAATTTAGCCCATGCTGGCAATCTGTGGGTTTCCATTTTATCTCAACACAAACAGGCCTTTTCGTTAATCTACACTTTAAACATTTATACATATACATAATCAATTAATAAACACTTTTATTCTTACAAACTCCCCACCTTAAGGGGGAATAATCTTTATTGACCCCTCATATGGCTTATCTCCTCAGGGATCACATATTATAGACATTGAGAAGGATAGAGAGAAAGGTGGATAGTCTGACTCGGTCCCCACCTCGTAAGGTGTAGGGGATTTAATAAAAGCCCAATAACATCTCCGGTGGAGACTCTCCCCTTCCCGTATCTTCAGTGCACCGTCGCTTCTCAAAGCACATTGATGATGTTCGTGAGTCTTGCTGTAGTTCCCACTTCTCCATCTTCCCTCGGCTTCGGTCGTGGCCTGTATCATCCTGACAATCGTGAGGATCCGTAACATGGTCTGTGGGAAACAAGATCAGTGCAGTATTTACTCTTTGGCAGTTTTTAACTGATTAATGTGAAACCACTTCTCGTACTTAACACCCTTTTCCCCCGGTAACTGAATCAAATAAACCGCGAGGTTCAATCGGTCGATAATCTTATGCGATCCCCACCACCTGGGCTCAAAGGCAGCTGCTTTTTCCCATAATTTGGAATCATTAGCGAGTCTCCCATCTCGTATTCAAAAGGGCGTACTCTCTTGTCAAAGTACTTTTTTAATTTGTCTTTTTGACTTCCCCAATTTGGTGGCCACAAATCGATTGATCTGATCGGTGTGATCTACCACTTGTTCCAGCCACTTGGAACTACATGTTTTCATTGTCAGGGGACTCATCCCTGTTGGTGTTAGCTGGCCTGATGTTCTCATGAGCCTCCCCGTCATGGCCTGATATGGGGAGACCCCTGTTGTTCTATGAGGTGTGGACCTCATTGCCATTAAACACATTGGCAGCATGTTAGCCCGTTGAGTGGGGTGGTCCGCGCATATTTTTTTAACATTAATTTGAGGGTCCTGTTCCCCCCTTTTGACCCCTCCAGACGACTGGGGGTGGTGAGCAATATGTAATTTGTGTTTTATCCCCAACATTTCCTGCAGGTGGGTAAAAATTTTACTGGTAAAGAGTGAACCTTGATCACTGTCCACTTGTACTGGTACTCCCCACCTACAAAACACATGGTTCAATAGTGTTTTGGCTGCGGTGTTGGAGCGGCAGGGGAATGCTTCAATCCATTTACTGAATTGATCCACCACCACTAGGGCATGCTGAAAATTGCCGCGCCTGTGGAAGTGGCCCAATGAAGTCTATCTGGAGGTGAGTCCATGGCCCTTGAGGTGAGGGTGCGTTTTGAAGCAAGACTCGGTTAGTGCATGCGGGAGGATTGTGTTGCAGGCACGGTAGGCATCGTGCCACGTATTGGTCGATTGTTTCCCTCATGGAAAGCCATCAAGTTGTGGATGCTACCTTGTAGAAGGTTTCCAGGGCGGAATAGTGCCCTGCTGTGGCGTGGGAGTGAAAGAGGGAGAGCAGTTCCTGACCCACCTCTGGTGGAACACACACCACCGGGCAGGCATTTGGCTTTCTTTTGAACATCAGCAACTGCTCATCTGAGTCAGGGACAGTGGCTAGTATGGTGTTGGGAGCCCAGGCTGTTGGTTGAGGAAGTGGTCTGCCTTCCTCGTGCCAGGTGTTTACAACAGCATATGACCAGTATTGCTGCTGCAGGGATTTTAAATCTAGGTGATCTGTTTGTGAGGCCTCGCTAACAGCATTGCAGAGCTCAACAACTATGTCCTCTATCTCCCCATTAATCGCAGCATCCTTGGCTGCTCTGTCTGTTCTGGAATTTCCCTCATTATGTGGACCCCCTTTTCTATGAGCTGCTACCTTTCCTATGAAGCAGGGCTGGGATCTCTGTTTAAGGTATGACCAGAGCAGGTGTAACCAGGGCCCATGGACCAGGGCCTTGCCGTCTATTGTGCAATAGTCATTTTTGTGGTATCGGGGCAAGGAGAGCATGGTGTTTATAGCATAGGCACAATCAGACCAAATATTCATGGGTCTATCTGAGGTTTCCTTTACAGCAGTTAGAAGTGCGGTGATTTCTGCATATTGTGAAGACTGTCTGTTGCATCTTCGCTGGATGATTCTTTCTGGCAATACCACAGCATATCCGGTGTGGGGGGAATCCCTCAATGTGATATGAGGACCCATCGATGTAGACATCTGAGGCACCCTGTATGGGTACTTTCTGCACAGGATGGGTCTCAGTTAATCAGAGGTAACGGACATTCATGTGGGTCCCCCTCATAGATCAGAAATTGTGGCAGCAATGTGATGGGTTTGGAAATGGTGTCCATGTCTCTTTCCATAAATTCCAATATCCATTTGCTGAGGCGCTGCGAGGAAACTAGCGAATCTCCAGGTTTCTTCAGTGTGTTTGCTGTGCAGGATTGTAGCCTGTAACACAGCAATAAAAGTAAAGTGATGTACTGACCAGAAGATGGCTAATAGGTGGCGCTCGCATGCGGTACACGTCTTTTCTGCCCCCTGTAGGATTCGAGACGCATACGCAATGGGCTGTAGTCGATCAGCTCGCATTTGGCACAGAACTGCAGTGAGGCTTTGCTCTGTGGCCCCGACCTCCAAATGGAAGGGCCGTGTGGGGTCAGGAGGGATCAGACATGAGGCATGTATCACTGCAGTTTTTAATTTAGCCACGGACTGGGTGTGGGCATCAGTCCATGCCGGGTATATGTCATCACCCTGCAGTTTTATTAAATCATACAGAGACTTTGCGCATTCTGCAAACCCTGGGATAAAGTTCCTTTGGTACCCCACCAAACCCAAGAATGATCTTAGGGCTGTTTTGGAAGTGGTTAATGGCAGTCGCTGCATTATCTCCATCTTGTGAGAGTTGGGGGATGATCCCTCTGGAGAAATGGACACTCCTAGAAAGGTGACTCGTTCTTTTACTAATTGAGCCTTACGGGGATACACCTTTCGTCCCGCCTGAGCCAACAATGTCAAAAGTTCGTGGAAAAGGGACAGATGCTCCTCCATGCTGTCAGTTGCCAGCAGTAGGTCATCTATGTACTGCAGCAAACAGGTAGGGCAGGAAAAGTCTTTTTAAATTACAGCCATTCTTTTGTGGAATATCGTGGGGACATTGTGGAACATCTGAGGCAAGCATGTCTAGGTGTAGCTCTGGTCTTCAAATGTGAATGCAAATTTGTACTGGTCTTCCCCTTTAACAGGGATATTCCTGAATTTATTGGTGATGTCGAGGGTCGAGAAGTACTTGGAACCAACAGGAATTTGAGATAATATGGTAGGAGTTTCTCTTACTATCGGTGAGCAGGCTGGTGTTACAGAATTTAACTTTCTGTAATCAATAGTCAGTCACCAGCTGCTATCAGGCTTTTTAACCGGCCATGTGGGTGAATTGGTCGTGAAAGTGCCTGTCCTAAGAATACCCTGCTCGACTAGGGATTTTATGGTGTAGCAGATGTAAGAGTGACTCTCCCTTGGGATGGGGTACTGTTTAGTGAATGAGTGGAGGGGTCCCTCAATAGATTTCTCACCTGCCATTTTTCCAGTCATGTGGCAAACACCGCGAGGTGTTCCTGAATTAGTTTCGCCACAGCTTCATTTTCGCTCCCTGGAGCGTCTTACTCAGATGGCTTTTTAATAGCAAAAACCAAGTGAGCATCTGAAATTTCTATCACTCCTGCCTTATCTCTCAATCCCATCCAAACACCGTCCTGATTATAATCTATCATTGCGCCATACTGATCCAACGCATCAGTACCTAAAAATCCACTTCCTTCGGGGGTGGTCATCAGCATAGGTGCTGGGACCTTACAGGTGAGGCCTCCCAACTGAAGTTCAGTAGCCTTCCCTGTATACGCGGTGGTTGTATCACCGTTAAACCCTTTAAGGGTCATATAACCCTTGCCCGCCGCTGCATGGCGTTCAGGGTATGGTGTGTGGATGATGGTAATGGCTAAGCTGGTATCAATAAGCATAATCTGCTATCTGCCCCCTTTTAAGACAAAAAGGACTGCTGGTCTCCCGCTATCATCATGTCGGAACCCCACTTCCAACCAATCTTTGGGGGCCAAACCCTGTCATAGGGTCGATCCTGGAATGGATCTCTCTAGAGTGTACATTGTCGATTACGTGCACCGATAAATAATTTTGCATCCGCCCCATGGCAATTTGGGTTTGTATAAAGGTTATCAATTTATCCAGTCTTTGATCTATTCCAGAGGGCTTGGATTCGTCCCTCGGGAGGTATCTGTGCGTTGCATCAAAGTTCGGTGCTGGTCTGGAGTCTTTTGCTCGGTGGCCAATTAATGCACTGTCCCTTAAAGGGGTAGTTTCGAGATCCCTCCACCATTGACACTGGTTTATTTGCAGTGGGTGGTGACTTCCCCTTTAACTGGTCTTTTACCATCTCCCAGGCTATTTGAGTGTTGGTCTCTATATCTATCCACTGATTGGTGGGCCTCATGGCTATTCCCAAGGTGGTTTTAACTAACGGGTGGAGTTGGGTCAGGAGCATCAATTTAAATTGTTCTTGATTCTTTCCTCCTGTAGCATTTGCGGGTGCCTGGTTCTGCGTACGTTGATATCATACAGGCGATTATTGAAGGCTCTAGGGCGCTGCTTGGTCTGATTAAGCAGAGCCACTAAGTTCAAGTTTCAGATCCCTAAATGGTTTAGGATCTCGGTCATGAGTGCATCGACCGCTGCCTCAGGCTGGAGGACTGCTTCTGGCAGATTATCTTTTAGGGAAGTGGAACAGGCCAAGAGGAGGACTCGTGTTAAGACTCTCTTACAACTCGGAGTGACCACTCCAGAAATTTGCCCACCTCCTATTAACTTCCAGTAGGTCATCCCCAACTCATGGCTACACGCCATGGCGTCAGCGCCAGATATGGGCCGTGAGTCGATATGGTTACTGGTGATGTTGCTGTGCGCATTACGTTGTGAAGAAGCGGTTACTACGGCTATGATTGGCTCTTGTGTCTCCAAGGTATCCCATTCTACGCCATCACACTGGGGATTATACTGGCTTCCTTCCTCTTCCCAATCTGTTTCCCCCTTTTCCCCTTCTGCTGTCTCTGTTATGGCTCCCCGTGTTACTGCGGATACCAGAGCTGCTGCTCCCCAACTTACTTTGTAGCCTCGCTATTTCAAGTTGGCACTGGAAGTGATCTGCCTCCCTACGTGGCTTCTTAATGACTTCTCTTAATGCACCTCTAGCATCTTCTATCTCTTGCTGGAGCCTCAAGTTTTCCAATTTATATTTTTCTAACTCTAATTTGTTTTCATTTGCTTCAACAACGGCTGCGGTGGCATTTAACTTTGAGAGGCTTTGTTGCTGTAGCAGTGAAGCTGCCTGCTAAGCCCCTCTTTCTAATTGTTTAATACTGTAGTTTAAGTGGCCAATTTCTTGTCTTAAATGCTGTATTTCTCCCTATTTTAACTGCTTCACAAGTTGGAGGCCTTATTCCTTTTGCTTTTTTCATACCGTCAATCTCTTTCTTTTAACTGAATCTCTTACTTGCAATTCTTTCAAATCTTGTATCACTTTGGCGTCTTGCCTCATTAATTCCTCATCTCTCTTGGCACAATAAAAAGTGTTAAACTTACAAGACTGTTTACCCGTTTTGATCTCTGCTCTCCCCTATCTACCCTCTCCTGGATAATTTTCACCATCTCCCCAACTGATGCAGGCATACCCCTGTGTTGTGCCTGTGCCCTTAACTCTTCTGCATCTTGTATCGGGAGCTTTTTGAACAACCTCTCCTGATAAACTAGCTCAACATTACTTTTTATTGTTGGCTTTCTGTCCATTACCGATCCCTTCATCCTGTGTCTTTTGAATATAACTACTGGTAGTTCCCCACTTAAACAGTTCCAACCCACCCCACTTAAACAGTTACAACTATCGAGACGACTGCTTCCCTAAGACGCAGCTCCCGATCCGTTAAATTGTTTCAATTATAATCGCAACACAGGTTAGAATCGCAGTGCCCGAGATTTCCAATTGTTCAAAAGAAAATCATCAAAAAACTGTCTCGCCAGTTGCCTGCATTCTCCACCAATTTTGTAGGATTTCTGAATCTCTCTGGGCTTATATTTGACAGTGAGACGATTCGTTCCAAACAATTGGAAGGGTTTAGTAAAATCATACACGCATGCACATTAGCAGTAGTGATCAGTTATCTTAAAAAGACACACACATGCGCATTACCAACAGTTGTCAATTATGTTATAACAAAGCTACAATGAGGTTACTGTTAATCTGTGCACTTGATTACTTTGGGGTTGCAGCACTTGTATATTGTGTATGAATTAACATGTTATATTGTGTGCCTCAATTGTTGAGAAATATTTTTGTATACAAGTATTTACAATTTTTACGATTGTAATATAAATGCGTGTTTTTTTTTTCATTTTTGCTGAACTTTGATTATTTGTAGCTCCTATTGGGCTCAATTTTGCTCCGCCCCTTTTTTCGGTGCATTTACCTTAAGTGCGGCGACTTTGCGCGCTGGAAAAAAGTCGCCCCATCCTGGTCGCTCTTCCAAGTCCCTGGAGTCCTAGCGTGAGGGGCGGAGCAACAGGCCAGCGTCCAACAGTGTCGGCACCTGCGCGCATGCTCCTGCCCTCCCAACGTGTCCTGCGGGCTGTGAACAGGACCCGATGCTCGCAGCCCCTATCCCCGGCCGAAGGGATGCCCCGATCTTGCCGCACCCTATCCCCGGCCGAAGGGACGCCCCGATCTTGTCGCACCCTATCCCCGGCCGAGTGGCCTCCCGCACCGGCCCGCTCAGTTCCCGGGCCGAGGTAGGACTTCAGTTTTATTTTTTATTCATTGATGGTTGTGCTTGAGAGCTTTGATTGGCGGGGGAGAGGAGGAGAGTTTTGGGTGGGGGGGGGGGGGGGGGGAGAAAGTGTGTTTTAAAAAAAAAAACTTGATTCTGGCATAAAGGTAGGACTTCTATTTTTTATGTTATTGATTGATTTGCTTATTACTTTTTGTGCTTTGTTTAGTGCTTTGTAAGTCTTGGTGCTTTAAATGTACTAACCTGCGCCGATTTCTTAACTGCCCGCAAGGTTTTTCAGAGCTGGCCACATACGCTGACCTAAGTCGATTTGGAGTAAGTTTTAGCTGGCCATAGTGGAATAAATGGCCAAAACTGGCGTAAGTGTTTGGGGGGGGGGGGGAAAAAAACTGAACTAAAAAAAATCGTACCCAACTGACTTGCTCTGGAGCAAACTTTGGGGGGAAATGGCATTTTTATTTTAACTTGCGTCAGAAAACACAACTTGCTCCAAAAAAATTGATGCAAGTCATGGCCAAAATTGGGCCCGTTGGTTATTATAATCACTGGGGAGTTTACAACATACTTTAAAATCTGTTCTGATGGAATTTCCTTTTTTTAGGTTTGGTACCATTGAAAATAAATTGAGCCATTATATTAGGTGGCTTTTGTTATTATGCAACACTAAAATTGTTAATTAAAAATAATATTTGATCCCAAAAGACTAAAGAATTTTATAGTAGCATCCTGCCAATAGATGTGTTTTGGAGCATTCCTTCTGCAGGAGTCTCTGCAAAAAGTGTTACGACAATCTTACTGCACTGAGCATGGCTGAACTATTGAATGATGTCACAATTGTTAATGTATGAATGTTTCTTGTCTTACTTCCAGTGTGAAACTCACGTCTCTACGGATTGGTGTTGGACAGCTTCTGGTTAATATTATACCTGAACTGGACTTGGCGCAAATAAACTATGAAAGTGATGTTGTTGATGAGATTTTGGACCAGGTGCTGTCTGCCAATGCATCATGAAGACCATCTCCTGATTTATAATTTGGGTGTATTGTGAAGATATTCAGTGGATTATGTAACAATACCAATTTACTTTTGTTAAAACCAGAGCTTTCAAGTAAGCAGATGATGCACTTCCATAATGACTATTTTCTAATATTTTTTCTATTTGTTCAAAAGTGTTTGTTTCTTCACTTTCTAGTCTGGTAGACGATTTACTCCTGTAAAGATCCAAAACAGCAATGTATTGCAGACTGCATGAACATAATGGGGAAGTTTGAAGCGTGTTTGAGAAAGCAGCCGGTTCAGTTACAGTAAACAGTTCAAACTAATATTGCAACATTCTTGAGCCTTTTTTGTGTAAGGCTGACACTCATCTGTGGCCAAGATGTTGACTGTTCCCCTCCCAAAACAAATTGGGATCAGTAGAATGGGAGGCTATTATGTTGGTTGATGAGTGCAATCAATTAGGTAGCATTTTCTGGTAAGTGCCGGTACAGTGTCTTAAAATGGGAAATATTCAGTCCATGCTGTTCCTGCAGACATTGATTTGATGAAGCACGTTTTGTTGATCTTCAATAGTGCTCTAATATGTCACTAATTCCATAGTCATTTCACTATAAACGAGTGTTGCATAGTATTTACAGCACAGAATCAGGCTATTCGGCCCATGGTAAATGAATTTGCACTGCATTAGGGCTCGGTCACACTTGCAGGTTCTGCCACATAGCCAAATTATTTTTGTAGTGAAGAAATTGCAGATTATTTATGTGGTGCAGAACTACACCCTTTTATTTCCTTTCCTGGTGATTGAAAAAAGTATATAATATATATATATAAAAGAGAAGTCTTCCAAATTGTTTGCTAGTCAGGTAGTGGAGAGGCTTTGAGGAGTCCGGAGTCGAGCTACCTTTTGCAGAGTACCTAGGCTCTGCCCTGTTCTGGTAGCCATTGTGTTGATATGGATGGTCCAGTTCAACTTCTGGTCAATGGTAGCCCCCAGAATGTTTTGTTGGCAATGCAGTTGAAAGCCATGGATAGCTTTTGGGGTTGCTTTTGTTCAAGATGGTCATCACCTGCCATTTATGTGACACAAATGTTACCTGCCAAATGTCAGCTCAAGTTTGGATGTTAAGGTATCTTGCTATAGGCTGTCATAGGCTGCTTCATTATTCAACTGACTGTAGTGTAACTTTAGGCCTTTTAAGCAAGTCTACTGTGCAATTAAATCTTTCAAGTTAATATTCCTACTGTTTCTCTGCTTGTCCCTTGCTGTGCGGCACACCAGTCACTACAAGAGTGCAGTCAGGCAAATTGATCCCAGACTTATTACCTGTGCTGTTTAGGAGCCAACTAGTAGGAGGTGTGAAAGAGCAGTGAAGTGATTCATCCTTGAAATTTAAAGTAAAAAAATTCTCCATGGCGCATCACCTCTCCCCATGAATTGCTTGGTTTGAACCTATTCTCTGCCACATGGTGTGTAGCCCTTCGACATGCCAATGTAATGCACCATCATTGTTTACTTTTTAATGTAAAATTGATATGGTTGCTGAATATATGCTACGCTAGATTGCTGGACTCTGCCACAAGACCAAGTTTTGATGCCTCAACTGAATATCCCCAAGGCATTTATCTCGATGTTTTTGTAATCCATTTTTGGGATTTGGATGTTGCTGGCAATGCTGACATTTATTGCCCATCCCTAGTTGCCCTCGAGAAGATAGTGGTGAGCTGTCTTGATCCGTTGCAGTCCATGTGAAGGTGCTCCAACAATGCTGTTTTGGAAGGGGGGTTCCAGGATTTTGACCCAGCGACAATGAAGGAACGGCGATATATGTGTCCAAGTCAGGATGATATATGACTTAGAGGGGAACTTGGAGGTGATGGTGTTCTCGTACACCTACCCATGTCTTAGGTGGTGGAGGTTGTGGGTTTGTGATGTGCTGCCGAAGAAGCCTTGGTAAGCTGCTGCAGTTGCATCTTGTACATAGTACACACTGCAGCCACGGCATGCCAATGGTGGAGGGAGTGATTTGGTCATACAGGAGAAGTGAAAATGAATCAACCAAAATTAAATAAGCAATTATGTCCATGGTTTTAAGCTGTCCCAGCTATGAGGGATCACATGGCACAAAGTATAATGGCGAAAGCTGTAAACCCATTTCATTATGCAGGTAACGTCAACCTATCCCATGTTTTTAAAGGCACTTCAAGGATTTAGTTGTACCATCGTCCAGAAAGGTAAACCTATAATGACTTAAGACTTTGAGTGTACTTTATCTTAATTATATTCCACAAAAAACTTTTGTTGAATGTTAGCAGAATAAAATAATGAACAAAGCATAAAATGTATTGCAGCACATGTCTCTTGCATTCCAGATATAATGGCTGGTTCTAGTTTGTATTTCTCAATATATTGTAAATTGTATGCATTTAAGAGAATTATTTGCAGTTGCACCTGTCTTACCTGAATAGTCATATTTACCTTTGAGAGCAACTCAACTGTCTCATTATAAATGTACTGTTTACAAAATGAGTAATAAGCTTGTTAAGTTTTTGAAATCTGTTGGCCTCTTCTCTCGATACCCTTTGATCAAAGTATTGTTCGTAATCATTGAATAAGACTGATGTAAATAAATACAGAAACTTAAGTGCATATTGACCTCACTGAGTACATGCTGCCACCTTTTATAAGGTTCTCCATTACAGTGCTTCTTTTCTAAAATTCAGCCCTTGGCTTTCCAATTTTTAATCACACTGCATTTTCTGCTTGTTGTACAACAATTACAGTATACCTCTACACAAAAGCTTGTCTTCTGGGAAATAAGTTCCAGTGACGATGAAATGGAAGGTGGGCCTAAGCCTCTTATTTTGAAATTATAATGAAAAATCACTATTTCTTCCTTAGAATTTGAGATCAAAACTGTATTGAGGTCTGCAATTTCAGAGGTACATTTTTGTATTTGGAAACTATGCACTAAACCGATCTAGCTGCCATTTTGTATATGGAAAATATATGCATAGAAAAGTCAAGACCTTTTAGAAACAAATTTGTTCATTTTTTTAAGTTTTATTGAAAAGCGAAAATATTGAGCAAAAATCTGATTTTTGTTAAATGAATGTCTGCTGCTGCATCCAAAAACTACAATGTTGTGAAGTTTCATTCATGAATTCTATGGCTTTCAAATGTGTCCTAATGTTTTAAGAATGTACGTTAAGGATGAGAGTCTATTTGGCTAAAATCTTATCCCTGTAGTGGTTTAATTTTTGCCTTGCCTGGAATGGTAACCCAAACATTTATCACCCTTTAAACATGTTCTCCTTATGTCCATTTTAAATTCACATTTCGCAAAGGTAAATTGCTCTTCTTTACTCATCTGACTGACTTTAAAGTAATATCTGGATTTACCTTAACCTCACTTTAGTGAGGTCACCTTTTAACCTTTTTTCTTTTTATATTGTAGAGTTTGAGCTTCTCTGCAAACTTTCCTCCACTCTCATTACCCTTACATTTGGGATTATTCTTATTGTTTTTCTCTACACCCTTTCCAATGCATGCACATCTTTCGTGTGGTGTGATTAGAACTGAGCATTGTATTCCAGTAGTCTGACTGACTTATTGGAAAGCCAGACCTATTAGTCTTTCTTTAACATCAAGAGTAAATTTGATTACCTGGTTGGAGAACCTAGAACTAGGGGCCATAGTCTCAGAATGAAGGGTCAGCCATTTAAGATTGAGGTGAGGAATTTCTTCACTCGGAGGGTTCTGAATCTTTGGAATTCTCTACCCCAAAGGGCTATGGAAGCTGAGTCGTTGAGTATATTCAAGGCTGAGATAGATTTTTGGACTCGTGGGGAATCGAGGATATGAGGATCGGGCGGGAAAATGGAGTTGAGGTCGTAGATCAGCCATGATCTTGCTGAATGGCAGAGCAAACTTGAGGAAACATATGGCCTACTCCTGCTCCTAATTCTTATTTCTTATGTAACCTAGTGAACAGCAGCTAACATGGATTCAGAAGGGAAAGATCCTGCTCGTTCAACTTCCTTGACGTTTTCTGAACAAGTGGACTGGGTACCTCAACTTCCAAAATACAGTTAACAAGAGTTCCGTACAAAACCATGTTATTTAAGCTTTAAGTTTTTACAGGCCTGCCTCAAAAATTGCATCAGGAGGTGTCAATGAGGGGGGGGGCCAAGATAACTCCCTGCTGTTGCTTCCTCCCCCCCCCCCCCCCAAAAAAAAATTTCAATTTCTGGCCACCCATTTTTCAGGCACGAGACGGGCAGCTGGAAGTTGAAAATTGCCCCCAATGTTCAATCTCGCAAATTATTGGAGCAACAATAAACAAAGCAGGTCAAACAGTAGAGTACAAATTGGAGGAAGTAATGCTCTCATTATGTAGTGCTACAGCCGTTACTGTGCCCAGTTCTTCATTTTGGACATTTAGGACTCTTGTCTTTTTCATCTCAAACGTTTCTACATGCTGTGGCTCAGGCAGGGGCAGTGAACACTGCTGCTGCCAGTACTGCCCCAGATCAAGAGGGGTAAAAACGGGGGGTGACGGGGGAGGATGGTACAAGTATGATAAAACTATGAACTTCCATCCTCTTTACCTTTTCCAACTCCTCACAATTCCGTCTGACAGATGTCAGCTTTGTTTCTGTCCTCCGCTCCAAATAATTCATATACACTGCGTAAATGGCAACAGTTCCAGCAATTATCCCGGTGGCATCTCATTAGAAACCCAGTGTCAACACTGCTCTATTCTGTACTAACGCGGCATGTATGGGAAAGAAAGTGATGAGCGTGATGCACATCAACTCTTGTTCAGTGTACAATTTTTTATTACTTGATGTTTGATCCTTTGAAAATAGTTTGGCTGAATAAATCCCAAATGTTCTGCTTGCTTCAGAGGGAAAAAATAAACCTGGAAATCCGAATGTCATCCATTTTCCAACCCAATGAGTTAATGTGCAAAAGTTTGCAGGGTGAAATTGGTCTTGAGTGAAAGCACAAAACAGAATATAATGAATCAACATCCCTTTTTACACTGCGCCCAATTTTGTACTCCATTGACTTTAATGGCTGCCATTTGCGTTCTCACCAAAGACAGATTTTACCCACTAGTCCATATTAAATTTAAATTTCACTTTTTCTGCCTAAGTGCATACCTGGAAATTTAACCTTTGTTGATTTCAGCAGTCAGATTAGTTTTGTGTAGTGGAACCGACTGGGCTCTAAATACTGACCCCTGCAAGCCTGCACTCAGCACTTCCTCCTAGTCCCGATACTCAGCTCTTGCTGTATTTGGCTGATGATGGATATTTTAAAATCAGTTTTCTCTAGTCCCGTGCTCTACCCTGAATTCCCATGGCTTCTGGATTTGATTTTCTTGAAGTTTAATAGCTTTCTGCAAGTCCAAAATACTTTTGTAGGTAATGCCATTATCTATTTTATTTGTAGCATCTTCAAAGGTGTTTCCCTTCTGACTCCATGTTGGCTAAGATATTTTAGTTTAGTTAATCAATAGCACAGTTATTTTAATTAATGTTCAAAGATCAAAATATATGTAAGTTGAACATTGCAAAATGACATTCCACTTTTCATGGTGGGTTTTATTTCAAACAAATGCAATGAGTCAAACAACTTGGCTGTAGTGAGCTGGTTTATTTTTCAATACAAACTAATTTTAGGCACATTCATCTCGGAACAGTAAATCATGACTTTATATTTCACTTTCTGCTAGAAATTTGTGCGTAACTTTTTTGAAGTATATTTTTATACGAAAACTTCGTTTATTGATTGCTGAAGAAAAACTAGGTACATGATGGAACTTGTAATTTTTGGAAGAAAAGAAACTTTAATTTCAGAGTATCCACCAGGTTTTTGTAGAAAACAAATGTAACTATATAATTGGTTACTTAAGTAGAAGGAAAAAAAATAGACTTGCATTTATATAGCACCTTTCACGACCACCGCCAACAGCCAATGAAATACTTTTTGAAGTGTGGTCACTGTTGTAATGTAGGAAAGAAGAGTAGAGTGTATAGAGATCTTCATTGGTTTTAACAAATGGTACATCCTGAAAACTATCTTGGTTAAATTATTTCTGTTCTCTTCCAAGAAAGTGAATTGTTATTTAGAGGAAATAAGAACATAAGAATTAGGAACAGGAGTAGGCCATCTAGCCCCTCGAGCCTGCTCCGCCATTCAACAAGATCATGGCTGATCTGGCCATGGACTCGGCTCCACTTACCCGCCTGCTCCCCGTAACCCTTAATTCCCTTATCTGTGATTTGAATACATTCAATGAGCTAGCCTCAACTTCTTCCTTGGGAGGAGAATTCCACAGATTCACAACCCTCTGGGAGAAGAAATTCCCTCTCAACTCAGTTTTAAATTGGCTTCCCTGTATTTTGAGGCTGTGCCCCCTAGTTCTAGTCTCCCCGACCAGTGGAAACAACCTCTCTGCCTCTATCTTGTCTATCCCTTTCATTTATCTTTAAATGTTTCTATAAGATCACCCCTTATCCTTCTGAACTCCAACGAGTAAAGACCCAGTCTACTCAATCTATCATCATAAGGTAACCCCCTCATCTCTGGAATCAGCCTAGTGAATCATCTCTGTACCCCCTCCAAAGCTAGTATATCCTTCCTTAAGTAAGGTGACCAAAACTGCACGCAGTACTCCAGGTGCGGCCTCACCAATACCCTATACAGTTGCAGCAGGACCTCCCTGCTTTTGTACTCCATCCCTCTCGCAATGAAGGCCAACATTCCATTCACCTTCCTGATTACCTGCTGCACCTGCAAACTAACTTTTGGGGATTCATGCACAAGGACCCCCAGGTCCCTTTGCACTGCAGCATGTTGTAATTTCTCCCCATTCAAATAATATTCCCTTTTACTGTTTTTCTTTCAAGGTGGATGGCCTCACACTTTCCGACATTGTATTCCATCTGCCAAACCTTAGCCCATTCGCTTAACCTATCTAAATCTCTTTGCAGCCTCGCTGTGTCCTCTACACAACCCGCTTTCCCACTAATCTTTGTGTCATTGCAAATTTTGTTACACTACACTCTGTCCCCTCTTCCAGGTCATCTATGTATATTGTAAATAGTTGTGGTCCCAGCACCGATCTCTGTGGCACACCACTAACCACCGATTTCCAACCCGAAAAGGACCCATTTATCCCGACTCTCTGCTTTCTGTTAGCCAGCCAATTCTCTATCCATGCTAATACATTTCCTCTGACTCCACGTACCTTTATCTTCTGCAGTAACCTTTTGTGTGACACCTTATCGAATGCCTTTTGGAAATCTAAATACACCACATCCATCGGTACACCTCTATCCACCATGCTCGTGATATCCTCAAAGATGTTGGAAGATTTTGGGATTGTGTATTAAATATTGGCAAGCGCTGGCTCAGTAGTTCTCAAGGTATTTTGACACAACCGTATCAATCGAACAGACTCTTGGCATATCTTTTAAAAATCTAATTTTGTGCATTTTGTCTCCATTTGAAGTGACCTGTGTCACAAGATGCTTTGAATGTATTTTTTATCTTTCGTTATCTAGTTCGTCTTCCTAAAAGAAAAGATAGCTAAACGTTCGATAAAGAAAATGTAACAGGCTAGCATTAATGGCATTATGAATAAAATGTTAATGTGTGTGTGTAAATATATATATATTTAATATATATATATATATATATATATATATATATAAATGTTTTCATTAATTCAGGGGGAAATGTGTGTGATGCATTTAGTTGTGTCAAAGCTTAAATGAGAATTATTTTTTATTTGTGCAAACTTAAATATGAAGAAAATTATGGAAGCTTTATGAATGTATTGGAATATTGTTTTTGTAAAGATTTTTTCCATTAAAATGGTTTAAAAGATGTATGATGTATTTCAGCATTTTGATACTCTGTCTTGCTGATTAAATTTCCACTTTTACATTGGCTGCAGTTTGATTATTTAACCATATGTTTGAGGCTGAGTTGGAGGAAAAATGATAATATTTCATACATATTTAAACATATAACTGTTATTTGGGGCTGTTTCTCTTTTGCTACCTCTTATTTTCCAATCTGCTGATGATGCAGAATTTTGCTTGGCGATGGCTCCATGGGCATTGGTAGGCCTCTAATACCTCCCCCAGCTGCCATTCTTTATACATGAGACTGGTATCTGCCGGTAGTCTTATTTGACAACACAAACGAGCTAAGTCATGTCGAGACATTCTCGCACTTCTATCCGATCACCGGGGGAGCACTTGCTTGATTTTTATTTTCTTTCCCTTGCCTTTGAGCTTTTGAATCTCAGCAAAAGAAATCCTAAACATTGATGAATCCTAGCAAGAAAGTAGCCCCAATTAAAATCTTCAAGCAAAAAGCAAGCCTATATTATAGCACAACGAAAGCGCTTGCAGTTACACAGTGCCTTTCAAATCCTCTGGACATCCTGATAACTAATGTATTACTTTTGAAGGGTAGTGAAGTTGTGTGGACAAACAGCAGCATACATCCATAAACAGCTGTGAGATAATAACCAGTTAATCTGTTTTTTGGTATTGGTTTGAGGGATAAATGTTGGCTAGAACACTGGGAGAACTGCTCTGTTACTCTTTGAATAGTGACATGAGATCTTGCACATTCACCTGAACAGGTAGATCGGGTTTCCGTTTAACATTTCCGAAAAGTGGCATCTTCAACAATGCAGCACGCCTCACAGTACTGCACCGAAGTGTCAGCCTAGATTTTGTGCTCAAGTCCCAGGAGTGGGGTTTGAACCACATGCTTCTGCTGCAGAGTTGACAGTGCAACCACGGAGCCACACTGGCACTAAGTTGTTTTTTTTTTAATTTGTTCTTGGGATGTGGGCATCGCTGGCAAAGCAAGCATTTATTGCCCATCCCTAATTGTCCTTGAGAAGGTGGTGGTGAGCCGCCGCCTTGAAGTGCTGCAGTCCTTGTGATGAAGTTTCTCCCGCAGTGCTGTTAGGGAGGGAGTTCCAGGATTTTGACCCAGTGACTATGAAGGAACGGTGATCTACTTCCAAGTCAGGATGGTGTATGACTTGGAGGGAAATGTGGAGGTGGTGGTGTTCCCATGTGCCTCTGCCCTTATCCTTCTAGGCGATACAGGTCGCGGGTTTGGGAAGTGCTGCCAAAGAAGCCTTGACGAGTTGCTGCGGTGCATCTTGTAGATGGTACATACTGCAGCCGCGGTATGTCTGTGATGGAAGGAGTGAATGATATGGGGTGCCAATCAAGCAGGCTGCTCGGTCCTGGATGGTGTTGAGCTTCTTGAGTGTTATTGGAGCTGCAGTCATCCAGGCAAGTGGAGAATATTCCATCACACTTTCTTGTGCCTTGTAGATGGTGGAAAGGCTTCGGAGTCAGGAGGTGAGACACTGCAGAATATCCAGCCTCTGATCTGTTTTTGTTGCCACAGTATTTGTGGCTGGTCCAGCTAAGTTTCTGATCAATGGCGACCCTCAGGATATTGATGGGGGATTCGGCAATGGTAATGTCACCGGGGCGGTGGTTAAACTCGCTTGTTGGAGATAGGCATTGCCTAGCACTTGTGTGGTGCGAATGTTACTTGCCACTTATGAGCCCAAGCCTGAATGTCGTCCAGGTCTTGCTGCATGTGGGCATGGACTGCTCCATTATCTGTGGAGTTGTGAATGACACTGAACACTCTAGTCATCAGCGAACATCCTCACATCTGACCTTATGATTGAGGGAAGGTCATTGATGAAGCAGCTGAAGTTGCGCTTAGGACACTGTCCTGAGGAACTCATGCAGTGATGTCCTGGGGCTGTGATGATTGATCTCCAACCACCACGACCATCTTCCTTTGTGCTAGGTATGACTCCAGCTAGTGGAGAATTTACCCTTTGATTCCCATTGGCTTCAGTTTTACTCTGGCTCCTTGATGCCAAACCCGGTCAAATGCTGCCTTGATGTCAAGAACAGTCACTCTCGCCTCAACTCTGAATTCAGTTCTTTTGTCCAAATTTGGACCAAGGCTTTAATGAGGTCTGGAGCCGAGTGGTCCTAGCAGAACCCAAACTGGGCATTGGTGAGCAAGTTATTGCCACTTGATAGCATTGTTGACGACACCTTCCATCACTTTGCTGATGATTGAGAGTAGTCTGATGGGGCGGTAATTGGCCGGATTGGATTTGTTCTGCTTTTTGTGGACAGGACATACCTGGACAGTTTTCCACATTGTCGGTTAGATGCCAGTGTTGTAGCTGTACTGTAATAGCATGGCTAGTTTGGGAACACAAGTCTTCAGCACAACAGTAAGGATGTTGTCAGGGCCCATAGCCTTTGCTGTATCCAGTGCGCTCAGCTGTTTCTTGATATCATGTGGAGTGAATTGAATTGACTGAAGACTGTCTTCTGCGATGGGACCACAGGAGGAGGACAAAATGGATCATCCACTCAGCACTTTTGGCTGAAGATGGTTGCGGACACTTCAGACTTGTCTTTTGCACTCGTGTGTTGTGCTCTGCCATCATTGAGGATGGGATGTTCATGGAGCCGCCTCCTCCATTAGTTGTTTAATTGTCCATCACCATTCACGACTGGATGTGGCAGGACTGCAGAGTTTTGATCTGATCCGTTGGTTGTGGGAGTTCTGTCTATAGCATGTTGCTTCCACTGTTCAGCATTCATGTAGTTCTGTGTTGCAGCTTCCCCAGGTTGGCACCTCATTTCTAGGTACGCCTGGTGCTGCTGGCATGCTCTTCTACATGCCTCATTGAACTAGGGTTGGTCCCTTGGCTTGATGGTAATGGTAGAGTGAGGGATAAATTGTGGTGGAATACAATTCCGCTGCTGCTGATTGGGCATCCATGAGGCGCTATGGACAGTTTTGAGCTGCTAGCTGCTTAGACAGTTCATCTGGTTATGATTAGAGATGGTTTTAAAGTAACCCCCTGTCGTGAGTAGAATGGAAGAAGCAGCAAAATAAAAACGTGTTTTGACAGCTTCTGACCAAGATTATCGTGACCTCATAAAATATTTGCTTGGCAACATTTGTCAAATTTTTGGTGGCCTTTTTTATCAAATAAAATTTATGTAGTTTTATTTGCTATTAACATTAAACAGGTCGGTGCAGAAAGTGAGTTGTGATGGTTAAGTGATCAACTCTGAGTCTAGTGGCCTCCTTAATATTTGAGAGAATGCTTTAGGATAGATTTGCTTCTCTTTTTATTCTCAGTTGTTGAAAGAATGTCGTCTGGCGTGTATTTTTGGTTAAAAAGTTTAAAGACCAGTAGTTTACCAATTTTTCATGATTTTCGAATGGTGAGTCACATCAGAAAGTGTCTTGTGCCTAGAAGGAAGAAGCCAATGTGATTAAGGGTCAAATACTTTACAATGGTATCTTGTTATTTATGATGGGGCAGCACTTTCTTTTGGCAAAGATGTTTGGCCATTAGGGGACCGCTTGAAAGAATTGTAAACCTTTGAAACTTTCCTGAGTGTAAGGGCGAGCTGGGTTAAATAAGCTGGATGCAGATGGTTTAGTATGTAAATGCAGATTAGGAAGGAGATCTCCGTGATGGGTGAAAGGATCATTAATGAAATGATTTTGATTCTGTCATATTACCAGATCACAGTGGCCACTTGTAGGCTGGGGCAGAACAGAGATAGCTTTACTCTGAATCTAACACATTATGTACCATAGCTGTGAATATTGGCGGTGGAACTTGGTGCAAAATGGATTACATTAGCCACCATTAATGAGCACAGATTTTTTTTAAAACACTTGTTGCTTTTTAGATAGAATTAGGAAATAATTAAAATTCCAAGTCGAAGGATAAAGAACGGTGCAAATGTAATGAAAACTTTCTAGCAATCAAACATTGGAACAGGCCTCTCGAGAATCAGCCTTGAACAAATTTAATTGCTTTAACTTTGCCTAGAGGAAAATACGTTGAACATAGATTATACCTCCATGCATCCATGATCACAGTTGTGATGTTCAAGATGGAACTGTGGAGACACATAGGTGCTGGCAGAACCAAAGAGGATAGCTTCAGCTATTTAGCTATTAAACTGGAAAATGACTCATCCAGGCCTTGATGACTGACAGCCACAGCTTTGGATCAATGGATGAGGTTGAAGTAAGTGCTTCTCAAGTTGAAAACAACTGGTCAACTTATTCAGGATGGCTGGTGTGCATCGGAACATCTTGAAGGAGCATTATGGTCCATCTGTCTTTTCTCCAGGTTCAGAAATTACTGCTCAGTGGTCTATTTCTTGTACCACTGCATCTCCTCCTCCCTAGAACATTTTTCAGCTCCTTGAATCTGCCAATACCATCTGCCTCTCCTATCTCCTGGGCAATCTATTCCACATACTCGCAGAAATGCATAAATGTTTCAACATGGTAATAGGTCATTTTGCCCAACCAATCCTTGTCAGTGTTTACCCTCCATGTGAGCAAACAGTCCTCCTAATATTTATCAACTCTGTTCCCGTATCCCTTCAACCATCTGTCCAATCTAGTCTTGCATGTTGACATGGTGTCTGCCTCAACCGCTGAACCTGCACAGTTTCTACTGTCCTGTTTTCAAATCTCTTGCGTATAATATATCTACGGTCACTCATTCTTGACCCCTCAGCTACTGGTAATAGTCTGATCATATCTACACTATCCTCGCATACTTTGTGTTTAAAAATTTTTAATCGACATTGTTTTCATGGATAAAAAAAGCCCTAATATTTCAAGTCATATTTATATTTCCTCATACCAGTCAGCAGCTGAGTGATGCTATGTTGTACCCTTTCAATAATATATGTTCTATAGTGGGGAGCTAAATAGTACTACCTTATCTAAAATGTTCCTTTTATCTATCTTCGCCACCCTCTTTGTAAGTAATTAATAAACTGCTTGTTCATCTTGTTATGTCTCAAATAAAGCAATGTGACTGAGTACTGTAGACTTGAGTAAGTGTGACCTTAGTCTCTTTTTATTCTGACTCCAGACTGCTGGCACATCATGGGAGGCCTGCTTATGTACAGTGCTCCCAAGGGATGCTGCGATCCCTTGGGACTCCAACAGATGCGCCCTCTGGTGGCGGTAGAATGCTGGTTACAAGGTGTTGCATACATAGAAAATGGGTGCAGAAGTAGGCCCATTTGGCCCTTCGAGCCTGCACCACCATTCAATAAGATCATGGCTGATCATGCAACTTCAGAACCCCATTCCTGCTTTCTCTCCATACCCCTTGATCCCTTTAGTTGTAAGGGTCACATCTAACTCCCTTTTGAATATATCTAACAAACTGGCCTCAACAACTTTCTGTGGAAGAGAATTCCACAGGTTCACAATTCTGAGTGAAGAAGTTTCTCCTCATCTCAGTCCTAAATGGCTTACCCCTTATCCTTAGACTGTGACTCCTGATTCTGGACTTCTCCAACAACGGGAACATTCTTCCTGCATCTAACCTGTCCAATCCTGTCAGAATTGTATATGTTTCTATGAGATCCCCTCTCATTCTTCTAAATTCCAGTAAATATAAGCCTAATCGATCCAGTCTGTCTTCATATGTCAGTCCTGCCATCCCGACAATCAGTCTGGTGAACCTTCGCTGCACTCCCTCAATAGCAAGAATGTTCTTCTGTTCTTCCTCAGATTAGGAGACCAAAACTGTATTCAAGGAGTGGCCTCGCCAAGGCCCTGTACAACTGCAGTAAGACCTCCCTGCTCCGATACTCAAATCCTCTCGCTATGAAGGCCAACATACCATTTGCTGCCTTCACCGCCTGCTGTACCTGCATGCCAATTTTCAATGATTGATGTACCATGATACCCAGGTCTCATTGCACCTCCCCTTTTCCTAATCTTCCCTCTTCAATATCACCTGGTACAGTAGGAGATGTCCTTCTAGATTGCGGGTTAAGATAGGTTATTGGGGAAGAAAAGGAGTAACGTTAGCTTGAATCTAAACAATCTAGCAGAGCGGAGAATGTTTGGGCGCAAAACACATCTTGTAGGGATGTTTAACAACTGGTAAAGGTAATTGCAATCTAGCTAGTCAAAAATATTTATTTTTAAAAATACTATCACTAGCAATTTTTAGAGTCGTTTTTCTTCATGTGCGCTCCCTATAACTGGCTGCGCGCCCCATCCACATTTTCGTACGTGCGCGGTTTCTTCCGTGTAAAAGCCAGTGAGCGGCCTGTGTGGGACCTCCAGACTGGCGCGAGGCTTAGCGGGAACATTGATCGCTAGTATTCCTCACTCAGCAAAAAACTGTCTGGATGATTTTCAATTTGCTGACATTATCCAATCAGTCTGTTCTGCAGATTCATTTACCCTTTGTGTGAAGTAACTATAATGATAGTATGACATTTTTGTACCTGTTTGCAAACCATTAAAAAAATACATTGACACTTTAATACTGTTTAGATACACATAGAAACCAAATTAAAGTTCTAATAAGAACAAAAGATAGTAAATAAACAAGACGTAATTTTTCTAACTATAAACACGGGCATGCTTCACGTGCGAGTTAAAGGAACAAATCAAATTAACGTTATCTTGACAATGTAATGAACGCAGATTATACGTACAGGTATCTGAGCACAACAACTGTGAGATTCATATTTGGACTATTGGAGCCCTCTTTGTACATCAGTGGATAAATGTAACCTGTCATGCAGGATTAAGCCACAGATAGTTGAAAATCCGAGGCTTGATCGATGGTACCTGTTGAGTTAGCAGGTCTAAGCAAAGGTGCTTCAATTAGTCTGAGCTAAAGATGGGCAAAAGTCGGTCACAATTTCCATCTATTGAATGATGCTCGGAGTGCATGGTTGTTTGGACATGGGGTGAGAAAAGGATCAAGGTTAGTTGTGATGCTTCCACAGTCCAATAACCCGTTGCCACTCACTATCCAGGCTCTCAAAGTTCATCTGGGGGGTGAACCAGAGGGCTGCTGACATGGGCTGTATGAGTAGTAGTATATAACCTTTCACATTCTTGGGATGGCCCAAAGTCTGAATTTATTTTGAAGTGTAGTCACTGTTCCATAGGCAGGATTCCACAAACGGCCATGAGATACATTATAGTGTTGGTTTAGTGATGCATGTTGGTCATGAGAATGAGAGAATTCCCCCTGCTATTCTTTAAATAGTGCCATGGGATATTTTTCACCCACTTGAACGGGCAGAACAGAGCCTCTGTTCAACATCTCCACTGAAACCTGATGGGAAAAATACTCCAAGGTGAAAAATAACGGCAGGTAAATGAAGAGACAGCATCTTGTGAGACAACTTATTTATTCTGGGGGAATGAGTGTCAAAAGCAAGGTAAGCAATGATTGCCTACCCAGAGTTGTCCTTGAGATGGTGGCGGTGAGCTGCCTTCTTGAACCGCTGAAGTCCGTGTGGTGTAGGTGATCCCATAGTGCTGTTAGGGAGGGATTTCCAGGATTCTGACCTAGTGACGATGAATGAATGGCGATATGTCCAAGTCAGGGTGGTGTGTGACTTGGAGGGACAGTTTTAATTGAAGGTGTTCCCATGTATGATCTTTGTTCTTCTAGGTGGTGGAGGTTGCAGCTTAAGGAGGTTGTGTCAAAGAAGCCTTAACAACATCATATATCCACATAGTACAGTGGATAGTAAAAACCTATTTCCCTTAGCAGAGGGGTCAATAACCAGGGGGCATAGATTTAAAGTAGTTGGTGGAAGGATTAGAGGGGAGATGAGGAAACATTTCTACACCCAGAGGGTGGTGGGAGTCTGGAACTCACTGCCTGAAAGGGTGGTAGAGGCAGAAACACATTTAAAAGATACTTGGATGTGCACTTAAAGAGCTGTGACCTACAGGGCTATGGACCTGGTGCTGGAAGGTGGAATTAGGTTGGGTAACCCCTTTTTTGACTGGCGCAGAAGCAATGAGTCGAATGGCCGTTTCCTTTGTTGTCATTTTCTATGATAGTTTGCACTGCAGCTGTGGTGCACCGCTGGTGAAGTGAGTGGATGTTTAAGGTGGTGAATGGGCTGCTGATCAAGTGGACTGCTTTGTCCTGGATGGCATCGAGCTTCTTGTGTTGTTGCAGTGGACTGTGTTCCATCAACAACAACTACTTCTATTTATATAGCATTTTTAACATAGTAAAATATCCCAAGGTGCTTCACAGGAATGTTAAAAAGCAAAATTTAACACCGAGCCACATAAGGAGATAATGGGCCTGAAATTCATTCCTCACAGGGTCCGTGCGGAGTGCGTACGGACCCGGGGAGGCATCACAAAAGTCTGTTTTTGGCGTGCGATGCGTATGTGCCGAAAACCAGCTTTTCCAATCTGTCAAGTTCTGGCTTGACCATCCAATGCACCTTGGGGAGAAGGACATTCGCATGGGTGAGATTGCGCTATTTGCCCATCTCTTGCCCAGCGAATGTCCTTAAAACTCTTGTGCCTGGTAAAAGCAGGCACATAGCCTAATTTTACCAGTGTAAGAGTTTTAAAACATATAAAAGTAAAATTTGAAAACACATTTTTATGTTGTTAATCTTGCCCACTAAGGTAAGTTTATTTTAAACCCTAATTACAAAACTTCTTTAAAAATTCTGAAAAATATATTTTTTTTCTAACACATTTATTAACTTTTTAATTTAAATTAATGTTAATTAAAAAAAAACTCATTTATTTGTGTGTTTGGGGGGTGGGGGTCGGGGGGGTTCTCATTCATAATGAGAATTCCTACTTACGGAGTTCCCATTATTATGAATGAGAATACTTTACCTTGAATAGCTGTCCAGTGCCATGCGACTCCAGCTTCTCGCACATCTCCAAGATGATAATTTTAAAAATCAAGGTGTTACTTAACTGGGAGCCAATGTAGGTCAGCGAGCACAAGGATGATGGGGGAACAGGGCTTGGTGCGAGTTTGGACACGGGCAGAAGAGTTTTGGATGATCTCAAGTTTACGGAGGGAAGAAAATGGGAGGTCGGCCAGGAGTGCGTTGGAATAGTCAAGTCTTGTGCCGTGTACATGTGGAGAAGCTTTAGGGAGTCAGGTGGTGAGCCACCTGCCATAGAATACTCAGACCGTGACCTGTTCTAGTATCCGCAACGTTAATGTGGCAGGTAGATTGGTGAGGACAAGGTTAATAAGTTATTCCTTCATGTTGATTCTCTCGTCACCTGCTGCAAGCCCAGTGTGGCAGCTATGTCCTTCAGGACACCGCACCACCAGTTCAGTCAGTAATGGTGCTCCTTACTGAGCCACATTAGTGGTGCATGAACATTATGTACAAATGATGGGGCAGTGGCTTCTTATTGTATTTTCAGTCTTTTTATGTAAAATGATGCTACTCGGGCAGCAAACTACATTACATGTAAGTGCAGCAATCTGTGGGCTTTGCTGTGTGCTGAATCACTTGAGCTACCAGTAAGTACATTATTACCTTTCAGAATTCACCTAGAAATAGAAGTGCTGTAAGTCATGCGCATATTTACGGATGTCAAACAGACAAAAATGCAGATACAGCAGAGGCAAAATCGTCTCGTGGACAATTGGGGATGGGCAATAAATGCTGGCTTTGCCAGCGACGCCCACATCCCATGAATGAATGAATAAATGGAAGAAAAAGGATGAAATGGATAAATTTCTGCAGCACAGAATTTGCTCTTAATTATATTGATTGACGTCAGGAAATGTGGAGAATGAGTGAGTCAGCTGCAGATTGTACACCTTTTTGCACCGAGCTTAAAAAGTGCCTGCAGAGTGTTAATTCTCAAGGCAGTTTGTGAATATAAGATCATAAGAAATAGGAGCAGGAGTAGGCCATTTGGCCCCTTGAGCCTGCTCCGCCATTCAATGAGATCATGGCTGATCTGATCTTGGCCTCAACTCCGCTTCCCTGCCCACTCCTCATAATTCTTGACTCTCCTATCGTTCAAAAATCTGTCTCTTCCCACCTTAAATATATTCAATGACCCAGCTTCCACATCCTCTCAGCATCTACCCTGCCGAGCCCCCTCAGAATCTTTTATGTTTCGATAAGATCACCTCTCATTCTTCTAAACTCCAATGAGTACAGGCCCAACCTGCTCAACCTTCCTTCATAAGACAACCCCTTCATCTCAGAAGAAGTTTTTTTTTTTGAAGTTGCAAAACGATGGCAATCATTTTTATTCTTCTCTGTCATGGTTTCACCATGTGGCCTTTCAGTGAGAACCCAGAACCTTGCCCTGATCCTGATCTCTTGGATTTTACCTCTCTTAACCTCTTTGCCTTGTATCCTTTTTCCTCACGTTCAGAGACTCCTCAAAATGTCCCTCTTTGTGCTTTCAGTCGTCTCCCCTAGCTTTGCTTTCCTGCTTGGTGCCCACTGCTCCCTCTAAAAAGCATTGCGGCATGTTTAATAGTGTTATGTATGAAGAAAGTCTGACTGAAAACTGTGAGCTCAAAGTAAAGTGTGACCGTAGTCTTTTATTACAGGTCTCCAGAGTGCCTCTCCAACCTGAGGGGCCCCCTTAAGTACCTGTGTTCCCAAGGGATTATGGGACCCCTTTGGACTCCAGGGGATGAGCCCTCTGGTGGCTCTACAGGGTATATATAAGTTTACATATATAACAACACTTCCCCCCCCCCCCCACCCCCTCCCTCCTTATAAATAGGTATTACCAACTTATTTATGCTAAATAGATCTCATATATTGGAATTATTTAGTAAATAGCTTTTACATAGTGAAGTTATTTAATGATATTGTTGGTGCCTATCAAACTCACTGGTATACAGCTTAGAGACTACAGAGAGGGCAGACTACAGTGATTAGAGAGTATAGAGTGCAGAGATTATTAAAATCAATGAAAGTAATTATTGATAGTGATTATGGGGCCTATGCTTTCCCTTCCTTTAATTGCAACTGCTCACACACTGGTTACTGAAAGGATCAATCGAAAAGGTGGCACAGTAACACGTAGACGGAGACGAAAGGAGAGACCGTATAGCCAACGAAGGTACTTGGAGAAGCAATCCTACCTGAACTTGTCTGGAAATACTTGTCTTAGGAGGCTGCGATTCTGGAAGGAGGTCATCGATGAGATATGTCAACTCGTCAAGGATGATCTGCAGCTTTCCAGCACCATCAGAACCGCACTGTCCATTGAGGTGAAGGTTACTGCTGCCCTAGCCTTTTACGCCTTGGGATCTTTTCAGGCTTCAGCTGGCGACATCCGCCATATCTTTCAGCACGCTGCACACTGCTGCATTCGACAGGTGATTGAAGCCCTTTACGCTTGCAGGATGGAAAGCTTCCCAATGACCAGGGAGGCACAGACCGAGAGTTTATTGTGGTGTGTTGTATGCTGCATAACCTAGCTATGCTGCAGGTCCACCTCCAGAAGGAGATGAGACAGAAGAGGCAGGCGGCAAAGGTGAAGAGGAACAGGCGGCAGAGGACACGGGCGAGGACATAGGGGAGCTTAATCAGCATGGTGATCGAGCACCGGTACCACCACACCTTTCCCGAAGACCAGGAGCCAGTGGCAGTTACACGGCCGCTAAGCTTTTGCGTCAGCAGCTCATTAATGAACACTTCGCATGAACTATTATTGTTGATATTCAAACGTTCAATTACAGTTACGTTTAAACAAAAGTTTCATTTCTGTGGGGAAACAGAATAAACAAATACTATACATTGTAAAACTTATATAAGTAAGAGAGAAGGTACAAAAGTTGTAAATTTTTTTTATTAAGAAACAACATTTTTTTTAAGAACTAATGAACAACACTCTCCCTCGAAATCCCCAACACGTTTGAAGAAGAAGAAGAAATTGAACATTTTTAAAGAACAAGTGGCCATTTCAGTCATGCTAGCAAATTACCATTTCAGTCATGATAACAAGTGACCATTTCAGTCATAACAAATGTCCATCTCCGTAACGATAACCAGTGACCATTTCAGAAAGAATGAAAAGTGAACAGTTAAGTAATGATAACAAGCGAACATTTAACTATTGAATACAAGTGTCCAATTTAGTAACAATAACAAGAGAATAATAAAGTGATAACAAGTGAACATTTTAAAACAAGTGAACTATTGAGAAGCACTCCCTGCTCCCTAACTGTGGCCACGTTTCCCTTCAGATCCTGTCCCACCCCGTGTTCGCACCCCACCCGCCCGTTTTGGTTTCCGCAGAGTGGGACGGCAAGACTTCCTGCCGTGGTGGAAGTAACGGAGTGGAAGCAGAAGCCTCGGGCACTACTTCCGAGTCAAGAGGAACTGTGTCCTCTGTACTCGCTTGTGTGCTTGGGGTCTCGCTGCGAGTGGACACGACAGCTTGGGGTGCAGCGCTGTGTCCAGCCAGCAACGCGTACCGTAGGGCATTTGTTGCGGTTGTCTGCTCCCTGATTGCGACCGTCTCCCTGCATAGGGAAAGTAAGCTCTCCGTCTGGTCCTCCGTGGCAGGCGAGTGCAAATCACGCTGACCGGCGTCTGAAATGTCACGCGCCTTGGCGTCACCACCTGCACACCGCTTGGTTTCGGTGCCTCATCTGTCTCAAAAGAGATGGCCGCAGGTTGTTTTCCCCGCCCCCCCCCCGACAAAAAAAGAAAATCTCCTGTTCTCCTCCTCCTCCTGCTCTCGCACAGCCGTAGCAGCAGTCTGCAATGGCTCCTTCTCTGGCTCTTCCTCCTGGGAGTGTCCCGATTGGTCAGTGGACGTGTCCGTTGACTCCATCAGTACTTGTTGACCTTTGAAAGACAAATGGAAGTTATAAACAACATTTAACAATGCAAATTAATTCATCTCAATTAAGAACTCAAAACATTACCATTAGCCCTTACGCACAAGCAGTCACCAGGCCTAACATGACCTCATTTGAAGATCAATAGTATAACTCAATTATATATCAAATTAAAGTATCATTGCCTAGGATTACCCACGTAACAAATATTTACTATTGATTCACACATTGCAAAATGCACAGTTCTCATTACTCACGTGACTCTGGGGTGGGTTAGGCCACACCACGGGTTGTGACCGAACAGCTTTCTGGCCCCACCAAGACCACTGCAAGCTCCTCATAGGCGGTGAGCGACTGCAGCATGGCACAGCCCCCGCCCGTCCTGCATTGCTCTCGCTGGTTGATGGAAATCTTCTTCTGTAATAGATAAGGTAACATTGCACGGCATAAGCAGATGGATTTGGCAATAAACATTTAGGACTGACAGATTTATAAGTTCAATTTCAATTTTGTAATACATTGCATAGGAAGATATTTCACACTAACATTCAATTTATGTTGCAGTGCATAAATGGAATCATAATTTAATCCTAATTTAGTTACTTAGTCATGCTTAAAGATTACGATATAACATTGCAGATTCTAATTAGATTTTCCATACAATATTAAATAATAAATATGGATGATTTCAAATTTAAATTTCAACTTACTCTTGCAGCCACCAGTAGACTGTTCCATCTTTTCCGGCTCTGGTCCGGTGTCCGGGCTTCATTTGATGCTGACGTAACCACGTTGGCAATCTCTGCCCAAATCCTCCGATATGCACGGGGTGGAGGATTCCCATGCCCACCTCATGTCAGATCCTCCCACCTCGTGCTTACACTATTCACGAGGTCCTCATTTGCTTCTTCACTGAAGGGTTTGGCCCTTCTCTTTCCTGCAGCTCCCTCCATTCTTTAAATTTATCTGTTTTTTCAGCAGCTCAAGATAACCTGCTTTTCTCTCACTCTCACTCTCACTCTCTCACACAGAGCTTCTGAGCATGTGTGAAGACCCTTGACCTCTCAAAACGCGGGAAGGAGCATCAACCTGCACATGCGCAGTAATGCGTTGCTAGGGAAGCTTTTTTTTTCATTCACTTCCATTTTCTTTGGGCGATCGTGAGATCACTGAGAAATCACCGCCCATTTGATATCGCTGGACTAAGGCCGAGTGGAAAATCGCAAAAAAAAAAAAAGGACCTTGAGCAGCGATCAGCATGGGCGATACATCCTGCATCGTTGGAACAAGGCCCATTTTTTTCGGCCCTAGCCACCAAGTGGAAAGTCTAGCCCATAGAAATTAAGTGCAGGAGCAGGCCATTCGGCCCTTCGAGTCTGCACTGCCATTCAATAAGATCATGGCTGATCATTCAACCTCAGTACCCCTTTCCTGCTTTCTCTCCATACTCCTTGGTTCCTTTTGGCCATAAGGGCCATATCTAACTCCCTTTTGAATATATCTAACGAACCGGCCTCAACAACTTTCTGCGATAGAGAATTCCACAGGTTAACAACTTAGTGAAGACGTTTCTCCTCATCTCGGTCCTAAATGGCTTACCCCTTATTCTTAGACTGTGACCCCTGGTTCTGGAACTCCCCAGCAACAGGAACATTCTTCCTACCTCTAACCTGTCCAATCCCGTCAGAATTTTATATGTTTCTATGAGATCCCCCCTCATTCTTCTTAACTCCAGTGGATACAAGCCAAGTTGATCCAGTCTCGACACATATGTCAGTCCTGCCATCCTGGGAATCAGTCTGGTGAACCTTCGCTGTACTCCCTCAATAGCAAGAAATTCCTTCCTCAGATTAGGAGACCAAAACTGAACACAATATTCTAGGTGTGGTCTCACCAAGGCCCTGTACAACTGCAGTAAGACCTCTCTGCTCCTATACTCAAATCCTCTAGCTATGAAGGCCAACATGCCATTTGCCTTCTTCACCACCTGCTGTACCTGCATGCCAACCTTTAATGACTGATGTACCATGACACACAGTTCTCGTTGCACCTTCCCTTTTCCGAATCTGTCACCATTCAGATAATATTCTGTTTTCCTGTTTTTGCCACCCAAGTGGATAAGCTCACATTTATCCATATTATACTGCATCTGCCATACATTTGCCCACTCACCTAACCTGTCCATGTCACCCTGCAGCCTCTTAGCATCCTCCTCACAGCTCACACTGCCACCCAGCTTAATTTCATCTGCAAACTTGGAGATATTACATTCAATTCCTTCATTTAAATCAATGATGTATATTGTAAATAGCTGGGGTCCCAGCAATGAACCCTGCGGCACCCCACTAGTCACTGCCTGCCATTCTGAAAAGGACCCGTTTATTCTGACTCTCTGCTTCCTGTCTGCCAACCAGTTTTCTATCCACGTCAATACATTACCCCCAATACCATGTGCCTTAATTTTTCACACTAATCTCTTGTGTGGGACCTTGTCAAAAGCCTTTTGAAAGTCCAAATACACCACATCCACTGGTTCTCCCTTATCCACTCTGAGTTACATCCTCAAAAAATTCTAGATTGTCATGCATGATTTCCCTTTCACAAATCCATGCTGAATTGGACTGATTCTGTCACTGCTTTCCAAATGCGCTGCTATTTCCTCTTTAATAATTGATTCCAACATTTTCCCCACCACCGATGTCCAGCTAACTCATCTATAATTCCCTGCTGTCTCTCTCCCTCCTTTATAAAAAAAAAAAAGTGGTGTCACATTAGCTACCCTCCAGTCCATAGGAACTGATCCAGATTCAATAGAATATTGGAAAATGATGACCAATGTATCCACTATTTCTAGGGACACTTCCTTAATTACTCTAGGATGCAGACTATCAGTCCCATCAATTTCCCTAACACATTTTCCTGACTAATAAGGATTTCCTTCCGTTTCTCCTTTTCGATCGACCCTCGGTCCCCTAGTATTTCCGGAAGGTTATTTGTGTCTTCCTTAGTGAAGACAGAACCAAAGTATTTATTCAATTGGTCTGCCATTTCTTTGTTCCCCATTATAAATTCACCTGATTCTGACTGCAAAGGATCTATGTTGGTCTTCACTAATCTTTTTCTCTTCACATATCTATAGAAGCTTTTGCAGTCAGTTTTTATGTTCCCTGCAAGCTTCCTCTCATACTCTAGTTTCCCCCTCCTAATTAGACCCTTTCTCCTTCTCTACTGGTCTATTTGGAGTAGGCATCTACAACCACAAGGAACATTTTACCCAAGAACGGGCCTGCATAGTCGACATGGACCCTAGACCACGGTTTGGAGGGCCAAGACCATAAACTTAGTGGCGCCTCCCTGGGTGCATTGTTTAACTGCGAGCATGTATTACATCTGTGCATGCAGGATTCTAAGTTCACATTGATACCGGGCCACCACACGTGGGATCTGGCTATTGCTTTCATCATTATGATGCCTGGGTGAGTACTGTGGAGGTAATTGATGAAGGTGTCTCTGCCCTTCTTGGGGACCACTACCAGATTGCCCCACAGAAGACACTGTGCCTGTACAGACGTTTCATCTTTGCACCACTGATACGGCTTTATTTCTTCCTGCATCTCCACTGGGACACCGGACCAAGATGTCGTCCTGGAAGACCACCGTGCGTGGGACCGACTTCAGTAAGCTTTCTATATTTCTCTGGAATATTGCCGCGGCTGATCGAATTCCAAATGGGCATCAGCTATAAATGAAGAGACCTTTGTGCGTGTTGATGCAGGTGAGGCCCTTCGATGATTCCTCCAGCTCCTGCGTCATGTAGGCTGGGGCAAAGTCCAGCTTCGTGAACGTCTTTCCTCCCGCCAGCATTGCAAAAAGGTCGTCAGTCTTTGGTAGTGGGTATTGTTCCTGCAGGGAGAAACGATTGATAGTTACTTTGTAATCACCACAGATTCTGATGGTGCCGTCTCCCTTGAGGACTGAAACGATCGGGCTGGATTCGATCGGTGAGATGATGCCTTCTCTTTGCAGCTGGTCTAGCTCGATCTCTACCCTTTCTCTCATCATGTACGGTACTGCTCTCGCCTTGTGATGAATGGGTCGCACCCCCGGAATTAGGTGGATCTGCACTTTTGCTCCTTGGAACTTCCTGATGCCTGGTTTGAACAGCGAAAGGAACTTGTTTAAGATCTGGGCACATGAAGTGTCGTCAGCGGACGAGAGCGCTCTGATGTCGTCCCAGTTCCAGCGTACCTTTCCTAGCCAGCTCCTGCCGAGCAGCGTGGGACCATTGCCCGGTGCCACCCAGAGTGGTAGCTTGTGCACCGCTCCATCGTAGGAGACCTTTACAGTGGCACTGCTGATTACGGGAATCAGTTCCTTTGTGTAAGTTCTTAATTTCGTGCGAATTGGAGTCAAGACTGGCCTTGAGGCTTTGCTGCACCACAATTTTTCGAAACTCTTTTTGCTCATAATGGACTGGCTTATGCCTGTGTCCAGCTCCATTGACACCGGAAGCCCATTTAGTTCAACCTTCAGCATTATCTGGGGACACTTTGTGGTAAATGTGTGCACCCCATATACCTTTGGATTTGCTGCTCACCTGCATATATGTTGGAGGTGTCCCATTGTTCCACAGTCCTTGCAAATGTACCCTTTGAATCGGCATGAATGGAAACGATGATCATCCCCGCAACGCCAACAAGGTGTTAATGGCCTTGCATTCATCACCCTTGATGGTGGATTCTGAGACATCTGAAGACGTGCAGTTGCAGGCACGTGGGGCCTGCCCTGTATGTTGCAGTTTGAAAACAACATCACTTTGTTCACAGTACTTGTAGCAGCACTCGTGTGCTGAGAGATTTGCTTCGTATTGTCACTGGTGGCAATGAATGCCTGGGCTATCACGATGGCCTTACTCAAGGTTGGGGTCTCTACAGTCAAAAGTTTGTGAAGTATCATTTCATGGCCAAAGTCTCTGAGAATGTGCTCCAAATGTCCTTCAAATTCGCAATGTCCTGCAAGGTGTCTTAGCTTGGCGACATAACTCACCACTTCCTGGCCTTCAGACCTTTTGTAGGTGTAGAACCAGTACCTCGCCATCAGAACGCTTTCCTTCGGGTTCAAATGCTCCCAGACCAGTGCGCACAAATCATTGTACGATCTTTCTGTTGGCTTCGTTGGAGCAAGCAGATTTTTCATGAGGCCATAAGTTGGTGGCCCACAGACGGTGAGGAGAATCGCCCTTTGTTTGGCAGCGTTTGCTTCTCCTTCCAGCTTGTTGGCCACAAGTATTGGTCGAGTCGCTCCACAAAGGTTTCCCAATCATCTCCCTCCGAGAATTTCTCCAGGATGTCCACTGTTCTCTGCATCGTTGGGTTCGTTATCTCATCGCCAGTTGTTATGTATGAAGAAAGAGCCTGACTGAATACTGTGAGCTCAAAGTAAAGTGTGACCTTAGTCTTTTATTGCAGGTCTCCAGATTGCTTCTCCAACCTGTGAGGCCTCCTTAAGTACCTGTGCTTTCAAGGGATTGTGAGATCCCATGGGACTCCAGGGGATGAGTCCTCTGGTGGCTGTACAGGATATATACAAGTTTACAAATATAACAAATAGAATCATAGAATTTTACTGTACAGAACTACACCATTCAGCCCATCGCACCTGTACCAGCTCTCTGAATGTGCGAGCCACAATCCCATCCTTCTGCTCTTTCCCCATACCATTTCATTTTTCTCTCTTTCTGATCTTTATCCAGTTTTCTTTTAAAAGTTATTCTAGCTTTTGCTTCCATCATTGGTTCCAGTAGGACATTCCGTGCCGAAATTGCCTCTTTTCCTTCAGGCCTGTTACCACCGCAAATCGCTGGCCATGATTGATGCGGAGTGCATCTTTTAGAAAATAGGTGCAGGAGTAGGCCATTCAGCCCTTCTAGCCTGCACCGCCATTCAATGAGTTCATGGCTGAACATGCAACTTCAGTGCCCCATTCCTGCTTTCTCACCATACCCCTTGATTCCCCTAGTAGTAAGGACTTCATCTAACTCCTTTTTGAATATATTTAGTGAATTGGCCTCAACAACTTTCTGTGGTAGAGAATTCCACAGGTTCACCACTCTCTGGGTGAAGAAATTCCTCCTCATCTCGGTCCTAAATGGCTTCCCCCTTATCCTTAGACTGTGTCTCCTGGTTCTGGACTTCCCCAACATTGGGAACATTCTTCCTGCATCTAACCTGTCTAACCCCATCAGAATTTTAAACGTTTCTATGAGGTCCCCTCTCATTCTTCTGAACTCCAGTGAATACAAGCCCAGTTGATCCAGTCTTTCTTGATAGGTCAGTCCCGCCATCCCAGGAATCAGTCTGGTGAACCTTCGCTGCACTCCCTCAATAGCAAGAATGTCCTTCCTCAGGTTAGGAGACCAAAACTGTACACAATACTCCAGGTGTGGCCTCACCAAGGCCCTGTACAATTGTAGCAACACCTCCCTGCCCCTGTACTCAAATCCCCTCGCTATGAAGGCCAACATGCCATTTGCTTTCTTAACCGCCTGCTGTACCTGCATGCCAACCTTCAATGACTGATGTACCATAACACCCAGGTCTCTTTGCACCTCCCCTTTTCCTAATCTGTCACCATTCAGATAATAGTCTGTCTCTCTGTTTTTACCACCAAAGTGGATAACCTCACATTTATCCACATTATACTTCATCTGCCATGCATTTGCCCACTCACCTAACCTATCCAAGTCGCTCTGCAGCCTCATAGCATCCTCCTCGCAGCTCACACTGCCACCCAACTTAGTGTCATCTGCAAATTTGGAGATACTACATTTAATCCCCTCGTCTAAATCATTAATGTACAGTGTAAACAGCTGGGGCCCCAGCACAGAACCTTGCGGTACCCCACTAGTCACTGCCTGCCATTCTGAAAAGTCCCCATTTACTCCTACTCTTTGCTTCCTGTCTGACAACCAGTTCTCAATCCATGTCAGCACACTACCCACAATCCCATGTGCTTTAACTTTGCACATTAATCTCTGTGTGGGACCTTGTCGAAAGCCTTCTGAAAGTCCAAATATACCACATCAACTGGTTCTCCCTTGTCCACTCTACTGGAAACATCCTCAAAAAATTCCAGAAGATTTGTCGAGCGTGATTTCCCTTTCACAAATCCATGCTGACTTGGACCTATCATATTACCTCTTTCCAAATGCACTGCTATGACATCCTTAATAATTGATTCCATCATCTTACCCACTACCGATGTCAGGCTGACCGGTCTATAATTCCCTGTTTTCTCTCTCCCTCCTTTTTTAAAAAGTGGGGTTACATTGGCTACCCTCCACTCCATAGGAACTGATCCAGAGTCAATGGAATGTTGGAAAATGACTGTCAATGCATCCACTATTTCCAAGGCCACCTCCTTAAGTACTCTGGGATGCAGTCCATCAGGCCCTGGGGATTTATCGGCCTTCAATCCCATCAATTTCCCCAACACAATTTCCCGACTAATAAGGATTTCCCTCAGTTCCTCCTCCTTACTAGACCCTCCGACCCCTTTTATATCCGGGATGTATGTGGGATGGTCGCTGCTAAACCAATTGTCCTCCTGAGTTTTTCCGGCGGTGCCCCGATTTCCCCCCCCACCCTTACCGCTCCGCTGCTGCCGATCGGTGTTAAGCATGTTATCACCGATCTAAGCCCCTGATGACAATATTCCCCTCGGAAAATCTTTTGCCCGCCTGGCGGTGCTGAAATAAGCTTTGCCCCGGTGATCCAGTGAGGCTGTGGCCTTTTGTAGCGGTGGTGCAGCTTCCCTTAAAAGGGAGGGCTCACTGCTGCTGCTGCCATGTTTCTTTATGTCGGCCGACTGTCAGGTCGGCCCGACAATTGTACCCCCCCGGGTTCGGCCGGGCCACCAATAAGCAGCATGGCACCGCCTCTTGGTTGCCAGGCTGCTGGCCCAGCCGAAACCCTCCCTGGTGGCCCAGTGGCCCGATGTTTTAAAAGTGAGGAGACTTTCCCCTTTAAGCGAAGGGGAGAGGCGTGGTGACGTGGCGCCGTGATGATGTCATAGCGGCGGTCAATATGCACTGCCCCCAACTTCAGCCCCTTAGTTGCTGTCACCGCCATGTTTCTGCCCCTCAGCTGTAGTTACGGCCCCTATTTACATCGACTTCCAGATCAAAACAAAAAAAACAAAGAGTGGAACTTCCCGAAAACATCGACCTGAACCACAGCTGCGGTTTAAAAAAAAATACCAAAACGGGGTGTTCGGGTGTGGGAGCAATTTGTACCCCTCCATGTCCTAACAACCTCCCACATAAACTTTAAAAAAAAATCTCCTATCATCTCCCTTCATTCATTTTTTGTGATCATCTTAAATTTATCCCCACTCGATACAGATTCACTAACCTGAGGAAATAGTTTGCCCTGATTTACTTTATTAAAACCTCTGATCATTTTGAACACACTCGACCAGCTCCGCTGGGCAGGCCACATTGTTCGCATGCCTGACACAAGACTCCCAAAGCAAGCGCTCTACTCGGAACTCCTACACGGCAAGCAAGCCCAAGATGGGCAGAGGAAACATTTCAAGGACACCCTCAAAACCTCCTTGATAAACTGCAACATCCCCACTGACACCTGGGAGTCCCTGGCCAAAGACTGCCCTAAGTGGAGGAAGTGCATCCGGGAGGGTGCTGAGCACCTCGAGTCTCATTGCCGAGAGCATGCAGAAACCAAGCGCAGATAGCGGAAAGAGCGTGCGGCAAACCAGTCCCACCCACCCCTTCCCGCAACGACTGTCTGTCCCAGCTGTGACCGAGACTGTAATTCCCACATTGGACTGTTCAGTCACCTAAGAACTCATTTTTAGAGTGGAAGCAAGTCTTCCTCGAATTCGAGGGACTGCCTATGATGATGACAGCCAGAGCCAAGTCCACGGCACCATGGGTGGCTCAGCTGTATAGGTGATGGGGCGGGGGTGGGGGGAAGATCTGGAAAGCAATAGTGATCAGAGATTCAAGAGTTAGGAGAACAGACAGGCGTTTCTGCGGCCGCAGACGTGATTCCAGTATGGTGTGTTGCCTCCCTGGTGCCAGGGTCAAGGGTGTCACTGAGAGATTGCAGAAATTCTTGGGGGGTGGGGTGGGGAAGATGAACACCCAGAGGTCGTGGTCCATATTGGTATCAAAGACATAGGTAGAAAGGGGGATAAGGTCATGCAGGCAGATTTTAGAGAGCTAGGAAATAGATTAAAAAGCAGGACCTCAAAGGTTGTAATCTTCAGATTTATCCTGGCATCATGAGTTAGTGAGTACAGAAATAGGAGGATAGAGCAGATGAATGCGTGGCTGGAGAGATGGTGCAGGAGGGAGAGCTTTTGATTCCTGGGACATTGAGGCTGGTTCTGGGGGAGGTGGGACCAGTACAGGCCGGACGGATTGCACTTCAACAGAGTCGGGACCAACATCCTTGCAGGGGGATTTGCTGGTGCTATTGGGGAGGATTTAAACTAATTTGACACGGGGATGGGCACCAGGGTGTAGCATTAGAAAGGAGAAACAAAGGGCACAAAGGATTGGGAGAGACAGATAGCACGGTATTAGGTTGGGTCAGACTAAGAGAGAATACAAGAAGGTGTAAGATAGATTTACAGTGCATGTGTGTAAATGCATAAAGGATGGTAAATAAAGTTGGTGAGCTACAGGCGCAAATAGCTACATGGGGACATGATGTCGTGGTGATAACGGAGACCTGGCTCAAAAAAGGGCTGGATTGGGTTCTAAATATTCCTGCTTTCAGGAAAGATAGGGAAGGAAAGAAAGGAGGTGGGTGGCAGTATTGGTTAAGGAGAATGTTACAGTGTTGGAGGGAGAGGATGTTCTGGAGGGGTCAAGGACAGAATCTATTTGGTTAGAGTTAAGAAACAATAGAGGTGCCATTAAACTACTGGGTGTATTCTATAGACCACCAACTAGTGGGAAGGATATAGAGGAGCAAATTTGCAGAGAGGTGCAACAATTATTGAGTAGTGATAATGGGGGACTTCAACTATCTGAATATAGACTGGGATAGTAATAGTGTAAAGGGCAGAGAGGGGTATGAATTTCTGAAGGAGTAGGAACGGGAGGTTGAGGCCTATAAAAGGGCCAGCAGCAGTCGGAAGGAGCCACAGGAGCGGGAATAAGAGGTCGAGGCCTATAAAAGGGCCAGCAGCAGTCAGGAGGAGCCAGCTGCTGTCGGGACAAAAAGTTTTTTTTAAATCAAAATTGAAGTGTGACATCACAGCCAAGCGGGTAAGTGATTGGCTGGTGGACTGGTGAGTATTTTTCTTTTCTTTTCAGTAGGAAACCTTTGGCATTGTTGTAAGTAGGATCTACCAGTAAATATATGTGATCTTTATTATCTAAGGAGAGCCAGCTAATTAAATAGACTGTTTGCTGAGTAGCGGCTGGGTGTGTTGTGCTAAGGTTTAGAGTTTAGTTCTACTCGATAGTTGTGAGTGTAACTAGAGGGATGGTAGGGCAGCTCAGTCCCGTGGATTGCGCATCCTGTGGCATGTAGGAAGTCCCTGGTGCTTCGTGCAGCCGGGGCGACCACGTGTGCAGGAGGTCTCTCCAGCTGCACCAACTCCAGTTCCGTGTGTTGGAGCTTGAGTGGCAGCAGGGGCCACTGCGGTGCATCCGTGAGACTGAGAGCAATGTGGATAGCACGTTTCTAGAGATGGTCACCCCACAGCTTAAGAGTGTGCAGGCAGAGAGGGAGTGGGTGACCGCCGGACAGAAGAGGACTAGGCTGGTAGTGCAGGAGTCCCCCCGAGTCCATCTCGCTCTCCAACCGGTACTCTGTTCTGAGTACCAGTGGGGGTGATGGCTGTGGGGAGTGCAGCCAGAGCCAAGTCCACGGCACCATGGGTGGCTCAGCTGCACAGGGGGGGAGGCAGAAGAATGGAAGAGCAATAGTGGTAGGGGATTCAATAGTCAGGGGAGCAGACAGATGTTTCTGCGGCCACAGACGTGACTCCAGGATGGTATGTTGCCTCCCTGGTGCCAGGGTCAAGGATGTCACCGAGCGGCTGCAGGGCATTCTGGGGGGAGAGGGTGAACAGCCAGAGGTCATGGTCCATATCGGTACCAATGACATAGATAGGAAGAGGGATGAGGTCCTGCAGGCAGAGTTTAGGGAGCTTGGAGAGAGATTAAAAAGCAGAACCTCAAAGATAATAATCTCTGGATTAATCCCAGTGCCACGAGCTAGTGAGTACAGCAATAGGAGGATAGAGCAGATGAATACGTGGCTGGAGAGATGGAGCAGGCGGGAGGGCTTTAGTTTCCTGAGGCATTAGGACTGCTTCTGGGGGAGGTGGGACCTGTACAGGGCGGACGGGTTGCACCTCAACAGAGCCGGGACTAATATCCTCGCAGGGGTCTTTGCTAGCTTGGCAGGGGGATGGGAACCTGAAAATAGATTCAGTAGGGAGGGGAGTAAAGCTGGAATAAGCAAGCAAAAATAAAGAAAGTGAGTTTGAAGGAGAGAGGAAACAAGCACGAAAAAAAGGTAAAAAAACAAACTTAAAGGCACTTTATCTAAATGCACGTAGCATTTGTAACAAAATAGATGAGTTGACGGCACAAATTGGGACAAACGGATATGATCTGTGTCATGTATGTACTTTTGGGATCACTAGCCACTAGATGGCGTCACTGTTGGAGGCCATTGGGCTGCACGCACCAAGGCCAGCCATTTTGTATATTAGTCACTTTGGGTCTTAATAAAGCAGAGCTAAGATCATACCTCTTGGAGTTAAACAGTACTCAGTCTAACAATTATTGCATACACAACATTTGGCGACGACGCAACAAAAACCTTTGCATGCAAAAATGAGCACAATTGGATTGTTGGAGCGATTTGTGGAAGGAGAAGATCAGGCAGAGTTTGTGAGCCGTTTGAGCCAGTTCTTCGTGGCCAACAAAATGGAGGAGGTCGGCAACGCAGATCGGCGACGGGCGGTGTTCCTCATGGTTTGTGGTCCAAATATTTATGGCCTGATAAAGAATCTACTCCTGCCTGTGAGTCTAACAGAGAAGAAGTATGAAGAATTGTGTACACTGGTACAGGACCACCTTAAGCCAGACGAAGGCATCATCATCTCGAGATACATATTTTACACGCAAGTTGGCTCAGAGGGACAGAATTCGTTGCCGACTTAAGACGTCTAGCGGGACCATGTAAGTTCGAGGCTGTGTTGGCAGACATGCTGCGGGACTTCTTTGTAATCGGCATCAACCACGAGGTGATCCTGCATAAACAACTGGCAGTGGAGACATTGGACTTGAACAGGGCCATCACGATCGCTCAGCCATGTATGACGACAGATAGAAGTCTAAAGCAGCTATCAGTGAAAAATCGAAACTTGGCAAGTACTGTAAATATGATTGATTTGGCGTTCGGCAGAGCGGCACATGGCAGGGCCTACCCGACTGTGTACGCAAAACCTGTGGCTGCTCAAAGTCCGCCAGCGGTAATGCATTCGATTTCTCCGTGTTGGCGTTGTGGGGGAAATCACCGGCACCAGCAGTGCCGATTTAAGCAATATAGTTGCAAAGGCTGTCTGAGAGTGGGGCATCTCCAGCGCAAGTGTCCACAGATGAACAAGCCAGCTGCGACACACCATGCAGAGGTTGATGGTCAGACTAGCGCGGATCCGGATATGCAATCCGAGATACCAGAGGAGGAAGTGTATGGACTGTACTCGTTCCTAACTAAGAGCAAATCGATAATGATCAACGTGAAATTTAATGGGATGCCGGTATCGATGGAACTGGACACGGGGGCGAGTCAATCGATAATGAGCCAGAGGGCATTCGACAAGCTGTGGAATACTAAGGATTTGAGGCCCAGGCTGAGTCCAGTCAATGCCAAGTTGCGCATGTACACCAAAAAACTCCTAACAGTGATTGGCAGTGCCACAATTAAAGTGTCGTATGACGGTGCGGTTCACGAGTTACCGCTATGGATTGTCCCAGGCAATGACCCGCATAAAGGACTGTTTAATTATCACAGGTGCCCTTTTGCAATTTGCTTGGCTGCAGCAATATTTCAGAGGAACATGGAGAGTCTACTGAAGTCCGTTCCCAGAACCGTCGTGTTCCATGATGACATCCTGATCACAGGTTGTGACTCTGAGGAATATCTGAACAAACTGGAAGAGGTTCTACATCGTCTGGACAAAGTGGGATTCAGACTGAAACGCATCTTCATGGCACCAGAGGTCGAATTCCTGGGGAGGAAAATTGCTGCTGACGGCATCAGGCCCACGGACGCGAAAACCAAGGCCATCAAGAATGCACCCAAGTCGCAGAATGTGACGGAGCTGCATTCATTCCTGGGTCTACTCAACTACTTCGGTAACTTCCTACCTAAATTGAGCACCTTATTTGAACCACTGCACATGCTGCTAAGAAAAGGCGACAACTGGGTGTGGTGTGCGTCTCAAGACAGAGCTTTTGAGAAAGCCACTAATCTGCTTTGCTCTAACAAGCTGCTGGTACATTATGATCCATGTAAACATTTAGTATTGGCCTGTGATGCTTCGTCATATAGAATTTGTTGCGTACTCCAACAAGCTAATTGTTATGTATTGTCCATGTACATTAAGTGTATAGTTACAATGGTGCGCCACAAGGGGCACTGTGGTGGGAGACCCGAAAGTACCTGCGAGACAGAGTATAAAAGGCTGCCCACTACACCTGAGGGGCACTCTGGAGTTACACAATAAAGGACCAAGGTCACAGCAGTTACTACAACACTAGACTGTGTGGAGTCAGTGATTTGAGTGCTACATACATCACAATTGGCGATGAGGACACGGACGAGCTCTTCACGCAACCATGGCTACTTTGGGCACGCTATTTCACAGAGGGTAATGACTGGGATGCCTTTATGGAAAGGCTCAAGTACTATTTTATAGCAAACGACCTGACAGAGAACACAAACGCACTGATAGGGAAGCGTAAGGTGATATTGCTGTCCAGTTGTGGCGATGAGGTTTACCGTCTCGTCAGGGATTTGCTGGCACCCGCGAGCGTCAAGGACAAGTCATATGAGCAGCTGATTGAACTCATTCGTAACCAACTGAAACCGAAGGAGAGCATCCTCACGGCCAGGCACAAATTCTACCACCACTGCAGACCTGAGGGCCAGGATGTCACAAAATATGCTGCAGACATCAAGAGACTTGCGGCACCGTGCGATTTTGGCACATACCTTAACGAGGCGTTGCGAGACGTCTTTGTTATGGGGATTGGCCATGAAGGTCTCCTTCACAAGCTGCTATCTACTGAACCTACAGTCAGCCTGCAGCAAGCCATCAACATCAACCGGGCATTTATGACCTCGACTTGCAGCACCAAGCAGATGATCCACATGGTCTCGAACCCGGCAGGTACTATTCACAGGATAGCGCCCATTACGGACAAAATTGCAGAACGTGGCTCTGCCCAGGGCAGAGAGCACAGACCTCAGAGTCCTGGAACTCAGAGTCTATCGAGGGGGGCTAATCAAGTAGCACCATGCTGGCGCTGCGGAGGAAGCCATGGGGCTCACCAGTGCAGGTTTGTGGAGTATACGTGCAATACCTGCCACACCAAAGGCCACCTTCAGCGTATGTGCAAAAGAAACACGACTCGCCGTGTGGCTGAGGAGATGGTAGATGATCTGCTATCCAGCGAGGAGCATTGTGGTTTGGCTCGACGGGCATCCCAGCCCCAGGTAGAAGATGATCATGTGTTTGGACTGTATACATGTACCGACGATTCGGCCCCAGTGATTATGGAAGTCAAGATTAACGGAGTCCCAGTGAGTATGGAAGTGGACACGGGGTCGGGTCAGTTGCTTATGAGTCAGGAAACTTTTGATAAACTGTGGATCAACCCAGCTGCACGACCCAAGCTGGTCCCGGTCACGGCGAAGCTGCGTACCTACACCAAGGAACTTATACCTGTTCTCGGCAGAGCGGATGTGCAGGTATCTCACGGTGGCGAGACGCACAGTTTACCTTTATGGGTCATTGCAGGCGATGGGCCGACGCTACTCGGCAGGAGATAGATGGGGAAGTTCCGTGGGAGCTGGGAAGACTTCATTCCTCCACAGACCACTGTCCCCCGTGTTCACAGGCAGAGCAGGCCTCCACCTTCGGATCGGATGGCAGTGAAGGAAGTGTGAGGGGTTGGGCAGAGCAGCGGCGGCCGTCGACTCTCCCCTGCAAAGTCTGGGAGTGAGAAAGAGGCGCTGGAACCAGCAGCAGCGCCGACCGAGCTGGAGAAGAGAGAAGAGCTTCGACGGGCTGCTCCGACAGGCACCGTCGGCCTGCAGGCAGAGGCGACCGTTCGTGGGGCTTGCAGCGGGGGGAGCGGTGAATCGGCAGTTTCAGGAGCGGGACTCGCTCGGCGACGTCGTGAGGGCCGGTGCTCCGAGGAGCGGGGCTCATCCAGGATCGGCTGCGGCAGTGAGGAGGTCGGCTCCGGAGGACGTGTGTGTGTATGGCGACTCCCGGGCAAAAAGGTCAGCTGCGTGGGGTGCTCCGGAGGATGCGGCGGTGCGGGGGCCGGTGCGTTGCGGCTCCTGGGTGTGTTCAGAGTGTGGCGGCTCTCTCTCTCTCTCTCTCTCTCTCTCTAGAGAGAGAGAGAGAGAGAGGGAGAGCAGGCAGCAGCACAGCGAGTTCAAGATGGCAGCGAGCCTCGTGGCAGCAGAGTTCTGCAGAGAGAGGCAGGCAGGCACCAGCGGAGCACCTAAAATGGCGACGCCCAGTAGAAACCTCGTGGGAAAAACAAAATGGCGTCTTAAAAGGGAAATGTACCCGGGAGTCTTAAAGGGGCCTTACACCGTTGGCGGTCCCCACAGAGGCTTTTGTAAGGGCAAGAGTGAGTCAGAATGATTACTGTGATTAAAATGATTGATATGATTGGTGAAAAGAGTTAATATCACAATACACAGTTAAAAGGGTTAATAGATCTGTGACTAGCATGACTAATGGATTAATGCGACTTCTGATTTTATATGATTTATGCAATTGTTCAGCGGCTGCAGACAAGCCGCAAAGGCAACTATTTTCTGAGAACTGAGGCAATGCACTAGTTGCGATACCCTGTCTCAGCACAACCCATTACATCGGGCAAAAAGGAGCAGTATGCCGCCACCATACCTCACGCAGTGGAGCTGGGATTTAATAACTGTTTAGTGTACCTGCAATCTTTTGATATAACTCTTCAACGCATCTATATGTATCATACAAATGGACTGTCTATGTGTACCTGCTTTCTACTGGAGATTATGTTTGTGTACTTGTATCACCCATGTAAGGACTGCAAATACCACATGCTTGCACCGAATCGCAAGCATAATCTCTACATGGCGGGGGGGGGGGGGTGGGGGGAAGAGAGAAGTGGATGGTCATGGACTCACACTCATAAACCAACCAAGTTGAACAAGGCCAAGGGCACTGGCAATTTGCTTTTGGAACTGGGGGGGGCAGTGAGATGCTATGTATTGTCCATGTACATTAAATATATAGTTACAATGGTGCGCCACAAGGGGCACTGTGGTGGGAGTCCCAAAAGTACCTGCGAGACAGAGTATAAAAGGTTGCCCACCACACCTGAGGGGCACTCTGGAGTTACACAATAAAGGACCAAGGTCACAGCAGTTACTACAACACCAGACTGTTTGGAGTCAGTGATTTGAGAGCTACATACATCGCACTAATGAATCAGGTAAACTTCAACCAGTCGCGTATGCTGCGGAAAGAGCCTACAGCATGGTAGAGAAAGAAGCACTAGCCTGTGTATATGGGGTTAAAAAGATGCAGCAGTACCTGTTTGGTCTTCAGTTTGAACTGGAGACAGATCACAAGCCGCTCATTTCACTGTTCTCTGAAAACAAAGGTATCAATACCAATGCTTCATCCCGCATCCAGAGGTGGACGTTGACATTATCCGCTTATGATTATGTCATTCGCCATAGACCTAGCACCGAGAATTGTGCTGATGCTTTAAGCCGTCTGCCGTTGCCCACACTGGAGGTGGAAACGCCACAACTGGCGGACCTATTAGTTATGGATGTTTTTGAGCGTGAAGGAACCCCTGTCACAGCTCAACAAGTTAAGACCAGGACTAGCCAGGACCCAATTTTATTGGTGGTGAAGAGTTGCATCCTCAAAGGTGATTGGTCTGCCATACCCAAGCAAATGTGCGAGGAGATCAAACCTTACATTCGTCGCAAAGATGAACTGCCTATTCAGTTGGATTGTATACTGTGGGGCAATCGTGTTGTTATGCCCAAGAAAGGGGGAGAGAAATTTGTACGTGAGCTACATAGCACACATGCCGGCATCGTAATGATGAAAGCTGTTATATATGTAAACATTGTAACAGTGTAAGACCTGCCACCAGAGGGCGTAACTGTTGGAGGCCCAAGGGTCACCTGCACACCTCATGCAAGGGAGTATAAAAGGTTGTCTGCCATGCTGCTTGGGCACCCTGGAGTTGTATTAAAGAGACTAAGGTCACATCAGTTTTAGCTCACAGTACTCAGTCTTGTGGAGTTCTTCCATACTTAACAGTTGGCGACGAATAACAGATTACGAACTTTCACGTGGTCATGGCTGACGTTGGTATTTTAGAGAGATTTGTAGAGGGTGATGATTGGGAAGCCTTCGTTGAGTGTCTCGACCAGTACTTCGTGCCAACGAACTGGATGGGGATGATAAAGCGATCAAGCACAGGGCGATTCTCCTCACCGTGTGTGGGTCCACAATATACAACCTCATCAAGAATCTGCTAGCACCAGAGAAACCAGTGGAGAAGACATATACAGAGTTGTGTACTCTGGTTCGGAACCACCTCAAGCTGAAGGAGAGCGTCTTAATGGCCAGGTATCGCTTCCACACGCACCACCGCTCCGAGGGCCAGGACATAGCAACCTGAGACGCCTTGTGGGAATTTGCGAATTTGCTGGATTTTTGGGGGAAATGCTGCGGGACTTTTTTGTGCTTGGCATCGGTCGCGAGATCATTCTTCGCAAGCTGATATCCGCCGAATCTCTAAACCTGAGCATGACCATCACGGTAGCCCAGGCATTCATATCCACGAGCGATAATACCAGACAGATATCTTCCCAGCATCGAAGCTCACCGGCAAGTACTGTGCATAAAATAACGTCGCTAGCAGGCAGAACTGCATATGGCAGGGCCTACATGCCTGCAGCTGCAAGACCTAGGATTACTCAGAGTCCGCCATCGGGTGTGAATGCAAATCCATTAGCACCATGTTGGCGCTGCGGGGTAATCGTTGAGCCCATCAATGTCGATTCAAGCACTACGTGTGCAAAGGCTGCGAAACAATGGGGCACCCGCCCCTCCAGCGAATGAGCAAAAGTGTTGCGACTCACCACGTGGCAGAGTCGGCAGAGGTTGATGGATCCGGTATCAATCATGCAGAACAAACAAGAAAGTCAACTCAACCCGAGGAAGAAGTGTATGGGGGGTACACCTTACCACTAAGAGCCCTCCTATTATGCTGAAAGTCAAATTGAACGGTATTCAATGGAGTTGCACACGGGGGCGAGTCAGTCAGTTATGAGCTTTTGAGAAACTGTTTGGCAACAAGGCACAAAGGCCCAAACTGAGTCCGATTCAGCCAAAGCCGCGCAACTACAACCAAAGAGCTCATACCAGTCATTGGCAGTGCGGCAGTTAAGGTATCGTACGATGGTGCTGTGCATGATTTATCACTGGATTGTACCAGGTGATGTCTCAACGCTATTCGGCAGAAGCTGGCTGGGAAAGATTCGATGGAACTTGGATGACATCAAAGCATTATCTTCAGTGGATGATGCCTCGTGCGCCCAAGTGCTGAGCAAGTTTCTGTCGCTATCTGAACCAGGCATTGGCAACTTCACAGACGCCAAGGTGCAGATCCATCTAGTCCCCGATGCAAGGCCTGTTCATCACAAGGCTCGAGCGGTTCCACATATGATGAATAATAAAGTTGAGATCGAACTTGACAGCTTTCAACGAGAGGGAATCATATCACCAGTCGAGTTCAACGAGTGGGCCAGTCCAATTGTTCCGGTGTTGAAAAGCGCTGGCACGTCAGAATCTGCGGAGACTACAAGGTAACTGTTATGCTCATAATAAAGTAGTGTAACTGAGTACTGTTGACATGAGTAAGTGTGACCTTAGCTCCTTTATTCAAACTCCAGAGTGCTGGTACAGCATGGGAGGCCTGCTTATATACAGTGCTCCCAAGGGATGCTGGGATCCCTTGGGACTCCAACAGATTTGCCCTCTGGTGCCAGTATGATACAGGTTACCTAGGGTTGCATACATAACAGTAACGATCAACAGAGTCTCATTACAGGACCAGTACCTGGACCCAAGGCAGATGACCTGTTCGCAATGTTAGCAAAGGGGAAGTCATTCATCAAGTTGGACCTAACCTCTGCCTACATGACACAGGAGCTACCTGAATCTTCGAAAAGATTGACGTGCATCAACACGCACAAAGGACTGTTTCCTCTGCTGCCATCTTCCAGAGGAACATGGAGAGTCTGCTGAAATTGGTTCCGTGCATTGTTGCGTTTCAAGACAACATCCTGATCACTGGTCGTGACACCACCGAACACATGCGCAATCTGGAAGAGGTTCTAAGTCGACTAGACAGAGTGAGACTCAGGCTGAAACACTCCAAGTGTGTTTTCCTGGCGGCAGACATCGAAATTTTGGGGAGAAAGATTGCGGCAGACGGCATCAGACCCACGGACTCAAAGACAGAGGCCATCAAGAATGCACCCAGACCACAGAATGTGATGGAGCTACGTTCGTTCTTGGGACTCCTCAACTATTTTGGTAACTTTTTCTACCTGGGTTAAGCACTTTGCTGGAACTGTTGCACGTGTTGCTACATAAGGGTGATGACTGGGTTTGGGGTAAATCTCAAGAGACAGCCTTTGAGAAGGCCAGAAACCACCTTTGTTCTAATAAGTTACTTGTACTGTATGACCTGTGTAAACGATTAGTGCTAGCTTGTGATGCATCTTTGTACGGGGTCGGCTGTGTGTTACAGCCAAACCAATTATCGGGCAACCTCCAACTGGTTGCACACACATCTAGAAGTCTGACTAAGGCTGAAAGCGCCTACAGTATGATCGAGAAAGAGGCGTTAGCATATGTATATGGGGTTAAGAAAATGCACCAATACCTATTTGGACTTCGGGTTTGAGCTTGAATCCGACCACAAACCGCTCATTTTGCTGTTTTCAGAAAGCAAAGGTATAAACACCAATGCTTAGTCCCGCATCCAAAGATGGGTACTAACATTGTCCCCCTATGACTATGTTATCCGCCACAGACCAGGCACGGAGAACTATGCTGATGCCCTCAGTCGGCTACCATTGCCCACTACCGGGACTTGTTTCTGGTCATGGATGCTTTTGAGAGCGAGGGGTCACCCATCACAGCTCGCCAGGTCAGGACCTGGACCAGCCAGGATCCTGTGCTATCACTTGTAAAAAGTTGCATCCTCACTGGGAGCTGGTCAGCCGTTCCCGGGGAAATGCAAGATGAAATTAAGTCATTTCACTGATGTAAAGATGAAATGTCCATCCAGTTGGATTGTCTCTTATGGGGTAATCGCGTGGTTTTGCCAAAAAAAGGCAGGGAAACGTTTATACACGACCCACACGATACCCACTCGGGTATAGTCATGATGAAGGCTATAGCCAGGTCGCATGTTTGGTGGCCCGGCATTGACTCAGACTTAGAGTCATGCGTACACCAGTGCAACACGTGCTCACAATTGAGCAATGCACCAAGAGAGGCTACACTGAGTCTGTGGTCATGGCCCTCCAAACCGTGGTCCAGGATCCACGTAGATTTTGCTGGCCCCTTTCTTGGAAAGATGTTTTTAGTTGTAGTGAACGCTTACTCTAAATGGATTGAATGTGTAATCATGTCATCCAGCACATCCACGGCCACCATTGAAAGCCTCCGGGCTATGTTTGCCACCCATGGCTTGCCCGACGTCCTTGTCAGTGAAAATGGACCGTGTTTCACCAGCTCGGAATTCAATGAGTTTATGACCTGCAATGGCATCAAGCATGTCCGGTCTGCCCCGTTTAAGCCTGCATCCAACAGTCAAGCGGAACTGGCAGTCCAAACTATCAAGCAGAGCTTGAAACGTGTGACGGAAGGCTCCTTGCAGACCCGTTTATCTCGGGTTCTGCTCAGCTACCGGACGCGACCCCACTCGCTCACTGGGGTTCCCCCTGCAGAATTGTTAATGAAGAGAGCACTCAAACCAGTTTCGCCCTAGTCCACTCGGATCTAAATGCTCATGTGGAAACCCGGCGTCACCGGCAAAACATGTACCACGATCATGCGGCTGTATTGCGTGACATTGATGTTAATGACCCTGTGTTTGTTCTGAATTATGATCATGGTCCGAAATGGGTTGCTGGCACTGTCTTGGCCAAGGAGGGTAATAGTGTGTTTATAGTCAAACTATTGAATGGACAAACATGCAGAAAGCATTTGGATCAGACAACACTGCAGTTCACCGACAACCAGGAACAACCTGGAGAGGATATCACCATCATCGATCGACCAGCAATCGACCTCGCTGTTAATCAAGAGGATGAATCCACCATTCCCAACAGTCCTGTCAGACCAGCCTTGTCGCAGTGCAGCAATGGTCCGACCAACTCACCCATGCCAGAGTTTGTACTCAGATGATCAACCAGGGAGTGTAGGGCCCCGGATTGTCTCAACTTGTAAATAATTTGTATCCAAGACTTTGGTGATGGGGGGGTGGGGATGGGGGGTGTGATGTTATGTAAACATTGTAACTGTGTATGATTTGCCACCAGAGGGCGCAATTGTTGGAGACCCAAGAGTCACCTGCACACCTCATGCAAGGGAGTATAAAAGGTTGTCTGCCATGCTGCTTAGGCACTTTGGAGTTGTATTAAAAAGAGACTAAGGTCACATCAGTTTTAGCTCACAGTACTCAGTCTTGTGGAGTTCTTCCATACTGAACACCACCCATGCAGTATTTGGTATTACCTCCCATTACTTTCTTTTTCAGGCACTGAATGGAGGTGCGTTGTGTCTTTGGGTGGAGAAGCAGGAGGAAGACTGGCTCCAGAATGCGAGCCACATCATTCAAGGACAGGGCACGGACAAGCTAACCCTGCACTGCTGCACCAATCGCTCCATCTGAACAGTTCAGGCTGTCCAACACCACAAACAGGCACCTGAACACAAGGATTAAACAGACAATATTAGATTGCAGAAATCATTTGCACTGCTTTTACACAATTTTCATCAGTGATGTGCAGATCAGGAAATAACCTTCAGAATATCAAAAGCAAGCTTGAACTTTGATCTTGTAACTCTCCCCACCTCCAAATGCCTCTTCAAAACCAACCTCTGACTACACAATTAGTCACTACCTGAACTCCTAATAACGGTACTGCCATTGAACCAAGTGTCTCAGTGGCAACACTCCCCCATGAGCCAGACGGTTGTGGCTTCAAGTCCCACTCCAGGATCAGAGAACATAATCGGAGAACTACTTCATAGCAGTACTAAGGAAAACCTTGCTGTGTGAATCTTGGCTGCTGTGTTTGCCCAACAAATCCACAGCAATGACACTTCAAAGCAATTCATTAGTTGAAAAGCACTTTCAGATGTTCTGAGGTTATTAAAATTGCTGTATAGATGCAAGGTATGTCTTTCTCTCACAAATACCTATCAAATGCTATGCAAGTGCAATTTGTTGATTGTCTAATTTTTTGGGGGCTCAATCAAGGGAGAGGCAGTCTGGGAGGGCGCTGAGCGCCTCGAGATCATTGCCGAGCATATGCAGAAAACAAGCGCAGGCAGCAGAAAGAGCGTGTGGCAAACCAGTCCCACCCACCCTTTCCCTCAACAACTATCTGCCCCACCTGTGACAGAGTCTGTGGTTCTCGTATTGGACTGTTCAGCCACCTAAGAACTCCTGTTAAGAGTGGAAGCCAATCTTCCTCGATTCCGAGGGACTGCCTATGATGATGATGATGGAGTGTACAAACACACTAGATGCCTCTACTGGGTGGGAAAAAATTGCAGGATGAAATCATAATGGCATGTTCATGTGTCATTACAGCCAAACCGGAGTTCCATCGACAGAAGAATAGAGCCGCTCAGTTAGGCAAAGGGTTTGCTTCACGTTCCTTCCCTCCCCTTTGATGAAAGCAAGATTCAATCTATTTCATAAAAGAGTATTTTTCTTGAAAATCACGCTCACATCAAGCATCTGACCCAGTCCGTGGCATACACCCATTCCACTCAAACAAAAGCTGCCCTTGACATTTTTTTCCCTTTCTCGATGTGGTGCAAATCCCTTGCTTAAAACCGGGTCTCGAGTCAAGACTTAATCCTGAAATATCAGAAATTCAGCCTATTAGGCTTGCGACTATATTGCACCGAAGTGGTCGGACATATGCTCAGGTGCCATCCGCACAATCTACAACCTGAAACATTAGGAGTTTTTTTGGGTGGGGGAGGGAGAGATTCAGTCCCGTCTCTGTTGTGTTGTTGTCCTGGGCGGAGCAGGAAATTTTGCTCCTGGAAATGGTTTGCGTCTGCCGCTGCAAAATTCATCAGCTGGGCCCTGAGTTTAGAGCGGAGCGCGGAGGGAGACATTGCACACCTCTTTTAGGGCGCTAGGCCAGTTGAGCAAGCGAAAATCCGAGCTAAACAGCCGGCCTCAGAGCACCATAAGAGGGACCCAGGGGGCAAAGAAACCCTGAAAAAAAAAACACCAGAAAATTCCCAATAAATAACCCACGCCTCCACAACATAAATCACAAAAAACAATTACACTTGCCCGAGGTAGACATTACTTACCTCGCTACAGCCGCTATAGCTCGGAACTCCAGCTTCCAGACATTCCCAACACGGTGCTCCATGGAGTGCTACGGGTCAGGCAGCAGCCAAAAATCAAGCCGGTCTCACAACCAGGGGCGTTGCACATCGGCTCGCCACTTCCAGGCGGTAATGCTCCACGCCCCCTCGAAACCGGCACGGAATCTCCTGACGGGGTGCTTAAAGCTGGCCGCCCGCCTGGAAGTGCTTACCACTGTCATTGCAGCCCCTCTGAGACGTTAACAGGGGCAGCAGCAGACCGAAAATCCAGCCCTCTGCGTTATGCTATTTTTCCCAACCAGTTTTTCTTCCCTGCCTGTCATGAAGGCGCTTACTCTTGCCGGAGCATGCTTCCAATGTCATTATCAACCCTACACAGTGACTTTTGGCAGACTATTTAACCAATCACAACCAATCCCAATCCTGTCCTTACTGGACATCCATACACAATACGTTTACCAGTATGAATCACAAGTTAGTGAGGAGAAGCGGGAACTGTGGCCAATCTCCCACTCCCGAGCCACCAAACCCAATTGTAGCATCCCCACCCACCTCATTACTGGTTGAGACTCCCCCTTTTTATTACCTGGATGTTGATGCAAAGCTGTCAACTGTCTTTACAGCCCACTCTTTTCCCTTTTAAAAAGGAAACTTACTTTCTTTGAACTTTCTAGATTATAGCATTACCTATCAAATGAACGAGTGCAAAAAGGCGTTCTGTTGCCTTGAATATCCCGGGTAAAATGCCACAATACCGAGAACCTAAAGAGCATTTCCAATCGGATTCCCTGTGAGAGAAAAATAAAGCAAATATAAGCAATGGCGAATGGGTTAGCTTTGCTCAATAACAGAAGCATTTAGATTCCATTTCCACTTGAGACTTCAAAGCCGCCAGCAGCTCAGCTTCCAAACATGTGAAACATCTGATTCTGCCTTCTGCAGAATGCATTGCCAAATCTGTTGAAGTAAAGATTCTGATAGTGGAAAAAGATTAGATGTGTGAAGAACACGGTTTGTGCAGTACAACCATGATCTGAAAAGAACATTTTGTTCCCCTCTGGTTATAGTTTTCCAGAACACTCAACGGGCTAGAATTTCATCTAGGTCACTTTTTGGATCTAAACTCAGCACTGCTGCGACAGAAACAAGAGCCCGAGCAAAAGTGGGCCTCGGTCGCATTTTATCTGTGAGCTTTTGGCTTATAGTCACAAGCAAAATAAGTTTCATTTCTGATACTTCAGGAATAAGTCTTGACTGAGGCCTGATTTTAATTGAAGGATTCACCCCACATCAAGAGAGGGAAGAAGTTTGAAATGCGTTGCCTGGTTTCAGAAAGGAATGGGTAAAGGCCTAGGACTGGGTCAGACGTTTGATGTGAAAGTGATGAGAAATTAAAATATGCTTTTTTAAATAACAAAAAAAAGGAACCTTGCTTTCATCGGAGTGGGAGGGAGGGAATATGAAGCCTTGAGGAGGAGTTCATAGAGTGCATAAGGGATGGGTTCCTTAAGCAGTACGTAACGGAACCAACCAGGGGACAGGCTATCTTAGATCTGGTCCTGTGTAATGAGACAGGATTAATAAACAATCTCCTAGTAAAGGATCCCCTCGGAATGAGTGATCATAGCATGATTGAATTTCAAATTCAGATGGGGGGGTGAGAAAGTTGGATTTCTAACCAGCGTACTAAGTTTAAATAATGGAGACTACAAAGGTATGAGGGCAGAGTTGGGTGAAGTGAACTGGGAAAATAGATTAAAGTGTAGGACGGTTGATGAACAGTGGTGTACATTTAAGGAGATATTTCACAACTCTCAAGAAAAATATATTCCAGTGAGGAGGAAAGGGTATAAGAGAAAAGATAGCCATCCATGGCTAACTGAAGAAATAAAGGACGGTATCCAATTAAAAACAAGGGCATACAAAGTGGCCAAAACTAGTGGGAGGACAGAAGACTGGGAAGCTTTTAAAAGCCAGCAAGGAATGATTAAAAAAATGTTTAAGAAAGGGAAGATAGACTATGAAAGTAAACTAGCACAAAATTATAAAAACAGATAGCAAGAGTTTCTATAAGTATATAAAAAGGAAAAGAGTAGCTAAAGTAAATGTTAGTCCCTTAGAGGACGAGACTGGGGAATTAGTAATGGGGAACATGGAGATGGCAGAAACTCTGAACAAATATTTTGTATCAGTCTTTACAGTAGAGCACACTAACAATATTCTAACAGTGGATAGTCAAGGGGCTATGGGGGTGGCAGGGCCGGGGGGGGGGGGGGGGCGAGGAACTTAATACAATCACAATCACTAAGGAGGTGGTACTCAGTAAGATAATGGGACTAAAGGCAGATAAATCCCCTGTACTTGATTCCTTGCATCCTAGGGTCTTAAGAGAAGTAGCAGCAGGGATTGTGGATGCATTGGTTGTAATTTATCAAAATTCCCTGGATTCTGGGGAGGTCGTAGCAGATTGGAAAACTGCAAATGTAATGCCCCTGTTGTAGGGCGCTTCCAAAGGCAAAGGCACCTGTAGGGTATATGTGTGTGTATATATATATATATATATATATATATATACATGTATAAATATATATGTATATATATATATGTATAAAATGGCTGCCAGAGATTCCGCAAAGTACATGGGAAACTTAGCTAGCCAACTTGACTACATTCCTAGTTAACTGATATAACTGAATTTCCTTACACAGGAACACTGAAAAGGGCACGCTCAGCAGAATATCTCTAATCAGCAACTCCCAGACAAGATGTCCTGGTAGAATACTGGACAAAGGGATTCCTGTAACTGTGTTAAGATAAGGAGGTTCGGCGCAAACAGAACCCAAGGACAGTAGAGATAAGGGGGTCTGGAAAACATCATGAGGCCATGAGCAAGCCCCTAGCTAAGCATGAGGTGATCACGCAGTGCCCTGGTGCCTGGGGGCCAATTCCATTCGCCCAAAGAAACCAACATGTAATCTATACTCGTTATAATTGGATTGTGTCCAGCCGAAATGGGCTGAATAGCTGCAGCAAACTGTTGTAAAACATATAAGTATCGATTAATTTCTTTGTTCGGCGGAAAGGATTGCCTGGAGTTACCCAGAGGCTTTCTCCCCGCTGGCGTAAATAAAACCGGTTTGATTTTTGGAACCAACCCGAGTGACGAGTGATTCTTCCTGGATTCATTCGCGCTAACAGCCCCTATTTAAAAAAGGAGGCAGACAAAAAGCAGGAAACTATAGACCAAGTAGCCTAACATCTGTGGTTGGGAAATTGTTGCAGTCCATTATTAAAGAAGCAGTAGCAGGACATTTGGACAAGCAAAATTCAGTCAGCATAGATTTATGAAGGGGAAGTCATGTTTGACAAATTTGCTGGAGTTCGTTGAGGATGTAACGAACAGGGTGGATAAAGGGGAACCAATGGATGTGGTGTATTTGAACTTCCAGAAGTCATTTGACAAGGTGCCACATAAAAGTTTACTGCACAAGATAAAGGTTCACGGGTTGGGGGTAATATATTAGCATGAATAAAGGATTGGCTAACTAACAGAGAACAGAGAGTCAGGATAAATGGTTCATTCTCTGGTTGGCAACCAGTAACTAGTGGGGTGCCGCAGGGATCAGTGCTGGGACCCCAACTATTTACAATCTATATTAACGACTTGGAAGAAGGGACTGTGTAACGTAGCCAAGTTTGCTGACGATACAAAGATGAGAGGAAAAGCAATGAGTGAGGAGGACACAAAAAATCTGCAAAAGGACATAGACAGGCTTAGTGAGTGAGCAAAAATTTGGCAGATGGAGCATAATGTTGGAAAGTGTGAGGTTATGCACTTTGGCAGAAAAAAAATCAAAGAGCAAGTTATTATTTAAATGGCGAAAAATTGCAAAGTGCTGCAGTACAGTGGGACCTGGGGGTACTTGTGCATGAAACACAAAAGGATAGTATGCAGGTACAGCAAGTGATCAGGAAGGCCAATGGTATCTTGGCTTTTATTGCAAAGGGGATGGAGTATAAAAGCAGGGAAGTCTTGCTAAGCTATACAAGGTATTGGTGAGGAATACAGCATGTAGTTTTGGTTTCCATATTTACGAAAGGATATACATGCTTTGGAGGCAGTTCATAGAAAGTTCACTCGGTTGATTCTGGGGATAAGGGGGTTGACTTATGAGGAAAGGTCGAGTAGGTTGGGCCTCTAATCATTGGAGTTCAGAATAATGAGAGGTGATCTTATTGAAATGTATAAGATTATGAGGGGTCTTGACAAGGTGGATGCAGAGAGGATGTTTCCACTGATGGGGGAGACTAGAACTAGAGGGCATGATCTTACAATAAGGGGCCGCCCATTTAAAACAGAGATGAGGAGGAATTTCTTCTCTCAGTGGGTTGTAAATCTGTGGAATTTGCTGCCTCAGAGAGCTGTGACATTGAATAAATTTACGACAGAAATAGACAGTTTGTTGAACGATAAGAGGATAAGGGGTTATGAGGAGCGGGTAGGGAAGTAGAGCTGAGTCCATGATCAGATCAGCCATGATCTTATTGAATGGTGGAGCAGGCTCGAGGGGTCGTATTGCCTACTTCTGTCCCTATTTCTTATGTTCTTATGTTCTTATGTTCAGGAGAACTTTCTTGATCAGTATGGTTGTGGCCCAACGAGGAAGGAAGCATTGCTAGATCTGGTTCTGGGGAATGAGGTGGGTCAAGTGGAGCAAGTATCATTAGGGGAACATTTAGGGAACAGTGATCATAGTATCATAAGGTTTAGATTAGCTATGGAAAAGGACAAGGAACAATCTAGAGTAAAAATACTTAATTGAACGATGGCCAATTTCAGTGGGTTGAGAATGGATCTGGCCCAGGTAAATTCGAATCAAAGATTGGCAAGTAACTTCTCAGATAATGAAGCAGTCCATGTCCACTTGCAGCAAGACCTGGACAACATCCAGGTTTGGGCTGATAAGTGGCAAGTAACATTCGTGCCACACAAGTGCCAGGCAATGACCATCTGCAACAAGCGAGAGTCTAACCACTGCCCCTTGACATTCAACGGCATTACCATTGCTGAATCCCACACCATCAACATCCTGGGGGTCACCATTGACCAGAAACTTAACTAGACCTGCCACATAAATACTGTGGCAACAAGAGCAGCAGACCAGAGGTATTCTGTGGCGAGTATCTCACCTCCTGACTCCCCAAAGCCTTCCATCATCCACAAGGCACAAGTCAGGAGTATGATGGAATACTACTCTCAATCATCAGCAAAGTGATGGAAGATTTCATCGACAGTGCTGTCAAGCAGCACTTACTCACCAATAACCTACTCACCGATGTTCAGTTTGGATTCTGCCAGGACCACTCGGCTCCAGACCTCATTACAGCCTTGGTCCAAACATGGACAAAAGAGCTGAATTCCAGAGGTGAGTTGAGAGTGACTGTCCTTGACATCAAGGCAGCATTTGAAGAACTGTGGCATCAAGGAGCCCTGGTTAATGGGAATCAGGGGGAAAATTCTCCACTGGATGGAGTCATACATAGCAAGGGAAATGGTTGTGGTGGTTGGAGGTCGATTATCACAGCCCCAGGACATCGCTGCAGGAGTTCCTCAGATCTGTGACCTTCGCCCAACCATCTTCAGCTGCTTCATGAACGACCTCCCTCCATCATAAGGCCAGAAGTGGGGATGTTCGCTGATGATTGCACAGTGTTCAGTACCATTCCCAACTTCTCAGATAATGAAGCAGTCCATGCCCACATGCAGCAAGACCTGGATGACATTCAGGTTTGGGCTGATAACATTCCACACAAGTGCCAGGCAATGACTATCCCCAACAAGCGAGAGTTTAACCACTGCCACTTGACATTCAACGGCATTACCATCACTGAATCCCCCACCATCAACACCTGGGAGGGTCACCATTGACCAGAAACTTAACTGGACCATCCACTTAAATACTGTGGCAACAAGAGCAGCAGGTCAGAGGTATTCTGTGGCGAGTGTCTCACCTCCTGACACCCCAAAGCCTTTCCATCATCTACAAGGCACAAGTCAGGATTGTGATGGAATACTTTCCACTTGCCTGGATGAGTGCAGCTCCAACAGCAATCAAGAAGCTCGTCACCATCCAGGACAAAGCAGCCACTTGATTGGCACCTCATCCACCACCTTAAACATGGAAGTACATCGCCGTTCCTTCATTGCTGTTGGGTCAAAATCCTGGAACTCCCTCCCGAACAGCACCGTGGGTATACCTTCACCACATGGACTGCAGCGGTTCAAGAAGGCGGCTCACCACCAAGGGCAATTAGGGATGGGCAATAAATTCTGGCTTTGCCAGTGACGCCCACATCCCAGAACAAATGTTTTTAAATTCTAGGACTAGGGGCATAGTCTTAAAATTAAAGCCAGACCTTTCAGGAGTGAAATTAGGAAACACTTCTACGCACAAAGGGTGGTAGAAGTTTGGAACTCTATTCCGCAACCGACAATTGATAGAACAGTTGTTAATTTTAAATCTGAGCTTGATAGATTTTTGTCAACCAAAGGTATTAACGGATAAAGCGGGTCATCATCATCATAGACAGTCCCTCGAAATCAAGGAAGACTTGCTTCCATTCTAAAAGTGAATTTTTAGGTGACTGAACGAACAGTCCAATACGGGAACCACAGTCTCTGACACAGGTGGGGCAGACAGTCGTTGAAGGAAAGGGTGGGTGGGTCTGGTTTGCCGCATGCTCCTTCCGCTGCCTGCACTTGTTTTCTACATGCTCTCAGCGACGAAACTCAAGGTGCTCAGTGCTCTCCCGGATGCTCTTACTCCACTTAGGGCGGTCTTTGGCCAGGGACTCCCAGGTGTCAGTGGGGATGTTGCATTTTATCAAGGAGGCTTTGAGGATGTCCTTGAAATGTTTCCTCTGCCCACCTGGGGCTCACTTGCTGTGTAGGAGTTCCGAGTAGAGCATTTGCTTTGGGAGTCTTGTGTCAGGCATGTGAACAATGTGGCCTGCCCAACGGAGCTGGTCAAGTGTGGTCAGTGCTTCGATGCTGGGGATGTTGGCCTGATCGAGGACGCTAACATTGGTGGGCCTGTCCTCCCAGAGGATTTGCAGGATCTTGCGGAGACATCGTTGGTGATATTTCTCCAGTGATTTGAGGTGTCTACTGTATATGGTCCACACCTCTGAACAATACAGGAGGGTGGGTATCACTACAACCGTGTAGACCATGAGCTTGGTGGCCAAATGGAATCCCTGCTGAGGCACTAAAGTATGGCAGAGAGGCACTGTTGGCACGAATGCATGACCTCATCTCTCTCATCTGGAAGGAGGAGAGCATGCCAGGAGACCTCAGAGATGCAGTAATTGTGACCATCTTTAAAAAAGGGACAAGTCCAACTGCAGCAACTACAAAGGAATCTCCCTATTATCAGCCACTGGGAAAGTCGTCACTAGAGTCCTCCTCAACCGTCTTCTTCCCGTGGCCGAGGAGCTCCTCCTGGAGTCACAATGCGGATTTTGTCCCCTAATGGGTACAACGGACCAGATCTTTACGGTGCGACAGCGGCAAGAGAAATACAGGGAACAGCACCGACCCTTGTACAAAGCGGGTATATGGAGTTAGGTTACAGATCAGCCATGATCTCATTGAATGGTGGAGCAGGCTCCAGGGGCTAAATGTCCTGCTCCTGTCCTATGTTCCTATTTTCTATGTTAACAGTGCAATGTAAATACAAGTTGTTACTGTATGTAAACGATCCTATTATACTAAAATAACTGTATGTAAATGATCCTATTGTGCTGTTTGAAGAACAGGAGAGTTTGCTTGGTGTTCTGGCCGACATTTATCCTTCAGTCAACATCATCAAAAGCAGATTCCCATGTTATCTCATCTGCTGTCGGTGTGAACTTGCAGTGCACAAATTGGCTGCCGCGTTTGTCGACAAATTAACAGTGACTATTCTTCAAAATGAATCAATTGGTTATGAAACACTTTGGGATATCCTGTGGATGTGAAATGCGCTGCAAAAATGCAAGTTATTTACAGATCGGTGATCAGTTTTTTATGCAGGGCATATGCAGTGTGCATCATCATAGGCAGTCCCTCAGAATCGAGGAAGACTTGCTTCCACTCTTAAAAATGAGGTGGCTGAACAGTCCAATACGAGAACCACAGTCCCTGTCACAGGTGGGACAGACAGTCGTTGATAGTCGCAGTGTGCTCATGGGTTTTCATAAATTGCTGTGTATTATGCGTGCTGACTGCATTTGCAACATAGACGTTCTACAATGTGAGCAAAAGGAGTATTACAATAATGACCTCCTTCCATGCTATAAATTTCTATGATTCTATGATTGGAGGACAGATTATCCGTGACAGCAGTATTAATGGGACAGCTGGAGAGAATCTATTGATATAAGCCATGGACTAGCTCAACTTGCAGATAACTTAATTACACGCTCCACTCCTGAGAATCAATTGCGTTTCTGCTTATTTTGCAACTTGCCCATAATTTATTTCATTGACAGCCAACTTCTGCAGAATGCAAATAGCACTAGGCAGCTGACAGAATCAAATGATTAGTATGGCATTTGCAGGCTGTGGCAGGATAGTTCCTGAGGTTACCACTGTTGCAGCTAATCGTTCAGTGGGGATTGTGAGAAGCGACCACTTTAAGCAGCTTGCCTGCCTCAGAGACATAATTGCACACATGATATGCAGTATACTCCAAGGGTACAAATACCAGAACTATCTCTATCCACCCATAATCTGGATCTTTGGTACTTGTACCCCGATCTGCAAAGGTTTAAATATATAAGCATAAAGGAGCTAAATGCCATAAACAAAATCACTAAAACTTTAGTTATTGACATACACATCGGGGCTGAAATTGCCCACCGCTGGAAACGGGGCGCACAGACCCCGTTTCTAGTGTTTTTACCGCTGTGGTGGATGAGGTGGCCTCTTGAACGAAATTCCGCTCTTTGGCTTTTTTCCAGGTGGACCGAAAGTCGCTCATACTGGGGGCCGATATGTGGTAAGTACACTAGAGGGGTGGAAGTTGAGGAGGGTGTATTTTCCGCTGCTGTCAGTCATCAGCGTAGCGCTAATGATGTCATCATGGTGATGCGTCACCACGGCTCTCCCCTTCACTTAAAGGGGAGAGCCTACGCGATTTCTAAAGTTCAGTCCACTGGGCCACCAGAGAGGGTTTAGGCTGGGCCGCCAACAGGCAGCCTGGCACCCCGTCTTGGCCAGTTGGCCGACAAAAAAAACATGGCGGCCATGGCAGTGCGTCCTCCCCTTTAATGGGAGCTGCACCGCCATTTCAGAAAGCCACAGCCTCACTCCACTGTCTCAAGAAAGCAGGTTTTGGCACTGCCTGGCGGGAGGAAGATTTTCTTGGCGGATTTTTGCCGTCGTTGGGCGGGGGGGTGGGGGGGTGGTTACATCGGCGGTGCGCGCTCTGATGACACACTTAGGGACATCTCAGCAGCAGCAGAGCGGTTGTGGGGAGGAAACGGGTCACCACTGAGATACCGCAGGAGCGGAATTTTGATAATGGCGGCCATTCCACGAAAAGTCGGCGACCATTGCACTCCGAAGAATGAGAGGGGATCTTATTGAAACATATAAGATTCTGAGGGGGCTGGACAGAGTAGATGCAGAGAGGATGTTTCCCCTCGTGGGGGAATCTAGAACTCGGGGGCATAGTTTCAGAATAAGGGGTCGCACATTTAAAATGGAAATGAGAAGGAATTTCTTTTCTCAGAGGGTCATGAATCTTTGTTCTCTACCCCAGAGAGCTGTGGAGGCTGGGTCATTGAATATATTTAAGGTGAAGAAAGACTGATTGTTGAACGATAAGGGAATAAAGGGTTATGGGGAGCGGGCAGAAAAGTGGAGTTATTTAAGGAGAGATATACTTGCATTGGATGCAGTTCAATGCAAAAAGGATGTTTCCCCTCGTGGGGGAATCTAGAACTAGGGGAAACATCCTCTCTATATTGAACTGCCTCCAATGCAAGTATATCCCTCCTTAAATACAGAGACCAAAACTGTACGCAGTACTCCAGGTGTGACCTTACCAATACCCTGTACAGTTGTAGCAGGACTTCTCTGCTTTTATACTCTTGCAATAAAGGCCAACATTCCATTTGCCTTCCTGATTACTTGCTGTACCTGCTTACTAACTTTTTGTATTTCATGTACAAGGATCCCCAGATCCCTTTTACTGCCGTATTTGTAATCTCTTCCCCTTTAAATAATAATTTTATTCTTCTATTATTTATGTCTTTTCCAATAATTTTTTGATATTGCAAGTAAAACCCTACTATTATTATTTACATGATTATCTCATTCAGCAATGGTACCTGCAGACACGTAGGCTTGCTATGTTATACTTATAACTGTGGACTTGCGACTGTGCCCAGTTGCTGATGAAAATGTATTGAAAACCTTCATAATTTTAACGGTTTATAACATTTTCAGAACTTGAGACACAGAAGTGGAAAAAAAATGGACTTCTATATTTTAAGAAAACAGACATGTCCGGTTGACATTTTTGAAATTTCTGGACTGCACATTCGGGGAAGAAAACAGCTGGGTGGCAACTCTAACTAAAAATAGAGGAATTACAGAAAACAATACAGTTAGAGATTGTACTTTACAGAGAAGCAGTAATCACATGCTAACTCTCCGCCTCTTTTGATGCAGAAACCCCGTGATTGTGCCGCGCTGTCTCAGTGAACGATAATTACAATCGGGCCCCACTGGAAACACTCTGTATGACAACGCAACATGTAGAAATATAAACAGCAACTGTCCACAGTAGCAAAGGACACTGCGTGAAATTACATCAAGAAGAGGGCTATATTTGAAATGATTTCCTGTTTCTCCTGCAAGTGTGCCAGAGTTTTTCTTTCCCAAGGCTGGCCTCAATTAAGGAGTTTTTATTTTTTTTTAAATATAATGCAGCACTAACGGCAGAATATTGTTAAGGCAGAGCAAGCTATATCCCATTAACAGCAAAAGAAAAATCCGACTAATGCCTTAAAGGTAATTATGGCTCTTAATTCCTCAATAAAAGTACTTTGAGTGCTCCAACTTGAATGCCATGGCAACTGAGCATTCTTAGCCTGTCACTGGATCGTGTTACACTAGGCCTCAATTCATCAAAATGCATAAAATGTTGCATGGGTCACATGATTCTAAACGGCCAATAAGCTACTGCTAAGTAAATGTCCTTGACAAATCGAGGCGACTGCACTAGCCTCAGCAGCAGTCTGGTTTGTGTGGAGCAGAGCAAGCTGGAATTTATTTTTTTTTGTTTGCTGCACACTGCTGATAACCTTTGCCCTTATTAATAATGGCAAGGAACGAGCTCTCAATGAAGCAGAAAGTGGAGCTTATTCTTCAGAGTGAAGGCAAAAGCCAGAGGCAGCTGGCCGAACTGTTCAACATAGGAAAAACCCAGGTGCAGACCATCCTGAAGAGAAAAGCAGAAATACTGGAAGCCTACGAGGGCAACAGAGACACGGCTCGTAAAAGACTGTGTGTCCGCATGGAGCATGGCTACCTCAACCTGATCATGTGCCGGTGGTTTCAGCATGTCCAGTCCCAGGGGATACCGGTCAACGGGCCTATCATTCAGAAAGCGGCGCTGTACTTTGCCAAGGAGCTGGGCATCAAGGATTTTAAGGCTTCCAACGGTTGGCTGAGAAGCTTTCGCAGTCGCAACAACATCAGCTTTGAAACCTTTTGTGACGAAAGTCCTGGTGTTCACCAAGCCTGGGTGAGTAGGACGAGCCGCTAACTTTCGCGTCGTGAAGAGGTGGGTGATACTGTCAGATGGCATTTTAACTTGTGACAACGTTCTGCTCCGTCTCATCTTCAGAGTTTTTCTCATTCTTGAATTAAAAACCCTACGCATTCTGGCTGCAGCCTAATTTGTTTTTAAGCGGTTCGGAATGGGTGGATGATACATGTGCTGTAGGGCTTTTACAGCGCACTAACTGACTGAAGAGGATTGCAAAGGTTTGTCAGCATCTGAGGCGACAGCAGACAAGTCAACTTTTCAGGTGTGGAACCTTCATCTGAAACACTAACTTGTCCTCTCCACAGATACTGCCTGACCTGCTGAGTATTGGCAGCATTATCTGTTTTAGTGTCAGATTTCCAGCATCTACAATATTTGTTTATAAAGGGCTATGCTAGTGTTTTACTTCCTTTGCATTATCCCTGACCAATAACCGCCCTAAGTGGAGGAAGAGCATCTGGGAGGGCGCTGAGCACCTCGAGTCTCGTCGCCGAGAGCATGCAGAGAGTAAGCGCAGGCAGCGGAAAGAGTGTGCAGCAAACCAGTCCCACCCACCCCTTCCCTCAACGACTATCTGCCCCACCTGTGACAGAGACTGTAATTCCTGTATTGGACTGTTCAGTCACCTGAGAACTCACTTTTAGAGTGGAAGCAAGTCTTCCTCGATTTCGAGGGACTGCCTACGATGATGATGATTGTATAGCTGAAGTCTCATTGTGGTGTCCTGGAGGAACTATGCACTTCAGTATTGCACTGTGCAATGGAAGGGGTAAGGCTGCTGGTTGTAGTTGGGCCTTTCAGGAGAGATGGTAGTGAAGGAGGAATTTGGTGGCAGGAGCGGGTGAATCCATTGGGCTAATGGGGGTACCTGCTAATGGCTGGTTCAAGAGTAGAACAAATAGAGGCTTAGGAGTGGGTTATCTGTGCTATCTTCTCTGTCAGGGAATGGTTTATTTCACAGGAGTCCCAAAGAGGTAGAAGGTACATTTTTGGGTTTTTATACTCGATATATTCCTTGCATTAAGTGTCACTGTCACCTCTTGTAAGTGGATCTGAGATCCCCTACGAATCAGTATGTGCCTATATCGAGGTAAATGCAGCCAGCTCAGAGAGTTGAACAGAGATCCTTTATCACCTGACATTGTGGGCCCCTGTCCCTTTTGCTCTCTGTAGTGCCTAGGAAATAAGCTTTCCTTGGGTACTATCAAAAGTCGTTATCTGGTCATTTATTGATTTGTAGTTTGTGGGATCTTGCTCTGCACAAATTGGCTGCCTAGTTTGCTACATAATCATAGAATCATAGAATACTACAGCACAGAAGGAGGCCATTCGGCCCATCGAGTCTGTGCCGGCTCTTTCGAAGAGTGATCCAGTTAGTTCCACTCCCCCACTCCTTCCCCATATCCCTGCAATTTTTTCTCCTTCAATATTTATCCAATTCCCTTTTGAAGGCTACTATTGATTCTGTATCCCCACCCGATCAGGCAATGCATTCCAAATCCTAACCATTCGTTGTGTAAAAAGGATTTTCCTCGTGTTGCCTCTGGTTCTTTTGCCAATCGCCTTGAATCTGTGCCCTCTGGTTATCGGCCCTTCAGCCATTGGAAGCAGTTTCCCTTTATTTTACTCTCTCTAAACCCCTCAGGGTTTTAAACACCTTTGTCAAATCTCCTCTTGGCCCTTCTCTGCTCCAAGGAGGATAACCCAAGCTTCTCCTGTCTATTCACAAACTGTAATCCCTTGTCCCTGGAACCATTCTAGTAAAGCTCTTCTACCCTCTGGAAAGTTAAAGTGACTGAAGCCTCAAAGGCAATCCATTGGCTATGAAGTGCTTCGGGATGTCCCGAGGATGTGATAAGGTGCTAGAAGAATGCAAGTTCATTTTTCTTACATTTTTTCTTTCCTCCTATCCCGCTGGAAGTGTATTAGTGGACTTTGAGTGAGGATAGCTGCCCCCAGGAGCAACCTGCTGACACTCATGTCTAGACTAACATTTAAAGAACAAATGGAGAGATAAAAGATTATGAGAGATGTGAGGGAGGTTATGCATAAACTATATAAAACACTAGTTAGGCCACAGCTAGAGTACTGCATGCAGTTCTGGTCACCACAATACAGGAAAGATGTGATTGCACTCATCAAGATCATCATCATAGGCAGTCCCTCGAAATCGAGGAAGACATGCTTCCACTCTAAAAGCGAGTTCTCAGGTGATGGTACAGTCCAATATGGGAATTACAGTCTCTGTCACAGGTGGGACAGACTGTCATTGGAGGAAAGGGTGGGTGGGGAGTCTGGTTTGACGCACGCTCCTTCCGCTGTCTGCGCTTGTTTTCTGCATGTTCTCGGCGACGAGACTCAAGGTGCTCAGCACCCTCCCGGATGCTCTTCCTCCACTTAGGGCGGTCTTGGGCCAGGGATTTAGAGGTGTCGGTGGGGATGTTGCACTTTTTCAAGGAGGCTTTGAGGGCGTTCTTGAAATGTTTCCTCTGCCCACCTGGAGATCGCCTGCCGTGTAGGAGTTCCAAGTAGAGCACTTGCTTTGGGAGTCTTGTGTTGGGCATGCGGACAATGTGGCCTGCCCAACGGAGCTGGTCAGTGCTTCAATGCTGGGGATATTGGCCTGATCGAGGACACTAGAGAGGGTACAGCGGAGATTTACAAGGATGTTGCCTGAACTGGAGAATTTTAGTTATGAGGAAAGATCGGATAGGCTGGGGTTGTTTTCTTTGGAACAGAGGAGACCTTATTGAGATGTATAAAATTATGAGGGGCCTAGATAGAGTGGATAGGAAGGACCTATTTCCCTTAGCAGAGGGGCCAACAAGCAGGGGGCATAAATTTAAAGTAATTGGTTGAAGGATTAGAGGGGATATGAGGGGAAATTTCTTCACCCAGAAGGTGGTGGGGTTCTTAAAAAGTACTTGGATGTGCACTTGAAGTTCCGTAACCTGCAGGGTTACGGACCAAGAGCTGGAAGGTGAGATTAGGCTGGATCGCTCTTTGTCGGCCAGCATGGATACGATGGGCTGAATGGCCTCCTTCCATATAGTAAATTTCTATGATTCTATGAAAGCAACCTTGGAACATATCCCAGCATTAATCAGCACCATCAGCGGAAAATAATAGAAAAAACTGTGATGATGAGGACCTTTCTTCTCTCTGTTATAGACTCCATAAGTACTGTCACTGCTCCATGTACTGATACTTATTGCACATTTTGCTTAAATGGTTTTCCTCCTATTGATTATAATGAGCAGAAATGTATTCCTATATGTAAGCTCCCAGCATTGTGTGTTCAAGCCAAAGACTGGAGCACATAATCTAGGTTGACACCTCTGTGCAGTACTGAAAGAGTGCTGCACAGTTGGAGGTGCCGTCTTTCAGATGAGAGTTCAAGCAGTTATTGTGTATTGCATAAAATTAAATCTCACTGGCTCTACTGTGACTTTTCCTGTAGTAAAGTAGCACCAATAAAACTAGTGACAATATTGATTTTTTTCCCCTCTTTGTTCACTTTCAACAGATTGTATCAGTCAGAATTAGCTATCCACTTTGTGGCAGTCACTTTGTGGCAGTCACATACAACTGATGCAGCATTTTCTGACATAAATGGTGTCAATGTGTTGTGTGTTTAAAACTCGCATTTCTATAACGCCTTTTAACGTAGAGAAATATCCAGAGGCACTTCACGGAGGCCTAATCAAAAAATTGGATGCTGAGCCAAAGAAGAAGACTGAATGGTTTGTGCAGAGTTTTTCGGGCAAACAAAGGGGCTTTCTCCCCAGCAAATGCATCCTTGTATTATCTGCTGTACAGAAAGGTATCAAAAGGGGGCAAAAATTGTTAGTTTGCATTACGCCTCCCGCTGTGAGTCAATGTGATGGTTTGGGGATCTGGCTGTTTCGGGAAGTATAAATATTCCCTGATGAGACGATGACCCACACCCCCTCTCTTTAGCCAACTCATCAGCTGTACCGGATCCGTTCAGGGTTTTAATGTCACCTAAACCTGTTATAGGCCTCCATGAGAAACAGAGATCACTGCCGCTGAAAGTCAGTGGGCAGACTGGAGACCTTTACTAATGAATTGAGGGCTTCATGAGTTAAAACTCTCGATCACTCACAAGGGAAAAATGCCCGGGAAGTGGAGAGTTATCGTGGCATTGGAATTGGCTTTGAGCAAACAGGAAGTACAATATTTAAAAGGCTATTTTCACCCTTGTGAAATTCAGGTAAAGCATTTTGGCTACGGTTTGTAAACGTGTGACATGATGGTGTGATTCACATCACAAAGAATTGATGCCATTGTGAGGAATATGATAGTGGCTCATCTTGGCTCTAACGTGTCAGGGTGGCAATCCTTCCTTTAGTGCTGGGACTGAAATTATACTAATTAGTTTTGTTTTTGAAGCATCACTGAATAAAACTATTGGATTGCATGGTACATTATCCCTCTGTACCCGGACGTACAGTGATTGCTCACAGTCATTAGGTAGAAATAGGCTGCAGTTATTAACAGAAATCAATACTGTATATAAATTTTGAATTAAAATCCAAAACAGTTGAGTGCATGAAACATATCACAATCCAGTTTAACCTATTAAGATTATTAGCAGTTTGGTGGATGAGTTGATAAACAAATTTAATGTTGAGCAATTAGAATCATACAGAATAGAAGCAGACCATTCAGACCATTGTACCTGTGCCAGCTCTTTGAAAGAGTTATCCAATTCGTCCCACTCACCTGCTCCTTCTCCATTGTCCTGCAAATTTTTCCTTTTCAAATATATATCCAATTCCGTTTTGAAAGTTACCATTGAATCCACTTCACCCGCTATTTCAGGCTGTGCATTCCAGACCCTCACTGCGTAAAAAAATATTCTCCTCCTCTCCCTTCTGGTTCTTTTGCCATTAGTTTAGTTTAGATTAGTTGCTTTCCTATTTTTGTTGTGATTGATTGGCATTTTTTTTCCTTTCACAGAAGTTTCAGGCAAAGTTGTCAGGACATACGAGTTACTCTCCAGTGGTGCTGCCCTCGTCTTCTCCCACTGCAGGTCCGACTCTTTGGGTTGTGTCTGGTAATGAGGCAGTGCCTGTCCCAGCAAGTGCAGCTGTGGCATCAGATGACCCATCGGCTACCTTGGCACCCAACAACTCACAAAACACCAGAATAGAATCGCATTTGTCACCCAAAGCTGTATCCACACCAGCGAGCTCCAACTGCCAAAGGTCAGTAAAAGAGCCTACATAATCATCGAGCCACTCTGGCTTTATTTTAGTGGGGGCACTGAGATCCTTAAATGGTCGCTTGGAGTTATTGTGGTGCCTGCCCGCAGTAAAATGTCCCAAGGCGCTTCACAGGAGCGTTATCAAATCAAAATTTGACACCAAGCCACATAAGGAGATAGTAGGCCAGGTGATCAAAAGCTTGGTCATAGGGGTAGGTTTTAAGGAGCGTCTTAAAGGAGGAGAGAAAGACGCCGAGAGGCGGAGAGGCTTAGGGAGGGAATTCCAGAAGTTAGCGCTTTGGCAGCCGAAGGCACAGCCGATAACAGTGGAGCGATTAAAACCAGGGATGCACAAGGGGCCAGAATTGCAGGAGCGCAGAGATCTTGAAGGCTTGAGGAGGTTACAGGGATAGGGCGGGGTGAGGCCATGGAGGGATTGGAAAACATGGATGAGAATTTTAAAATCAGGGAGTTGATGGGAGTCAATATAGGTCAGCGAGCACAGAGGTGATGGGTGAACAGGACTTGGTGCAAGTTAGGATCCCGGGAGCAGGGTTTTGGATCAGCTAAAGTTTACGGAGGGTGCAAGGTGGGAGCCGGCCAGGAGAGCATTGTCGTGTCTAGAGGTAACAGAAACATATGGTTGGATTTTCAGCTCCCTTGTGCCTCTGTTAGCGCCCTCAAGATGTGGTAAACGGTGTTTCCAGGTGTTTTTTTTTTATTATTCGTTGCCAATCTTTCCAATTCTTCGTCAAATCACAAACGCCAGAGGTCACCCTGAACCTGTCAAGGATCACTCTGCGCCAATGCTCTTAGCCAAAAGGCCTAGAGCCACTGCACCGTTCCTGGAAGTACTGCAATACCAGGTTCGTGCCATGGAGGTGGGTGTGTGCCCCCCACACACCTCCGTGGAGGTGGATGGGTCAAGCCACCCCACCCACCTCCTATTTCCAAAAAGCATAGGAGAACCACCTTCCTGATCCAGGGAGAACCACTTTCTGGTCATGGTTACTCCCCTGTCAGGTCAGTTACGCATGATCTTAGCCAAAAGGCCGAGTAAACGGTGTTTCCAGGTGTTACGGCGGGTGCCTAGCTTTTACCGCCCGGTCGGCAAATTCGGCTCATGGTTTATGGCAGTGGCAAAAACTTCCCTGCCCCCCCGCCCTCTAGTTTCACTGAGATCATGACGTCAATCATCGTGCAATGCTCCGCTTGTGCCCGGATGCAAAATTAGGCTCTAACGCCTCATTATACGCCCACCCCAGGAAATGTCTGAAAAACCAGGCATTCCCAGAGTGCAGCAGGCGGTATTGGCAGTGTATTTAAATGAAGGGATGAGGCTCCTACATCGCAGGTCACATTGACTGCAACGGTTGCGCGCATCACGCTGCGTGAAGCTCCGACTTGAAAGCAGCAGTTTTATCTGCCATTACAGTGTCCTTACAACATCAGTGAGAGATTTTAATGGGGGCATTACTAGTTTGCCAGAATATCATGCTGCATGCTATTGCCAGGCGGCGTCAAGCTAGAAGAAGGGCTCTTGGCCATGGATGAGGAGAGGCCGAAGACATCTGTGGAGGAGGGTTTAGCCCCCACGGGTTTACACGCACCAACGCTCATACCTCCAGCTCTCTGAGAAGCCACGTGTGAGAAGACTGTGCTTCCGAAAGGAAGTGCTGACAGAGCTACACCATCTCCTACAGGCAGACCGATGCCTGGACCGCTCTGGAGGCAACCTTCAATACTTCCCTCAAAAGATATCCAAATTCATTGTGGTGTGCTGCACGTTGCACAGCTTGGCCATCATGAGGGGCCAGGCATTGCCGGTGGGGATTGCAGGCCCAACTCAGGAGGAGGAGGACGACGAAGAGGAGCCAGGTAAGGCCCCCATTGAATAGCCACCCCATCCATGGGGGAGGCAGGGCGGAGATGCTGCTGGACCAAGAGTCGCATGTCGCCAGCTCGTAATGGACCGGTTCTCCTAAATGGAGGAAACTGAGGGTTGGAGCTAATACTGGACACGCTATCTGCCCCCATAAAGGCACATCTCTGGTGAACATTGGAATGATGTACAAGACACCAATGGCAAAGGATGAATCAGAAATTTTAATGCAACAACGTAACAAAAACTTCCCCCACAAAATAAAACTATACAATACACAACATTATGTTGCAGGGCACTGAACAACAATGAAGTCCCTTAAAGCAATAAAACTTTTCTAATGCCGCGATTTTCGGCTGGGGCGCAAAAACTTCCTTGTGCAATGCCTGATATTGCACCCCCGACCATGAAACCTCATTTTTTGCAGAATTTTGCAGACGAAGGCGCAAACTTTTTCCAGGCGGTATCAGGACCACCCTGCCACCATTACTGCCCCGAAATCTCAAAAGCTGAAAATCCAGCCCAACAATTTATCGAATTACCCAATAAGGCTGTCAATCAAATTAAAGGCTTTGTGTCAAGCAAGTGCATGTCAGACCTACCTGCGTGTTTCAGTTATATTTATAAAAAAGCATGTTTTGTTAGCTAAACCTAGCCAATAGTATTGAACAGTTAGGAAGCCAACTAATGAAGATTGAAGAAACAGCAAAAATAAAATGATACAGTAAACCACCGATCAGCAGGGAAAGGAGAAACAAAGGGAGGAAAGGAAGAAATGAAATATCTTGCGTCTTGAAATTATCAGCAGGGAGAAACAAGGACATTAACTTTCTGGGCAGAAGGAAATCAACAGATTGCATCAAATTAAAATGCGGCAGACAAATCAATGCAGAAGAATGTTTTAATTGTGAGACTCTCAGAATAAAATGAGAGAATTGCAGTTACATGCTGTGCAAGAATAGACACAGCTTTGCTAACCTGTCTAAATGAGACTGTTCTATGGGCTGTTTCTATGCTTCTTGTTTTGCTCCAGCTTCTTATCCTGGTGTATGTGATTTAACAATGGGACTGACGCTGATATATATATTTCTGATTTTTAATGTTATTAAATGTTTTGCCCATTGATCTCTTTCTCCCCTCAAAGTGCTAACTCATTTGGGGTATATTTACCAGGGGTGTTAACAGTCTGTTGGTACCTTAGACAAGAGGCCATCCTTTCTGTATGAGCTTGAGGATGTTCAACCCTTGACTAAGGGTGGGATGGGGTGGGGGAAGGGCGCGGGGGGAAGGGGCTTAATTCACAACCAAGCTAACTCATGTTCTCAACTGACATGTATACACAGCAGCAATTAATGGCAAACATTTAATCTGGGTCTTTGTGGTTTGCATGGCTCAGTTCAAATCAGTCGAGACACATACCCACTGAGCCATCAGAGGCACTGTATCTTGTGATGTGGCCACTGTACATCACAAGATACAGAGAAACGCATTTTGATAAAAAGACATACTCATGAGCTTGACTTACTGTCAACTGTACTGAAGAATGTTTATGAAAGAATGACTACACTTAATAAACCAGAACCTCAGCAGCAGCTAGCAGATCTATAACGTTCATTATGTACACAAATGCCTTAGAGTGTTTTACAGGGTGGTGGATAGTGAATAGACATCAAAGTGAGGGGAAAGGGCAAGGGAAGAGGGCAAGGAGAAAGGAAAAACATGGTCAGAGTCTTCTTCAGGCCTTTGAAGGCGGAGAGGGAGGTAGCAAAGTAGAGGTGTTAAGGTAGGGAGTTCCAGAGGGAAAGGGCAAGCTGGTTGAAGGAATGAGTACTGATGGTCAGGGACTGAGAAATAAGCTGGTGTTGGATGACTGGAGGGTGTGCGCAGAGACGTAAGGCTGGAGGAGGCCATTCGACTTCCTTAATGGTTGGCCATTTAAAGGTGCTAACCTCAAAATCTGTTTGGAATTTTAATACTTCAGCAGTGCCATTCTGTGCTCATACAGGGCTGGTGTGGGTTGACGTTCCTTACAGTTTATCCCTTGCCCCGTCTGAATTCATGCCCCAGTGGTCTGTGGTGTTGTGCATGCTCCTGAACTGCCTTCTGTTGATGTTAACCAATGCCTGGCATTGTCAATTTTTGGAGGGAGGGCTGAACACATGTTGGTGGGAGATCATCAGTCCAGAATCCTCCCCTATCCTTTCATCTAACTGGCTGAGGCTTGACTCCATTGTTGGTACGCTGCCTGTAGCATTGCAAAGCTGCATTCTGTAATCTAAAGGATCGGCCCCTCAAATACTTATTTCAGTGACTTAATGGGACAGTAATGGATTTTGTTCTGTTTCCTCTCAGCGAACCAAATGATTATCACAAGAATATTTTACAGCGAAAAACACAGGTAAGTTTACAAAAAAATCTCCCTTTTTTCCCCCCTTATTTTTTTTTAAAGTGTAGTGTCATTTGAATTCTCTACCCCAGAGGGCTGTGGATGTTCAGTCGTTGAGTATATTCAAGACAGAGATTGATAGATTTTTGGATATTTAGGGAACCAAGGCATGTGGGGATAGTACAGGAAGGTGGAGTTGAGATAGAAGATCAGCCATGATCGTGTTGAATAGTGGAGCAGGTTCGAAGGGCCGAATGGTCTACTCCTACTCCTATTTCTAATGTTCTTATTACATAACAGTGGGGCAAGACTGAATGTTATAGACAGGCTAAAGTAGTTACTGTCAAGTTATCCTAAATAAGGAAGTGACATTTTATTCCTCAAATCCACTCATAAACCAACATTTTTACTCCCTCTAAGATCAGATAAAAAGAGTATTGGTCAATATTAATGCTTATTGTATTAATAGTTGATATTTTTCACCCTATATGGTACTAGTATGCTAAATAAGCCTGGTGATGACACAAAAATGTGACTGATCTCCCATCAGACCCCACTTCCCTCCTGATAGGCTTATAAATTTCACAAAAGTGACAATATAGCTTTAAAAGAGAAAAATAAAATAAAGTCAAGAAAGGAATAGTCCGCAGAGTCCGTAGGTGAATTTAAATGTGTTTTCTTTCACCAGCCTACCTCACGGGAAGCTTATCAAATTACAGCACTTCAAGAGCTTATAAGACAAATTAAGCAGGAAACAGAAGCACTTCAAAAGGAACAGAAGACTGTGAGACAGAAGCTCGGTGCACAGGTAAGACATTCCCACAGTAAACTTAGTATTTGCATGTTGAATTTGATGCTGGCCAACAGGCTGACACTCCAGTGCAGTGCTGAGGGAGTGCTGCACTGTCGGAGGTGCCGTCTTTCAGATGAAACGTTAAACGGAGGCCCCGTCTGCCCCCTCAGGTGGACGTAAAAGATCCATTGGCACTATTTCAAAGCAGAGCAGGGGAGTTATCCTAAGTGTCCTGGCCAATATTTATTCCGCAAATCAACATCACTAAAACAGATTATCTGGCCATTATCACGTTGCTGTTTGTGGGAGCTTGCTTGTGCGCAAATTGGCTGCCGCATTTCCTACATTACAATATTGACTACACTTCAAAAACCAAAGTACTTCATTGGTTGTAAAGTGCTTTGGGATGTCCGGTGGTCGTGAAAGGCGCTATAGAAATGCAAGCCTTTCTTTCTTTAGCTGTACTGTAGCTTGAGTGTGGCTCTTTGACTTTTGGATGGGGCCTCGGTGGGTTTGGCTGTCTGAGTATCCGCGGTCAAACATACTGCACTTGCGCACGCTGTATTTCGGGAGCAGGAAGCGCCATTTTATGTGAGTGGAGACAGGAGCAGGATCAACAGTAGCTTCAGAAGCAGAACTAGGAATGGGATCCGGACTTTGAGAGCGGGACCAGTATTTTCTGAAGGGAAGCAGCAGGCAGGCATTGCATTGAGAAAGAGGAACAAAATCTGTGGACCAGAGATCATTTTATCTTCAAAAGTATCAGTTTCTAATGTGTTACTGGATTGTGAGATTTCAGGCTGAATAACCCTACAATTTCTTCTTTCTAATTGCTGTATGCATTTGTAGAGTGGGGAAGTGAAGTGAAACCTTTCTGAAGTTCTTTGTGTAAAAGTACAGATGTTGAAAAGTCAGTTTGAAAAATAGAGGCCTTTGAGTAAATTTACAAGCCAAACCAAGACTGTGATTCAACCTTTGCATCAAAGTACATAGAATCATACAGCACAGAAAGAGGCCATTTGGCCCATTGTGCCTGTGCCGGCTCTTTGGTAGAGCTATCCAATTAGTCCCACTCCCCCATGGTACACGTGTAAAAGAGCTTCACCTCGAGGGTGATATCAGGAAAATGTGTGCCAGTGATAGTCTACCGAGCCAAAAGTGGGCAGCGGAAGCATTACAAGGACACCCTCAAAGCCTCCCTGGTAAAGTGCAACATCATCACTGACGCCTGGGAGTCCCTGGCCGAAGATCGCCCGAGGTGGAGAAAGTCCATCCGGGAGGGCGTTGAACTCTTTGAGTCTCAACGCAAAGAGCGTGAAGAGGTCAACTGCAGACAGCGGAAGGAGCGCATGGCAAACCAGCCCCACCCACCTCTTCCCTCGACGAATGTCTGTCCCACCTGTAACAGGGTCTGTGGCTCTCGTATTGGACTGTTCAGCCACCTAAGAACTCACTTTGGGAGTGGAAGCAAGTCTTCCTCGATTCCAAGGGACTGCCTATGATGATGATGACCTTGATTGGCCTGAGCATCCCTGGGCTGGGTGGGGAAAATAAGCCATTGCTTCTGCTCCTGACCTCTGTCTGGTGATCCTTACTGGAAAGGTTAAGTATGTAGACAGCAGGTAAAAAGACAGGCGAATGGTCACACTTCCCCACAGTGAAATCGTTTTCTGACAATCACTGACAGTCTCGGTTTGTACATGAAGAAAGGCCACTTGGTTGAAGTACCAGAAGGCTCCTGTACCTGTGGGACCCATTTGCCCCTTCCTTACTTATTTTATTCCGTGCCTTTAGGAGAGAAGGAAACAAAAATGGAAAATTGATGCACGCATTTGTAAGGGAGAAGCAGACAATCCTGAAATCTTGAATTGAACAGATTGATATATATTTTGACCTCCAGTGACTTTGGGTAAATAACCTGACTGAAATATGTTCTTTGTGTTTTTCTTTCTGTCTCAGACATTTCACATTACGTTGTTTGGTCAGCCAAGTCCCACTCAACCTGAAGTGGCATCAACTCCTTCTATTGCAAAATGGGCATTCACCAGGAACGAGACTGTGCCAGTCACAGGCAACAGCCCAACTACAGCGGCACCAGATGCTTCAAACTCCGCACTCACCTGGCAGGGGAAAGTCAGCCCAAATCCCTTGGCATCCTCCGAAAGGCCTCCGACCAGGTTAGACATTACACAGTCCAGCAGGGAATGAACACGGGAACAGGAGTAGGACATTTAGCCCCTCGAGCCTGCTCCGTCATTCAATGAGATCATGGCTGATACCATATACTCCATATATCCGCATTTGCCCAATATCCCTTAATACATTTGGTTAACAAAAAACTATCAATCTCAGATTTAAAATTAACAATTGATCTTGCATCACTTGCTGTTTGCAGTAGAGTTCCAAACTTCTACCACCCCCCCTTTGTGTGTAGAAGTGATTCCTAATTTCACTCCTCAAAAGTCTGGCTCTCGTTTGCTAGAAATTGCGTCGCGCCCCGTTTGGGGCGCTAATTTTTGCAGGAGTGCAAAAATATCGCTGGGCGCTAAACACTTGGTTCTGTCGGGAACTTCCACTTTAGCGGTCCAAGAGGGAAATGAAGCACTAAATCAAGCGCTACCACTTCCCTTAGAGCACTAAAGGGAGTGAGAGGGACGGTGGCGGCAGAGCGCTGAGCAATGTCCCGTGCAGCGCAGCCAGTTGTACAGGCTCCTTCCCTCCCTTAAAAGGAAGGGCCAATGCTGCGTTGATTCAATCATAAGCCTGAGTCTGTTGGGTGACGGCACCTGCGATACGCGCAGAGCAGCCCCAAGAACACTATGGGAGTGCAGGACTGAGCAATCGTGGGGTTAAAAAACAAACAAAATGCAGCACACTGGGGTCATAATTAAATTTTAACCTATCTGACCACTACTACCTTTAAATAGCTCTCCCCAAGGGGCCAGACAAGGTGACCATGCCTCCTGCAGCTGCCGTTGTTGACGCCCGGCGATGCTGCAGGGGACGGAAGTGAATTTTACATCCGGGGCACTGTGCACCAGATGACGTCACGATTTCTGGGGTGCAAGAGATCGAGGCGGTAAGTTTTAGCGCCAGCACAAACCAGCCAGGCTTCGGTGATTTTGGCGTGCCTGGTCGTTAAGCCTTTAGCACCCCATTACTGCCCCCCGGAGGTGCTAACGGGAGGTGCAAAGCAGTCCAATTTCTCCCACCAAGAATCCCCAACCAGCAGAAATAGATTCTCTCTATCTGTTCCTCTTAATATTTTGAAAACTTCGGACAAATCACCCCATAAATTCCATCTAAATTCCAGTGAATATGATCCTAGTTTGCGTAATTTAACCCTGGGTATCATTCTGGTAAACCTACGCTGCATTCCCGCCAAGGCCAATATATCCTTCCTAATCTGTTGTGCCCAGAACTGCTCACAGTACTCCAGCTGTGGTCTAACCAGGGCTTTGTATAGTTGCAGCACAACTTCTACCCCCTTGTATTCTAGTCCTCTAGATATAAAGACCAGCATTCCATTAGCCTTTTTGATTAGTTTCTGTACCTGTTCATGACATTTTAATGATCCATGTACCTGAACCCCCAAGTCTCATTGGCTAAAAACAGTGGAACTAAGGTCACACTAAGTTTGGCTCACAGTACTCAGCCTCATGGAGTTCTTCTGTACACAACAATTGGCGACGAGAATGGGATCGGAGTTCTTCTATACACAAAAGAAAGTACCCTGTTCTATCCTTTATAGGCCCAACGTCCAAAGGACCTCACATTTGCCTACATTGAAATCCATTTGCCCCTGTTTTGCCCATTCACTTAATCTATCACTATCACTTTGTAATTTCATGCTTTCATCTACAATGCTGCCTATCTTTGAGTCATCGGCATATTTGTATATGTGGCTTTCTATCCCATCATCTAAATTGATAATAAATAGTGAATAGTGGAGTCCCCAACACAGATCCCTGAGGGACACCACTAATCACATCCTACTCATTATCCCTACTCTCTGTCTCATGCCGCTCAGCCAATTTCATAAAAACATAGAAAATAGGTGCAGGAGTAGGCCATTCGGCCCTTCGAGCCTGCACCACCATTCAATAAGATCATGGCTGATCATTCACCTCCCCTTTCCTGCTTTCTATCCATACCCCTTAATTCTTTAGCCGTAAGGACCATATCTAACTCCCTCTTGAATATATCCAACGAACTGGCATCAACAACTCTCTGCGGTAGAGAATTCCACAAGTTAACAACTCTCTGAGTGAAGAAGTTTCTCCTCATCTCAGTCCTAAATAGCTTACCCCTTATCCTTAGACTGTGTCCCCTGGTTCTGGACTTCCCCAACATCAGGAACATTCTTCCTGCATCTAACCTGTCTAGTCCCGTCAGAATTTTATATGTTTCTATGAGATCCCCTCTCATCCTTCTAAATTCCAGTGAATAAAGGCCCAGTCGCTCCAATCTCTCCTCATATGTCAGTCTTGCCATCTCGGGAATCAGTCTGGTGAACCTTCGCTGCACTCCCTCAATAGCAAGAACATCCTTCCTCAGATTGGGAGACTAAAACTGAACACAATATTCCAGGTGAGGCCTGACTAAGGCCCTGTACAATTACAGCAAGACCTCCCTGCTCCTATACTCAAATCCCCTAGCTATGAAGGCCAACATACCATTTGTCTTCTTCATCGCCTGCTGTACCTGAATGCCAGCTTTCAATGACTGATGTACCATGACACCCAGGTCTCGTTACACCTCCCCTTTTCCTAATTTGCCGCCATTCAGATAATATTCTGCCTTTGTGTTTTTGCTACCAAAGTGGATAACCTCACATTTATCCACGTTACTGCATCTGCCATGCATTTGCCCACTCACCTAACCTGTCCGAGTCACCCTGCATCCTCTTAGCATCCTCCTCACAGCTCACACTGCCACCCAGCTTAGTGTCATCTGCAAACTTGGAGATATTACACTCAATTACTTCATCCAAATCGTTAATGTATATTGTAAAGAGCTGGGGTCCCAGCACTGAGCCCTGCGGCACTCCACTAGTCACCGCCTGCCATTCTGAAAAGGACCCATTTATTCTGACTCTCTGCTTCCTGTCTGCCAACCAGTTCTCTATCCATGTCAGTACCTTACCCTCAATACCATGTGCTTTAATTTTGCACACCAATCTCTTGTGTGGGACCTTGTCAAAAGCCTTTTGAAAATCCAAATACACCACATCCACTGGTTCTCCCTTATCCACTCTACTAGTTACATCCTCAAAAAATTCTAGAAGATTTGTCAAGCATGATTTCCCTTTCATAAATCCATGCTGACTTGGACCAATCCTGTTACTGCTCTGCAAATGCGCTGCTATTTCATCTTTAATAATTGATTCCAACATTTTCCCCACTATTGATGTCGGGCTAACTGGTCTATAATTACCTGTTTTTTCTCTCCCTCTTTTTTTAAAAAGTGGGTTTACATTAGCTACCCTCCAGTCCATAGGAACTGATCCAAAGTCGATAGACTGTTGGAAAATGATCACCAATGCATCCACTATTTCTAGGGCCACTTCCTTAAGTACTCTGGGATGCAGACTATCAGGCTCCAGGGATTTATCGGCCTTCAATCCCATCAATTTCCCGAACACAATTTCCCGCCTAATAAGTATTTCCTTCAGTTCCTCCTTCTCACTAGACCCTCGGTCCCCTAGTATTTCCGGAAGGTTATTTGTGTCTTCCTTCGTGAAGCAGAACCAAAGTATTTGTTCAAATGGTCTGCCATTTCTTTGTTCCCCATTATAAATTCACCTGAATCTGACTGCAAGGGACCTATGTTTGTCTTCACGAATCTTTTTCTCTTCACATATCTATAGAAGCTTTTGCAGTCAGTTTTTATGTTCCCAGCAAACTTCCTCTCATACTCTATTTCCCCCCCCCCTAATTAAACCCTTTGTCCTCCTCTGCTGAATTCTAAATTTCTCCCCGTCCTCAGGTTTGCTGCTTTTTCTGGCCAATTTATATGCCTCTTCCATGGATTTAACGCTATCTCTAATTTCCCTTATTAGCCACGGTTGAGCCACCTTTCCCGTTTTATTTTTATTCCAGACAGGGATGTACAATTGTTGAAGTTCATCCATGTGATATTTAAATCTCTGCCATTACCTATCCACCATCAACCCTTTAAGTATCATTCGCCAATCTATTCTAGCCAATTCACGTCTCATACCTTTCCTTAAGTTCAGGACCCTAGCCTCTGAATTAACTGTGTCACTCTCCATCTTAATAAAGAATTCTACCATATTATGGTCACTCTTTCCCAAGAGGCCTCACACAACTAGTTTGCTAATAAGTCCTTTCTCATTACACATCACCCAGTCTAGGATGGGCAGCCCTCTAGTTGGTTCCTCGTCATATTGGTCTAGAAAACCATCCCTAATACACTCCAGGAAATCCTCCTCCACCATACTGCTACCAGTTTGGTTAGCCCAATCTATATGTAGATTAAAGTCGCCCATGGTAACTGCAACCAGGTCAATCATTTTCTTCAATTCCATGAGCTTCAACCTTAGTTAACCGTCTCTCATGAGGAACTTTATCAAATGCCTTCCGGAAGTCCATATAAATAACATCCATACACATTCTCCTGACCACTACTTTAATCACCTTTTCAAAAAATTCAATCAGGTTTGTCAGGCATGATTTACCTTTCACAAATCCATGCTGCCTCTCTCTGATCAGCTGAACATTTTCAAGGTGTTGAGTCACCCTATCCTTAATTATAGATTCCGGTAACTTCCCAACAATAGATGTTGGGCTAACTGGTCTATAATTCCCTGGCTTCCCTCTCTCACCATTCTTAAATGGCAGAGTGACATGCGCAATTTTCCAATCGAAAGGAACGATTCCTGAATCGAGAGAATATTGGAAGATTATATTTAAGGCATCTGCAATGTGCTCACCCACTTCCCTTAAAACCCTGGGATGGAAACCATATAGTCTGGTAATTTGTCACTCTTTCGTTCATTATTTTCTTCATTAATGTTATGTTGCTTACGTTAATTTTATTGAGTCCCTGATTCAATATTAATTTTCTTGGGATTTCTGGCATGTTATCCTCTTCCTCAATGTAAATACTGACGCAAAATAATTATTCAACATTTCCTTATTATCGTTGACAATATCACCGTTATCAATTTTCAAGGGGCCAACATTGCTCCTGACCACTCTGTTTTTCCTAATATAATTCTAAAAATGTTTTGTGTTGATGCAAGTTCATTTTCATACTCTTTTTTGTTGTTCTTACTATCAGTTTTGTCACCCTTTACTGTTCTTTGTGTTTTTACCATTCACCAGGAGCTGTGCTATTTTTTGCATTTTGGTGTGCTTTTTCTTTTAGTTTTATGTTGTCCCTTACCTCTTTAGTCATCCATGGCTTTTTTTTTGGCAAGTAGAGCTTTTGCCCCTTAGGGGTATAAACCGGTTCTGTATCACATTCAATTATTTTTTGAATACCTCCCATTAATCTTCTGTTGTTTTACCCTCTCCTCAAAAAACCAACCCTTGACCCCACTTAGCTTGCTAGCTATCGCCCCATCTCCAACCTCCCTTTTCTGTCCAAAGTACTAGAATGTTTTGTTGCCTCCCAAATCCATGATCATCTTTCCATGAATTCAATGTTTGAATCCCTTCAATCTGGCTTTCGCCCCTGCCACAGTACCGAAACTGCTCTCATCAAAGTCACAAATGACATCCTTTGTGACTGTGACAAAGGTAAACTATCCTTTCTCGTCCTTCTGGACCTGGACTTTGACAGTTGACCACTGCATCCTCCTCCAACACCTCTCCACCAATGTCCAGCTGGGTGGGACTGCACTTGACTGGTTCCATTCTTATCTATCTAATCGTAGCCAGAAACTCTCCAGCAATGGCTTCTCTTCCCACTCCCACATCGTTACCTCTGGTGTCCCCCAAGGATCTGTCCTTGGTCTCCTCTTACTTCTCATCTCATCATCATAGGCAGTCCCTCGAAGTGAGGAAGACTTGCTTCCACGCCAAAAAGGCATGAGTTCACTGGTGTTTCAATAAAGGACCTAATATTCCAGATCCTGAACTACATCGTGAAGGGTGGAAGATGCCTGTGCTTGGATTTTTTTAATGTGTGGTGGCCGTTGCACACCAGCCACCACACGGGCTTGACAGAGCTAGGTCTTGGTCCAGTGGCAAGGATTACCCAAGACGACTGGAGACCAGCTCTGCTGCACGGACCGAGCGCGCACACATATAGCAGTGTGGGCTGGTCCATGCTGCCCCGGACCTTTGCCCCCCCCCGTGACTCTGTGGCCCCTGTCCCCTCGCCCCACCTGCTGTGCCTGCCCGCACTGCAATCAGCAACCTGACATCGCAGCCGTCGCCCTCCTGCAGTGGTATGCAGCCGCACGCTGCTCCCTCTGATGGCCCCGGCCTGCTGATGGTCTTGCAGGCCGGGACCGCGCTGCCGCATGCTGCTCCCTCTATATGCTGCCCCTTGGTGATATCATCCAAAAACACGGAGTCAGTTTCCACATGTACACAGACAACATTCAGCTCTACCTCTCCACCACTTCTGTCGACCCTTGCTTGGTATCTAAATTGTCAGACTGCTTGTCCGACATCCAGTACTGCATGAGCAGAAATTTTCTCCAATTAAATATTAGGAAGACTGAAGCCATTATCTTTGGTCCCTGCCATAAACTGCGTTGCATAACCACTGACTCCATCCCTCTCCCTAGCATCAATCTGAGGGTGAACAAGACTGTTTGCAACCTAGGTGTCATATTTGACCCTGAAATGAGTTTCCAGCCACATATCCGTGACATAACTAAAAACGCCTTTTTCTATCTCCGTAACATTGCCCGCCTCCGCCCCTGCCTCAGCTTTTCTGCTGCTGAAACCCTTACTCGTGCCTTTGTTACGTCTAGACTTGACTATTCCAACTCATTCCTGGCTGGCCTTCCACATTCCACACTACGTAAACTTGACGTCATCCAAAACTCAGCAGCCCGTGTACTAACCCGCACCAAGTCCCATCACCCCTGTGCTTTCTGATCTACATTGGCTCCCAGTTAAACAACGCCTCAATTTCAAAATTCTCCTCCTTGTTTACAAATCACTCCATGGACTTGCCCCTACCTATCTCTGTAATTTTTTTCAGCCTCACAATCCCACAATATGTCTCCGCTCCTCAAATTCTGGCCTCTTGAACATCCCTCATTATAACTGCTCAACCATCGGTGGACGTGCCTTCAGCTGCCTGGGTCCTAAACTCTGGAACTCCCTCCCTAAACCTCTCCGCCTCTCTACCTCTCTTTCCTCCTTTAAGATGCGCGTTAAAACCTACTTCTTTAAACAAGCTTTTGATCATCTGCCTTAATTTCTTCTGTGTCAAATTTATCTGTTTGTCTGTAACACTGCTGTGAAGCGCCTTGGGATGTTTTACTACATTAAAGGCGCTATATAAATAAAAGTTATTATTATTTTATTTATTATTAATAGATTTATGGATATCTCTCTCTCTGCACCTGTAACTTATTCATATCATCATAATGCAATTAATGTTACTTCAATTCAACGCAATCCAGAAAAATGAGTCTTCACACAAAAGGAGCTGAAATTGTCCCTCTCAGAAAGGCCCGTTTAGTGCCTCCCGGATGCGCTAACGGGGCATTAAAGGGTTTTCACCCAGGCGCGGCTGCCAGAGAACCCCCCTGGAATTGCCCCCGGGGCTCTGCTGGTGGAAAGTGGTTAGCGCCGCGCCCGCGATTAGTGCACCGACCCCTTTGTGCCCCGTGGGGGAAATTGCCCTGCGGGATTCAAGGTCGGCAAAGGGCGATGCCACCGACAGCTTCTCGGAGCGAGAATGGCTGGGCCATCCTTAAAGGGGGGTTGGTAGTACGGAGGCCGCCATCTTTTTTCTGTGCTGTCCGGCACCTCCTCTTGGGTGCCAGACTGTTGGCCCAGCCTGGTGGCCCAGTGGGCGCCACTAAAGTGGCTGCAGAGCTCGCAGCGGCCGTCCCCTTTAAAGGGGAAGGGACATTGTGATGCGTCAGCGTGACATGGCACATCCGCATCGCGCTGTCATCATCAGCGCGGCACCGAGCGTTGCCATCCCCAACAATTTTTTGCCTCTAAGAGGCTAATTCCGCGCTAGTGCCGATGCTTCCAGCCTCAACGCTAAAATATCAGTTAATTCGAATTTTCCGCCCCAAACCCAGCACGGGGCAATTACAGCCCCAAAGGGTTTGGGGAATCTGAGTTGCACAGCCTGAGAAGGTGATGGACACAGAATCATAGGAAAATAGATACTTAGCAACAACAACAACGACTTACATTTATATAGTACCTTTAACTTAGTAAGACATCCTCAGGTGCTTCACAAGAGTTATTAGACTAAATTTGACACCGAGCCACATAAGAAGATGTTGGGAGAATCGTGCTAGTTGAGGTTCGTTGCAGAACACCAATTGCTACTGCTGAGATTTACAAACTCAGGATACACCACAAATTCACCAGGATAATGCCTGGCATTAAGGGACTAAGCTCTGATGAGAAACAGGGTAAATGTGGCCTAATGAATGACTGTGTAGCACTGAGGCATACAGGTCTGTATAGATCAGAGCTTCATCATTACATATCAGGCTACTGTGGGAACTGTTATTGTTTTTGATACATTAGTTTCTATCTGCAAGTGAGACAGCCTTCATTTAAAAAACGCCTTATCATCTTTCTCAGGAACAGCCCGAAACCTGTCACATGCAAACATTACAGTGAAGACACTGTTTAAATGTAGGCAAATGTGGTCACCATTTCAAACACAGCATAAACCCACAAACAGCTATGAGGTGAATAACCAGTCAATCTCTTTTTGGAGGAAAATGTTGGCCAGGACACCAGAAGATTGCACTTGAATAGTGCCATAAGACCTTTACTATCCCCCTGAATAGGCAGACAGAGTCTTGTCTAACATCTCATCTGATTAATCTGACAATTAAGGGTAACAGATAAAGTAGATAGAGAGAAAGGGGCCGAAATTCAGGGTCTCAAAGAGACCCGTTAATGCCCACTTGCGGCGGCCATTCCTAATGGCCTCCGCTTTGGGGTTAACTGGCCGACACGACCTAAATTCAGGTCAGGGATTTTTCGGCCTGGACCCAATCCCGCCCGAGTGGTTGCACCGCCAATTTAAAACACTAAAAATACTTACTTATCCTCTTGGGTGCCAGGCCGCTGGCCCAACCGAAACCCTCCCTGGTGGCCCAGTGGCCAAAGATAAAAAATGATCGAATCTCTCCCCTTTAACGGAGGGGAGAGAGCATGATGATGCACACACGCTGTGATGTCGCCATGACTCCACCGCTGATTGACAGCGGCAGAGGCCCTGACCGACCCATTTTCAGCCAGTCAGCCTGGCTTTGAGTCTGAGGCCTACCCCATTATGATCCATTTCCTGTAGGACTTTGAAAAAATTTCAAAGTCCTGAAAATGGAACTACTTACTGCACCAGGAATTCCAGCAGTAAGTACTACCTTAAAAACCATAGGTACACCAGCTTTCTGGTGCACTTGAATTTTGACCCCAAACTATTTCCGCTGGTTGGGGATTCTAGGAATAGTCTAAAAATTAGAGCCAGACCTTTCAGGAGCAAAACTAGGAAACATTACACACACAGAGTGGTACAAGTTTGGAATTCTTCTTCAAATGGCAATTGATGCTAGATCGATTGTTAATTTTAAATTGGAGTTTGATAGCTTTTTGTTAACCAAAGGTATTAAGGGAAATGGGCCAAAGACGGGCATAAGGAGTTAGGTCGCATATCAACCACGACCTCATTGAATGGCGGAACAGGTTCGAGGGGCTAAATGGCTCCTCCTGTTCCTATGTTCATATGTTCAACACGCTACAGTATTTTATTCATTCACGGGATGTGACTGTCACTGGCAAGGCCAGCATTTATTGCCCATCCCTAATTGTCCTTGAAAAGGTGCAGTCCGTGTGGTGAAGGTACTCTTACAGTGCTGTTAGGGAGGGAGTTCCAGGATTTTGACCCAGCGACGATGAAGGAACGGTGATATATTTCCACTCCTTTCATGATTCTATGTGCTGAAGATCTGGAATGGGGCTTGAATCCATAACTCTCTGACTCAGAGGTGAAAGTGCTACGAACTGAGCCAAGCTAACACTTATATGGTGGTAACAGCATCACAAAATCTTCCAGTGGTCAGTTATGGAAAGTATAAACTATTAAACTTATATAACAGGTTTAAAAGTCACAACGGTTGGGTGATGTTAATTTATATCGAGCCCTGGATGAAATTATCTTTATTTTATGTTTCCAGCAACATGAATCCAAATCTTCTCTTGAAGCTCAAAAATCAGAGTTTGAAAGGACTAAAGGTGGACGATGCTGCCCAGGTTCTATCTAGTCGTGTTGTGGCCTCAACAGGAGTCTCAAACCGGCAAGGAGAAATCAACATGGCCATTTCATCAGGTGTAGGGCTGCCATATATGGAAGAACATGAGAGAATGGTCCCTCAGGAAAAGCACAAGGAAATGCTTGAAATGGATATCGACTTGTCCAGAGTGAAATCTGAAGTCGAGGACCATTCCAGTATAGGCTCTGTTCAAGATGATGAAAGCTTACCTGGTGGACCTTTTCAGCAACCATTTAAAGCCGAGCCCATGGTGCTGCCGTTCTGTATAAAAATAGTAAAAGAAGACACGACTGATTTCGATAATGAACCAGACCCTCAAGTCGGTAGCCGACTCCAACAGGAACCAACAAAGCCACCCCTGAAGCCCTCTCCTAAACACAATGACCTCCACTCCACACCGTTGGACAAGTTCTCAACAGCAGACAACAGCCAACTGGAGATGCTGAAAACTTTGTTAAAACTAACAACTAAAGAAAGGGACTGTTATAAAACACAAAATGACACTTTATTGAGAAGAATACAAGGTCTAGAGACGCAGCTTTTAGAACTTACCCGGAAGAATATTAAGAAAGATCTTTGTCACAAGTGGACACAGTCTGACTTTGAACTAATTAGCAACAACACAGCCTCTTCAGGTGAATTCTGTTAGCAAGCAAAAGGTTTTGTAAATGTTTAAGGAGTTTCTCTGTTGCCTGCTGAGTTTTCATATAGTGACTAATTACTAATATTGGTCCTTTTAAATATTTATAATAATTGTCAAAAGCAGAAGTAGTATTTTTATTTATTTAAAAATGTTTGAATAAAAAGGACTCATTTCCAGTTTTGGTAAGATGAGGATAGATGGGGAAAATTTCCACTGTTCATTATTTCGAACAAAATCCTAACCGAGTATATGAAGAATGTATTTACAATTGCAGATGAAATAATGAAGAGCAGAAATCTTCTGCTGTAAAGAGATTGTACTGCTTTGATTAGCTGGTGCAAAGTGTGACTGCTTAGCATAACAAAGGAACATCTTTCACACTTGCCACATATAATTTGAGTTTCAGAATGATCACCGCTCCACTTTATCCAGGCGTGTGGGCTGTTCTCCCCACGTATGGCACGAATTTGTGTTAATTTCCTAAAATAGCTTTTGATTTAAAAATAGCACCGATTCTAGCTTGTGAAATCTGGACCAAAAAAGGGGGTAATTCCCTACTACCCCAGTTTAAAGGGGAGAGGGTTTTTGTTTCTGCTTGTTCCTACTTGCACTATTGGGTTACTGTCATATGTTAATGTGTAAATAATTGGCCAGTGCTGATTCTAAATGTGTCTTATTGATATCTGTTAAAGGATAACAATGCCACAGTTTGTCATTCTGGAAAAACTGGAAGATCACTCGTTGATATTTTTGTTTTTTGAACTCAAGTTTGATCTCGGCAAGTGGCTGGTATGAGGAATGGCACAGAACTCAGTTAAATGTCACACAAAGGAAATGTTACGAGTGAGATTTAAAGAGACAGATTGCAAATTCAATGAAATGGAGCTGTTTTTATTTTTTTGGCAGTGAAATACGTCAAAAGGGTTACAGTTTGTAGACTTATATGAGCAAGTGTCACTCTGAACGAGCGAGACTGAACATGTCTGCAGGCTTTTGCACGGTGTGGAGTAAGGAAACCTACTTTTACTATTTATAACCATGCCCCTGAAGAAGTTCCTTCTGCATCACTTAATTTTATAACTATTGATTACTTTTGTAAGTCTGTAATAAACTCCCATGTATATTTCTACATGAGCAAAAAGTGACAATATTCAAAGATTCCTAAGGTATTTTGTTAAATTCCAAACCCAAGAGTTAATACAAAGGAACTTCCTTGTCACACTTCTGGAGATGAAGGGCTAAATTGTGCGCCCCTTTTGATTAAACTTAAACAATTTACGTAGGTTTGATATCAGAATTATTAATAAAGCATCATTCAGCTTTTCCATGATTAAAATTGAGGGGAACATGTCTTATAAAATACAAGCAGAGGACTGGACGTTGCAAAGATATCAACCTTACATCTCTTGGACTTGGGTGCAAGTCTCCTAATGCTATAAGAGAATCCTGTATGAAATGATTTTGGGCATTCTCAATCTAGTTCTTCCATGGGCACAGACCTGCAGAACAAAGCTGCCCTTCTTTTGGCACTGACTGACCATTTGCCACAGAGAGGCCACAGAACATAGGGAAATATATATAGTATGTCACACTGCTGCAATAATGGGTGTTCTTTCGAAGTTCAGCTCAGAGTACTTAATTGGGGCAAAGCAGAGGGCGCTCTACTCTGCATCTAACTGTGCCACACTTTGAGTTGGGAGTGCTTGCTGTTAACACTGGTTGCCTGGAGTGGAAAGCACTTCATTTCCCAGCACTAACATCCTTCATTAGCGCAAAATTTGCACCAAAACAAAATAACAAAAAACAAAATCTACAAGATTTAACCTGAGTAAGTAAATATTTCACAAACTTCCCTGTGCATTATGTAAATTTAACATAAGTGTTCCACTTAAGTTTTCTGGAGCACTTTTTCTTATGATGATTTGATAAGAACGTGTCTATCATGTTAGACATAATTATGTATTTTTATGCTGGGATGAAGAAAACATGTCATAGGTTCATTAAAATATTTTGACAGTTAAAGTTTCACAGGTCCAACTTATGTTTTGTTTGTGCTTTTGGAGATTATTGGGATTTAAAAAAAAGAGTGTTTTAGTCTCTACTCGAGGAGTTACTGGGTTGCAAATTTCTGTACCACAGCCATATGCTATTGTGATCATTGGGAAGGCTCCCCGATGGCTAGCGAGTATATCGAGTGCAAAGCTGAGCCACACAGACCAGTAAAGTCTCAGTTTTGATCCCCCCCTTATGTGATGTGTTAACTGATCTCCACTGTAGTGGGAGTAGGAGCCTCAGAGCCCCAGGCTTAGCGATGGGTTTCCCGCTTCTAATCACCATCATAGGCAGGCCCTCGAAATCGAGGAAGACTCTAAAAGTAGAATTGAAGCAGCACGTAGATATTGAGTGAAGACTGCAGTGCCCTTGTAGTCGAATAGCCTGTCAACAGTCACTAATCAAGACTGACATGATTAATGGCCACTTTAAGGAAGTACCACAGCCATCTGTGGAACTGCACTCTGGAAAAGAGTTACTGCCTTGAGAAGAGACAAAAGGGAGGAAAAAGATTGTAATAAAAACAATACACATCCCTCTTGTTCCAATTCTGAGATATCTGAAGACACAGCAGTCAGCAAAGGAGCACAGGGGACAATAACAATACCACCATCACTTCCTCCACCACTGGCTGCATGGAACACAACACGTCATACATTTCAACAGTTCACTTTCAATCAAGTCCATAGCTGTTAGAGAGAACATTTTGGTGAGTGAAACTAACTCTAAGAACAGGCAACTTAATGACATGAACTACACAAAGTCTAGGGGGGAGAAATTGCATAGCGCCCCGTTTGGGGCGAAAGCGGAAATGTATTGGCAGGCACTGTGCGAGGGACTCTGACGTGAACTTCCGGTTTAGCGATCCAGGAAGGAAGTGGAGCGCTATATCAAGCGCTACCACTTCCCTTGGAGCACCAGAGCTGACAAGAGGGGCGGTAGCGGTGCAGCGCTGCCCAATGTCCAGGGCAGTGCTGCCAGGGTCCCAGGCTCCTTCTCTCTCTTAAAGAGAAGGGCCATCGCTGCAGGCTCTGCATTGGAATGAGGTTCGTCGTCGCCGACGGCAGCCGCGATCCGACCCAATCAGCCCTAAGCAATCCAGCAGAGTGCAGGGCTGATCGATCGCGGCCACAGAAAATTCTGAAAAATGGACGTTGGGCATTAAGAATTTTTTTTTCCCATGCAACTATCACCCCCTTTAAACTGCGCTCACCAAGCGCTCAGCCTCCCTAACAACAGCAGCTGTTGGTGTTGTCGTCTGGCAGGGGGCGGAACCGAAGTTAGGGTCTGGGGCGCTACCGGGGGGAATGCTCAGCATGATGACGTCATGCTCTCTGGGCGCAGGAGAACGTGGCATTAGGGGTTACCGCCATCACAAACCTCGATGGGAATTTCATGGGTGTCGGTACACGCGCCCGGTTGCAAAGCCTGTAGTGTCCTGTTATCATCCCCTGGATGCATTAACGGGAGGTGAATTTCTAGGCGCAGAAAACTTTGGCTCTGCCAGTCTGTCTGGTGTGGTGCACTGGTGCAAAGTATTCTGCTTTCTTAAGACATGGTTAAGCAGCCTTTGTGTCCACAATTTAGGAATTAAATTGACCAGGAAAACTAAACGGTGGGGATAGTGGCTTTTTATGTTGTTTGGTTAATGCATTCATTAGAGCGAAGTAAGGCGCGTGCATTGATTTTGTACATGGGCAGATGTATATGTGTAGAATTGGGCTTCATGTGCTATCAGTGAAAATCTTATTTATCACATACTGACACTGCAAAATAAATGAGAGCAGCTAGTGACATCAATTATACACATCAGTCGGAAACAACGCGAGGAGTTGAGAAGTATAATATTGACTTTTAAATGTTTTAGAGGTATTTTAGATAAATGAAAAGCCCTCAGCTTGTACATTATTAAAAATGTATGCACTACTCAGCTGAACTTAAAAATTACAAATGTTTTTGTCTTGATGCGTATGAAATTTTGCAAGAAAAAATAATTAGGTTAATTATAAAATCCTTCTTGCAGCAGCAATCTTACTGGCAGTAGCATATTGTAGTCTCGAGGGAGATGTTCTGCAGGCTATTTAATTTCAAAGCAATTAAAATGTTAAAATTATTCCAAAAGGCACTCGTGGATGAGCAATGATAAAAAAAAGACAGTCAATTGTTTCCACCTCATTAGTGTAAAATGAACATGAGGAGATGAGGTCAGGTTTTAAAGGTTTTGAGAAATAAATCAGTGGATTCGATTTGATGCGGTATTTTAATTTTTTAAATAAGCACTATAATTTGACTGCACAAAGTTCATGCTCTATTCCAATTTGTGTTGTGACATTTAGAATTCCAGAAAGATTTATCTTTTGCTTTACCTTGCAATGGATCAACGGAAGTTCTTGCATTTTGACGTCTTTAATCATATGTTCTTATGTAAATCTAATCAATTGTAAGAACGAGAAGCAGGAGTAGGCCATACGGCCCCTTCAGCCTGCTCTGCCATTTAATACGATCATGGCTGATCTGATCATGGACTCAGGTCCACTTCCCTGCCTGCTCTCCATAACCCCTTATTCCCTTATTGTTTAAGAAACTGTCTATTTCTGTCTTAAATTTATTCAATGCCCCAGCTTCCACAGTTCTCTGAGGCAGCGAATTCCACAGATCCACAATCCTCCGAGAGAAGAAATTTCTCCTTATCTCAGTTTTAAATGGGCAGCCCCTTATTCTAAGGTTATGTCCCCTAGTTCTAGTCTCCCCTATCAGTGGAAACATCCTCTCTGCATCCACCCTGTTAAGCCCCCTCATAATCTTATACGTTTCGATAAGATCACCTCTCATTCTTCTGAATTCCAATGAGTAGAGACCCAATCTACTCAACCTTTCCTCATAAGTCAACCCCCTCAACTCCGGAATCAACCTTGTGAACCTTCTCTGAACTGTCTCCTAAGCAAGTATATCCTTTCGTAAATATGGAAAACAAAACTGCACGCAGTATTCCAGGTGTGGCCTCATCAATACCCTGTACAACTGTAGCAAGACTTCCCTGCTTTTATACTCCATCCCCTTTGCAATAAAGGCCAAGATTCCATTGGCCTTCCTGATCACTTGCTGTACCTGAATACTAGCTGTTATGTATGAAGAAAGAGTCAGACTGAATACTATGAGCTCAAAGTAAAGTGTGACCTTAGTCTTTTATTGCAGGTCTCCAGAGTATCTCTCCAACCTGTGAGGCCTCCTTAAATATCTGTGCTCCCAAGGGATTATGGGATCCCTTGGGACCCCAGTGGATGAGCCCTCTGGTGGCTGTACAGAGTATATACAAGTTTACATATATAACAACACTCCTCCTCCAAAGTCAACGGTGTAACTATTTACAAAGTGAGTGGATCTGGGGCCCTTCTTTCACTGGTTGATCGTCTTGGGGCAAATGCTGGTATTGGTGAATCATCTGTTGGGCCCTCGCTGGGCTGCTGTGCAGCTGACCTTGCTGGGCTGCCTGGTGTGGTGAGTCCTGCTGGGCTACTATGGATGATGGGTTCTGTTTTGTGGTCAACCGCTGTATCGGTGGCCACTGGTGTGTATGTTGGGGGGTCAAAGAAGGTAGGGTCCAAAGTGGGTTGCTTAGGATAGTCCGTGAATCTGAGTTTGATTTGGTCCAAGTGTTTCCGGAGAATGAGTCCATTTCAAAGTTTGACCCGAAACACCCTGCTCCCCTCCTTGGCCACAACAGTGCCGGGTAGCCACTTGGGACCTTGTCCATAATTCAATACAATTACAGGATCATTGATTTCAACCTCGCATGACACATTTGCGCTATCATGGTTTGTACTTTGTTGAAGCCGCCTGCTCTCTACGTGTTCATGTAGATCAGGGTGAACTAACGAGAGCCTTATCTTAAGTGCCCTTTGCGTGAGCAGTTCAGCAGGTGGGATCCCAGTGAGCGAGTGGGATCTCGTGCGGTGACTAAGCAGGTCTCGGGATAGGCGAGTCTGCAGTGAGTCTTCCGTTACCCTCTTCAAGCCCTGCTTGATGGTTTGCACTGCTCTCTCTGCCTGACCATTGGATGCTGCTTTAAATAGGGCAGATGTGGCATGTTTGATCCCGTTGCGGGTCATGAATTCTTTGAACTTGGCACTGGTAAAACATGGCCCGTTATCGCTACCAGGACATCGGGTAGCCCGTGCGTGGCAAACATGGCTCGCAGGCTTTCAGTGGTGGCAGCAGCGGACGTGTTTGTCGACATTATCCCACATTCAATCCATTTGGAGAAGTCATCTACAACCACAAGGAACATTTTACCCAAGAACGGGCCTGCATAGTCGACATGGACCCTAGACCACGGTTTAGAGGGCCAAGACCATAAACTTAGTGGCGCCTCCCTGGGTGCATTACTTAACTGCAAGCATGTGTTACATCTGTGCACACAGGACTCTAAGTCCGCATCGATACCGGGCCACCACACGTGGGATTTGGTTATCGCTTTCATCATTACAATGCCTGGGTGGGTGCTGTGGAGGTCATTGATGAAGGTGTCTCTGCCCTTTTTGGGAACCACTACCCGATTTCCCCCAGAAGGCAGTCTGCCTGTATAGACATTTCATCTTTGCGCCACTGGAACGCTTTATCTCTTCCTGCATTTCCACTGGGACACTGGACCAGCTCCCGTGAAGCATACAGTTTTTGACTAGGGACACTGGGGGTCACTAGGAGTCCTGGCTCATCCAGGTTCTAATCTGTTGGGCTGTGACGGGTGACTGCTCATTCTCAAATGCTTCCATAACCATTACTAAATCTGCGGGCTGCGCCATTTCCACCCCCGTGGTGGACAATGGCAGCCTGCTGAGAGCATCGGCACAGTTTTCTGTGCCTGGCCTGTGGCAGATGGCGTAGTTGTATGTGGATAACGTGAGCGCCCATCTCTGGATGCAGGCCGATGCATTAGTATTTATCCCCTTACTCTCGGAAAACAGGGATATCAGTGGCTTATGGTCAGTTTCCAATTCAAATTTTAGCCCGAACAGGTATTGATGCATTTTCTTTACCCCATAGACACACGCTAACACTTCTTTTTCAATCATGCTGTAGGCTCTCTCAGCCTTAGACAGACTCCTGAATGCATAAGCAACCGGTTGCAATTTCCCAAAATCATTAGCTTGTTGCAATACACACCCGACGCCATATGACGATGCATCACATGCTAGTACCAAACGCTTACATGGATTATACAACACAAGCAATTTGTTTGAGCATAACAATTTTCTAGATTTTACAAAGGCATTTTCTTGGCTTTTGCCCCAAACCCATTCGTCCCCTTTACATAGTAAGGCATGCAGTGGTTCTAGCAGTGTGCTGAGACCCGGTAAGAAGTTACCAAAGTAGTTCAGGAATCATAGAAACGACCGCAGCTCCGTCACGTTCTGTGGTGCATTCTCGATTGCCTCAGTCTTTGAATCGTTGGGCCCGATGCCATCGGTCGCGATCCTCCTCCCCAGGAACTCCACTTCAGGCACCAGGAAAACACACATCGAGCATTTTAACCTGAGCCCCACAGGTTTCCCAATCATCTCCTCCAGATTCTGCAGATGCTCGACTGTCCGAACCTGTAGCCAAGATGTCGTCCTGGAAGTCCACAGTGCGCGGGACCGACTTCAATAAGCTTTCCATGTTTCTCTGGAATAACGCCGCTGCTGATCGAATTCCAAATGAGCATCTGTTATAAATGAAGAGATCTTTGTGTGTGTTGATGCAGGTGAGGCCCTTCGATGATTCCTCCAGCTCCTGCGTCATGTAGGCTGAAGTCAAATCCAGCTTCGTGAACGTCTTTCCTCCCGCCAGCATTGCAAAGAGGTCGTCGGCCTTTGGTAGTGGATATTGGTCCTGCAGGGAGAAACGATTGATAGTTACTTTGTAATCACCACAGATTCTGATGGTGCAGTCTCCCTTGAGGACAGGGACAATCAGACTTGCCCACTCGTTGAATTCGATCGGTGAAATGATGCCCTCTCTTTGCAGCTGGTCTAGCTCGATCTCTACCCTATTTCTCATCGTGTACGGTACTACTCTCGCCTTGTGATGAATGGTTTGCGCCCCCGGAATTAGATGGATCTGCACTTTTGCTGGTTGGAATTTCCCGATGCCTGGTTCGAACAGCGAAGGGAACTTGTTTAAGACCTGGGCACACGAAGTGTCGTCAGCGGGCGATAGCGCTCGGACGTCGTCCCAGTTCCAGTGTATCTTTCCCAGCCAGCTCCTGCCAAGCAATATGGGACCATTGCCCGATACTACCCAGAGTGGTAGCTTGTGCACCGCTCCACCGTAGGAGTCCTTTACGGTAGCACTGCCGATTACGGGAATCAGTTCCTTTGTGTAAGATCTTAATTTCGTGCAAATTGGAGTTAAGACTGGCCTTGAGGCCTTGCTGCACCACAATTTTTCAAAAGTCTTTTTGCTCTTGATGGACTAGCTCGCGCTCATGTTCAACTCCATTGACACCGGGAGTCCATTTAGTTCCACATTCAGCATTATCGGGGGACAATTTATGGTAAATGTGTGCACCCCATGTACCTCTGCCTTCTCGGTCTGAGGTTAAGGTTCATCGTGATCTGCCGTGGATCTGTGCTCCTCTGCAACATGGTGGTTTGCAGGGTTAACAGGATTTGCCTGCACATATGTTGGAGGTGTCCTATTGTTCCACAGCCCTTGCAAACGTACCGTTTGAAGCGGCATGAATGGAAATGATGATCACCCCCGCAGCAGCAACACGGTGTTAATGGTCTTGCATTCATCATCCTTGATGGTGGACTTTGAGACATCTGAGGACGTGCAGCTGCAGGCATGTGTGACCTGTCCTGGACGTTGCGATTTGAAAACAACATCACTTTGTTCACAGTACTTGTAGTATCACTTGTGTACTGAGAGATTTGCTTAGTATTGCCACTGGTGGCAATGAATGCCTGGGCTATCGCTATGGCCTCATTCAAGGTTGGGGTCTTACAGTCAAAAGTTTGCGAAGTATGGTTTCATGGCCAATGCCAAGTGCGAAAAAGTCTCTGAGCATGTGCTCCAAATGTCCTTTAAATTCGCAATGTCCTGCAAGGTGTCTTAGTTCGGCGACATAACTCGCCACTTCCTGGTCTTCAGACCTTTTGTAGGTGTAGAACCGGTACCTCGCTATCAGAACACTTTCCTTCGGGTTCAAATGCTCCCGGACCAGTATGCACAAATCATCATACGATTTCTCCATGGGTTTCGCTGGAGTAAGCAGTTTTTTCATGAGGCCATACGTTGGTGCCCCGCAGACGGTGGGGAGAATCGCCCTTCGTTTGGCAGCATTCTCTTCTCCATCCAGCTCGTTGGCTACGAAGTATTGGTAGAGTCGCTCCACAAAGGTTTCCCAATCATCTCCCTCCGAGAATTTCTCCAGGATGCCCACTGTTCTCTGCATCTTTGGGTTCGCTATCTGTATCTCGTCGCTAATTGTTATGTATGAAGAAAGAGTCAGACTGAATACTGTGAGCTCAAAGTAAAGTGTGACCGTAGTCTTTTATTGCAGGTCTCCAGAGTGCCTCTCCAACCTGTGAGGTCTCCTTAAATACCTGTGCTCCCAAACGATTATGGGATCCATTGGGACTCCAGTGGATGAGCCCTCTGGTGGCTGTACAGAGTATATACAAGTTTACATATATACTAGCCTTTTATGTTTCATGCATAAGTACCCCCAGGTCCCGCTGTACTGCAGCATTTTGCAATATTTCTCCATTTAAATAATAACTTGCTCTTTGATTTTTTTCTGCCAAAGTGCATGACCTCACACTCTCCGACATTATACTCCATCTGCCAAATTTTTGACCACTCACTGAGCCTGTCTATGTCCTTTTGCAGATTTTTTGTGTCCTCCTCACACATTGCTTTTCCTCCCATCTTTGTATCGTCAGCAAACTTGGCTACGTTACACTCGGTCCCTTCCTCCAAGTCGTTAATATAGATTGTAAAAAGTTGGGGTCCCAGCACTGATCCCTGCAGCACCCCACTGGTTACTGATTACCAACCCAAGAATGAACCATTTATCCTCACTCTCTCTGTTTTCTGTTCATTAGCCAATCCTCTATCCATGCTAATATATTACCCCCAACCCCGTGAACTTTTATCTTGTGCAGTAACCTTTTATGTGGCACCTTGTCAAATGCCTTCTGGAAGTCCAAATACACCACATCCACTGGTTCCCCTTTATCCACCCTGTTCGTTACATCCTCAAAGAATTCTAGCAAATTTGTCAAACATGACTTCCCCTTCATAAATCCATGCTGAATCTGCCTGACCGAATTTTGCTTTTCCAAATGTCCTGCTACTGCTTTTTTAATAATGGACTCCAACATCTTCCCAACCACAGATGTTACGCAAACGGGTCTATAGTTTCCTGCTTTTTGTCTGCCTCCTTTTTTAAATAGGGGTGTTACATTTGCAGTTTTCCAATCTGCTGGCACCTCCCCAGAATCCAGAGAATTTTGGTAAATTGCAACCAATGCATCCACTATCCCTGCCACTACTTCTCTTAAGACCCTAGGATGCAAGTCATCAGGTCCAGGGGATTTATCTGTTTTTAGTCCCATTATCTTACTGAGTACCACCTCCTTAGGTTAGGCTTAGAGGATTTGCTATGGGGGTTTGTACTCAGGGTACGGACTTTCTGATTACAGAAAATACTTACTGCAACTATTTTCAATTCTGGCAATATAGTTTCACCCTCTGAAACATTGCTCCCAACCGACCATTCCTCATATGTAGCTAGATGGAAACTGTTGGTGGGTTATTTAACCACAGGGAGGTTTCACAGCTGTACCCAATGACCAAACACATGCACTTTCCCATAAGGATCACTGGTAAGGGATCAGGAGCAGGAACTGTGGCTAACTTTTCCACTCGCGAACCCAACTGCACTGAGACCAACTGCATCGATCAAAGTACTGTCCCGGCCGCGATTAGCTAACTGAGCTTAGACAAGAGATTGCCCCAGGGCGATTCTGATCTGTGGCTGGAAACTGCACCGGATGGCACTTTTTTCTACAAACACACTGGGAGCCTCAAGACCTTACGTAATGTAATTTCTTTCCCTCTAAAACGAGAATCTGACCCAGTGGTGAAGTGGGGGGTTGGATTAAAAAAAGCAGCTTAGTATATTTTTTGATATCCATTCCCAGTTACCATTGAAAGTTGAAGCTCGGCCTACTAAAGACATGACTCCAGCCATGTTTATCACACATGAAAATCAAGAAGAGTGAGAGGACATTGGAAATTACTGGCTCTAAATTTGGAGTGTCAGTCCCCTCCGACAGTTAATGTGGCGTTAAGTGCATACATTTGCCAACAAACCACAATCGCTGAATATTCTGCGTTGGTTATTTATCCAAATTTACCTCTCTACCATGTTCAGTTGGCCTACACAAATAAACAGCATCCAGCACTCAGACAATGAAATGTGATGAATTACAACTGCAAGGTACAAAGGAGAACACATTTCATTTGTACTGAACCTGTTTCAGTAAAACACATCAAATACAGAACAGTTACATACCCGGAGGGAAGAAGGGTAACAGAAAGAAAAGACAAATATGGGCAACAATGGAAGCAGTTTGGAGAATAGGGCAAAAAGAGATTGGCCGAACTTTTCTGGAGGTAGGCGGGTTGAGTCGGGGGGCCTCCAAGGCCAGCGGGAAACCGACTCTAACGGCAGGGTCTGAGTTGCACGTGAGGCCTCGGCTTCCTGCCCGCAGCCAGCCAGATGGTCAGGGATCGGGGGCTCTGTCCGGGATCGGGGTCTGCCAGAGGTTGGGCGGTGGGGGGCGGGGCCAGGGGTTGGGGATCGACGGGTTGGCCAGAGGATCGGGGATTGGCTGGGGATCGCGGAGGAGGGGCAGGGGGAGGGAAATCGGCCAGGGGATGGCCAGGGATTGCGGATCGGCAGGGGTACGGGTGGGGGTCGGCTGGAGAATCGGGGATCAGTGGGGTGGGGAGGGGAGTCAGCTGGAGGATCCGCTCGGGGGGAAGAGAGAATAGGGGTCGGCCTCCTGACTGTGGCCAGCCTCATCATCATCGGTGGTGGGGTGGGGGGGTGAGGCCTCATGGTGAGGATCGGAGGCCTGAGAGGTTGATCTGCGGCCTGGGTGGGGGGGGGGGGTCTCCGATTATGTGTGGGGGGGAGGGGAGGGTGGTTTAAGTAGGGACCCTGCATCCAGGATGTAGGTATAAATCTACTTACTTCTTGGATGCAGCAGTCCCCGCCTCGGTTTAACTGGCAGGTTTCATGACTTGCGTGCCACCCAACCACATGCAGTTAAATTCAAAACCGAGTATAAAAAGAGGCTTCCAGCCTTATTGTACTATTTAAATTGATGTACCACCCCCAGGAGCAGGTTGGCTGCCCGACCCCTGCCCCGCCTTTATTAAAACCGGGCAGGTTAGAGGCGGGATCAGGTCGGGGAAACTAATTTTTAACAATTTAACTGCCCCCACGCTCCAAACCCACTCGTTTTCTTCAGCAGAAAATTCCAGCCATTGTTCCTAAAGTATAAAGCTGTGGGTAGTGCGCCAAGAAGCAGGTAATGAGGTTAAGAAACTTGTCAGGAAAGAAAAAGAGGTTAAGGTAGCAACAACAACAAATTGTATTTATATAGAACCTTTAACGTAAAATATGATATCAAAAGCAGGGAATATTAATATAAATGTTGAATATTTCTATAAATATCTTAACAGCAAACAGATGAGAAATGAAATAGTGGGCACTGAAAGGCACCCATGGTAACATGACATCAAGAGACCAAGGAATAGCAAATATACAAAATGAATTCCTCTTTTCTGTATTCACAGATAAGAACACGAAGGGACTGAAATTGCCCCCCGCCCGAAATGGGACGCACACACCGCATTTGAGCGTCTATTACTGCTGATATGGATAGGGTGTTATTAAGATAGAAATTGCCCTTTTTTGGGCCCGAAATGGAACGGCGTGTTAATTCCCGGTGGTAAGCGCTGCTTTCAGTGTGTGCCTGCGGAGTGGAGTTTGGATCGTGAAATTCCCCTCCTATCCATTTGATGCAAACCATCATGCTAATGATGCAGCTGCTCTCGGGCCTTCTTAAAGGGCAGCTTTTGCAGCTGTGTCTTGAGTTCGTCTTGAGCTTTCTTTGCACAGGATGGCCGCTGTTCTGGAAGCTCAGAATGCTCTCATGTACTCTGGGCAACAGGGCACGGAGCCTCTGACCGCGTTCATCTCTGATGACTTCCAGAGTGTGGCTGCTGTCATGCATTCTCAGCTGGAGGCTATGCGAGATCTGACTGCTGCCATTTTGGCTGGGTCCACCACGGGCCGAACGGTGCCACCACACCCCGCCGACCTGTGCTCCAGCAGTTTGGTGGGGGAGGTGAGGTTCTGCCCCGGGGCAGTAGCGCTGGCTCCTCAGACCAGGATACTGATGTTGCCTCTCTGGTTCACAGCAGCCCTGAACCAAGAGCTGTCAGTGCGCAATTGCTGCCAACCGTGGCTTCACCCCAGCCACTTTTGACTGAAGGCGCACAGGAGGATGCGGCCTTGTCTTCAGCCGACCCTTCCAGGGCCAGAGCTGGTTGCGGGCATCTGAGAAGGACATCATAAGCTTCCTCTGTACACACACAGCAGCCTTCCCAAAGCCATGAGGCGGCCACAGGGGAGATACTGCGGCGTACTGTAAGGATAGGTCCGCGTAAGTGGGGTGATAAAGAGTAGGACAAGGGTGAGAATTGATTGTGAATGTTTTGGAAACCCATTGTTTGGGTTGTAATTAATCTTTATTTAGTGTTTGGAATTTGTGATCAGGTCTCTCATTTCAGTGTATGGGAATGATGTGTGAGAGGGCTTACAGATTGGCCCATGGAATTGGCCAGATGCAGGCTTAAGAAGGCATTGACTGATGTGAACCAGGCAGCTATGAGACGGCGTTGTGCTTCCTTTGCAGGGTCATGATGGCGACGCCACCTCCTGCGTGGCTGGCCACCCGCATCCTGCTCCTCCTCATGCGCCTCCTCCTCCTCCTCCTCCACTGCTGCATCGCTCTCCAATGGCTGCGCCCTCATGATGGCCAGGTTGTGGAGCATGCAGCACACCACCACAAATATGAAGGCACGCTCAGGCGAGTACTGCAGCACAGACTTTGAGTGGTCGAGGCAACGGAACCTGTTTCAGAATGCCAATAGTGTGTTCGATGATGGCCCTGGTGGCAGTCAAACTCTCATTGTACATGACCTGCCCATCAGTTCTAGGGTTGCGCAGAGGAGTCATGAACCAAGTGTTCAGTGCATAGCCCTCGTCACCAAGGAGACAGCCGCAATGTTCATTGGGACCAGTGAAGAGATGTGGCACACTGCTCTGGCGCAGTATGAAAGAGTCATGGGTGCTGCCAGGGTACCTGGTATCCACTTTCAGAATCTTGCAGTTGTGGTCTCAATGAGTTGTGTTGTACAGCTTTCTTGCTCTTTTCACTTCGTTGCTTTAAACATTGAATTGTACACACATACTCAGTTGTTGTAAATTCAGGATCAGGTCTTTTATTCAGACATTCATACTATACAAACCAAGTATGAAAGTTACTGAGACATTTCACAAAGGCAGCTCTTCCAATTTCCATGGCTGCTTGTGACTCACACCTTCCGAGATTCCAGTGTCTAGTGTCTAATGTGTATGTGTCAAACTCTCATCTTTATACCAAAAAAGTCTTTGAACTTTGTTTCTTTGCAAAGTACATTTAGACAATTGACATGCAGACGATGTAGAATCAAAATGGCATTGTCCTGAAATCATGGCTGCTTTCTGAATTACTATACACAAACCAGATCGTTTAACATGCAGACGATGTCATCAACTTATTATTTGCATAGTAACAAGGTACACCCAAATGCAGACAATGTCATGAATTACTCTACACAACTCAGATTATTCGCATAGTGACACGTTACACTCAAATACTCAACATACAGATAAATGACCAGCCACTCATTGGCCCCAAGTTTCCACATGGTAAAAAAACGGGCGTCCCTCCGAGCTGGGCGCCTGTTTTTCGCGCAGAAAAAAAACCGCGCGATTCTGGAGCGCCCTGCAGCTCCATGTCTGCTTGGCGCGGCGCCCAGGGGGGCGGAGCCTACCACTCACGCCGATTTTGTAAGTGGGAGGGGGCGGGTACCATTTAAATTAATTTTTTTCCTGCCGGCAACCCTGCGCGTGCGCGTTGGAGCGTTCGCGCACGCGCAGTGTGAAGGAAACATTGGCACTCGGCCATTTTTGTAGTTCTTTGTAGCTGTTTAATTTTTGAACATTTTTTAATAAAAGCACATTGCCATCAGCACATCAGCACTGAGGCTTCCTGCAGCAGTGAGAAGGCAGCAGGAAGCCTCAGAAAGTTGAGGCAGTCGTTTCCCGACGGCCTCCCCCGCCCTGCCGTCGGGGAATGGCTGCTGAACTTGAGGCTTCCTGCAGCCTTCTCACTGTCTCCTTCCCCCCCCGCCCGCCATCTGGAATGGCTTCCTCCCCCCCTCCCCCGTGGGAACGAACTGTTGCCTCCTCCCCCCCCCGCGGGAACAAACGGCTGCCTCCTCCCCCCCCGCGGGAACGAACAGCTGCCTCCTCCCCCCCCGCGGGAACGAACAGCTGCCTCCTCCCCCCCCCGCGGGAACGAACAGCTGCCTCCTCCCCCCCCGCGGGAACGAACAGCTGCCTCCTCCCCCCCCCGCGGGAATGAACGGCTGCCTCCTCCCCCCCCGCGGGAACGAACAGCTGCCTCCTCCCCCCCCGCGGGAATGAACGGCTGCCTCCTTCCCCCCTCCCGCGGGAATGAACGGCTGCCTCCTTCCCCCCTCCCGCGGGAATGAACGGCTGCCTCCTCCCCCCCTCCCGCGGGAACGAACGGCTGCCTCCTCCCCCCCCGCGGGAACGAACGGCTGCCTCCTCCCGCGGGAAGGAACTGTTGCCTCCTCCCCCCCCCGCGGGAATGAACGGCTGCCTCCTCCCCCCCCCCGCGGGAATGAACGGCTGCCTCCTCCCCCCCCCGCGGGAATGAACGGCTGCCTCCTCCCCCCCCCCGCGGGAATGAACGGCTGCCTCCTCCCCCCCCCCGCGGGAATGAACGGCTGCCTCCTCCCCCCCCCGCGGGAATGAACGGCTGCCTCCTCCCCCCCCCGCGGGAATGAACGGCTGCCTCCTCCCCCCCCCCGCGGGAATGAACGGCTGCCTCCTCCCCCCCCCGCGGGAACGAACGGCTGCCTCCTCCCCCCCTCCCGCGGGAATGAACGGCTGCCTCCTCCCCCCCTCCCGCGGGAAGGAACGGCTGCCTCCTCCCCCCCCTCCCGCGGGAATGAACGGCTGCCTCCTTCCCCCCCTCCCGCGGGAATGAACGGCTGCCTCCTTCCCCCCCTCCCGCGGGAATGAACGGCTGCCTCCTCCCCCCTCCCGCGGGAATGAACGGCTGCCTCCTTCCCCCCTCCCGCGGGAATGAACGGCTGCCTCCTTCCCCCCTCCCGCGGGAATGAACGGCTGCCTCCTTCCCCCCCACCGCGGGAAGAACGGGCGCCTCAGGCTGACTGCAGCATTCTCCGTGGCTGAAGCACTTTCACACAGGTAGGAAGATGGTTTATTTAATCTTTGCTTTGCTTATACATTTTTATTCAGGTTGGATTTATTTGTATAATATTTGTATAAGTATAAATAAGGATTTATTATAGAATTTAATGACTTCCCTTCCCCCCCCCCCCCACCTCGTTCTGGACGCCTAATTTGTAACCTGCGCCTGATTTTTTAATGTGTAGAACAGGTTTTTTCAGTTCTACAAAAATCTTCACTTGCTCCATTCTAAGTTAGTTTGGAGTACGTTTTCACTGTGGAAACTTTGAAATCAGGCGTCAGTGGCCGGACACGCCCCCTTTTGAAGAAAAAATTCTGTTCCAAAGTGAAACTGTTCTAACTGACTAGAACTGCAGAAAAAAAAATATGGAGAATTGCGATTTCTAAGATAGTCCGTTCTCCACCAGTTGCTCCTAAAAATCAGGCGCAAATCATGTGGAAACTTGGGCCCATTATCCTGAAGTCAAGTCTCACTGCCATAAATCGACTCCCACCATGAAGTACTGTAAACACACAGGTGATCAGATAGACATATTTGAATGGCTAAATGGCTCCATATCGTCTAGCAGCCTGTTTCGATCCAAACATCCTGTTTTAATCCAAACTTCTAGCTTGCAACCTTTAACCCTTTCGTTATCTCCAGACTGTGCCGAACAAAGTGTTTCAGAAATGTGGGCTTGCGCTCCCACAAGTTGTACATTGAGGGACAGGAAGCCCTTGTGATTTCTGAATTGCTCTGCAGCCTGGTGGAGTACCCTGAGAGCTACATGGGTGCAGTCAATCACCCCCTGGATCCTGGGGAAGCACGCAATGCACATGAATGCAGTCTGACGCTCCAATTGCTTCTCCCAGTCATGGGGAAGGAGATGTAGTCGGACCTCCTCCTATACAGAGCATCTGTGACCTGTATCACTGTGTGGGTTGCAAACTGTGAAATGTTACAGATGTCCGCAGTGGCAGCTTGGAACGAGCCAGTGGCATAGAAGTTGAGGGTGATAGTCACCTTCAATGTCACGCTCAGGGCTATCCTCACCCATGTCTGTGAATATAAAAAGAAATAGTAAAGTCATTTACAGACACGCAAATAAAAATCAGGATAGGGATAGGGCCACTAAAGGATGCACAAGTTAATCACACAGGTAATGACAGCGAAATGGTAGAAATATTGAATTGTTACTTTGCCTCAGTATTTACCAGGGAAACTTACAATTCGGGTATGACATTAGAAGCGATAAAAAAAGATATAACGACATTCTTAGAAAGGGGAGAGATGATTGATAAACTAATCAAACTTAGAGAGATTAAAAACCCTAGTCCAGATTAATTGCATCCATGCGTATTAAAAGAACTTAGTGAAGAGATAGCAGAGGCACTATATATATATAAAATAAATAATCAACACCGATTTCAAAAGGGAAGGTCATGCTTGACCAATCATACTGAATTATTTGAAGAAGTAACAGAAAGAGTAGACAAGGGTAATTTTAGAAGATATATTTCCCGTTTCAAAATAATATATTTGGATTTTCAAAAGGCCTTAGATAAGGTACCGCAAAGTAAACTCGTGACTAAGGTCAGAACACGTGGGGGTTGAAATTGCCCCCACTCCGTTTTGATGGTTTTTACAGCAGCTGCGGTCTAGGTTGACTCGTTCGTGAAATTCTTTGTTTTTTTTGATCCGGAAGTTGGTATAAATGGGGGTGGTGACTGCACCTGAGGGGCAAAGACACGGCGGTGACAGCAACTGAGGGGCGGAAGCTGGGGGCGGTGCGGCATCATCGCTGCGATGACGTCATCACGGGACCATGTCACCACGGCTCTCCCCTTCACTTAAAGAGGAAAGCCGTCGCGATTTTTAAACTTCGGCCCACTGCGCCACCAGGGAGGGTTTTGGCCGGGCCAGCGGCCTGCACCCAAGTGGGGGTGCCAGGCTGCCTATTGGCGGCCCAGCCGAACCCAGGGGCATAATTGTCGGCCTGGACATGGCAGTCAGCCGACAAAAAAAAAATGCCGGCACTGAGCCCTCCCCTTTAAGGGAAGCAGCACCGCCGCTGCAGAAGGCCACAGCCTCACTGGACCACCGGGAAAAAGCTTGTTTTGGCACCGCCGAGCGGGCCGAAGACTTACCAAGGGGAATGTCGCCATTGCGGAGTTAGATCGGTGGTACGCACGGTGATGACGTGCTTAACACCGATCGGCAGCTGCGAAGCGGTTAGGGGGGGGGATCAGGGCACCGCTGGGAAAACTCGGGAGGGCCATTGGGCTAGCAGGGGCCATTCCACCAAAAGTCGGCGGCCACTCCACTCCGCCGCATGGCCGTCGATTTGCGCTGGTAACAGGAAAGGAGCAATTTCGGCCCCATGGAGTCAGGGGACAAGTAACATAGTGGATGGCAAGATGGCTAAAAAACAGAAAACAGAGAATAGCGGTTAAGGGTAGCTACTCAGATTGGCAAAAGGTGGGAAGTGGTGTTCCATGAGGATCGGTGCTGGGACCACTGTTGTTCACAATTTAAAATAATGATTTGGACTCGGGAATCAGAAGTACAATTTCAAAATTTGCAGATGACACCAAATTGGGAGGTGTAGTTGATACAATGCAGGAACACTTTAATAAACTTGCAGAATGGGCATATAATTGGCAAATGAAGTGTGAGGTGGTACATTTTGGTAGGAAGAATAAGGAGGCCACACACTGCTTGGATAATAAAGTCTGAATGGGGTAGAGGAGCAAAGGGATTGAGTGGTACAGATACATAAATCACTAAAAGTAGCCACGCAGGTTAATAAGGTCATTAAAAAGCAAACCAAGCACTCGGGTTCATTTCTGGAGGGACAGAATTGAAAAGCAGAGACGGCTGAAGGCAGACCTGATAGAGGTCTTTGAGATAATTTGGAATTGGGGACAGAAACAATGCTAAGTTTGCAGTTTACAGAAAATTGGAGAGGGGTTTCAAACAACAGGAAAAAGGCAAAGCAAATACTAACGGATCTGGATAGGTGGGGAAGGTGGGAAGAGGACTTGCAGAAATCAATTAATGTGGACACATGCAAGGTAATGAGATTAGGGAAAATATATAAGCAGTGGGTATTGTATAAACTAAATGGATCTAGGTTACAGGACAGATCACAGGAGAATAGCTTAATGAAATCAACAGTGCAGTGTACAGCAGCAGTAAGGAACGTTAACTAGATTTTGGGATATGGCACAAATTCCAGGAGATTATAATAAATCTGTACAAAGCACAGGTATGGCCACACCTACAGTACTGTGTACAATTCTGGTCACTGTACAGCAAGGATAGTTAGGCATCAGCGACAATGCAGAACAGGGCAACCAAACTGATATCCAGCTTAAGGCAGCTTTTTAAAATGTGTTTGTTCTCGGGATGTGGACAATACTGACAAGACCACATTTACTGGTCATTCCTGGCCGCCCTGAGGTGGTTGGCAGGTGAGATTTCTAACTGAGCTGAAGAGCCTCAGATTTCTTACTCTGGGAAAGAGAATGCTCAGATGAGGGAGTGGAGGAGTCCAACAATGGATCCTTGGGAAACTCCAGAATTAACAGTGTGGGGCAGCACTGGCAGCCACTGTGCTTCTATTATTCGCTGGTTTATTATTTGTTTAATAGATTTGCTTCAACACAACTGAACTCGACCCTGCTCTCACTTTAGGTCTGTAAACCCACACTTTGAACCTTGGTTGCTGATTAGCGATCAGGAGGCCAGGGCAGAGAGGGATTACCTTTGATTACTTTTTCCTTTCCAAATAGAGATGCTGAGACCAATCGTCAGCACTCCACTGCTGGTTCCACTGAGATCAGATCAGAAAACAAACAGGAGGACATTAATAAACTTGCAAAATGGGCATATAATTGGCAAATTAATTTCAACACAGATAAATGTGAGGTATTACATTTTGGTAGGAAGAATAGGGAGGTCACTTATTACTTTGAAGGTGCACGTCTTGGTGGGGTAGAGGAACAAAGAGATCTCGGAGTACAAATACACAAATCACTAAAATTAGTGACACAGGTTAACAAGACCATAAAATAGCAAACCAAGCCCCAGGGTTTATTTCTAAAAGGATAGAATTGAAAAGTAGTGAAGTTATGCTAAATTGGTATCGAGCATTGGTTAGACCACACTTGAGGAGTACTGGGTACAATTCTGGTCACCATATTATAAAAAGGATGAAGAGGCACTGGAGAGGGTGCAGAGATTTACAAGAGTGATAGCAGAAAAGTTATTTGAGGATGTAACAAGCAGGGTGGATAAAGGGGAATCGGTGGATTTGGTGTATTTGGATTTCCAGAAAGCAGTCAATAAGGTGCCACATAAAAGATTACTGCACAAGAGCTCACAGGGTTGGAGTAATATATTAGCGTGGATGGAGGATTAGCTAACCAACAGAAAAGAGAGTCAGGATAAATGGGTCATTTTCAGGTTGGCAAACTATAACTAGTGGGGTGCCACAGGGATCAGCGCTGGGGCCTCAACTATTTACAATTTATATTAATGATTTGGATGAAGGGACTGAGTGTAATGTAGCCAAATTTGCTGATGATACATAGAAAATAGGTGCAGGAGTAGGCCATTCGAGCCTGTACCACCATTCAATAAGATCATGGCTGATCATTCACCTCAGTACCCCTTTCCTGCTTTCTCTCCATCCTCCTTGATCCCTTTAGCCGTGAAGGCCATATCTAACTCCCCTTTGAATATATCCAATGAACTGGCATCAATAACTCTCTGCGTTAGGGAATTCCACAGGTTAACAACTCTCTGAGTGGAGAAGTTTCTCCTCATCTCAGTCCTAAATGGCTTACCCTTTATCCTTAAACTATGTCCCCTGGTTCTGGACTTCCCCAACATCGGGAATATTCTTACTGCACCTAACCTGTCCAGTCCCGTCAGAATTTTATATGTTTCTATGAGATCCCCTCTCATCTTTCTAAACTCCAGTGAATACAGGCCCAGTCGATCCAGTCTCTCCTCATATGTCAGTCCTGCCATACCGGGAATCAGTCTGGTGAACCTTCGCTGCATTCCCTTAATAGCAAGAACATCTTTCCTCAGATTAGGAGACCAAAACTGAACACAATATTCCAGGTGAGGCCTCACTAAGGCCCTGTACAACTGCAGTAAGACCTCCTGCTCCTATATTCAAATCCCCTAGCTATGAAGGCCAACATACCATTTGCCTTCTTCACCGCCTGCTGAACCTGCATGCCAACTTTCAATGATGATGTACCATGACACCCAGGTCTCGCTGCACCACCCCTTTTCCTAATCTGCCGCCATTCAGATAATATTCTGCTTTCGTGTTTTTGCCACCAAAGTGGATAAGCTCACATTTATCCACATTATACTGCATCTGCCTCACGTTTGCCCACTCACCTAACCTGTCCCAAGTCACCCTGCAGCCTTTTAGCGTCCTCCTCACAGCTCACACTGCCACCCAGCTTAGTGTCATCTGCAAACTTGGAGATATTACACTCAATTCCCTGATCGAAATCATTAATGTATATTGTAAATAGCTGGGGTCCCAGCACTGAGCCCTGCGGTTCCCCACTAGTCACCGCCTGCCATTCTGAAAAGGATCCGTTTATCCCGACTCTCTGCTTCCTGTCTGCCAACCAGTTCTCTATCCACGTCAGTACATTACCCCCAATACCATGTGCTTTAATTTCGCACACCAATCTCTTGTGTGAGACCTTGTCGAAAGCCTTTTGAAAGTCCAGATACACCACATCCACTGGTTCTCCCTTGTCCACTCTACCAGTTACATCCTCAAAAAATTTTAGAAGATTTGTCAAGCAGGATTTCCCTTTCATAAATCCATGCTGACTTGGGCCGATCCCGTCACTGCTTTCCAAATGTGCTGCTATTTCATCTTTAATAATTGATTCCAACATTTTCCCCACTACTGATGTCAGGCTAACTGGTCTATAATTACCCATTTTCTCTCTCCCTCCTTTCTTAAAAAGTGGTTACATTAGCTACCCTCCAGTCCATAGGAACCGATCCAGAGTCGATAGACTGTTGGAAAATGATCACCAATGCATCCACTATTTCTAGGGTTACTTCCTTAAGTACTCTGTGATGCAGACTATCAGGCCCCGGGGATTTATCGGCCTTCAATCCCATCAATTTCCCTAACACCATTTCCTGCCTAATAAGGATTTCCTTCAGTTCCTTCTTCTCATTAGACCCTCGATCCCCCAGTATTTCCGGAAGGTTATTTGTGTCTTCCTTCGTGAAGCAGAACCAAAGTATTTGTTCAACTCGTCTGCCATTTCTTTGTTCCCCATTATAAATTCACCTGAATCTGACTGCAAGGGACCTACGTCTTCACTAATCTTTTTCTTTTCACATATCTATAGAAGCTTTTGCAGTCAGTTTTTATGTTGCCAGCAAACTTCCTCTCATACTCTATTTTCCCCCTCCTAATTAAACCCTTTGTCCTCCTCTTCTGTATTTCAAAATTCTCCCGTCCTCAGGTTTGCTGCTTTTTCTGGCCAATTTATATGCCTCTTCCTTGGATTTAACACTATCCTTAATTTCCCTACAAAGATAGGTGGGAAGGCAGGTTGTGAGGAGGATGCAAATAATCTACAAAAGGATATAGATAGGCTAAGTGAGTGGGCAAAAATTTGCCAGCTAGAGTATAATGTGGGAAAATTATCCACTTTGGTAGGAAAAATAAAAAAGCAAATTATTATTTAAATGGTGAGCGATTACAAAATGCGGCGATATTGAGGGATCTGGGCGTCTTTGTACATGAAACACAAAAAGTTAGCATGCAGGTACAGCAGGTAATTAGGAAGGCAAATGTAATGTTGGCCTTTATTAAAAGGTGGATAGAGTATAAAAGTTCTAGTAGGGGAATCTAGAACTAGGGTGCATAGTTTCAGAATAAGGGGTTGCCCATTTGAAATGGAAATGAGGAGGAATTTCTTCTCTTAGGGTCGTGAATCTGTGGAATTCTCTTCCCGAGAGAGCTGTGGAGGCTGGGTCATAAAATATATTTAAGGCGGAGATAGATTTTTGAACGATAAGGGATCAAGGGTTATGGGGAACGGGTGGGGAAGTGGAGCTGAGCCCAAGATCAGATCAGCCATGATCTGATTGAATGGGAGAGTAGGCCCGAGGGGCCAAATGGTCTAATCCTATTTCTTATCGGCGTAGCTCTGGCCGACCCAGCGCCACGTTGCCGCCCTGGGAACGCCCCTCAAAAGAAGCGGAGTGCCGGAGACAGTGCTTCACTTCCTTTGAGGGGCCCCATCGCCCAATTCTGCATCGGGGGCAGGACTTGCGAGCCAGGTGCTCGAAGTTACGGCTACGTAAGGCTACGGTCCCCAGTTGGGGCGAAGGGCAATTTCCAGCCCTGGGTCTCTTTTCTCTTGAAAAAAGAAGGCTGAGGTCTTTAAAATTATGAAAGGTTTTGATAGAATAGATAGAAAATGTTTCCACTTGTGGGGAAGAGTATAACTAGAGGCCATCAATATAAGATAGTCACCAAGAAATCCAATAAGGAATTCAGAAGAAACTTCTTTACCCAAAGAGTGGTGAGAATGCGGAAGTAGGGAGTAGTTGAAGCAAATAGTGTAGATGCATTTAAGGGGAGGCTAGACAAGCATATGAGGGAGAAGGGAATAGAGGGTTATGCTGGTAGAGTTAGATAAATATTCAGTTTTATTAATGTGGATTATTTCAGAACACTTTCTAACACCTTCTAAATGAATTACATTTTTAAAACGGCTGGAAAAATCACAATAATTGTTATTCTGACCAGAGACTCAGGAAATTAATCTCAAACAAGAGTAGTATTTTGTGTCAATTGGATTCCTCCTGGTATCCTCGGGGGCCAGTACATCACACTGTCCTTCTCCATCCCTTACAAATGTTCTCTTTGTAAAGCAGGCAGGGCCTGCCTCTTAAGAGCACCAATATTTAATTTTCTTCTACTGCCTGTGGGAAAACTACAGTTAATACACAGCTTACCTGAACACACGTTTTTCCAAAGTCAGCAAGTGGACTGTAGTTTCCATAGAAATAGGTGCTTCGTCATCAGTATTTGTGGTTGGTTTACCCAAGCATTAAGCTTACAGAATTAAGGTTAAAACTTGAGAGAAATGTTTAGCTGTCCTGGGTTGCACATTATAATGATCATAATCTGCATGTACAGAGTAAAATGGTATGGATAATAAGCATGTAACATTTCAAATTAGTTATAACAAAATGCATATGGGTTTGTGTTGGGCACATAGATGGATTTGATCACATTTGTGAACATGAACACATTTTACAAACATACTCTAACCAGTTTGTTCCAAGTATAATCCTAACAGGATAAGTTATGTGTGATATAATCACTGCCAGATTACTGAAAAACGACATCGCTATACAAGTCTTGCAGCTAACGTGCATCTGTCACACTTCAGAAAGTCACATTTCAAAGTGTCAAAATGATTCAATAAGGAGTCAGTAATTTACTGAATCCCCAAAGGAGATTGGTATTTGCCACTGATTGCCAATCTACAGAAATTTACCTGGGCAATTAGGCACTAATTTGACTTCAGAATGCTCCTATGTAGATTACTTCCCTCCAGGGAATACATCAACAGCAGTCTTGAAGGGAAATGCAAGAGATAGATGCCGAGTTCCGTTAATGTATTTTTTTATTCATTTCTGGGATGTGGGCCTCGCTGGCAAGGCCAGCATTTATTGCCCATCCCTAATCGCCCTTGAGAAGGTGGTGGTGAGCCGCTGTCTTGAGCTGCAGCAGTCCGTGTGGTGAAGGTACTCCCACAGTGCTGTTAGGGAGGGAGTTCCAGTATTGTGACCCAGCGACAATGAAAGAACGGCGATATATTTCCAGGTCAGGATAGTGTGTAACTTGGAGGGGAACGTGCAGGTGATGGTGTTCCCATGCGCCTGCTGCTGTTGTCCTTGTCGCGGGTTTGGGAGATGCTGCTGAAAATGCCTTGGCGAGTTACTGCAGTGTATCTTGCAGATGGTACACACTGCAGCCACGGTGCGCTGGTGGTGGAGCGAGTGAATGTTTAAGGTGGTGAATGGGGTGCCAATTAAACGGGCTGCTTTGTGCTGGATGGTGTCTAGCTTCATGAGTGTTGTTGGAGAAGCACTCATCTAGGCAAGCGGAGAGTATGCCATCACACTCCTGACTTGTGCCTTGTAGATGGTGGAAAGGCTAAATATGATTAAAACCAGTATTAAAATATTAAAATCCCCTTCCCCAGACTCCACCCTCATCTCCGACAATAAGTGTGAGGAGCTCATGGACTTCTTTGTCTCTAAATTTGAGACCATCTTCCCTTCCTTCCCCTAGCCCACCGGGCCAAACTTCCTCTAAGGATTCCCCCGACCTCACATCTTTCTCCAGTTTCTCTCTGATTTCCCCTCAAAACCTCTCCACGCTCATCTTGTCCATGAGACCCACTTCCTGCTCCCTTGACCCTATTCCCACCAAACTGCTGACCACCCAACTTTCTTTTCTGCCTCCCATGTTAGCTGACATTGTTACTGGTTCTCGCTCCTCAGCTACTATTCCCCTCTCCCTCAAATCTGCCATCATCACCCCTCTCCTCAAAAAAAACAACCCTCAAACCTTCCCTCCTTGCAAACTACCGCCCCCATCTCCAACCTCCCTTTCCTCTCCAAAGTCCTTGAACGTGTTGTCGCCTCCCAAATCCGTGCCCATCTTTGAATCACTCCAATCCAGTTTCCGCGCCTGGCACAGTACCAAAACAGCTTCCATCAAAGTCACAAATGACATCCTTTGCAACTGTGACAAAGGCAAACTATCTCTCCTTGACTTGTCTGCAGCCTTTGACACGGTTGACCACTCTATCCTTCTCCAATGCCTCTCCACTGTCGTCCAGCTGGGAGGGACTGCACTCACCTGGCTCCATTATCTATCTAATTGTAGCCAGAGAATTACCTGCAATGGCTTCTCTTCCCACTCCCGCATCTTTATCTCTGGTGTCCCCCAAGGATCTATCGTTGGCCCCCTATTTCTCATCTACATGTTGCCCCTTGACGACATCATCTGAAAACACAGCGTCAGTTTCCACATATACACTGATGACACCCAACTCTACCTCACCACCACTTCTCTCTACCCCTCCGCAGTCTCTAAATTGTCACACTGCTTGTCTGACATCCAGTTCTCAGAATGAGTGATCATAGCACGATTGAATTTCAAATTCAGATGGAGGGTGAGAAATTTGGATCTCTAACCTTAAATAAAGGAGACTATGTAGGTATGAGGGCAGAGTTGGGTAAAGTGGACTGGAAAAATAGATTAAAGTGTAGGATGGTTGAGGAACAGTGGTGTACATTTAAGGAGATATTTCACAACTCTCAAGAAAAATATATTCCAGTGAGGAGGAAAGGTGTAAGAGAAAAGATAGCTATCCGTGGCTAACTAAATAAATAAAGGACGGTATTCAATTAAAAATAAGGGCATATAAAATGGCCAAAACTAGTGGGAGGACAGAAGACTAGGAAGCTTTTAAAAGCCAGCAAAGAACGACTAAAAAAATGATTAAGAAAGTGAAGATAGACTATGAAAGTTCACTAGCACAAAATATAAAAACAGATAGCAAGAGTTTTTATAGGTATATAAAAAGGAAAAGGGTAGCTAAAGTAAATGTTGGTCCCTTAGAGGACGAGACCGGGGAATTAGTAATGGGGAACATGGAGATGGCAGAAACTCCGAACAAATATTTTGTATCAGTCTTTACGGTAGAGCACACTAACAATATTCTGACAGTGGATAGTCTAGGGGCTATAGGGGCGGAGGAACACAATCACAATCACTAAGGAGGTGGTACCCTGTAAGATAATGGGACTAAAGGCAGAAAAATCCCCTGAACCTGATGGCTTGCATCCTGGCGTCTTAAGAGAAGTAACGGCAGGGATTGTGGATGCATTGGTTGTAATTTACCAAAATTCCCTGGATTCTGGGGAGGTTCTAGCAGATTGGAAAACTGCAAAATGTAATGCCCCTATTTAAAAAAGGAGGCAGACAAAAAGCAGGAAACTATAGACTAGTTAGCCTAACATCTGTGGTTGGGAAAATGTTGAAGTCCATTATTAAAGAAGCAGTAGCAGGACATTTAGAAAAGCAAAATTTGGTCAGGCAGAGTCAGCATGGATTTATGAAGGGGAAGCATGTTTGACAAATTTGCTGGAGTTCTTTGAAGCTGTAACGAACAGGGTGGATAAAGGGGAACCAGTGGATGTGGTGTATTTGGTCTTCCAGAAGGCATCTGACAAGGTGCCACATAAAAGGTTACTGCACAAGATAAAAGTTCATGGGGTTGGGGGTAATATATTAGAATGGATAGAGGATTGGCTAACTAACAGAGAACAGAGAGTCAGGATAAATGGTTCATTCTCTCGTTGGCAACCAGTAACTAATGGGGTGCCGCAGATTTCAGTGCTGGGGCCCCAACTATTCACAATCTATATTAACGACTTGGAAGAAGGGACTGAGTGTAACGTAGCCAAGTTTGCTGACGATACAAAGATGAGAGGAAAAGCAACGTGTGAGGAGGACACAATCTGCAAAAAAACAGACAGACTAAGTGAGTGGGCAAAAAATTTGGCAGATGGAGAATAATGTCGGAAAGTGTAAGGTCATGCACTTTGGCAGAAAAAAAATGAAAGAGCGAGTTATTATTTAAATGGAGAAAGATTGCAAAGTGCTGCAGTGCAGCGCGACCTGGGGGTACTTGTGCATGAAACACAAAAGGATAGTACAGGGTATGCAGGTACAGCAAGTGATCAGGAAGGCCAATGGTATCTTGGTCTTTATTGCAAAGGGGATGGAGTATAAAAGCAAGGAAGTCTTACTACAGCTATATAAGGTATTGGTGAGGCCACACCTGGAATACTGCATGCAGTTTTGGTTTCCATATTTATGAAAGGATATACTTGCTTTGGAGACAGTTCAGAGGTTCACTAGATTGATTCTGGGGATGAGAGGGTTGACTTATGAGGAAAGGTTGAGTAAGTTGGGCCTGTATTCATTGGAATTCAGAAGAATGAGAGGTGATCTTATCGAAACGTTTAAGATTATGAGGGGGCTTGACAAGGTGGATGCAGAGAGGATGTTTCCGCTGATGGGGGATACTAGAACTAGAGAGCATGATCTTGGAATAAGTGGCCGCCCATTTAAAACAGAGATAAGGAGAAATTTCTTCTCTCAGAGGGTTATAAATCTGTGGAATTTGCTGCCTGAGAGAGCTGTTGAATAAATTTAAGACAGAAATAGACAGTTTCTTAAACGATAAGGAGATAAGGGATTATGAGGAGCAGGCGGGGAAGTGGAGCTGAGTCCATGATCAGATCAGCCATGATCTTGTTGAATGACAGAGCAGGCTCAAGGGGCCTTATGGCCTACTCCTGTTCCTATTTCTTATGTTCTTATAACTAATACCGCCTATTTCCACTTCCAGAACATCGCCCGTCTCTGCCCTTGCCTCAGCTCATCCGCTGCTGAAGCCCTCATCCATGCTTTTGTTACCTCTAGACTTGACTATTCCAACGCACTCCTGGCTTCCCACATTCTACCCTACGTAAACTAGAGGTGATCAAAAACCCGGCTGTCCGTGTCCTAACTCGCACCAAATCCCGCTCACCCATCATCCCTGTGCTCGCTGACCTACATCGGCTTCCGGTTAAGCAACCTTATTTTCAAATCCCTCCGTTTCCTCGCCCCTCCCTATCTCTGTAATCTCCTCCAGTCCCACAACCCCCTGAGATTTCTGCGCTCCTCTAATTCTGCCCTCTTGAGCATCTCTGATTATAATCGCTCAACCATTGGTGGCCGTGCCTTCTGTTGCCTCAGCCCCAAATTCTCGAGCACCCTGTCTAACCCTCTCCACCTCTCTTTCCTCCTTCAAGGCGCTCCTTAAAACCTACTTCTTTGACCAAGCTTTTGGCCATCTGCGCTAATTTCTACTTATGCGGCTTGGTGTCTAATTTTTCAATCTCATAATACATTTGGTTTGTCCTAAGGTTGAGTAGAATGTGGATGGTTTCAGAATGTGTTGATTATGTTGTTATGTCCTGTCCGGCTTCCATTGAGATGTCCTGTGTAACCCTTTTTGCCTGTGACACCTGTAGATGACAGTGCAGTAGGATCAATGTGACATTTTGCTCGCTGTCTGTGGTGGCAGGCTCTGGCCGCCAGAGGCGCTGCGGAGCACTTTGCGACTCCTGAAGGTGAACCGCCGGCCATCTTGATGTCTCTTTCCCCAGATTAGAAATGAAGAATTTGTTATCTATCGCTTTAAAAAAAGGAAGTAAAGCAATGACAACCTTCTGGCACTTAAAAAAATACCAGTTACATAAATAAAGCTGACTTCAGCAGCAGGATCATTTTTCAAAAGCCTCACAGACACACACTCATCCTTTCATCCGTGACTGAGTAGTTGCATCAACCGAACCGTGCCAAGGAATAAATCAAAAATTGGTAAACAACCCCGCGCAGGATGATTAAAGCGACTCCCAACAAAATCTCCAAAGCCGGAGTTTCATCCTGCTGCAGACGGCGCCCTTTGCCTACCCTGCTGCTTCTCCTCCTCCTGCTGCCAGGTGGCGCTGTCGGTGCTATCTCCGCGCGCCCGCTCTCAGGCAGCGGACCATCTTGGCGCGGGAGGCGGCTGCTGCTCGTTGGTTAGTGGTGCGCGAGAAGTGGGCGGGGAAGAGAAAGTTGCCCGGGAAGCGCGCGCGGGAAAGCGGCGTGTTGCAGAAGATTGCAACGTTGGCCCGGGACAAGGTATGGAGCTGAGAGGGACATCCCCGGGCTGCTGCACAGGCACATGCACCTTACTGCTTTATATATATATATATATATATATATATATATATATATAGTTATTGTTATTGTTATTGTATGGTATGGGGTGCAGATAATACCAAGCGGCAGGGCTTTTGGGAACCCCCTTGTCATTCATTGTACCCAGGCGCTGCTGCAATTTAGCGGGACTTGTTTTTTTTAAATGATCCATTATTAAATGCCATCCCTTTCCCCTCCATCTCCTCAATCATTTACTAACCGTTTGTATTATAGTCTGTCCTGACTTAAAAAAAATATATATAATGGTGCGATGACAACTTGTTCAGGAGTGAACCCTTTTTGTTAAAATAAAACTGCATCACAGTTTTGTTTTGCGAGTGAGCTTTATATGATTTTTTGAAAGTTTTGTTTCTGTTCAACATTTTTTTCTGCAGTTTAGAATAATTGACGGGAAGCTCATTGTTGCTAACGGATGGTTAACGTCTGGCTTCCAAGAGCTGATGTTTGTCCCTTCTCAATCGGCCTTATCGTTTTTTGGAAATGTTAATTTGCGATTGAGAATTGTGGTCTGACACCTGGCTGACATGACAGATGCCGATTGAAGGCCTGTACACTGAATATTGACAGCCCTGGGTAGGTTGAACACAATGTAACTGGGAATCCGATATATTAGAAAATACACAGCAGGTCAGTCAGCATCTATAAAGATAAAATGCAGGTCACTGCTCTGGCTGTCGCACCCGTAATTGTATCTCTTGAGATAATGTTTAGAGAGCTGGACCTCAAATGATTAAAAGTGCTGCTAGAAGGAATGGGTTAAGAATGCACTGGACAATAGCAGCAGATTAGGTGTTGGGAATAGATGCACTGCTGAACTCTATAGTGCTGTAATAGATTTTAGAAATGTGCGTACCTGTCACGAGTGCATACACAGTAAATATTAGGCACAATGTCCCAATATGTCTCCTGACGGGTGGGACTTCATGCAGGGAGAGGAAGAGCATGTTTTCAGAGTTCTCAGGTTGGTTAAGAACTTCTTCCCACTCCCTATCCTTCCCTCTACCCCTGTCCTCCCATTTTGTCTTCCGCAGGTGATGAGACCTGCTGTTGTATATGGTTGCACCAACTTTGGCAACCGTCCAGTATCTAGTCCTGGTATATGTCCTTCATGTCTAGATCTAGATAGTGACTGGCGGTGGGCTATTTACTAGAAAGGATCACAACCGAGCTTGACATTCTCATCTAAAATCCCTTCTAACACATTTTCTAGCATAGTGTCACTATAAAATTATGAGGGGCCTAGATAGAGTGGATAGGAAGCGCCTATTTCCCTTAGCAGAGAGGTCAATAACCAGGGGCATAGATTTAAAGTAATTAGAAGAAATAGAGGGGAGTTGGGGAGAACTTTTCTGACCTAGAGGGTGGTGAGGGTCTGGAACTCACTGCCTGAAAGGGCGGGCGAGGCAGAAACCCGCATCACATTTAAAAAGTACTTGGATATGTACCTGAAGTGCCGTAACCTGCAAGGCTACGGACCAAGAGCTGGAAAGTGGGATTAGGCTGGATAGCTCTTTGTCAGCCGGTATAGACACGATGGGCCGAATGGCTGCCTTCTGTGCCGTAAATTGTTATGATTCTATGAATTGCATTCAGGAGCAGGAACCCTGGATGACTTCTCTCTCTTGCCCCCCTCGCCTTTTACCCTGGAGGTACTAAGGCCAATTGTACCCTGACTGTTGCTTTCGCTGGGGTGACTTAATTGCACAGACTGTGGATCAAGCCAGGGGCCTTGTGGTACTTGTGGCTCAGCACCACACTAGGTGGTACTTTTATCCACTGAGCTATTGAGCTGCCAGTATATTTAAAGAGGCTCAAGAAGTTTGATGTCTTGTTTTGAGAAAGAATTGAGCAATGTTTCAGTCTTGTGAAAACCACATAAAGATCCAGTGACCAGCTACATCCTCATGCTCATTGCACAATTGAAACATTCTGACCTGTAGACCAGTGAGGGGGTATCGTAAGAAATAATTCACTCGGGTTAAGCAAACTGTAAAAAGTCTGCTGTGGCAGCGTAAAGAAATTCACCTTCACATTTGGTGTTGGTGAGGGAGGTGACTGGAGGATGAAGTGAAGACTGCCAGATTCAGATGTTCTGAAAGTTAACATGCAGGTACAGGAAGCAATTAAGAAAGCAAATTGGCCTTTATTACAAGAGGGTTTGAGTATGAGTAAAGATGACTTACTGCAATTACATAAGGCCCCTGGTGAGATCGCACCAGGAGTATTGTATACAGCTTTGATCTCCAAGGCTATACTTACCACTGAGGGAGTGCAACGAAGGTTCACCAGACTGATTCTTGGGATGAGATTGTCCTACAAGGAGAGATTGACTATATTCTCTACCGTTAGAAGGTGCTCTGATTGCAACATACAAAATTTTTACAGGGCTTGACAGGGTAGATGCAGGGAGGATGTTTCCCCTGGCTGGGGAGTCTAGAACCAGGGGTCGGACATTTAGGACTGAGATGAGGACTAATTTCTTCACTCAGGGTGGTGAATCTTTGGAATTCTCTACCCCAGAGGGCTGTGGAGGCTCAGTCATTCTTTGAGTATATTCAAGAAGATTGATAGATGTTTGGATGTTAATGGAGTCCAGCGATAAGGGGATAAAGCAAGTGGAGTTGAGGTAGGAGATCAGCCATGATCTTATTGAATGGTGGAGCAGGCTCAAGGGGCTGAATGGCCTACTCCTGCTCCTATTTCTTATATTCTTAAATCGTGGTGCTAATTCCCTCGCCCCTCTCCTCACACTCTTTGAAAGTTTAGACAATACATAAATACAAAAATGATCAGTGAAACTGCTGTCAGCCCAGCAGTATAGCAAAAAGATAAACCCACAGTATAACTGTTGGAGTGTAAACACCAAAACACAAATGACTGCAGACGCTGCAAATCTGAAATAGAGCGAGGAAAATCGCTGGAAACACACAGCAGGTCGGGCAGCATTGTGCTGAGAGGAAGGTAGGGGTAACGTTTCAGGCCAATGGCCTTTGAGTGTTTCCAGCATTTTCTGTTGTTATTTCACAGTATAAACACCCTGCTGTCTACAAGGTTTGGTGCAATATTGAGACTCGGCACTCAAGACATCGCCAGAAATCCAAAACTTGTACAAAACTGTTGTTCAGTGTTTGCAAATACCTTGCTGATAACTTGAAGGTGGGGCTGAGTAGGGAGATCTTTACTGTGCAGTTAACCATGGGCTCGGGAGTATTAGATGCTGAGATTGGAAATGCTCGTCCTTTCCCAGTGCTGATGCCCCTCAATAGTGAGGACAAGACCATCTAACTGCTGGCTTTGGCACTTCTGACATCTCTCTGCAGGAATCCGAGGAACTGATTTGGTGTCCAAAGGAAGCTTGTCTTTTTTTGTCTGTTAAAATGGTCACTGAATTGTAACTTTTTTCTCCCCCCTCTTTCCTCCCCACTCCCTCAGCTTGAGCAGCATGAAGTTCGTCACCTGTGAAATAGCATGGCATAACAAAGAACCTGTGTACAGTGTCGACTTTCAGCATGGACCAGATGGAAGGATAGATCGACTGGCCTCCGCAGGAGTAGACACCGCAGTTCGGGTAAGCACCTTCAGGGCTTGGATTTTGTGAAAGAAGGGGAAGCAACTCGGTCTTTAAAACTGTTTGTTTGTTTACAACAATAACAAGTTGGTAACGGCTGGATCCATTTGGGATGTTGGGCTGTTATTGGATGGGTTTTGGATGTTGGACAGTCAGCTTCCACCCCTTCAATAAAGACAAGATAAACACACTGAAAAATAATTACAAATTATCTTCTTTCGCTGTCTCCTTGCTTCGTAATGCAGCCTTTAATAAAAGTTCAATCTATAGCATCACAGTTGATTTTTCTTTTAATTGATTAAGGCACAGGATGTGGGCATCGCTGGTAAGGCCGGCATTTATTGCCCATCCCTAATTGCCCTTGAGAAGGTGGTGATGAGTCGCCGCCTTGAACCGCTGCAGTCAACAACAACAACAACTTGTATTTATATAGTGCCTTTAACGTAGTGAAACGTCCCAAGGAGTATTCTGAGATTGAAAAATTTGACACCGAGCCGCATAAGTAAAAATTAGCGCAGGTGACCAAAAGCTTGGTCGAAGAGGTATGTTTTAAGGAACGTCTTGAAGGAGGAAAGAGGTGTAGGTAGGGAGTTCCAGAGCTTGGGACCTAGGCAACAGAAGGCACGGCCACCAATGGTTGAACAATTACAATCAGGGATGCTCAAGAGGGCAGAATAGAGGAGCGCAGGCACCTCGGAGGGCTGTGGGGCTGGAGGAGATTACAGAGATAGGGTGGGGCGAGGCCATGGAGGGATTTGAAAATAAGGATGAGAAATTTGAAATCGCAGCATTGCTTAACTGGAAGCAATGTAGGTCAGCGAGCACAGGCGATGGGTGAGCGGGACGGTGCGAGCTAGAACATGGGCAGCCCAGTTTTGGATCACCTCGAGTTTATGTAGGGTAAAATGTGGGAGGCTAGATAGGTGTGCGTTGGAATAGTCAAGTCTAGAGGTAACACAGGCATGGATGAGGGCTTCAGCAACGGATGAGCTGAGGCAAGGGCAGAGATGGACGATGTTACGGAGGTGGAAATAGGCGGTCATAGATATGCTGTGGATATGTGGTCGAAAGCTCATTTCAGGGTCAAATATGGCACCAAGGTTGCGAACAGTCTGGTTCAGCCTCAGACAGATGTTGGGGAGAGGGATGGAGTCAGTGGCTAGGGAACGGAGTTTGTGGCGGGGACTGAAAACAATGGCTTCGGTCTTCCCAGTATTCAATTGGAGAACATTTCTGCTCATCTAGAACTGGATGTCAGACAAGCAGTCTGACAATTTAAAGACCGTTGAGGGGTTGAGAGAAGTGGTATTGAGGTAGAGCTCGGTGTCATCCGCGTACATGTTGATCTGGGGCTGTGTTTTCGGATGAAAACAGTCCTTGTGTTGATGTTACTCCCACAGTGTTGTTAGCGAGCTCCAGGATTTTGACCCACAATGATGAAGAAACGGCAATATATTTCCAAGTCAGGTTGGTGTTTGACTTGGACCAGAACTTGGAGGTGATGGAGGGAGCTGCCCATGTCCTTCTAGGTGGTAGAGGTCGCGGGTTTGGGAGGTGCTCTCTCATGAGCCTTAGTGAGTTGCTGCAGTACGTCTTGCAGATGGAACACACTGCAGCTATGGTGTGCTGGTGGTGGAGGAAGTGAATGATGAAGTGGGCTGCTTTATCCTGGATGGTGTTGAGCTTCTTGAATGTTGTTGGAGCTGCACTAATCCAGGCAAGTGGAGAGTATTCCATCACATTCCTGACTTGTGCCTTGTAGGTGGTGGAAAGGTTTTGGGGGAGTCGGGAGGTGAGACACTTGCCGCAGAATACCCAGCCTCTGACCTGTTCTTGTAGCCACAGTATTTGTGTGTCTGGTCCAGTTAAGTTTCTGGCCAATACTAACCGCAGGATGTTCATGGGGAATTTGACGATGGTAATGCCATTGAATGTCAAGGGTAGGAGGTTAGACTCTTGTTGGAGATGGTCATTGCCTGGTGAATGTTATTTGCCACTTATCAGCCCAAACCTGGATGTTGTCCAAATCTTGCTGCATGTAAGCACTGCTTCATTATCTGAGGAGCTGTAAATAGAACTGAACCCTGTGCAATCATCAGTGAACATCCCCACTTCTGACTTTATGATGGAGGGAAGGTCATTGATGAAGCAGTTGAAAATGGTTGGACCGAGGGTGTTGAACTGAGGAACTCCTGCAGCGATGTCGTGGGGCTGAGATGATTGACCTCCAACATCTTCCTTTGTGTCTGGTATGATTCCAGCCGGTGGAGCGTTTTCTCCCTGATCCCCATTGACTTCAATTTTACCAGGGCTCCTTGATGCCACACTCGGTCAAATGCTGCCTTGATGTCAAGGGCAGTCAGTCTCACCTCACCTGGAATTCAGCTCTTTTGTCCATGCTTGGACCAAGGCGGTAATGAGGTCTGGGGCCGAGTGGTCCTGGCAGAACCCAAACTGAGCATCGGTTAGCTGGTTATTGGTGAGTCAGTGCCGCTTGAAAACACTGTCGACGTCCCCTTCCATCACTTTGCTGATGTTTGATAGTAGGCTGATGGGGCGGTAATTGGCCGGATTGGATTTGTTTTGCTTTTGTTGACATGGCATATCAGGGCAATTTTCCATATTATCTGGTAGATGCCAGTGTTGTAGCTGTACTGGCCCAGTCGTGAATGATGATGGACAAGAACATCCCCATGCTCAATGATGGCGGAGCCCAGCACGTGACACTCAAAAGCAAACTAAAGTGTTCGCAATCATCTTCAGCCAGTGTTGTAAGCTGCACTGGAACAGCTTGGTGAGAGGCACGGCTAGTTCTGGAGCACAAGTCTTCAGCACGACAGCCGGGATGTTGTCAGGGTCCATAGCCTTTGCTGTATCCAGTGCGCTCAGCTGCTTCTTGATATCACGTGGAGTGAATCGAATTGGCTGAAGACTGTCTTCTGCGATGGGACCACAGGAGGAGGACAAAATGGATCATCCACTCGGCACTTCTGGCTGAAGATGGTTGCAGACACTTCAGACTTGCCTTTTGCACTCGTGTGCTGGGCTCTGCCATCATTGAGGATGGGATGTCATGGAGCCGCCTCCTCCCGTTGTTTAATTGTCCACCACAATTCACGACTGGATGTGGCAGGACTGCAGAGCTTTATTCTGATCCATTGTGTGTGGGATTTCTTAGTTCTGTCTATAGCATGTTGCTTCCGCTGTTCAGCATGCATGTAGTCCTGTATTTTAGCTTCACCAGGTTGGCACCTCATTTTTAGGTACGCCTGGTGCTGCTCCTGGCATGCTCTTCTACACGCCTCATTGAACCAGTTTTGGTCGCCTGACTTGATGGTAATGGTAGAGTGAAGGATATGCCGGGCCATGAGGTTACAGATTGTGGTGGAATACAATTCTGCTGCTGATGGCCCACAGTGCCTCATGGATGCCCAGTTTTGAGCTGTTAGATCTGTTAACATAGACACACAAATCTGTTCTAAATCTATCCCATTTAGCACGGTGGTAGTGCCACACAACACGATGGAAGGTATCGTCAGTGTGAAGATGGGATGTTGTCTCCACAATGACTGTGCGATGCTCACTCTTACCAATGCTGTCATGGACAGCTGCATCAGCGACAGGTAGATTGGCGAGGCCGAGGTCAAGTAAATTTTTCCCCTCTTGCTTTTCTCACCACCTGCCACAAACCCAGTCTTGCAGCTATGTCTTTAAGGAATCGATCAGCTCGGCCAGTAGTGATGTGACCGAGCCACTCTTGGTGATGGACATTGAAGTCCCTCAGCCAGAGTACATTCTGTGCCCTTGATACACTCAGTGCTTCTTCCAAGTGGTGTTTAACATGGTGGAGTACTGATTCATTAGTTGAGGGAGGGCGGTATGTGGTAATCAGCAGAAGGTTTTCTTGCCCATGCTTGACCTGAAGCCATGAGACTTCCTGGGGTCTGGCATCAATGTTGAGGACTCCCAGGGCCACTCCCTCCTGCGCTACTATCTTTGATGGGTCTGTCCTGCCGGTGTGAGTATGAGTATGACTATATCAGGCGATCGGTTGACTGGTCTCTGGAACAGCTCTCCCAATTTTGGGGCATAAGTCCCCAGATGTTAGTGAGGAGGACTTTTCAGGGCTGGGTTTCCGAACCTGGGTTGATGCCGGGTGGTCCGTCCGGTTTTATTCTTGCTGTATTTTATTGTAGTGGTTTAATACAATTGAGTGTCTTGCGTAGGCAATTTCAAGGGCAGTTAAGAGTCAACCACATTGCTGGGTTTGAAGTCACAAATAGGCCAGACTGGGTAAGGACGGCAGATTTCCTTCCCTAAAGGACATTAGTGAACCAGATGGGTTTTTATAACAATTGGATAGCTTCATGATCACCATTACTGAGACTGGATTTTAATTCCAGATTTATTTAATAAACTGAATTCAAAGTCACAAACTGTCGTTGAGGGATTTGAACTCGCATCTACGGATTATTAGTTCAGGCCTCTGGATTAGCAGTCCAGTAACATAGCCATTATGCTACCATACCCGGTATCTTGCCAACAATAACTATTTTACATTTTAATGATTTTAAAATGATGATGCAGCTTTATCTGAAACTGTTGGTGGGTCAGCCAGAGTGAGTTGAAGACCAATAAATCTACTGATCCAGCTTGCTTAGTGTTGAGGCTTCCCATTGGTACGTGCTTTTGGTTTTCCTGCTCTAAAGGTGCTGACTGATGGGCTAATGGCCCATGAACAGAAGCAGCTTCAGCAACCTTTGCTTGAGTTGCCATAGCCCATCCACAAGTATACACTGTAATAAATAATTAATTAATTCAAAAGAATTCTACCGATCTGTTTTCTCTCCTCTTGTCCGTGACTCCCAGCTTAAGGAATCTTGGCCGTTATTGCACAGGGGATGGAGTATAAAAGCAAGGAAGTCTAGCTACGGTTATACAGGGTATTGGTGAGGCCACACCTTGAGTACTGCGTACAGTTTTAGTTTCCATATTTTAAGAAAGGATATACTTGCTTTGGAGGCAGTTCAGAGACGGTTCACCAGGTTAATTCCGGAGATGAGGGGGTTGACTTATGAGGAAAGGTTGACTAGGTTGGGCCTCTACTCATTGGAATTCAGAAGAATGAGAGTTGATCTTGTCGAAACATGTAAGATTATGAGGGGGCTTGACAAGGTGGATGCAGAGAGGATGTTTCCACTGATGGGGGAGACTAGAACTAGAGGGCATGATCTTAGAATGAGGGGATGCGCATTTAAAACTGAGATGAGTAATTTCTTAGGGTTGTAAATCTGTGGAATTCACTGCCTCAGAGCTGTGAAAGTTGGGTCATTGAATAAACTTAAGACAGTGATAGACATTTTCTTAACTGATAAGGGGTTATGGGGAGCAGGCAGGGCAGTGGACCTGAGTCCATGATCGGATCAGCCATAATTGTATTAAATGGCAGAGCAGGCTCGAGGGGCGATATAGCCTACTCCTCCTATTTCTTATGTTCTAGGTATGATTCCTTGTTGCCGGGAACCCTCCAGTACCAAGCTCAAGGGGTCATTATTCATTTATGAGCCTTGACAGTTAGTGTTGGCAAGATAAAAACAGAAAATGCTGGCCATCTCAGTGGGTCAGGAAACATCTGTGGAGAGAAACAAGAGTAAACATTTCAGGTCTGTGACCCTTCATCAGAACTGGAAAAGTTCGAGATGTAAAAGATTCTTGAGGAAATGCAGGGGCAGTAAAAGGGGAAGGGGAGAGAAGGGCTGTGACTGATTGGAAGGCAAGAGACAAAAGAGGTGATGGGCAAAAATGAGATGCTAATGGTACAAGTTAAGAAACAAAAGATGAGTCCAGATGGGATGTGAATCGCGGAATGATCAGCAGTGGCCATGGGAAAGAGAAACAAAAGGGAGGGGAGGGAAGGGGTGTTTGTAAAAAAAAAAAGGAAAGGGGGGAAAAAAATGAGGGCAGAGGTTATGGTCTGAAATTGTTGAACTCGACATTGAGTCTAGAAGGCTATGAGGTGCTGTTCCTCGAGCTTGCGTTGAGCTTCATTGGAACAGTGCAGGAGGCCGAGGACGGGGAGAGATCAGAGTGGGAGTGGGGTGGAAAATTGAAGTGAATTCGAGTGTTGTCAAGATATTTGACTTTGGGATGTCACAGTCTGAGTCTAGTTTTCTCCTCACTCAATGTCTGCGTGCATGCAGGTTATAGCAAGATGACTAGTTAGCAATGGAAGCCTCGGCTCACCTTCGCCCCCACTCTGACCCAGGAATGCTGCATCCCCTTGTAACGCCCTGACTGGTGACCTGGTTGAGAGCAGCCAATTTAACCCAGTTTGGGGATTGACCCCAAGACCCTCCTGGTCCGGGTGGCCCTGGTACTCACTGAATCAACCTGCAGGGTAATCGTGGAGCTCAGTTGTTTCTCACCCCCCATCATTTTCTTGCAGATATGGAAGGCCGACAAAGGCAGTGATGGGAAAGCAGTCGTGGAGATTTTATCCAGCCTAATACGTCACACCAAGGCGGTGAACGTTGTACGTTTCTCCCCCAACGGCGAGATTCTTGCGTCAGGAGGAGATGGTAAGTGTAACTTATGGATCAAGTGAGTATTAAAAATGTGTATCTGAAACTGGTCCAATTTGCAAGTCTGACGAAACCAATAATGCCAAGCAAGCCATTTACTGTGTCTGTTGGGCCATTAAAGATGTAGTGGACATGTGTGGAGGGAGTCTTGGTTATTAAGCAACGTTTTGATGGTTGCTGATTGCGATGGGACTGGGCTATATGGTTCCAATATCTGTGTGCAGCCAGAGTGCCTTCAAGTTGCTTGAGTGGGTCGCAGTAGGGCCGACACCTGCAGGAATTTTCAGCCTCGGCTATGGATTAGCCAAGAGGAACATTTACTTGGAGAACCTTGCAAGAGGTCAGGATCCAAACAGTCTATTTTGTGAAGGAACTCTGGGCATTGTTCCTCGCCCCCAAGGACTCTGGAATGCTGAATCCAAATGTAAGCACACTCCCACTGTCACCCTGAGTGAGTACTGGCGACCTCCGTGCAGGTCAAGGGTTGAAGCAGGGAGACTCCTGATTTGTGTTGCTCAGTGCGGTGCCACATGGTGCATTTAGAAACATAGAAAATAGGTGCAGGAGCAGGCCATTCGAGCCTGCACCACCATTCAATATGATCATGGCTGATCATGCAATTTCAGTACCCCACTCCTGCTTTCTCTCCATACCCCTTGATACCTTTAGCCGTAGGGGCCACATCTAACTCCCTTTTGAATATATCTAACAAACTGGCCTCAATAACTTTCTGTGGAAGAGAATCCCACAGGTTCACAATTATCTGAGTGAAGAAGTTTCTCCTCATCTCGGTCCTAAATGGTCCTTAGACTGTGACTCCTACTTCTGGACTTCCCCAACATTAGGAACATTCTTCCTGCATCTAACCTATCCAATCCCGTCAGAATTTTATGTTTTCTATGAGATCCCCTCCCATTCTTCTAAATTCCAGTGAATATAAACCTAGTCAATCCAGTCTTTCTTCATATGTCAGTCCTGCCATTCAGAGAATCAGTCTGGTGAACCTTCGCTGCACTCCCTCAATAGCAAGAATGTCCTTCCTCAGTTTAGGAGACCAAAACTGTACACAGTATTCAAGGTGTGGCCTCGCCAAGACCCTGTACAACTGCAGTAAGACCCCTCTGCTCCTATACTCAAATCCTCTCGCTATGAAGGCCAACATACCATTTGCCGCCTTCACCGCCTGCTGTACCTGCATGCCAACTTTCAATGACTGATGTACCATGACACCCAGGTCTCGTCGCACCTCCCCTTTTCCTAATTTGTCACCATTCAGATAATATTCCGCCTTCCTGTTTTTGCCACCAAAGTGGATAACCTCACATTTATCCACATTATACTGCATCTGCCATGCATTTGCCCACTCACCTAACCTGTCCAAGTCACTCTGCAGCCTCTTAGCATCCTCCTCACAGCTCACACCACCACCCAGCTTAGTGTCATTTGCAAACTTGGAGATATTACATTCAATTCCTTCATCTAAATCATGAATGTATATTGTAAATAGCTGGGGTTCCAGCTATTTACCCACAGACTCTCGGGAGGAGGGGGGCGGTGGGTGTACGGGAAATGATTTCTAATCCTTTTAAGTAGACTGGTTATGCATTAGTTCTGTAACTTTGTACTCTCACTGAGGTGATTGAAATGACCAAAATACTTTTTCAGTGTGTTTATATTAACTCGAGTTTCCATCCTTGTGCCACAGATGCTCTAATATTGTTATGGAAACTGAACGACAACAAAGATATCAAAGAATCGGAACAAAACCTGTTTGAAGAGGATACTCAGTTAAATAAGGAGAATTGGACAGTGCTCAAAACATTGCGGTAGGGAGAGCTCTCTTCTACACTCTCGGCCTTCGCACTTCACTCGGTTCATAATTAAAGGAAAGGCCATGTATTGGAGCATTATATCGGTGTAAACAAAGGATGGGATTATGGGCCGCGGTTCTGTCCGTTTACAATAGAATTTTGTTTTAAACTGTCATCCTAAAACTAAGAATTACTTCCTGGGCATGTCTTTGAGAAATGGAATAATGTGAGTTAAACACAAGTGCTTTCTCAACTTGTGACGTGATGTATATCACTGTTCCTCACTGTTAGAACCCCTTCCTATTTGAAAATCGGGTCATGCTCACTTATATTGTGGGCCGCCCTGACCTGTGTGAGAACACCACCACAGGTCGGGGCTATAAATTGAGCTGGAGCGCCGGGCCCTGGAACATCATGGGCGGAGGTGCGGTAAATGAGGGTACGGGGCCCAGAAGAGCCGAGAGCCCAGGGCAGCACGGGCTAGCCCACACTGTGATATGTGCGCACCAGGTCCGTGCAGCAGAGCAGGTCTCCAGTCGTCCTGGTTAATCCTTGCCACTGGATAAAGGCCTAGCTCTGTCAAGCCCGTGTGGTGGCTGATGTACAACGGTCATCACACGTTAAAAAAATCCACGCACAGGCATCTTCCACCCCCTCAATTGGAGTTCAGGACTGGAACATCGAGTCCTTCATTAAAACATCTGTGAACTCATGTGGAAGCAAGTCATCCTCGCTCGAGGGTCGCCTATGATGATGATATTGTTTAGAACATTTAGTAGTGTATCTCCTACATTTGTAACCCCATCTTCCTGCTTTTCCTTCCCTACCCTCCTATCAGTTTTTCTTTCCCCCTACATTTCCCCCACTCAAAAAAAGTGCTAACTGATGGATTATGGTTCCACAATTGGCAACAGCCTTCTGTGGCACTGTCTACTCTCTCGGGTCGACCTAAAATATCCCATGTCACTATTTCGAAGAAGAGCATGAGAGTTATCCCGAGTGTCCTGGCCAATATTTATCCCTCAACCAACATCATCAAAACAGATCTAGCCACTATCACATTGCTGTTTGTGGGAGCTTGCTGTGCGCAAATTGGCTCCATGTTTCCTTCATTACAACAGTGACTACACTTCTAAAGTACTTCATTGGCTTTAAAGCGCTTTAGGCGCATGAGGTCGTGAAAGGCATTATATAAAATGAAGTATTTTCTTTTCTTTTTCCAGCACCTTGCCCAAATAGCCATTCTTCTTGCACGAGCTTCAGCAATCAGTGTCGGCCATTTGACCAGGGAAGGCATCATAGCTGAATCTGATCCTGTCGTTACTTGACAGCCACACTTGCACTTCACAGTGAATCGATGCCATTTAATATTTTATATGCTTCAGTGAGGTTCTTGACCATCCTCCACCCATTTTATTTCGGAACTGCTTCTTCTCCAAGCTTTTTCGGACCTCGGTCTCTTTGTACTTGGGATCAGTCTTGTTTCTGCTTTCGTTATCCCTTTTGATGGAAGTGTATCTTTCTAATGGCATGAGGAATAAAACTGAACACGATATTCTAAGTGTGGTGCAGTGGTGCATTGTAAAGCCTTGGCATAACCTCTAGTATCTCCTGATAGTATTTCTCAAACGGGGGTCTGCAGACCCCCAGGGGCCTATAGGGACTTTGCAGGGGTCCGCGTCTGGAGGAAATTTTAAGCCTACTCCTCTTTATAAAACAGACACTGATTCTTTTGGTGCGAGTTACTCTCAAAGGTTGGGCCCGCCTCCTCAGAGGCCCACAGCTCGCTCTCTCTCTTTGCAACAAGCGCTCCCCGCCGGTCGAGCCAATTCCTCTCCCTGGCGTTGCGGCCCTGCGCCATCCTCCTGACACGTGATCAGAGTGCCTGCGGGGCTCTTCAAACACGTGCAGCTGTTACAGAACATACCAGTGGGACAGTGGTGGTGAGTCACGCTTCCAGCAGCAGTCCCAGCCTGTGCTTGGATGCTCGTGCCCTCACTCACCTTGACCAGCCTACTGACGGCTTTAAAGATTGTCCTCCGCTAAGGGGCTAATAGTGGCCATCTGTTGCTGCAAAGTCCCCAGAATTGGTGCGAGAAGCAGCAACACCTATCTCGCTGGTATCTGTCAGTAAATAACTGTTTTCTTAATAGAATTATTAAAACACTCTTTATGCGCAGCACTTTCACATTAAGAGTATTATATAGTTTTACTCTACTCAGAGCTCCGACTCGGCAAGGACGCCCTCAAAGCTCCTGAGGAAAAAGTGCAACATCCTCACCAACACTTGGGAATCCCTGGCCCAAGACTGCTCAAAATGGAGGAGAAGCATCCGGGATGGTGCCGAACACTTCGAGTCTCTTCCCCGGAGCAAGTGGAAGGAGTGCACGACAACCCAAGCACCCCATCCAGCTGTCCCTCAAACCACCGTCTGCCCCACCTGTGACAGAGACAGTAGGTCCTGCATTGGACTCTCAGAACTCTCTTTTAGAGTGGAAGCAAGTCATTCTCGACTCTGAGGGGCTGCCCAAGATTATATAGTTTAATTTAGATAGGGCGTCCGTGATTACTAATCCATTTGAAAGGGGTCCTTCAACCAAAAAAGTTTGAGAACTACTGCTCTAATGTTCCAACATTCAAAAAAAATTGCTTTGTCATATTGTCTGGGCATTGAAAGTGACAATTTATTACTTCCCTTTAAGCCTCCCTGTGCTAATTCAGTTCTACTCGTTTATATTGCCATGATTTTTGACATGTGTAATACCTTATAACTAGGCCATTTATGTCAGTTAGAATCAAGTGTTCAGGCAATGACCTTTTGGCACACCACCCAAATCTTCCCTACCCCCTCTTTGGAAGCGCTGTGTTTTCTATCTTAAATGTTCTTAACTAGTCTCATTATTTTAGATTCCTGTGCTTTTAGTTTAATTAGAAGTCTTTCATGTGGAATATTGTGAAAAGTTTTCTGAAAGCCTAAATAAACTAGGAACTGCCACCACTTCTTGACCATAAGCATGTTCTAAGCCTACGTTCAGGTATGAAATGGCGGTAAAGGCAGAAACCCGCATCGTATTTAAAAAGTACTTGGATACGCACTAGAGTACCGTAACCTACAGGGCTATGGAGCAGGAGCTGAAGAGTGGGATTGGGCAGGATAGCGCATTGTTGGCCGGAGCAGACACGATGGGCTGAATGGCCTCCTTCTGTGCCGTAAATCTCTATGAAGAGCCTTTTAGTTTATGGGTTTTGTTTACATTTATGCTGTTTACCTAAATATGCTTTGTGTGCTTTTCTTGTAGAGGGCACATAGAGGACGTGTATGATATCTGCTGGACAACGGATGGGAACCACCTGGTGTCTGGCTCAGTTGATAACACCGCCATTATGTGGGATGTTAATAAAGGTAGGAATGTAGTCATGACATTTGTTCAACTGTAAATGTTCTTTTTTATTAAAAAAAAAAGCAATTTGAGTTTTTTTCACCTCCCACTTACCTCCCTGTCATGCACCAACTCCCCTGTCTGGGAGTTTAGGGAGTCTATCTGATGACATGCTTAGGCTTCTGTTGATTCAGCTACTAAGATATATATGAACATCGTCACTTTTCTCTAAGAAGTGATGACTTGCAGTTTGTTGCTCCCTCTGCATATTATTCCCATCCCCTCCTTCCACAAGTGAGACATTTCCAGCACCTGTCCACCTCTGGTTGAGACAGCCATTTTAATGCCAACTTGTGGACAGTTTTGTCTTGTGACTTCACCCAACACAGCTATTAGAAACTACATTGAGGTGACTGCTACCTTATTTCTTGTAGGACCTTTATAGTTTTGCTGGATTTACCTGGATAGACTGGAGGAGCTAGGGTCGTTCTCCTTGGAGCAGAGAAGACTAAGAGGAGGTTTGATCATGAAGGGTTTAGAGAGAGTAAATAAAGAGAAGCCGTTTCCAATGGCGGAAGGGTCGATAACCAGAGGAAACAGATTTAAGGTGATTAGCGAGAGAACCAGAGACGACACAAGGAAAAACTTTTTTAAAGCAATGAGTGGTTAGGATTTGGAATGTACTGCCTGATAGGGCGGTGGATACAGATTCAATAGTAGCCTTCAAAGGGGAATTGGATAGATACGTGAAGGAGAAAAAATTGCAAGGCAATGTGGAAAGAGCGGGGGGGGGTGGGACTAACTGGATTGCTTTTCCAAAGAGCCGGTGCAGAGTCGATGGGCCGAATGGCCTCCTTCTGTGCTGTACTATTCTATGGTTCAAAGCCCAAGGGGTGACAAGGCGATGGTGTAATTTTCTGTGCCTGCCATCCATCAATCCATTTCTTTGTATTTACTTCCCACTGGACATTTTTCCTTCTCCCTCCCTGAGGCAGGGATGCATTCTGACAACATGGCTCTGATCACAGGCTGGCTGTGTGGAGAATTGTATATGGTATCTTGGGTATAGTGTGCTGCAGTCCTGACAGATAATGTTCCCAATTTCCCTAACATATGTGCACAAAAATGCATCTCTGGTTTGAAAACGCATGAGAAGTTAGCATAGTCTGATCGATAATCAATGCATAAGTACTGCTGTATTAATTCTAAAATGCTACTTGAAATGCTTAGTGTTTGAGATTAGTAGACAATATGTTACACTTGCAGTGAATTGTTACCTTGTTTCCAAGTGTTTGTCAATTTTTTCAGGGGCAAAGCTGTCAATCTTTAATGAACACAAGAGCTATGTGCAAGGTGTCACTTGGGACCCTCTGGGGCAATACATTGCTACACTTAGTTGTGACCGGTAAGGTGGCTGAAATCTTCCCTTTTCTTCCTCTTCCAAGTAAATTCCTGATAATACTTAGTGGAGTTTACCCCACTTTTTAAAGTCAAAGTTCTAACCCCTCCCCTGTGTAATGGTACCTTACTCAGTCCCACAAGGATAATCTGTGAGCACCTCCCTCTGATGACGTGAATGAGATGGGAACCCATCGTGTATAGGAAAATAGTAAAGAAAAAAAAAAAGACTTGCAATTTATATAGCGCCCTTTCCGACCACCGGACCCCTCAAAGCGCTTTACAGCCAATGAAGTACAGCAATTGTCGATTATCCGTACACTGATCCAACGGGAAACTATTATAACAGGATTTTAAATTCTGTTGCTAACAAGTGAAAAGACAGCTCCAAATAATTTGGAAAAATCGCCTTCCAAACACTGCTCATTTGTATTTGCGCTCTCTCTCTCTCTCTCTCTCTCTCTCTCTCTCTCTCTCTCTCTCACACACACATTCTCTCTTGTATACACTCTCACTCACCGTAAAAATCACCCTCCTCTGCCCTTGCTTTGCTGGTGTGTGTGCGCGCGCTGCTGCAGCCACTGTCTCTCGCGGCCGCCGCTGACGTTGGGAACGGGGGCAGTGCCGGCACCGGGTTCCAGGCACAGAACCTGTACATGCATGCTGGTAATGTCCATCTTTTGTTACTGTTTGTAGCTGATTGTATTGATTCATTATTAATTTAGACAGGGGGATTAAATGTAGTATCTCCAAATTTGCGGATGACACTAAGTTGGGTGGCAGTGTGAGCTGCGAGGAGGATGCTATGAGGCTGCAGAGTGACTTGGATAGGTTAGGTGAGTGGGCAAATGCATGGCAGATGAAGTATAATGTGGATAAATGTGAGGTTATCCACTTTGCTGGTAAAAACAGAGAGACAGACTATTATCTGAATGGTGACAGATTAGGAAAAGGGGAGGTGCAACGAGACCTGGGTGTCATGGTACATCAGTCATTGAAGGTTGGCATGCAGGTACAGCAGGCGGTTAAGAAAGCAAATGGCATGTTGGCCTTCATAGCGAGAGGATTTGAGTACAGGGAGGTGTTACTACAGTTGTACAGGGCCTTGGTGAGGCCACACCTGGAGTATTGTGTACAGTTTTGGTCTCCTAACTTGAGGAAGGACATTCTTGCTATTGAGGAAGTGCAGCGAAGGTTCACCAGACTGATTCCCGGGATGGCGGGATTGACATATCAAGAAAGACTGGATCAACTGGGCTTGTATTCACTGGAGTTCAGAAGAATGAGAGGGGACCTCATAGAAACGTTTAAAATTCTGATGGGTTTAGACAGGTTAGATGCAGGAAGCATGTTCCTAATGTTGGGGAAGTCCAGAACCAGGGGTCACAGTCTAAGGATAAGGGGTAAGCCATTTAAAATCGAGATGAGGAGACATTTCTTCACCCAGAGAGTGATGAATCTGTGGAATTCTCTACCACAGAAAGTTGTTGAGGCCAATTCACTAAATATATTCAAAAAGGAGTTAGATGTAGTCCTTTCTACTAGGGGGAATCAAGGGATTTGGCGAGAAAGCAGGAATGGGGTACTGAAGTTGCATGTTCAGCTATGAACTCATTGAATGGCGGTGCAGGCTCGAAGAGCCGAATGGCCTACTCCTGCACCTATTTTCTATGTTTCTATTAAAGCTTTAACTTTAAAATGTAGACTCACCCTAGCGGAAAAATCGTTTACCCGGAATAGCCCAATCCCCAAGTGACCGGGATAATCGAGAGTTGCCTGTACTTTTGGAGTGTAGTCAGTGTTGTAATGTGGGAGTTGTAATTTGCAGTGGGTGCTCTATCCTCATTTCAATGAGAGCATTTTCTTATTTTTTTTTCCCACCTATTTTCTTTGCTCTCCTCTCTTGAAGGAGTCTGGTTCCAGAGATGTGCAGGCTACCCTTTGGTACTTTGTGGCTATTTTGCCATACGAGCATTGATAACGCAAGCAGGCTGTTTGATTGAGTTGGGGGGCAGGGAGCAACTCTGTCTGATACCGTTCTCATCAAGCGTTGTCACATGCACTTCCAGCAAGAAGGAACTGGACAGCGATCAGGACTGAGAGCCCTGCTCACTTTAATGCTCCCTAAGTTAAGGGTACTGTGACTATTATGACTCCCCTAATGCCGCTTTGGTTCAGATCACCTAACACTACAGAACAGCGATAGAGCCTAGAATCTTCCTGGCATGTGTGGGGATGTTTGAGCAGTAAAGGTATGGTAGTCTGCCTAGAACTGACGAGGCAAAAGTGAATGGCATCTTGAGGATATATTTTTGACCATCCCAGTCCATTCAGAGATTTTTTTTTTAAAAAGGGTTTATTTTCTGATTTTCCTCCCCCTCCCCTCATCCCTGGGTAATGTTTATTATGATCTTCATGTTTTTGGATTTTATTCTTCTGATTAGTTAGATAACTGACAAGTGTGGGTTTGAGCCTTCACTGAGTTGACTGTAGGTACCTGAAACACCTCAGGTACAGCTTGGTAATCAACACAACTCGCCATAAAATATGGGATTATTGCCACCACCCTCCTGAACACAAACCTCCCCCATTTGAATCTTGGCTGCTCGAGTTGGAGGTACAGAGTGCAATGTTCCTCTGAGTTATTTTTGGGATGCGCGGCCCCTTTAAGCGGCTGCACGGCCTGTTCACAGTTTCCCAATTGCGTGAAACATAACGTTGAAAAAGCCGGTCCCGGGTTGCCTGAGACCAGCAGAGAGCTGCGCAGCTTGCAGGGTACAGTGACAGAGTTGTCACCGGCATCCGCTTGCCTCTCCCAACATAGCTGTGCTGTGCACCAAGCCGTGGATATATGAGTGCGTGTTCCTAGTTCCAGCAGCGCTCATCTCACCTCCGAGCCTTTCTCATCAGCTATTCCTGGGGGAAGAACTATGTCGGGCCACTTGCAGTGTGTCAGACAGACATCCAGGTCTAAACTGTGTACCAGGCTTTCTTGTCACCTTAATTTAGTAAGGAGGTTTGACAAAGAGACGCACTCGCTGTGCAGCTGATTTCCCCCTCTCCAGGGTACTTAGTGATGGGTCAATGTATGCTGGTGTTCTCTCTTCCTGCATCTGTTTCCCCCTCTTGCCACAGATCCACCTTCAGTTTGGCCCTGGGTTTTACATTATTGCAAGCCTAGGCTTTCTGAACCATGAAGAAGAATGGTTTGAAGATGTATGTCGTATACAAAGAACAAACCGTGCTTTGATTGTGTTCTAATTGTCAATAATGTGAACGGTTGTACTTTATTAATTTAATAACACCAGTGAATTATATCCACCTGGCGTCTGAATAAGTGGCGCAGAGTCCTAGGCCCAGCCATCTTCGGCTGCTTACTCAATGACCTTCCCTCTACAATAAGGTCAACAGTGGGTGTGCACGCTGATGATTGCACAGTGTTCAGTGCTGTTCGCAACTTCTCAGATAATGAAGCAGTCCATGCCCACATGCAGCAAGAGCTGGACGACATTAAGGCTTGGGCTGATAAATGACCAGGAACGTTCGTGCCACACAAGTGCCAGGCAATGACCACCTCCAACAAGCGAGAGTCTAACCACTGCCCCTTGACATTCAACGGTATTACCATAGCTGAATCTTCCCTACCATCAACATCCTGGGGGTCACCATTGACCAGAACCTTAACTAGACCACATAAATACTGTGGCAACAAGAGCAGGTCAGAAGCTGGGTATTCTGTGGTGCCTCACCTCCTGACTCACCCAAAGCTTTTCCACCATCTACAAGGCTCAAATCACGAGTGTGATGGAATACTCTCCACTTGCCTGGATGAGTGCAGCTCTAGCAACACTCAAGAAATCCAACATCATCCAGGACAAAGCAGTCCGCTTGATTGGCACCCCATCCTCCACCTTAAATATTCACTCCCTCCACCACTGGTGTACCGTGGCTGCAGTGTGTACTATCTACAAGCTATACTGCAGCAACTTGCTATGGCTTCTTCGGCAGCACCTCTACCCCCCAAGGGCAGCAGGTGCATGGGAACACCATCGCCTGCAAGATCCCCTCCAAGTTACACATCGTCCTGACTTGGACATATATCGCCGTTCCTTCATTATCGCTGAGTCAAAATCCTGAAACCCCCTCCCTAACAGCACTGTGGGTGACCCTTCACCACAAGGACTGCAGTGGTTCAAGAAGGCAGTTCACCACCACTTCATCTCGAGGGCAATTATGGATGTGCAATAAATGCTGGCCTTGCCAGTGATGCCCACATCCCAGGAACGAATTAAGAAAAATGTTGATAATTGATCAGACAGTTTTTCCAAGATTTCCATTACCTGGTCAGCTTTGGTTTACCGAATATACGCTGAATTTTCTTTCACTTTTAATGCCCAAGTATTTCTATAATTCATAACCTGATATCCATGCAAAGTCAGTTTCAAAGCCACATTAATATCAGCGTAATTTGTGTGATTTTGCTGTGGAAAATAGCAGCAGTTTGAATATATTCATTTTTAATTGTCAGTGGACATAAATTTTATATTCATGATTTTATATGTAACAGTAATACAGTTCAAATTTCTGAGTAAATGTGAGGTATTTAAAGCATAACCATGGTCTCTTTTGTTTAACAGGGTGATGCGAGTGTACAGCACACAGACCAGGCGGGTAGCCTTCAATGTCAGCAAGATGACATCTGGTTGCGAGGGGGAGGTAAGTTATATTGTATGAGGTACTTGGCAAGAGAGGTGCTTTTTCCATAAATTCATCGTGCAGAGTCCTGTTAATGATGGCTAATTCCCTTTCTTTCCCCGGTCCCCCTCTGGCTGTGTGGCGCAATACGCGGCGATTGGAAGTGTGTTGTGATAGGGCGAGTAAGCTGCCTGTTTTGTTTCTTGGTGTGTCTCACTGCGCTGGACAGCACGGGTTTGAGCACCACTCTGTCTTTCCAAATCTGAGATTATTTCCTTTTGTTTCTATCCTTTGCTTTCTGCCCTCCAAATATCCCTCTCTTCGTGTTGCCGCATTTCGAGGTGCAGCTCCTGGTACAGGCCTCAAGCTCTCAATCCTCGGATCCATGGGGGAGAGTGCTGATAAGCTGACACTGTTTCAAGGGGCTTTCTTTTTCCTCTTTCTGGGGCTGTTTGGATGCTACACAATCTGCCTTTTTACCGCTGAAAGGTGTGAGTCTGTGGGGACCTCTTGTGGCAGAAAACTAGCACAGGAGCACTATAATATTGAATGGAGCATTCTGGTGAGTTTCAGGGCCTGAGCAAATTGATGTAATTTTTTCCTGAGACTCCCTTTGTTACACTGAGGGAGTGTTGCACTGTCCGGGGATAACTCCCCTGCTCTTCTTTGAAATAGTGCCACAGGATCTTTTACGTCCACCTGAGAGAGCAGGCGGGGCCTCGGTTTAACGTCGCATTCGAAAGGCAGCACCTCCGACAATGTAGCACTCCCTCACTACTGCACTGGAGTGTCAATCTAAATCTTTGTGCTCAAGTTCCTGGAGTGGGACTTGAACCCACAAGCTGCTGATTCAGAGGCAAGTATGCTACCCACTGAGCCATGACTGACACCTCAAATCAATATGATAATGGTTGGGATTACAAGCCACATTGCAGATTTTTGTTTTGTGCAGTCGCTGTACCAAAGCATCCATCATTGCAGCCCGAGGTAGGCACCACTAACTCCTCATGCCCCAGAGAATTGACTTCAAGGTCCTTGTGGTCATTTTCAACTCCCTCCGTGTCCCTGCCTATTTTTGTGATCTTCTCCTATACTGGTTTATTTATTGGTTCCTGCTCCTTTGGCTCCACCATTCATGTACGTATTGGCACATGCGGCGGAGCCTGGTCTCCAGTCGTCTTGGATCCCCTTGCCACTGGACCAAGACCGTGCTCTGTTAAGCTCGTGTGGTGGCTGTTGTGCAACGGCCACCCCACGTTAAAAGAATTCACCCACAGGCATCTTCCACCATTTAAAATGAGTTAATCACTCACCTGAGTACTCATTTTTAGTGTGGAAACAAGTCATCCTCGACCCGGGGGACTGCCTATAATTATGATGATCATGGCTGCTGCTTCAGACTGTGCCAAAACTCGGCTGCCCATGACCTAACTCGCACCAAGTCCTGCTCACCCATCATTCCTGTGCTCGCTGACCTCCATTGGCTCCCGGTTAAGCGACACTTTGATTTCAAAATTCTCCTCCTTGTTTACAAATCCCTATCTCTAATCTCCTCCAGCCTCTCAATCCCCCAAGATGTCTGCACTCCTCAAATTCTGCCCTCTTGAGCATCCCTGATTATAATCACTCAGCCATCGATGGACGTGCCTTCAGTTGCCTCAGCCCTAAGCTCTGGAACTCCCTCCCTAAACCTCTCCGCCTCTTTACCTCACTTTCCTCCTTCAAGACGCTTCTTAAAACCTATCTCTTGGACCATATTTTTGGTCACCTGCCGTCATTTCTTCTTATCTGGCTCATTGTCAAATTTATTTTTTTGCCTTATAACACTCCTGTGAAGTGCGTTAGGATGTTTTACTACGTTAAAGGCGCTATATAAATACACGTTCTTCATGTGTCCCCACCCTCTGTAAGCTCTTCCTCAATGGTCCAGAAATAGCTGGAGCGACGCATCTCCTGGCGAGCGTAGTGAATTGGATTTTTTTCATCTCTTCTTTCAGAATGTATTTTTGTACCGCAAATTGCTGGAAATGCAACAGGAGCACCTGGGGGGCCTCCTGATAAAGGATCTGTCTTATTAAAGAATGAAATTTAAGGATAGCAAAAGAAACAGGCATGATGGAGATGGAAATCGAGTGAATTAGAGTCAAATTAGATACAATAAGAGAAATAAGGAGAGGGAACGAAAGATTGGATTAAGAGAGAGAGAAAATAGAGACAGAAAGAAAAAGTAAGAAATAAACTTCCTAGAAACAATTTACTACCTGCAGGAGTGAGACGCCACAGTTTCAATTGTTTCCCTTCTGGGCCTCCAAGGTTGATTTTCAAGTCGGGGCCATTAGTCACGTCATTAACGGGGTCCTTGCAACATGAAATACCAGACCTAAATGATTGCAACGAGATTCAATCGTATTTACAGTGCAAATGGAGCCATTTTTTGACACTCAAAGGGAGGTTGCCAGCGAGCTACAGTTTCTGTGAGGCTAACGGAGGAGCGATTCAACTTGTCCAACCATTTGTGGTGTTCCGCAACTCGTGGTGTGTATCTCTTCCTTGCCACAAAGTGCTTGGTTCTTTACCCGTTAATAATGGCGGGCGCCTTGAACGCGCCATTATTTTTCCAGCAATTTCTAAGCTGTTATCTCTGCCACCTTCCTCCCTGGCTTCATAAGAATCCTAAAAATCCTTCCTTTTGACCATGTCCTGGCCCCCTCCTTAACCCCCTCTGCTCTGCTTGGTGTGCACTCGTTGTGTGAATTGTAATAAATGAGAAGTGCTATACAAATCTAACATTTGCTTGTTTGGAAACAGTTACTTCGGATTGTTCAATTGCTAGAATTGGAGTTCATTTATTCATTCATTCATGTTTTGTTTTGAACTAATCGCAGACCAAGAGCTATCGAATGTTTCACGATGATGGTATGAAATCGTTCTTCCGCCGACTCACCTTCACACCAGATGGTTCTTTGCTTCTCACTCCAGGTAAGCAGTTCTGCGACGCCTGTTCGGGCTTTGTAGAGTGATGGAAGAGAAGTTACTTCTACAATGTGCGTGAAATGCCCAAACAACTCTTTCAGATCTAGTTGCAGTACTTGTAGGTCTTTTATAGCCACTGTAATTTAATTCCATGTTCTTTTTTTTCATCATGGATTGGAAGACCTTTCTTTGATGGGTTAGTGATCAGATGCACCAGTTGGTGTGATATTGAGCCAGACAGTCTAGGAAAGTCCTGGTTTCAATTACGCCCTGGCCAGTGCTGAGGTACCTGATCTTAGCCAAGGCAGCAGTAGTGAGGGTGCAATTGCATTGGAGGATGCAATTGCATTGGAGGATGCAATTGCATTGGAGGATGAGAGGAGGTAAATATGCCAGGACTTCTGTTCCTAATGGCTTTACAATGACCTGTGTTGTAGACTGCATGTTTGTAGCTTTTAGACAGGTGCACTCCCCCCCACACCCCACACACACAACTAGCCTGGAGACATTGACTACTTAGAGTCACACATGAAGTTTGCGCACTTGGGCACAGTGCTGGAGGGCTGCTTGCAGCTGTGGAACTGTACCCCAGTATAAATCAACGCCTTCTGGAGAGGAGGGAAGAAATTTGGGGGATGGGAGAAAGAAAAGGTTAAAGAGAATCTTCAATGGGTGTCGCAACTGATCCTGATTTGGTGAGCTATCTTGCTCAAAATGGCCTTTGGCTGACTTGCCAGTGCATAAACTTAACTGGACCAGCCACACACATACAGTGACAACAAGAGTGGGTCAGAGGCTGGATATTCTGCGGTGAGTGTCTCACCTCCTGACTCCCCAAAGCCTTTCCACCAGCTACAAGGCACAAGTCAGGAATACTCTCCACTTACCTGGATGAGTGCAGTTCCAACAATACTCTAAGCTTGACACCATCCAGGACAAAGCAGCCCCTTGATTGGCATCCCATCCATTACCTTAAATATTCATTCCCACCACCACTGGCGCACCGTGGCTGCAGTGTGTACCATCTACAGGATGCACTGCAGCAACTCGTCAAGGCTTCTTCGGCAGTACCTCCCAAACCCGCGACCTCTACCATCTAGAAGGACAAGGGCAGCAGGCGCATGAGAACACCATCCTCTGAAATTTCCCTCCAAGTTACACACCATCTTGACTTGGAAATATATCGTCGTTCCTTCATCGTCGATGAGTCAAAATCCTGGAACTCCCTCCCTAGCAGCACTGTGGGAGTACCTTCACCGCAAGTACTGCTGCGGCTCACCACCACCACCTCTAGGGCAATTGGGGATGGGTAATAAATGCTGGCCTTGCCAGAGACGCCCACATCCCAGGGACTTTAAAAAAAAAAATCTGCAGAATAGGAAGTGCAAGCTGCTGGAATGTCATCCTGCAGTCATTTAGAGGAGGAACAACATAGCACAAAGTTATTCGTAAACAATAACCGAATGATGTTGAGGGTTTTGTGGAATGCTTAATCACCAGTAAGCACCGGTTCACAAAACGTCAAATGCCAGATTGGAGCATTAAAAGACTGCTTTGAATTATAAAGCAGTTTTATTTACAGGTGCCCTACAAAGGATGTGTACACAATTTTTAAAGCCGTAAGCAGCATTCAGCAACTATCGAACTCTCAAAAGGTGGGTACAGTGACTCGGGCTCCCCTAAAGTTGCTGCCTCACCCAGCACTGGCCTACACTCCCAGACTTCCCTACACCATTTCCACAGCCTGTTGTCTCAGTCACATGACTGTCATGACGCAAACTAAGTTCCTCTACGGAAGGTCTGCAGCATATGTTACAGAACTTTTAGCAACCAGCAGATGGTAGCATTCTTCTCTTGGCTTGTAATGGTAATAAGGGCTGATGACCATGTTGTATGCAACAAAATTAAGATTTGTAATTCAAAGTTCTAAGATAACAGGCATGGCTTAAAAAGGTGTCAGCAAAACGTTGTAAACTAATAATCACTGCAATCACAATGCTTTGGTGATGGAGGATACATTTCCTTTCAGGAGACTAGGGATGAAGTGCTGGTAAACATCCTGAGAGAGTCAATGAATGTTGAAGGTAGCACCAGATTAGAAACCAGCTGCAAAGTACTCCAAGTCAAGAAAGCAGATAAATCTAATCCTGGCAACTACAGACTCCTCAGATTAAAATCTGTATCTGCTAAAATGATGGAATCGATTTTCAGAAACAAGTGTAAGGAGTACTTTAATGGAATAATCTGATAAATGCAAGTCAACCTAGGCAGAGAAGGGAAGATCTTCCTTAACTCACCTTGGGTTTCTTTTTGCGGAAGTGACACCCGAAGTGGACATTGGAGGCTATATGCTATGGCATATTCAGATTTCGAAAAAAAATAATTGATAAAGTTCTTGCAGAAAGTGAAGGCAGTGAGAAGTTGAGGTAAAACCCTGGCCACGGATCTGGACTGGGCTGAAGGAAAGAAAGAAGTGGATACTGGATAAGGAAGTGGTGCCAGGAGGGAGAAGTACTGAGGTCTGGTGCTGAGGCCCCTACTGTTCCTAATCTACAATACTGATTTAGACTTCAGAACCCAATGTGAACTGGTCAAGTTCACAGATGATGGGGTACAGTTGAAGGATGAAGCAGCCAGGAACCTACAAAAGAAATAAGATAATAGCAATTGGGTAAATTACTGATGGATGAAGGTCAGTACAGATAAGTGTGAAGTACAGCACATTAACAGGAAAACTAGACACTGTGTGTACACTAGGGATGATGTAGAAATAGCCATAGTTTCAATAGAAAGGGATGTGAGTGTGAACATAAGAATTAGGAGCAGGACATTTGGCCCCTCGAGCCTGCTCCGCCATTCAATAAGATCATGGCTGATCTACCTCAGCTCCACTATTCTGCACTATCCCCATATCCTTTGATTCCCTTAATATCCAAAAATCTATCGATCTCTTTCTTGAATATGCTCAACAACTGAGCCTCCGCATCCCTCTGGGGTAGAGAATTCCAAAGATTCACCACCCTCTGAGTGAAGAAATTTCCTCTCATTATTCTGAGACTGTGACTCTTGGTTCTAAACTCCCCAGCCAGGGGAAACATTCTCCCTGCATCTACCCTGTCAAGTCCTGTAAGATAGCCCTGTGTGATAGATTTGGCTCTTAACATGTTAAATCACTGTTGAGCAGCATTAAACAAACTTAATAGATTGTTGAACCTTGTTTGGTCACTAGAGGATCAGTTGGAAGCCATCATGGTAAAACTATACAGTGCCTTGATCACCTTGAGTACTGCGTTTAGTTTTGGCCGACAAGACGTGAGGGAAACATTTAAGCCATGCAGGCAGAACACAGCAGAGCCATAAAGTTGATGCTGGTGTCAAAACAATTGAATCACTATGAGCAAAGAGTGGGGAAACTGGGGCCTCTTCAACCTTGAAAGAAATTGACTTAGAAAAGATCTTATTAAAAATATTAACTGGTACAGATAGACTGATTCTGGCATAATACCTCAAGATATGCCAGGATACTAGAACAAAGGGCCATGAGTTAAGGTTTATTGAAGGGAATGATGCCAGGATCAGCTTCTTATTGATCAGAATAGGGTAACGAAGGCAAAATCTTTGGTCTCAGCTGGAGAATGGAATACTAGGGGGTAGAAAATGGTATGTATTGCTGCCGTCTTTCGGGCTTAAAATGGGAGCAGAGCATAGCAATTAGACAGTGGAATGGCCTATGCCTAAAGGCAAAGAACAAAAAGGGCCATTGTACAGCAAAATTCTAAAAGGACAAAGGGTGTTAAAAAAACAAGCCTGAAGTCTTTGTGTCTTAATGCAAGGAGTATCCGCAATAAGGTGGATGAATTAACTGTGCAAATAGATGTTAACAAATATGATGTGATTGGGATTATGGAGACGTGGCTCCAGGATGATCAGGGCTGGGAACTCAACATCCAGGGGTATTCAACATTCAGGAAAGATAGAATAAAAGGAAAAGGAGGTGGGGTAGCATTGCTGGTTAAGGAGGAAATTAAGGCAATAGTTCGGAAGGACATTAGCTTGGATGATGTGGAATCTATATGGGTAGAGCTGCAGAACACCAAAGGGCAAAAAACGTTAGTGGGAGTTGTGTACAGACCTCCAAACAGTAGTAGTGATGTTGGGGAGGGCATCAAACATGAAATTAGGGGTGCGTGCAATAAAGGTGCAGCAGTTATAATGGGTGACTTTAATATGCACATAGATTGGGTTAACCAAACTGGAAGCAATACGGTGGAGGAGGATTTCCTGGAGTGCATAAGGGATGGTTTTTTAGACCAATATGTTGAGGAACCAACTAGGGGGGAGGCCATCTTAGACTGGGTGTTGTGTAATGAGAGAGGATTAATTAGCAATCTCGTTGTGTGAGGCCCCTTGGGGAAGAGTGACCATAATATGGTGGAATTCTGCATTAGGATGGAGAATGAAACAGTTAATTCAGAGACCATGGTCCAGAACTTAAAGAAGGGTAACATTGAAGGTATGAGGCATGAATTGGCTAGAATAGATTGGCGAATGATACTTAAGGGGTTGACTGTGGATGGGCAATGGCAGACATTTAGAGACCGCATGGATGAACTACAACAATTGTACATTCCTGTCTGGCGTAAAAATAAAAAAGGGAAGGTGGCTCAACCATGGCTATCAAGGGAAATCAGGAATAGTATTAAAGCCAAGGAAGTGGCATACAAATTGGCCAGAAATAGCAGCGAACCCAGGGACTGGGAGAAATTTAGAACTCAGCAGAGGAGGACAAAGGGTTTGATTAGAGCAGGGAAAATGGAGTACGAGAAGAAGCTTGCAGGGAACATTAAGACGGATTGCAAAAGTTTCTATAGATATGTAAAGAGAAAAAGGTTAGTAAAGACAAATGTAAGTCCCCTACAGTCAGAATCAGGGGAAGTCATAACTGGGAACAAAGAAATGGCAGACCAATTGAACAAGTACTTTGGTTCGGTATTCACGAAGGAGGACACAAACAACCTTCCGGATATAAAAGGGGTCGGAGGGTCTAGTAAGGAGGAGGAACTGAGGGAAATCCTTTTTAGTCGGAAATTGTGTTGGGGAAATTGATGGGATTGAAGGCCGATAAATCCCCAGGGCCTGATGGACTGCATCCCAGAGTACTTAAGGAGGTGGCCTTGGAAATAGTGGATGCATTGACAGTCATTTTCCAACATTCCATTGACTCTGGATCAGTTCCTATGGAGTGGAGGGTAGCCAATGTAACCCCACTTTTTAAAAAAGGAGGGAGAGAGATAACAGGGAATTATAGACCGGTCAGCCTGACATCGGTAGTGGGTAAAATGATGAAATCAATTATTAAGGATGTCATAGCAGTGCATTTGGAAAGAGGTGACATGATAGGTCCAAGTCAGCATGGATTTGTGAAGGGGAAATCATGCTTGACAAATCTTCTGGAATTTTTTGAGGATGTTTCCAGTAGAGTGGACAAGGGAGAACCAGTTGATGTGGTATATTTGGACTTTCAGAAGGCTTTCGACAAGGTCCCACACAAGAGATTAATGTGCAAAGTTAAAGCACATGGGATTGGGGGTAGTGTGCTGACATGGATTGAGAACTGGTTGTCAGACAGGAAGCAAAGAGTAGGAGTAAATGGGGACTTTTCAGAATGGCAGGCAGTGACTAGTGGGGTACCGCAAGGTTCTGTGCTGGGGCCCCAGCTGTTTACACTGTACATTAATGATTTAGACAAGGGGATAAAATGTAGTATCTCCAAATTTGCGGATGACACTAAGTTGGGTGGCAGTGTGAGCTGCGAGGAGGATGCTATGAAACTACAGAGTGTCTTGGATAGGTTAGGCGAGTGGGCAAATGCATGGCAGATGAAGTATAATGTGAACAAAGTGGATAACCTCACATTTAGTGGTAAAAACAGAGAGACAGACTATTATCTGAATGGTGACAGATTAGGAAAAGGGGAGGTGCAAAGAGACCTGGGTGTCATGGTACATCAGTCATTGAAGGTTGGCATGCAGGTACAGCAGGTGGTTAAGAAAGCAAATGGCATGTTGGCCTTCATAGCGAGGGGATTTGAGTACAGGGGCAGGGAGGTGTTGCTACAGTTGTACAGGGCCTTGGTGAGGCCACACCTGGAGTATTGTGTACAGTTTTGGTCTCCTAACCTGAGGGAGGACATTCTTGCTATTGAGGGAGTGCAGCGAAGGTTCACCAGACTGATTCCCGGGATGGTGGGACTGACCTATCAAGAAAGACTGGATCAACTGGGCTTGTATTCACTGGAGTTCAGAAGAATGAGAAGGGACCTCATAGAAACGTTTAAAATTCTGACGGGGTTAGACAGGTTAGATGCAGGAAGAATGTTCCCAATGTTGGGGAAGTCCAGAACCAGGGGTCACAGTCTAAGGATAAGGGGTAAGCCATTTAGGACCGAGATGAGGAGGAATTTCTTCACCCAGAGAGTGGTGAACCTGTGGAATTCTCTACCACAGAAAGTTGTTGAGGCCAATTCACTAAATATATTCAAAAAGGGGTTAGATGAAATCCTTACTACTAGGGGGATCAAGAGGTATGGTGAGAAAGCAGGAATGGGGTACTGAAGTTGCATGTTCAGCCATGAACTAATTGAATGGCGGTGCAGGCTAGAAGGGCCGAATGGCCTACTCCTGCACCTATTTTCTATGTTTCTATGCGTAGGTCTTGGTTCCACTGCTAAATTCACGGGACTCAGCATTAAGCCCCTTGAATATGTAAATTAGGGACTTCTTGCCTGTTAAAGGACCACTTCTCAAAATTAGTCAGCAATGAGCGAGGCAGGCATTGGACACCTCCCGACTTCACAGGCGTTGCAATCCACCCCCACGATTGCCGTTTCCCAAATTCCCCCCTTCCAGGACTTACCTGAGGGCCTCTGTCCGGAGTCACAGCGTCCTGACATTGAGCTGCTGGGGGGAGAGGGTTGCGAGGCTTGCTTCTCCTGAGCAGTGATTGGAGAATCTGGCGTGCACGGCAACCCTCCTGATTTCTGGAAAATGAAGAGTTTCACAAATCAGGTGGACTGATCTCGGTGTCAGATTCTCTGAGCCGTTTGCTCATAGTGAGGCTCAATGCAGGGATTGAAGCCTTGCAAAAGCAGCTCATTTTTGTGTTTGAATAACGTTTCTTACAATGTTGTAAGAGGATTTGTGTCAGAGTTTACTGCTTTGATTACTTTGATTTTTTTTTTACTGCAGATTAAATTGGCATGTTTTTTTTTCAGTGTGCATGTTTAAATTTGTCTTCCCACCTTGGAGCAAATTTTTGTGTTACCAACAGAACTTAGTTTTAGAAACTTGTGATTATGGATAGGCTTGTTCAAAAGTCCACGGCATTCTAATCACTGTTGGTCCAAAACTGTGCTGTACATTACTGTGCGCGCCCACCGAGTGCCAAACTGTAGCAGCTTGGAGCAAAACTCTGCCAAGTGGGTCACGTTCGCAAATCAATCGCAGGCCATTCATCCTCAAACACACAAGGGGAGGGCAGCTGGGACTTTGGAGTACGGCAATAGGAAGCAACGACGTGCTGTGGTGCCATCTCTTCGGACAACGACCATACCACAAGTGGTGCAAATAAACATTGTAGAAGATTCTGCAGCAAATGCTGCTGGAGGCAGACTCTCCTGCGCAAGAATTTCTACAAACCCTTGTCAAAAACTGTGGGGGGCTGTACCTCCTGCACAGCCAATGAGAAACTCCTCATGTGCATTTGGCAGAGGGAGAGGAGGTGCAAGGGAAGCTTGCAGTCAAAAAAGGATTCATCATTATTAATGAAACAAATGATAATGGGTGGAAGAAATACTCTTGACATTGTAGCTGCCTCTGTGGAGATAGACAACACTGGATGGGTAGGTCCATCTCAACTAGGAAAGGCGTTTCTATCAACCATTATGTACAAAGCTGTTGCACAGATCATTCCTGTTTTAATTAAATGAAATTTCACTTGAAGGTGCAGTGGTATATTATACGTAGAATTCTTTATACATGGGAAACAAATTGCGAATCTGTGTAAGGGATCACAGCCCAACTGTATCTATAATCATTAGTCTTGCACATGTCATGGACCTTGTTGCTGCTCTTGAGAAATCTGTCCAGGTAACCTGAAGATGTTTGCGTTGTTTGCACTGCCAAGTATTACCAATTTGGCTGATGCAGAGTGGAGCTTCAACATACAACAGGCACTGCTCTCGGGAGAAGGACGCTCTCCAAGGACAGCGCTGGAATGTTAGTGTTCCTTTGTTTCAATGCCGAATAAAAATAAGCTGGCCTTTCGTGGGAAGAAAAGTGCTTTTGGACTGAGCACAAAAAGTTGTTGAGATAAATTGACTGAGTGCTTAAATTTAAATCATTGCGACTGCACTTTTAAAAAATTTGATTAATAGTTGATTGCAGGAATAGTTGAGTTAATGTTTGATGGTATTAATAGTTGAAATGATTTTTAATAAAAATTGCTGTTACACTTTTTGTAAATATGTTCAGAGGCAGAATACGCTGCAGTGTACTACAGAAATTTACATTCTTATGCCACAGAATTTGGTTTGGCTTAAGCTGTAAAAATAGTTTGTGTATATGGGACTGTAATCCTCTTCTTCCACCGAGTTCCCACTCCCTTCCCCCAATGTACCCAGGATATGCTTTGGTAATAGTTATGTATGGCCACTTGTAGAACAGTCATTTTACAGCAATCAAGAAGCAAAGACTGTTTATTTTTTGCTTTGCTTAACTTGCTGGTGCTCCAGAACGGTGAATTCTCTGTTACAGAATAAATATTTAGGCAGCTGCCGGTCTAATCAGCAGAGCAATTGAGTAGTAATGCCGTCATAATTAAAATTACAAAGAATTTGGCACCTTTTTGGTATGGCTGCCTTTTGCTTTTTTGAAGGACAATATTAAAGCTTGGAAGCAGCTAGAAGAAAGGGGAATGCAAAATTAAAACTGTGCTACAGTTTGTTTCTTTCAACGATAAATACCTATTCATAAATCTGCCATAATGAATTAATTCTGTGTAGTTGTACTTGTTGGCTTTCTTACTCCACTTTAACATTATCCAATATTTCAGAACACGCTGGGAGTTGTGTGCAAATTTGTCTGTTCATTAGAATGATTCCGGAACGAATCATTTCTGAAAGCAATTTCACATTTGTATTTACTGTTTGAGTTAAATTAACTGCAGAAGTAGAAACAGAAAGTGCTGGAAATACAAAGAAAAGATGGGTTAACTACTCTGGTGGGATCTGGTCCTAAAAAGTTAGCCCCTCTCTCTTTCAGAGGCCTGAGACTTGTGCACTTCCAACATTCTCTGTTCAGCTTTTGCATTTCATTTTTATCTTGACCCAAAGAACCTTACAGTGTCAGCCATGGCTCAGTGGGTAGCATCCTCGCCTCGTGAGTCAGAAGGTTGTGGGTTCAAGTCCCACTCCAGGGACTTGAGCACTTAAATGTAGGCTGACACTCCAGTGCAGTGCTGAAGGAGTGCTGTACTGTTGGAGGTGCCGTCTTTCGGGTGAGACGTTAAACCGAGGCCCTGTGTGCTCTCAGGTGGACATAAAAGATCCAGTGCCACTATTTTGAAGATGAGCTAGTTTACTGGCCAATATTTATCCTCAATTAACATAACAAAACAGATTATCTGGTCATCACAATACTGTTTGTGGGAGCTTGCTGTGCGTAAAATTGGCTGCCGCGTTTCCCACGTTACACTCCAAAAAGTACTTTGTTGGCTGTAAAGTGCTTTGAGACGCCCGGTGGTCGTGAAAGGCGCTATATAAATGTAAGTCTTTTTCTTTTTTCTCACTGGTTTGTACTTCCTGTTTCAGCTGGCTGCGTGGAAGCTGGAGAAAATGTTACTAATACAACATATGTGTTTTCCAGAAAAAACTTGAAAAGGTAGGGGCTTGCTTTATTATTACAATGTTGGATATTTGCTTGAAATTTGTGAGGTAACTTAATAAAAGTATCTCTCTTTCTGAAGGCCCGTTGCCCACCTGCCTTGTCCTGCTAAGGCCACTCTGGCTGTTCGTTGCTGCCCGATATATTTTGAATTAAGGCAACATAAAGTAGAAGGTGAGTCTGATAAAGCAGTATGGGCACTAATTGACGGGATCTGATTTTGGTCAGATATCTAGTCCGATATAATTGTAATATATTAAATTTTTTTCCCTTTATTGCTTCCCTCGACAATTTTCTCCTTACTGTCAAGATACCTGCGCTCCTCAAATTCTGCCCTCTTGAGCATCCCCCATTCTAATTGCTCTACCATTGGTGGCCGTGCCTTCTGTTGCCTAGGTTCCAAGCTCTGGAACTCCCTGCCTAAACCATCTCACCTCTCTACCTCTCTTTCCGCCTTCAAGACGCTCCTTAAAACCTACCTCTTAAGCTTTTGGTCGCCTGCGCTCATTTCTTATTTGCCTCGGTGTCGAGGCTGCCGCGTTTCCTATATTACAACAGTGACTACACTCCAAAAAAAGTACTTCATTGGCTGTAAAGCTCTTTGGGACGTCCGGTGGTCGTGAAAGGCGCTATATAAATACAAGTCTTCTTTCTTCTAAAATCATGGAAGCCTTTTCATGTAATTATTATTGTTCTAATAATGTATTCAGAAAGTGTACAGGTACTCGATCAGCGAGTAACATTCCTGGAAAGCATGAAGTAAATGAGTAGAATCTGGATATTGCACAGCAGGTCAGGAAGAGAAAGATTTGTTAATATTTCTGGTTCGTCCCTTCACCAGCACTGATGCTTGGCTGGCCTGTGCATTTTCAGTATTTACTGCTTTTATTTGAGATAGTTAGTGCTTGATTTATTTATGCAAAGAAGTTTTTCGAAACCTATCTTTACTAGAACAATTATTCTCCATCCCCCAACAAAATTATAACCCAAGTTTTCGTGTTTAGGTGAGTCACCTAAGAAAATGAACATGTTGAATTTGCCATATCGACTGGTGTTTGCTGTAGCTTCTGAAGATTCCATACTCTTGTATGATACACAACAAACGGTACCCTTTGGTTACATCTCAAACATCCATTATCACACCCTGAGTGATATAACATGGTAAGGAAAGGTTTACAACGGAAACTCTCTCTGTGTGCAATTGCATAGAATTTTGTTTATATTGCTTTTGAATCCCAGCCTACTGCACATCACGAGATTACAAGATGTGATTTGCATTAATAAGGATTTTCAGACTATTTAATATTATCCTTTCGTAATGCCTGACCTTCCAGCTTCCCATTACAGCATTCTTGAATGAAGGTAGTGTCCTGGCCTCAACCAGCCTTCTCGGCCACCTGTTCAGCGGTAAATCGCCCTCTGTAAAAATCTATTCCTGGTGTCTGTTCAACTGTGCCCTTCACAACGTTGAGCTTGTGCCCTTTCCGCTGCATCTAATTATTATTATGGGTTCACTTTAAGCATTATATGCGTCTACGAGGCTCCTCTGCAATGTCTCTTTTTGAAGCTTAAAGACCGGTCGCTTATTTAGGTGTAAACCTTGTCCACCTCTCTTGGTCACTCAGTGGTAAAGTACTTCTTGACGCCTGTCCTAGACTTCCTTTCACAACCTTGAACTTGTGCTCCCTCGCCCACCTGCCTTGAAAATCTGAAAATATTGTTTCGGCTTTACTTAGATAAATGTCATCTATCTTTAAGATCTCCTCTTAGATGTTACTTGGTGTTGTGAGAAGAGATGAAAGGAAGTGGTCTGATGATGGAAAATGGTTATAGAATGAGCTGGTTGTGTATTTCCTGATATTGAGGTGAATTGTTTGCGTGAATCCTATTACACTTGTGTTGATTATTTTGCCAATCGTGCATGTTTAATGTCATTAAATAAGTAAGGAAACTACTTTAAAAAAAAAAAATAATAATAATAATTAATTAATTTTAAAAAGTAATTTAGGCTAACTTATGACCACAATTTGGAATGTATATCCTATCTACTGGAAATGTTGATGAGATTTTTTTTTCAGAATCATAGTTTTAAATTGTATGTTGCCTGAAAGTAGTCCAAATGACTTTCATTCAAGTTTGCATATTCCCTCACCCTGCCCCACACTTGTTTTGCGAGCATTTCATCTTCCAACCTCGCATCAGGCGGGGCATCCAATCTCCACTGTGAACGTGTAACCTTCTTGCAGACTCTCTTATTTGCCACTTTCTAAGTAATCATTGATCTTAGATGATTCGTCTGTCTGCAGGTTTTTAGGTTTTAGTTGTCTTTCCGTCCCTTAAGGGATGAGGCGCCCCTGAAATTGCAGCCAAGATTGGGAACTTGCCATGTGGGGTGTGGTGAGCACAAGGGCTGCGCCCTACCACCGCATTAGTACGTCAACCTGAGCTTCCCATGGGAGTGTGTGTCCTTCGCTCTTGAGGAGTACGAAGTGAAATTTAATGACGAATTTTAGGATCAAATGGGAATTGTTCTTATTTTCAATTCTTAAAAAATTAATTTGACCAGGGGTTGTTTGTGAGAATATTTTATTTTTTATTAACTGACAATTGAATATGTACTTTGGGAAGTTCCTTGTGGAATTTTTAGTTGAGTCTCTAAGCAGGACTGGCTTTTAACTGAGAAATATCCTGTTTTCTCTTCTCCCCACCCCCTCTCCACCCATTGTTGAGTTATATACATTTTAAATGGACAGTTTCTGAGGAAAGTTGCTGAAATTCTTGCTGACGTGTATCATTCAAATCCTTTCAACTAGGTCGAAAGATGGGACTTTCCTCACCATATCGTCCACAGATGGATACTGCTCCTTTATCACGTTTGAGAAAGATGAATTGGGTGTCCCTCTGAAAGAAAAGCCAGTGCTTTCCATGCAGATCCCGAGCATCTCCGAAAAAAAACTGAAGAAGGGTCAAGCAAACAGGATGACCCCTATAACCCCAAAACAACCCGAGTGCAGCACTGCCAGCAGGAACGTGGATCAAAATGACTCTCCTACCCCTACTCGACTGAAAGCACCTGGTGCAACCGCTAAAGAGTCCCCCAGTACTCCTCTCGCCACCAAAGTTTCTCCAACCTTGTCGGACACAAAACCTCTCCAGGCTGCTGCTCGGGGCAATAAAGCCTCTCAGTTCAGGAGGATCACTTTGAACACGCTGGAGGCTTGGAGCAAACCCAGCACTGCCCCGGCGCCCAGGTAAAGTTGAACCTCGGCTCAATTGACAAACCATTAATCGTAACACTCCACTGCTCTTGTGCTTACTTCTCTCAAGTTCTTCTTTACTTCCTGTTAATGTCAACCACTCGAAAGAGTCTCTGGAGATTTCTGTTATGCGAAAGGCAAAATATAAATCTAAGTGTTAGATTGCCATTTATGTCCAATCCTGATCTTAGCTGGAGGGGGGAGGGGCAAAGGCAAGATGCATAACAGAGAGGTGCAGTCCAGTTCTGCTGCTCACAGTGTGATGCATGATAGCATGCGAAGAATCAAAGTTTCTTACCTGCCTCCTATAGCCTAGGGAATAAAACTACTGAATTGTGATAATGACTTAACATACCATTTGCTTTCCTCCTTGCTTGCTGTACTGCCTGTTAACTTTCAATGATTTGTGTACAAGGACACCCAGGTCCCTCTGAATACCAACATTTCCCAATCCCTCCTTTAAAAAATATTTTGCTTTCCTATTTTTCCTACCAGAGTGGATAACTTCACATTTCTCCACATTATATTCGATCTGCCATGTTCTTGCCCATACACTTAAATATATCCCTTTGCAGCATCTTTGTGTCCTCCTCACAACTTGCTTTCCCACCTCGCTTTGTATCATCAGCAAACTTGGATACATTACACTCGGTCCCCTCATCTAAGTCATTAATATAGATTGTAAATAGCTGAGGCCCAAGCACTGATCCTTGCGGTACCCCACTAGTTACAGTCTGCTAACCTGAAAATGACTTGTTTATTCCTACTCTGTTCTAACCGTTAACCAATCCTCAATCCATGTTAGTATATTACCCCCAACCACATGAGCCCTAATTTTGTGTAATAACCTCTTGTGTGGCACCTTATTGAATGCTTTTTGAAAATCCAAATACACTACATCATCTGGTTTCCCCCTTATCTACCCTGCTAGTTACAACCTCAAAAAACCTCGAGATTTGTTAAACACAATTTCCCTTTCATAAATCCACGTTGACTCTGCCCAATCAAATTATGATTTTCTAAGTGCTCAGTTGCCATGTCCCTAATAATAGATTCTAACCTTTTCCCTGCTACTGATGTCGGGCTGACTGGTCTATAGTTCCCTGTTTTCTCTCTCTCTCCCTCCTTTCTTGAATAGCGGTGCTACATTTGCTGCCTTCCAATCCTGGGGACCATTCTAGAATCTAGGAAATTCTGGAAGATCGAAACCAATGCATCCACTATTTCTGTAGCCACCTCTTTTAAAACCCTAGGATGTCGGCCATCAGGTCTGGAGATTTGTTGGTTTTAGTTCCATTAATTTCTCCTGTATTATTTCTTTACTAATACTAATTTCTTTAAGTTCCTCATTTGCACTAGACCCTTGGTTCCCCACTATTTCTGGGATGCTTTTGTGTCTTCTGTGAAGACAGATACAAAGTATTTGTTTAATGTCTCAGCCATTTTCTTAGTCCCCATTATAATTTCCCCTGTCTCTGCCTGTAAGGGACCCATGTTTACTTTCGCCAATCTCTTCCTTTTTGCATAGCTATAAAAGCTTTCTCTTTTTATATATCTCTTGCTAGTTTACACTCATTCTATTTTCTCTCTCTGTGTCAATTTCTTGGTCATCCTTTGCTGAATTCTAAAATCCTCAGGCTTACTACTCTTCCTTTAAACTAATGCTATCTTTAACTTCTTTTGTTAGCCATGGTTGGACCATTTTTCCCGTAAGGTTTTTATTCCTTAAAGGAATGAATATTCATTGCGAATTTTGAATTATTTCTTTCAATATTTGCCATTGCAAATGTACCGTCATATCTTTTAATGTAGTTTCCCAATCTGCCTTGGGCAGCTCGCCGCTCTTAACTACGTAATTTGCTTTGTTTAGATTTAAGACCCTAGTTTCGTACTTAACGAAATCACTTTCGAACTCAAATTCTATCATATAATCGCTTTTCCCCAAAGGCACCTTTACTACAATGTTATTAATTAACCCTGCCTCATTGCACAATACTAGATCTAAAATAGCCTGTTCCCTAATTGGTTCCCCCGACATACTGATCTAGAAAATGATCTTGAATGCATTTCATGAACTCATCATCCACATCATTACTGTAAATTTGGTTTGCCCAGTTTATATGAAAATTAGTGTCCCCCATGATTTACTGTATTATCATTGTTACATACACTTCTAATTTCCTGATTTACACTGTGCCCGACACTACAACTACTGTTAAAGGGCCTACAAACTACTCCCGCCAGTGTTTTCTGTTCCTTGTTGTTTCTTAGCTCCACCCAAGCTGTTTCTACATCTTGATTTTTCAAAGCCAAGATCCTTTCTATCCACTGTCTTTATCCCATCCTTTATCAGCTCCGTTGGGCAGGCCACATCATCCGCATGCCCGACACGAGTCTTCCAAAGCAAGCGCTCTACATGACAAGCGAACCCCAGGTGGGCAGAGGAAATGCTTCAAGGACACCCTCAAAGCCTCCTTGATAAAGTGCAACATCCCCACCGGCACCTGGGAATCCCCGGCCAAAGACTGCTCAAAGTGGAGGACGAGCATCTGGGAGAGCGCTGAGCACCTCGAGTCTCGTCGCCGAGAGCTTGCAGAAAACAAGCACAGACAGCGGAAGGAGCATGCGGCAAACCAGACTCCCCACCTACCCTTTCCTTCAACCACTGACTGCCCCGCCTGTTACAGAGACTGTAATTCCTGTATTGGACTGTACAGCCACCTGAGAACTCGCTATTAGAGTGGAAGCAAATTTTCCTCGATTTCGAGGGACTGCCTATGATGATGGTACCTTTAGCTTGAACTTTTTTCTATTTTTCCCTGATGTCACAGTCACTATTGCCCTATTACCTTTGTTCAGCTCTCTGTCCCATCCTGACCCACTATGCTTAATTTTACCCAAATCGCTGCACTGCTCTACAGCCTTGACATTTCTCTTATTTTTTAATTCACTCTTTCCTGAATCCTCCCACACTCTCTTCATTAGTTTAAAGCCCTATCTACCGCTCTAGTTATTCGGTCTTGAAGTTATTTTGTGTGTTTTGTGATGGTCAGCTGGGTGTCCTGTGCTTTGTATTTCTGGGTACTTTTAGTGAAATGCTTTATGGCTCTTTTCTAGGCGAATCTCACTGACATCTACACCAACAGTAACCCAAGCAGAAAAAATAGTACATGGTGAGTATGTGATTCCCGTTGGCCATCAACCAACCGAACTCCAAGCGTGGTCTTTATCAATTAAACTCTAATTTGCATTCCTAAAAAACATTTAACACAAAATAAGAAATCCAGAGGTGTCTATAAAGACACCAGTAGGTAAAGGTATGTGAGTGAATACCAATAGAGGCTGGTTTCTGTTAGACACAAACGACTACTGGGTATAGAGCTCACTCTAATCTCCATTGTCATTGGTGTCTAAGGACAGATAGTGGACATTGTACAGTTTCTGATATCGCTCACATCCCAAGTTATGTGACTGTTCTCTTTATTCCATCACTTGCTATTTTCTATATTTCAAAAAAAAATTATGGAGCCAGTCTAATCAGAAGAGGGAAAGGGATAGACCGAGTAATTACAGGCCAGTCAGCCTACCCTCAGTGGTGGGAAAATTATTGGAAAAAATCCCGAAGGACAGGATAAATCTCCACTTAGAAGGGCACTGATTAATCAAGGTCAGTCAGCACGGCTTTAAGGGAAGGTCGTGTCTGACTAACTTGATTAAATATTTCGCGGTGGTAACCAGGAGGGTTGATGAGGGCAGTGCGTATGATGTAGTCTATGTGGATTTTAGCAAAGCTTTTGATGAGGTTCCACATGGCAGACTGGTCACAAAAGTAAAAATCCAGGGCAAAGTGGCAAGTTGCATCCAAAATTGGCACGGAGGCAGGAAGCAAAGGGTAATGGTTGATGGGCATTTTTGCGACTGGAAGGATGTTTCCAGTGGGATTCCGCAGGGCTCAGTACTAGGTCCTTTGCTTTTTGTGATTTACATCAATGATCTAGACTTGAATATAGGGGGTATGATGAAGAAGTTTGCAGATTATACTAAAATCGGCTGCGGTTGATAATGAAGAGGAAAGCTGCGGACTGCAGGAAGATACCAATGTACTGATCAGGTGGGCAGAACAGTGGCAAATATAGTTTAATCCAGAGAAGTGTGAGGGAATGCATTTTGGAAGGGCTAACAAGGAAAGGGAATACACATTAAATGGTAGGATACTGAGAAGTGTAGAGGAACAAAAAGATCTTGGAGTGCATGTCCACAGATCCCTGAAAGTAGCAGGCCAGGTGGATAAGGTGGTTAAGAAGGCCTATGGAATGCTTGCCTTTATTAGCCAAGGCATAGAATACAAGAGTAGGGGGGAATTATGCTTCAACTGTATAAAACACTGGTTAGGCCACAGCTGGAGTACTGTGTGCAGTTCTGGTCACCGCCTTACAGGACGGATGTAATTGCACTGGAGAGGGTAGAGGAGATTTGCAAGGAAGTTGCCGGGAGTGGAGACTTTAAGCTATTAGGACAGATTAGATAGGCTGGATTTGTTTTCATTGGAACAGAGGAGGCTGAGGGGAGACCACATTGAGGTATATAAAATTATGAGGGGTCTAGGTATATAGTGGAGAGAAAGGGCCTATTTCCCTTAGCAGAGGGGTCAACAACCAGGGGGCATAAATTTAAAGTAATTGGTAGACGATTGAGAGGAGATTTGAGGGGAAATTTCTTTACTCTGGGGGCTGTGGGAGTCTGGAACTCATTGCCTGAAAGTGTTGTAGAGGCAGAAACCCTCACCACATTTAAAAAGTACTTGGATGTGCACTTGAAGTGCTGTAACATGCATGGCTACGGACCAAGAGCTGAAAAGTGGGATTAGGCTGGATCGCTCTTTGATGGCCGGCATGGACACGATGGGCCGAAATGGCCTCCTTCCGTGCTATGATTCTATGAGATGCTAATTTTGTTAATTACAATGATGGGCACCAACAATGTCTTGGTTTGCTGGTACAGGTAGAGCGTCTGAAATCCGGAAACCTTGGGACCGAGGCCGTTCCAGATTTCGGAATATCTTTCCGAAGCCCTGAGTCTGGAAACACCCGGGCCGAGGTAAAAGCAGGGTGGGGGGGGCGAGGTAAGAAGCAGGGAGGGATTGACAGCCGAGGGGAGGTCAAAGGGGGGGGGGGGGTGTCTGGATTTCGGAACATTTTCCAGACAACGCTGCCATGGATCAACCTGATGCCTAGATTCCGGAACATTCCAGAACTCCGGATTTCAGACGCTAACCCTGTATATGATCACTAGGGTATAGTTAATGAATGTAAAGGTGATGTCAAAGAGTAGGAATTGTGGATTTTTTTAAATAATCAAATAATACTTAAAAAACACACACATTAGCTATTTCCAGGTGCAATCCCTGGTGTATACTATGTAAGCTGCTTTCAGCAATGTAGTGCTGGGGCCAGTATAACTGGCTACATGGCCCTGAGCTATGAAAGGGGAAATGAGCCCACCTGGATTGCTCCTGCTGACCATGAAACAGACTTGCATGTGTTTCAGACGAGGACAGGATCAGGCCGTGATAGTCGCCGACGCTCACTGTCGAGGTTCACGTATGAAAAGTGGAGTGCAGCTGGTGCCTTATGCTGCTGTGAGTCACTGGTAGTGGTGTGGGGTGGGGGGCAGAGAAAAAGTCAGTAGAGAGAAACTCTGGTAGTGGGGGGAGGGAGTTGGTAGAATTTAGTTTTTGTGATTTGAGTAACTAGCTGTAGATGCAATAGCGCTACCTGAACCCATCCAGGTACCTTGTTTGGGTGGTGGGGGGTGCCCTGAGACGTTTCACAACGGTAAAGGTGCTATATAAATGCAAATTGTTGGGAGCCCCTCTGTTGAAGCACTTTTTACAGCTGCTGGTAAAAAAACTGGATGTTTTAACTAAAGCCCTCTCCAAACAAGACATGTGAATAAAGAGGTGTGAATACATGTTATCTTTGGGCAAAGCTATCATTGAGGGTTCTCCACGACCCCAAGGCCATTAGTGCCGGGGTTCTGGTCCCATCGGTGCCGGGTGCCTTCCAGTTGTTTACTAAAGTGCCGCTTCTTATTTGCATTTCGACCTTGATGGTGAGTGTCACCATGCTGATCAACTGGGGAAGGCATTGTAGCCAACCAGAGTTCCGTCCTTATCTGACCTCCGCACACGTGTGCATTTCTTTGTCGGCTAAAGCTGCGCTTTACAACTACAACAAAAAAGAATGTTTTAAATGTTTTAGAGAGACCTACTCTGTCAAATGATCCATCGTGCAAGTCCCCAGATGCTAAACGCTCCAGAACTGATAAATGAACAGAGCCTAAGGCCCACTGCTTTGGCTAATGTGAAAACGGACGATGAGTGCGAGAAGAACAGTGTGCAATCTGATAAATGAACATTGCTCCGAACTTTTTTAAAACATGTACTTTGTATAAAATTCTGTTCTGTTCTGTTTTGTTGCGATGCTTGGATGTATATGCGAGCTGAAAATTGCATTATAAGTCATATAAAGGACCTTTAATTTTCTGGGGTATCTTTGTCTAAGTTTTAAAGATGATATAACGTCCTCTCTGTATTGTTGGCATTAGGCTGGTTCTGAATGTGAATAGTCCTGTTTTAGTTGATCACTGTACAAAATACAATTATGCCATAAAACAAATTAAAAGCTTTTTCTGTTTAAGTGCTGGTAGAAATGTGCATTTGATATTCCAATTCTCTCAAAGAAAAGTTTTGACTTCATGCCGTGCCTTAATCGCATCAGAAATATCTTCCATGGTTCACATATACTTAGAAGTGCAGTGACGTCAGAAAATATAGCATCCATTTTGTGCACAATAAGATTCTAGAAAGGGCAATAAGATGTCTGCCCAGTTAGCCTGCCTGGTAATGTCAGTTAATTAGCTAACTCAAAGCTGAACCCCCATTCCCAAACAATAGTGTCAGCTGTGGCTCAGTGGGTAACACTCTTGCCTCTGAGTCAGAAGGTTGTGGGTTCAAGTCACACTCCAGAGACTGGAGCATAAAAAGGATGTGTTTATTTGTAACACCTAAAGCTCTGATTGGATCACCTTGATCACATGACTGGCTGCTGATTGGTCCCCTTGGAGGATAAGACGCACTCGGCAGTTTCACTGGAATGTGTAATTAGAACCGCCCTGCCTACGTAATCGATGACTTTGCAAAGTATAATTCAAGCCATTCTGACTGCTGACTGCAGACATAACGGACCTCACTTGAAACGGACGGGGCACATTCCTACCCCCGCCCCAGTCTCTCTCTTCCCACCCCCACCCCCCCACAGTCGATTTCTGCCTCTGTCTGCCTGCCTCTGCGCCCTCACCCCAGTCTGTTTCTGCCCCCCGCCCAGTCTGTTTCTGCCACCCCCCCCCCCCCCCCCCCCCGCCCCCGGCTGTTTCTGGCCTTCCTGTTGCAGCTCCCACAGCGCTATCTGAAGAGAAGGTAGTATGTCCCTCAACACCATCATTCAACTCATTGACCTTTGTGGGTCCTTGGCATATACAAAATGGCTGCCGGGCTTGCTGTGTAACAGTAGGAACTGGGCATTGTAATTCGCTAAGTCTGAAATGCTTGGGGCGGTTTCTGAAACACAATAAGACATTGAAAGGCCGCGTTAGTGAATTGAACAGGATTTACTGTAACTGTCTGCGCGGCCCCCGGCCTGCGAGCACCATCGGAGCAGGGCGTGGGGGGGGGGAATGCGACGGAAGGAGCAGCGGGGCAGCCTACCACTCCAGGGAGCAGCACGTGCTGGAGCAGGAGAGCGACGACAGCCAAGAGTCATCAAGATCCAGGTCTGTGATTGGAGCATAGGCAGGTACTCCAGGAGTGGCGAGGTCGGGGCGAAGGAGCGGCGAGAGATTGTAGAGGGACGTGATCGGGGCCCAGAAGAGGCGAGTGCCCAGAGGCAGCACGGTCCAGCCCACACTGCAATATGTGTGCGCACTAGGTCCGTGCAGCAAAGCTGGTCTCCCGTCGTCTTGGGTAATCCTTGCCACTGGACCAAGACCTAGCTCTGTCAAGCCCGTGTGGTGGCTGGTGTGCAACGGTCACCACACGTTTAAAAAAAAAAAAAAAAAAAAATCCACGCACAGGCATCTTCCACTCTTCAAGATTTAGTTCGGACCTGGAATTTTAGGTCCATCATTGAAATGCCTGTGAACTTTTTGACGTGGAAGCAAGTCATCCTCGATTTGAGGGACTGCCTATGATGATTATGAACTGGACTGCAGTGCTGTGAAGTCTGAGGAGTGTGGGGGGGAGGGTGGGAGGCAGCAACAACCACGCAGGAACACCGAACCCTGACCCGCAGGAAGCTTACCGGCCTGAGCGAAAACAGCTGAAGGAAGTTGGAACCTGGTCTCCAGGATGTCAGAGGCAGGCAGTAACACATGCAGCCAAGAAGCTGCAAATTAAAGGCGCAGCATAGCAGCCCCTCGCATTACATAAATGTTGCAAACAAGTTTTAAAAAAAAACTTGTTTTCAGGATGTGGGTGTGAAAGATACAAGCTAGATTCACATATACCCAGACCAGATAGGTGTGTCAGGTTCACTTGCTTTCCTCTCCACCGTTCTGCAAGCATCCACACCAGCGGGTCATTTTGATTTTGGGTGATCGATGTCGCCCGTTATACATTCTCCCGATTTACATTTCCAAATGGAATGAAAATCAGGAGAAATTTATAACGGGTGGTGGAATCAACATCGCCTGTTTTACACCATCACCCAAAAGTCAAAATTACCCCAGATACTCCCATGCAAAGCTGTGGAAGGGTTACAAAACCTCGCACAGACCTACCAGCCCCTATTCAGAACAACACCACAAGCAGAAGGTAACCCAGCTCCTGGCACACACTACATCTAGATCTCCAACCCACTGGACCCCATGCAACAAAGTTTGCTGTGTTCGGAGTATTTGTGATCGAGATAAAAAGCAGCTTGATTACTATATGTGTGTCAGCTGTGGCTCAGTGGGTAGCATCCTCGCCTCTGAGTCAAGGTTGTGGTTTCAAGTCCCACTCCAGAGACTTGAGCACAAAAATCTCAGCTGACACTCAGTGCAGTGCTGAGGGAGTGCTGCACTGTTGGAGGTGCTTTCTTTCAGATGAGATGTTAAACCGAGGCACCGTTTGCTCTCTCCGATGGATGTAAAAGTTCCCATGGCACTATTTTGAAGAAGAGCAGGGGGAGTTATCCCCGGTGTTCTGGCCAATATTTATCCCTCAATCAACATAACAAAAACAGATTGTCTGCTCATTATCACATTGCTGTTTGTGGGAGTTTACTTGTGCGCAAGTTGGCTGCTCCCTTTCCCACATTACACCAGTGACTACACTCCAAAAGTACTTCATTGGCTGTAAAGCGTTTGAGATGTCTGGTGGTTGTGAAAGGCACTATATAAATGTAAGTCTTTTTCTTTCATATGTCATCATAGACAGTCCCTCGAAGTGAGGATGACTTGCTTCCACGCCAAAAAGGGATGAGTTCTACGAAGGACCTAATATTCCAGGTCCCGAACTACATCTTGAAGGGTGGAAGATGCCTGTGCGTGGATTTTTTTAACGTGTGGTGGCTGTTGTACACCAGCCACCACACGGCTTGACAGAGCTGGGTCTTGGTCCAGTAGCAAGGATTAACCAAGACGACTGGAGACCAGCTCTGCTGCACGGACACATATTGTGGTGTGGGCTGGCCCATGCTGCCCCTGGGCCCTCGCCTCTTCTGGACCCCAAACTCTCACCTCTCCTGGGCCTCGATCATATCCCTCTACGAACTCTTGCTGCTCCTTTGTCACTACTGCTGCTCCTGCCCGCACTGCAATCAGCTGTCATCCTCCTGCAGCAGCACGCACTGCTCCCTGAAGTGGCATGCCGCTGCTCCCTCTAATGGCCCCGGCCTGCTGATGGTCTTGCATATGTATGAAAGTGGCAGCTCTCCAACGGAGCTCCCTGTGGGCGGGCAAGCTCAATTGGCAGCTGTGAATCAGTGCAATTGAGGACTGTTTGCTCATACTGGAACAGTACACAACAACTGAGTCATCACACACAAACTGGATAACCTTGACCGCTGTGAAAGAAGAAACCAGGTCAGAAACTTAAGAATCAAGGAAACCGCAGAGGTTGGAACAATCAACTCTACTCAGACAATTCTCCGTAAACTACAAGACCGTAACCCAGTAGATCTAGAAGTCAAGTGAGCGTGGCAGACATTTATCCTTCTCCCAGCCCCATCCCAAACCAACCATGGCAAAATACCTGAATGGACAAGACAGAAACCTGCCGTCCTTACCCGGTCTACCAATATTGTGACTCCAGTCCCACACCAACGTGGTTGACTCTTAATTGCTCTCTGAAATGGCCTAGGAAACTGCTCGGTTGTAACAAACGGTGACAAGTAGTCCAAGAAGAAGGCCCATCAATACTTTGTCGACTAGGGATGGCCAATAAAACTGGCCTTGCCAGTGATGCCCACATCCTGAGAATTTTTTTCTTATTCATTCATGGGATATGGGCATTGCTGGCAAGGGCAGCATTTATTCCCCATCCCTAACTGGCTTTGAGAAGGTTGTGGGGAGCCGCTTTCTTGAACCGCTGCAGTCCATGAGGTGAAGGTACTCCCACAGTGCTGTTAGGGAGGGAGTTCCAGGATTTTGATCCAGTGACGATGAAGGAACAGTGATATACTTCCAAGGCAGGATGGTGTGTGACTTGGAGGGGAACTTGGTATTCCCATGCGCCTGCTGCCCTTGTCCTAGGTTGTAGAGGTCATGAGTTTGGGAGGTGCTGTTGAAGAAGCCTTGGCAAGTTGCTGCAGTGCATCTTGTGGATGATACACAGCAACCACGGTGCGCCGGTGGTGGAGGGAGTGAATGTTTAGGGTGGTGGATGGGGTGCCAATAAAGCAGACTGCTTTGTCCTGGATGGTGTTGAGCTTCTTGAGTGTTGTTGCAGCTGCATTCATCTAGGCAAATGGAGAGTATTCCATCACAGTCCTGACTTGTGCCTTGTAGATGGTGAAAAGGCTTTGGGGAGTCAGGAGGTGAGATACTCACTGCGGAATATCCAGCTTCTGATCTGCTCTTGTTGCTACAGTATTTATGTAGCTGGTTCAGTTTAGTTTCTGGTCAGTGGTGAACCCTGGATGTTGCTGGTGGGGTTTCGGTGATGTTAATGCCGTTGAATGTCATGGGGAAGTGGCTGACTCTTGTCGAAGATGGTCATTGATTGGCACTTGTGTGGCATGAATGTTACTTGCCATTTATCAGCCCAAGATTCAATGATGTCCAGGTCTTGTTGCATGCGAGCATGGACTGCTTCATTATCTAAGAAGTTGCAAATGGAACTGAACACTTTGGAATCATCAGCGAACATCCCCACTTCTGACCTTATGATGGAGGGAAGGCCATTGGTGAAACAGCTGAAAATGATTGGGTCTAGGCACTGCCCTGAGGAACTCCTGTAGTGATGTCCTGTGGCTGAGATGATTGATCTCCAACAACCACAACCATCTTCCTTTGTGCTAGGTATATCTCCCAGGCATGGAAATAAAACAGTCTTGCAAAGGGCCAGCACCAAAAGTTAGCTCACCTGGCAGGGCAGCCACATATCGGTATATGGAGAACTATGTCCCCTTTCTTAAGGAAATAGAAGGAATTTATTGGAATAAAGAAAGCACTGCGGAAAGACATTAGGTATTCCATGCATTACCCAACCTGGCTCTACAGCCCCATAGAGGGTGCCACTGAATCCTTCACATCATATCAGGATATTGACCACTTGCTCCAAGCCAAAGAACTTGTGCCCAATGCTCCCCATCCTAATCAGCAAGACGAAAACCAAATTTCCTGGCAAAGTGTAAAGAGAGGGAAAGCAGATACTCCAAAGGTTGATACTGGAGCCAGTGCTGCACAGAATGACTTGAACAGTCTCATCCAGATCGCAGCCTCAACTCTACGAGGTGTTGTCCCCAGCCCAAACAAACTTCTACTCAAAATTACATCGCCATAGGCTTCACTGTGCACAAAATATGCTCCTTGGTAATAGCCTACTGCCAGTGCAAGCGCTCTACTCGGAACTCCTACATGACAAGCGAGCCCCAGGTGAGCAGAGGAAACATTTCATGGACACCCTCAAAGCCTCCTTGATAAAGTTTAGCATCCTCATCGGCACCTGGGAATCCCTGGCCCAAGACCGCCCTAAGTGAAGGAAGAACATCCGGGAGGGCGTTGAGCACCTCGAGTCTCGTCGCTGAGAGCATGCAGATCATCATCATAGGCAGTCCCTTGAAATCGAGGAAGACTTGCTTCCACTCCAAAAGTGAGTTCTCAGGTGACTGTACAGTCCAATATGGGAATTACAGTCTCTGTCGTAGGTGGGACAGATAGGCATTGGAGGAAGAGGTGGGTGGGGAGTCTGGTTTGTCGCACGCTCCTTCTGCTGCCTGCGCTTGTTTTCTGCATGCTCTCGGCAACTCGAGGTGCTCAGCTCCCTTACGGATGCTCTTCCTCCACTTAGAGCGATCTTTATTCAGCGACTCCCAGGTGTCGGTGAGAATGTTGCATTTTATCAAAGAGGCTTTGAGGGTGTCCTTGAAACGTTTCTTTGAAACGTCCTTTGAAACATGCAGAAATCAAATGCAGACAGTGGAAGGAGTGTGCGGTAAACCAGACTCGCCATCCACCCTTTCCTTCAACCACTATCTGTCCCACCTGTGACAGACACTGTAATTCCCATATTGGACTGTACAGTCACCTGAGAACTCACTTTTAGAGTGGAAGCAAGTCTTCCTCGATTTTGAAGGACTGTCTATAATATCATCACCATCATCATCACAGTCTTATCCTTAGACTGTGACCCCTGTTTCTGGACTTCCCCAACATCGGGAACGTTCTTCCTGCATCTAACCTGTCCAGTCCCATCAGAATCTTATACGTTTCTATGAGATCCCCTCTTCTTCTAAACTCCAGTGAATACAGGCCCAGTCGATACAGTCTCTCCTCATATGTCAGTCCTGCCATCCCGGGAATCAGTCTGGTGAACCTTCGCTGCACTCCCTCAATAGCCAGAATGTCATTCCTCAGATTAGGCGACCAAAACTGTACACAGTATTCCAGGTGAGACCTCACCAAGGCCCTGTAAAACTGCAGCAAAACCTCCCTGCTCCTACACTCAAATCCCCTAGCTATGAAGGCCAACATGCCATTTGCCTTCTTCACCGTCTGCTGTACCTGCATGCCCACTTTCAATGACTGATGTACCATGACACCTAGGTCTCATTGCACCTCCCCTTTTCCTAATCTGCTGCCACTCAGATAATATTCTACCCTCATGTTTTTGCCCCCAAAGTGGATAACCTCATTTATCCACATTATACTGCATCTGCCATGCATTTACCCACTCACCTAACCTGTCCAAGTCACCCTGCAGCCTCTTAGCATCCTCCTCACAGCTCACACCACCACCCAGCTTAATGTCATCTGCAAACTTGAAGATATTACATTCAATTCCTTCATCTAAATCATTGATGTATATTGTAAATAGCTGGGGTCCCAGCACTGAGCCCTGCGGCACCCAACTAGTCACTGCCTGCCATTCTGAAAAGGACCCATTTATCCCGACTCTCTGCTTCGTGTCTGCCAACCAGTTCTCTATCCATGTCAATACATTACCCCTAATACCACATGCTTTAATTTTGCACACCAATCTCTTGTGTGGGACCTTGTCAAAAGCCTTTTAAAAGTCCAAATAGACCACATCCACTGGTTATCCCTTGTCCACTCTACTAGTTACATCCTCAAAAAATTCTAGAAGATTTGTCAAGCATGATTTCCCTTTCGGCGACGATACTCGAGGAGCTCAGCACCCTCTCGGATGCACTTCCTCCACTTAGGGCGGTCTTTGGCCAAGGACTCCCAAGTGTCAGTGGGGATGTCGCACTTTATCAGGGAAGCTTTGTGAGTGTCCTTGTAACGTTTCCTCTACCCACCTTTGGCTCTTTTGCCGTGGGCAAGTTCCGAGTAGAGCGCTTGCTTTGGGAGTCTCGTGTCTGGCATGGAACGATGTGGCCTGCCCAGCGGAGCTGATCAAGTGTGATCAGTGCTTCAATGCTGGAGATGTTGGCCTGGACTAGGACGCTAATGTTGGTGCGTCTGTCATCCCAGGGAATTTGTAGGATCTTGCGGAGACATCGTTGGTGGTATTTCTCCAGCGACTTGAGGTGTCTACTGCACATGGTCCATGTCTCTGAGCCATACAGGAGGGCAGGTATTACTACAGCCCTGTAGACCATGAGCTTGGTGACAGTTTTGAGGGCCTGGTCTTCAAACACTCTTTTCCTCAGGCGGCTGAAGGCTGCACTGGCGCACTGGAGGCGGTGTTGGATCTCGTCGTCAATGCCTGTTCTTGTTGCTAGGAGGCTCACGAGATAAGGGATGTGATTCACGTTGTCCAGGGCCGCGCCGTGGATCTTGATGTCTGGGGGGCAGTGCTGTGCGGCGAAGACATGCTAGTGGAGGACCTTTGTCTTACTGATGTTTAGCGTAAGGCCCATGCTTTCATACACTTCGGTAAATACGTTGACTGTGTCCTGGAGTTCAGCCTCTGTGTGTGCACAGACGCAGGCATCATCCGCGTACTGTAGCTCGACGACAGAGGTTGGAGTGGTCTTGGACCTGGTGGAGACAGCGAAGGTTGAACAGCTTCCCACTGGTTCTGCAGTTTAGCTCCACTCCAGCGGCGAGCTTGTCATCTGTGAGGTGGAGCATGGCAGCAAGGAAGATTGTGAAGAGGGTTGGGGCGATGACACAGCCCTGATTGACCCCGGTCCGGATGTGGATTGGTCTGTGATGGATCCGTTGGTAAGGATCACGGCCTGCAGGTCGTCGTGGAGCAGGCGGAGGATGGTGACGTACTTTTGGGGGCATCTGAAACGGAGGAGGACACTCCATATACCCTCGTGGTTAACTGTGTCAAAGGCCTTTGTAAGGTCAAAGAAGGCCATGAATAAGGGCTGGCGCTGTTCCCTGCATTTTTCCTGCAGCTGTCGCGCTGCAAAAATCATGTCCGTTGTGCCCCGGAGGGGACGAAATCCTTACTGCGACTCTGGGAGGAGCTCGTCGGCCATGGGAAGAAGACGAATGAGGAGGACTCTAGTGACGACTTTCCCAGTGACTGATAGCAGGGAGATTCCTCTGTAGTTGCCGCAGTCGGGCTTGTCCCCTTTTTTAAAGATGGTTACGATCTCTGCATCTCTAAGATCTCCCGGCATGCTCTCCTCCCTCCAGATGAGAGAGATGAGGTCGTGTATTCGCAACAGCAGTGGCTCTGCGCCATATTTCAGTGCCTCAGCAGCGATTCCATCCGCTCCCGTAGTCTTGTTGTTTTTTAGCTGTCTTATGGCTTTTTCTGCCTCATGCAGTGTTGGGGTCTCACTGAGGTGGTGGCGGGTCGCACGCTGCGGAATGGAGTTGAGAACACTCGAGTCAAAGGCAGAGTCTCGATTGAGGAGATCTTTGAAGTGCTCTTTCCAGCGGGCCCTGACTGCCTCAGTGTCCTTGATGAGTGTTTCCCCGTTCTTGGCCAGCAGTGGAGTGGGGCCTTGGGTGTTGGCCTTGACTGCGATGAAGAATTCTCGCACATCATGGCTGTCAGCCAGCTGCTGAATCTCCTGTGCTTTCTCCATCCACCACCTATTCTTTAGGTCCTGGGTTTTTTGTTGGACCTTAGCCTTTAGCCGTCTGTAATGCTGCTTTGCTGCTCCTGAGTTGAGTTGCTGTTTAAGGCTCAGAAATGCCCTGTGTTTGCAGTCTATTAGCTCTTGAATCTCCTGATCATTCACATCAAACCAGTCCTGGTGTTTCCTGGTTGAGTGACCGAGCGTCTCATTGCAGGCATTGGTTATGGAGGCCTGGAGAGCAGACCAAGCGCTGTGGGCATTCTGCGTCTCGGGTCATCAAGGCACGCCAGGTTAGCTGTGAGGCGCTGACTGTAAAGGGCTCTCTTAGCTGGGTCCTTAATTGCCCCGGCATTGATTTTTTTGTGACACTGCTTCTGCTGCCCCCTTCGCTTTGGGGCTATGTTGATGTCGATGATGGATGGGATTAGGCGATGGTCCGTCCAGCAGTCATCAGCTCCTGTCATGGCACGGGTGATGCTCACATCCTTGTGATCCCTGGCTCGGACGATGGCATAGCCGAGCAGGTGCCAGTGTTTGGAACGAGGGAGTTGCCACGATGCCTTGTATTTGTCCCTCTGGCGGAACAAGGTGTTGGTGATGACAAATTCATGCTCTAGACATTTTGTCAGGAGTAGGGTACCACTGGAGTTGGCTTTCCCTACCCCCTCTCTGCCAGTCACGCCTCCCCAGAGGTCTGTGTCCCTGCCGACCTTAGTGTTGAAGTCACCGAGGAGGTTTAGTTTGTCGCCCGCGGGGACGCAGGACAGGGATTTTTCGAGGTTGGAGTAAAAACCCTCTTTGGCTTCATCTGTTGCATCGGGTATTGGAGCGTAAGCACTGATGACTGTGGCGCACTGGTTGAGTTGAGATAGGGTGAGTTGAAACGTCATGAGGTGTTCGTTAGCCTCGCAGGGGGAGCCTTTGAGGCGGTCGACCAGCTCATTTTTGATGGCGAAGCTGACTCCGTGGAGGCGGCGTTCTACCTCTGGTTTCCCTTTCCAGAAGAAGGTGTAACCTCCACCTTGTTCCTTGAGCTGGCCTTCCCCTACCCACCACGTCTCGCTTAGGGTGGTGATGTCGATATCAAAGCGTTTAAGTTCCCAGACAAATATGGCGGTGCGGTGTTCCGGTCTGTCGCTGTTGGGGTTGTCCATGAGGGTCCTGACGTTCCAGGTCCCGAACTTCATGTTAACGGACTGGAAGATGCCTGTGCATGAGTTCTTTTAACGTGGGGTGGCTGTTGCACACCAGCTACCACACAGGGTTAGCTGAGCAAGGTCTTGGTCCAGTGGCAAGGGGGTCCAAGACGACTGGAGACCAGGCACTGTTGTATGGGCCTAGTTGCCTATGGCGAGATGTTGGCCGCAGGCTCGGCACTGGGTAGCGCCCTTGATGGTAGGTGGTCCAAGGCCTTGTTGGGGACAGGAATTGGGGGGGGGGGCCAGTGGTGCACTGGGGTTCAGAATGGGAGGGCGGGGGTGGGGGGGTCACAGCCATGGTACTCACCATGTGCTGGAGGAGGAAAGGAGGCCAGGTCATCAGTGGGGAAGAAGAGGTCCAGATGGGGGAGGGGGGGGCGGGGAGGAGGTGGAGGCCCGATAGCCAGGTCCAGCTGCCTAGTCGTCGCAAGAGGTCCAGCCGGGAGGCCCAGGTCGCATCGAGTTGCCGCAGGAGTTCCAACCAGGAGGCCCAGGTCGTGCCGAGTCGCCGCAGGAGTTCCAACCAGGAGGCCCAGGTCGTGCCGAGTCGTTCAGTTGCTGCAGGAGGTCCAGCCGAGAGGCCCAAGTCGCGTCGAGTCGCCAATGTGTGGTGTGACGGGAGGCCTCAGGTAGGCCCGAACTTTGGGATTCGCGAGGTTGGGGTTAGAGTGGGGATTTAAGTGTTTAAGACCCCAATAATGATGATGGTGATGATGCCAGTGATTAGCTGGTAGGTCAGCAGTAACCCAAGTTGCATACCGGGCACTTAGAGTGTACTTCAACCCACCTGAATTGGTTAACTGTCAAAGCTTTGGCATAGCCAGAACTCCCTCGGTTCTAGCACAGCAGGACACAGTAGTATCATTACTAACTCCAGCTTATAGTATTGTCAATAACAGGAAAGCTCACTGATTGCAATAGTGTACGATGTATCCAGTAAGATAAATGTGCAATTTATATAGCACCTTATCCTTTGGATATCACAACGTGCTTCACAATCAACAAATTATACCATGTGCACAATATGCCCTGCTTGTAATATATGCCACCATGTTGTAACTAACCTACGTTTGCAATAAAAAACCCATATCTGATTAAAACCACAAACCATGTGCTGAAAGCTGTTTAAACTCTTTAAAACACTTACTGCAGTTCTGGTGTGAAGTGCACAGATGCTTTCCCTGTGCTGTAAAAGGAGGTATTCACCTTATCCTTGTAATGATAGGAAGCAGCCTTTCAGTTGCCTTTATCACATACGGAAGGATATGTTTTATCTTTTGTTCGTGGCATAAAATGGGTGATATCTGATTGGCTACCCATGACACACCCTGCTATATAGAAATATAGAAACAGAAAATAGGTGCAGGAGTAGGCCATTCGGCCTTTCGAGCCTGCACCACCATTCAATAAGATCATGGCTGATTATTCATCTCAGTACGGCTTTCCTGCTTTCTCTCCATACCCCTTGATCCCTTTAGCCGCAGGGCCATATCTAACTCCCTCTTGAATATATCCAATTAATTGGCATCAACAACTCTCTGCGGTAGGGAATTCCACAGGTTAACAACTTTCTGAGTGAAGACGTTTCTCCTCATCTCAGTCCTAAATGTCCTACCCCTTATCTTAAGACTGTGTCCCCTGGTTCTGGACTTCCCCAACATCGGGAACATTCTTCCCGCATCTAACCTGTCCAGTCCTGTCAGAATCTTGTAAGTTTCTATGAGATTCCCTCTCATCCTTCTAAACTCCAGTGAATAAAGGCCCAGTTGATCCAGTCTCTTCACATATGTCAGTCCCGCCATCCCGGGAATCAGTCTGGTGAACCTTCGCTTCACTCCCTCAATAGCAAGAACGCCCTTCCTCAGATTAAGAGACCAAAACTGTACACAATATTCCAGGTGAGGCCTCACCAAGGCCCTGTACAACTGCAGTAAGACCTCCCTGCTCCTATACTCAAATCCCCTAGCTATGAAGGCCAACATACCATTTGCCGTCTTCACCGCCTGCTGTACCTGCATGCCAACCTTCAATGACTGATGAACCATGACACCCAGGTGCACCTCCCACTTTCCTAATCTGCCGCCATTCAGATAATATTCTGCCTTCGTGTTTTTGCCCCCAAAATGGATAACCTCACATTTATTCACATGATACTGCATCTGCCATGCATTTGCCCACTCGCCTAACCTGTCCAAGTCACCCTGCAGCCTCTTAGCGTCACCCTCACAGCTCACACCGCCACCCAGTTTAGTGTCATCTGCAAATTTGGAGATATTACACTCAATTCCTTCATCTAAATCATTAATGTATATTGTAAAGAGCTGGGGTCCCAGCACTGAGCCCTGTGGCACTCCACTCGTCACTGCCTCCCATTCTGAAAAGGACCCGTTTATCCCGACTCTCTGCTTCCTGTCTGCCAACCAGTTCTCTATCCACGTCAGTATATTACCCGCAATACCATGTGCTTTGATTTTGCACACCAATTTCTTGTGTGGGACCTTGTCAAAAGCCTTTTGAATGTCCAAATACACCATATCCACTGGTTCTCCCTTGTCCACTCTACTAGTTACATGCTCAAAAAATTCCAGAAGTTTTGTCAAGCATGATTTCCCTTTCATAAATCCATGCTGATTTGGACCGATCCTGTCACTGCTTTCCAAATGTGCTGCTATTTCATCTTTGATAATTGATTCCAACATTTTCCCCACTACCGATGTCAGGTTAACCGATCTATAGTTACCCGTTTTCTCTCTCCCTCCTTTTTTAAACAGTGGTGTTACATTAGCTACCCTCCAGTCCATAGGAACTGACCCAGAGTTGATAGATTGTTGGAAAATGATCACCAATGCATCCACTATTTCTATGGCCACTTCCTTAAGTACTATGGGATGCAGACCTTCAGGCCCCGGGGATTTATTGGCCTTCAATCCCATCAATTTCCCTAACACAATTTCCCGCTTTATAAGAATATCTTTCAGTTCCTCCTTCTCACTAGACCCTCGGTCCCCTAGTATTTCCGGAAGGTTATTTGTGTCTTCCTTCGTGAAAACAGAACCAAAGTATTTGTTTAACTGGTCCGCCATTTCTTTGTTCCCCATTATAAATTCACCTGAATTTGACTGCAAGGGACCTACGTTTGTTTTCACTAATTTTTTTCTCTTCACATATCTATAGAAGTTTTTGTAGTCAGTTTTTATGTTCCCAGCAAGCTTCCTCTCATACTCTATTTTCCCCATCCTAATTAAACCCTTTGTCCTCCTCTGCTGTATTCCAAAATTCTCCCAGTCCTCAGGTTTGCTGCTTTTTCTGGCCAATTTATATGCCTCTTCCTTGGATTTAACACTATCCTTAATTTCCCTTGTTAGCCACGGTTGAGCCACCTTCCCCGTTTTATTTTTACTCAAGACAGGTATGTACAATTGTTGAAGTTCATCCATGTGATCTTTAAATGTTTGCCATTGCCTATCCACCGTCAGCCCTTTAAGTATCACTCGCTAGTCTATTCTAGCCAATTCACATCTCATACCATCGAAGTTACTGTCATGTTTGTAGCCTTCACATAACTGTAACCTTTATGTAACAACATTATACACTGTATACACCTGAGTAATGCACACCTTGACCACAGGGGGTGAACTTGTGGGGGTCACTCCTCATCTGGTTATCTAGGTATATAAAGGGAGGTCTCACGCAGGGTCAGCACTTCTTGGTTCTGGGAATAAAGGTTCAGTTCATGCAGTGACCTTGTCTGCAGTACATGCCTCGTGTGATTCTATAGTAAGATGAAAGGACACTACATTTGGCGACAAGAAATGGGAATCAACGATCCACGAGGACGACCACCGGTAGCACAGAGGAACGGTACTGTGTTGGTGAGTACTGGGATGATTTCGTTGAGAGACTCCAGCAGAGCTTTGTCATGAAGGACTGGCTGGGAGAGGAAGCGGCTGGCAAACGGAGGGCGCATCTACTGACCAGCTGTAGATCCAAGACGTACGTGCTGATGAAGGACCTGCTCGCACCTGAGAAGCCAGCGGACAAGTCCTTTGAAGAGCTCAGCACTCTGATCGGTGAGCACCTCAAACCAGCAAGCAGTATACACATGACCCGGCACTGGTTCTATACACACCGGCGTCGGGAGGGATAAAGCATATTGGGCTTCGTTGAGGACCTTCGGCGTTTGGCCAGCCTCTGTAAGTTCACAGACACCTGCAGGGGGGAGATGTTAAGGGATTTCTTCATTGAGGGCATTGGTCATGCTGGGATTTTCAGGAAGCTTATTGAGACCAAGGACTTGACTTTGGAAAGGGCAATGCTGATAGCTCAGACCTTCATGGCAGGGGAAGAGGAGACCAAGATCATTTACACGCGCAGCCCTGGTTCCAACGTGGACCAGGGAGTTAACATTGTAAACGAAACACAGAATCCCGCAGGCAGGCAAGGGCAATTCGACACTACCCAGGCACCAACAGGCTCTAGGGTGGGCCAGCAACAGAGACAATGGCAGGGAGATCGGCAATTCACGCCATCACAAGGGACAATGCATCCCGGGATGGGACCATTGACACTCAGCAACAGAGTGCTCAGGAATAATCAAAGGGACAATCAGAGAGGAATGCCTGTTAACAGTTCCTTTGTTCACAACAACCTCAGCTCATGCTGGAGGTGCGGTGGCAGACACGCTGCGAAAACCTGTAGGTTTCAATAATTTATCTGTGGAAACTGTAACTTCAGTGGACATCTGGCTAGAATCTGCAGAAAGCCCAAGTCGAGGCTAGTTTACGAGGCAGAGGAACCAGACGAGCGGTCTGCAAGGCAGGGTGATGCTTGGGACAAAGCTATGGACACTGAAGTTCAGAGGGTTCATGTGGCAGACGTCCACAGCTGTACACCAAAACGCCACCTATGATGATGAAAGTTCTATTAAATGGCATTCCGGTACGCATGGAGCTGGACACAGGGGCCAGCCAGTCACTTATGAGTGCCCAACAATTTGAAAAACTATGTCCACTCAAAGCTAACAGGCTCAAACTGGAACGCATTGACACGCAGCTACGGATGTACACCAGAGAGATCATCCCAGTACTAGGCAGTGCAAACTTGGTGGTCACACACAATGGATCGGAGAACCGGCTGCCACTCTGGATTGTCCCGGGGAATGGTCCCGCGCTCTTGGGGAGGAGCTGGCTAGCCGAGATGAACTGGAAATGGGGGGATGTGATGCCATTTCATCTGTGGAGTGAAGTTCATGCTCACAGGTCCTACAGAAATTCGAGCCACTTTTTCAACCAGGTGTCGGGATCTTTAAGGGCACCAAAGTAGTGATACGCATCACCCCGGACGCCAGACCAGTGCACCACAAAGCTAGAGCCGTGCCGTATGTGATGAGTGAGAGAATTGAGAGTGAGTTGGACAGGCTGCTAAGAGAGGGCATAATTTCGCCTGTTGAATTCAGCGACTGGGCAAGCCCCATCGTTCCTGTTCTTAAAGTGGAAGGCTCGGTCAGGATTTGTGGCGACTACAAGGCCACCATCAACCGAGTGTCACTACAGGACCAATACCCGCTTCCGAGAGTGGAGGATCTTTTTGCCATGCTGGTAGGTGGCAAGCTGTTCACCAAGTTGGACCTCACTTCAGCCTACATTACTCAGGAACTGGCTGAAGAATCGAAGCTTCTGACCACCATCACTACGCACAAGGGGCTATTCGTTTACAACAGGTGTCTGTTTGGCATTTGGTCAGCGGCCGCTATCTTCCAGAGGAACATGGAAAGCTTGCTTAAATCCATCACTGGAACAATCGTATTCCAAGGTGACATTCTAATCTTGGGTCGAGACACCGAGGAACACCTTCACAACCTGGAGGGGGTGCTTCGCCGACTGGACCGGGTAGGGTTGCGACTAAAGAAGTCCAAGTGTGTGTTTTTGGCCACAGAGGTCGATTTTTTGGGCAGGAGGGTTGCCGCAGACAGGATCCGGCCTACCGAATCCAAAACGGAGGCGATCCGTCGTGCGCCCAGGCCCGGCAACACATCGGAGTTGTGCTCATTTCTGGGACTATTGAACTACTTCGGGAACTTTCTGCTGAACTTAAGCACATTGTTGGAGCCGCTACACGTGCTCCTGCGTAAGGGTTGTGAATGGTTTTGGGACTGTCAAGAACGGGCTTTCAATTGGGCGCGGAATCTGCTTTGTTCGAACAAGCTGTTGATCTTGTACAACCCCTGTAAGAAACTGGTTTTAACGTGTGATGCATCATCCTATGGGGTTGGGTGCATGTTGCAGCAGAGTAATGATGAGGGCTTATGCCTCCAGGTCACTCTCCCAGGCAGAACGGGGATATGGGATGGTTGAAAAGGAAGCGCTCGCATGTGTCTACGGGGTGAAAAAGATGCATCAGTGCCTTTTCGGCAGAAGGTTCGAGTTAAAAACGGACCACAAACCGTTAACATCCCTGTTGTCCGACAGCAAGGCTGTCAATGCCAATGCGTCAGCTCGCATACAGCGGTGGGCCCTCACGCTGGCTGCGTATGACTACACCATACGGCACCGGCCAGGCACTGAAAATTGCGCTAACGCACTCAGCAGGCTCCCACTGGCAACCACCGAGGGGGCGTCGGAATAAAGCGCGGAGATGGTCATGGCCGTTGAGGCTTTCGAAACTGCAGGCTCTCCCATCACTGCCCGCCAGATCAAAATCTGGACCAACAGAGATCTCCTCCTATCCCTGATAAATAAATGTGTCCTGACTGGGGATTGGGCGCCCGCACACGGAGCGTGTCCTGAGGAGGTCAGGCTGTTTCACAGAAGGATGGACGAGCTCTCCATCCAAGCCAACTGCCTGTTATGGGGCAGCTGGATAGTCATGCCCCAGAAAGGAAGGGAAGCATTCATCAGGGAACTCCACAGCGAGCACCCTGGCATCGTGCTAATGAAGGCCATTGCCCGGTCACATGTATGGTGGCCGGGAATTGACTCAGACCTGGAACACTGGGTTCGCAGGTGCACGACGTGTTCTCAGCTGGGAAATGCCCCCAGGGAGGCCCCACTCAGCCCGTGGCCCTGGCCCACCAGGCCATGGTCACGTATTCATGTAGCCTACGCGGGCCCGTTCATGGGAAAACTGTTCCTGATTGTTGTCGATGCATACTCGAAATGGATCGAGCGCATCATATTGAATTCGTGCACGACATCCACCATTGTGGAGAGTCTGCATACGGTCTTTGCGACCCACGGCTTGCCGGACATCCTGGTTAGCAATAATGGCTCGTGTTTCACTAGCTATGAATTCCAGGAGTTTATGTCGGGTAATGGTATCAAACACGTCAGGACAGCACCATTCAAGCCGGCTTCCAATGGCCAGGCGGAACGTGCGGTTCAAATCATAAAACAGGGCATGCTCCGGATTCAAGGACCCTCCCTTCAGTACTGCCTATCGTGCCTCCTGCTGGCCTATAGGTCCCGCCCGCATTCGCTCACGGGAGTCCAGCCCGCGGAACTACAAATGAAACGCACGCTTAATACGGGGCTGTCCCTCATTCACCCAGACCTGTCAGACATTGTTGAGGGCAAGCGCCAGTCCCAAATCGAGTGCCATGATCACAACTCAGTGGGGAGATGCATAGAAATCGATGACCCTGTATTTATTCTCAATCATGCTTTGGGACCCAAGTGGCTTGAGGGTACTGCAATTGGCAAAGAGGGTAATAGGGTCATCGTGGTCAGACTTGACAATGGGCAGATATGCCGCAAACATCTGGACCAAGTAAACATAGAAACATAGAAACATAGAAAATAGGTGCAGGAGCAGGCCATTCAGCCCTTCTAGCCTGCACCGCCATTCAATGAGTTCATGGCTGAACATGAAACTTCAGTACCCCCTTCCTGCTTTCTTGCCATAACCCTTGATCCCCCGAGTAGTAAGGACTTCATCTAACTCCCTTTTGAATATATTTAGTGAATTGGCCTCAACTACTTTCTGTGGTAGAGAATTCCACAGGTTCACCACTCTCTGGGTGAAGAAGTTTCTCCTCATCTCGGTCCTAAATGGCTTACCCCTTATCCTCAGACTGTGACCCCTGGTTCTGGACTTCCCCAACATTGGGAACATTCTTCCTGCATCTAACCTGTCTAAACCCGTCAGAATTTTAAACGTTTCTATGAGGTCCCCTCTCATTCTTCTGAACTCCAGTGAATACAAGCCCAGTTGATCCAGTCTTTCTTGATAGGTCAGTCCCGCCATCCTGGGAATCAGTCTGGTGAATCTTCGCTGCACTCCCTCAATAGCAAGAATGTCCTTCCTCAAGTTAGGAGACCAAAACTGTACACAATACTCCAGGTGTGGCCTCACCAAGGCCCTGTACAACTGTAGCAACACCTCCCTGCCCCTGTATTCAAATCCCCTCGCTATGAAGGCCAACATGCCATTTGCTTTCTTAACCGCCTGCTGTACCTGCATGCTAACCTTCAATGACTGATGTACCATGACACCCAGGTCTCGTTGCACCTTCCCTTTTCCTAATCTGTCACCATTCAGATAATAGTCTGTCTCTCTGTTTTTACCACCAAAGTGGATAACCTCACATTTATCCACATTATACTTCATCTGCCATGCATTTGCCCACTCACCTAACCTATCCAAGTCACTCTGCAGCCTAATAGCATCCTCCTCGCAGCTCACACTGCCACCCAACTTAGTGTCATCCGCAAATTTGGAGATACTGCATTTAATCCCCTCGTCTAAATCATTAATGTACAATGTAAACAGCTGGGGCCCCAGCACAGAACCTTGCGGCACCCCACTAGTCACTGCCTGCCATTCTGAAAAGTACCCGTTTACTCCTACTCTTTGCTTCCTGTCTGACAACCAGTTCTCAATCCACGTCAGCACACTACCCCCAATCCCATGTGCTTTAACTTTGCACATTAATCTCTTATGTGGGACCTTGTCGAAAGCCTTCTGAAAGTCCAAATATACCACATCAACTGGTTCTCCTTTGTCCACTTTACTGGAAACATCCTCAAAAAATTCCAGAAGATTTGTCAAGCATGATTTCCCTTTCACAAATCCATGCTGACTTGGACCTATCATGTCACCATTTTCCAGATGCACTGCTATGACATCCTTAATAATTGATTCCATCATTTTACCCACTACTGAGGTCAGGCTGACCGGTCTATAATTCCCTGTTTTCTCTCTCCCTCCTTTTTTAAAAAGTGGGGTTACATTGGCTACCCTCCACTCCATAGGAACTGATCCAGAGTCAATGGAATGTTGGAAAATGACTGTCAATGCATCCGCTATTTCCAAGGCCACCTCCTTAAGTACTCTGGGATGCAGTCCATCAGGCCCTGGGGATTTATCGGCCTTCAATCCCATCAATTTCCCCAACACAATTTCCCGACTAATAAAGATTTCCCTCAGTTCCCCCTCCTTACTAGACCCTCTGACCCCTTTTATATCCGGAAGGTTGTTTGTATCCTCCTTAGTGAATACCGAACCAAAGTACTTGTTCAATTTGTCTGCCATTTCTTTGTTCCCCGTTATGACTTCCCCTGATTCTGACTGCAGGGGACCTACGTTTGTCTTTACTAACCTTTTTCTCTTTACATACCTATAGAAACTTTTGCAATCCACCTTAATGTTCCCTGCAAGCTTCTTCTCGTACTCCATTTTCCCTGCCCTAATCAAACCCTTTGTCCTCCTCTGCTGAGTTCTAAATTTCTCCCAGTCCCCGGGTTCTCTGCTATTTCTGGCCAATTTGTATGCCACTTCCTTGGCTTTAATGCTATCCCTGATTTCCCTTGATAGCCACGGTTGAGCCACCTTCCCTTTTTTATTTTTACGCCAGACAGGAATGTACAATTGTTGTAATTCATCCATGCGGTCTCTAAATGTCTGCCATTGCCCATCCACAGTCAACCCCCTAAGTATCATTCGCCAATCTATCCTAGCCAATTCACGCCTCATACCTTCAAAGTTACCCTTCTTTAAGTTCTGGACCATGGTCTCTGAATTTACTGTTTCATTCTCCATCCTAATGCAGAATTCCACCATATTATGGTCACTCTTCCCCAAGGGGCCTCGCACAATGAGATTGCTAATTAATCCTCTCTCATTACACAACACCCAGTCTAAGATGGCCTCCCCCCTAGTTGGTTCCTCAACATACTGGTCTAGGAAACCATCCCTTATGCACTCCAGGAAATCCTCCTCCACCGTATTGCTTCCAGTTTGGCTAGCCCAATCTATGTGCATATTAAAGTCACCCATTATAACTGCTACACCTTTATTGCATGCACCCCTAATTTCCTGTTTGATGCCCTCCCCAACATCCCTATTACTGTTTGGAGGTCTGTACACAACTCCTACTAACGTTTTTTGCCCTTTGGTGTTCTGCAGCTCTACCCATATAGATTCCACATCATCCAAGCTAATGTCTTTCCTAACTATTGCATTAATCTCCTCTTTAACCAACAATGCTACCCCACCTCCTTTTCCCTTTACTCTATCCTTCCTGAATGTCGAATACCCCTGAATGTTAAGTTCCCAGCACTGATCATCCTGGAGCCACGTCTCCGTAATCCCAATCACATCATATTTATTAACATCTATTTGCACAGTTAATTCATCCACCTTATTGCGGATACTCCTTGCATTAAGACACAAAGCCTTCAGGCTTGTTTTTTTAACACCCTTTGTCCTTTTAGAATTTTGCTGTACAGTGGCCCTTTTTGTTCTTTGCCTTGGGTTTCTCCGCCCTCCACTTTTCCTCATCTCCTTTCTGTCTTTTGCTTTTGCCTCCTTTTTGTTTCCCTCTGTCTCCCTGCATTGGTTCCCATCCCCCTGCCATATTAGTTTAAATCCTCCCCAACAGCACTAGCAAACACTCCCCCGAGGACATTGGTTCCGGTCCTGCCCAGGTGCAGACCGTCCGGTTTGTACTGGTCCCACCTCCCCCAGAACCGGTCCCAATGCCCCAGGAATTTGAATCCCTCCCTGCTGCACCACTGCTCAAGCCACGTATTCATCTGCGCTATCCTGCGATTCCTACTCTGACTATCACGTGGCACTGGTAGCAATCCCGAGATTACTACTTTTGAGGTCCTACTTTTTAATTTAGCTCCTAGCTCCTTAAATTCGTTTCGTAGGACCTCATCCCTTTTTTTACCTATGTCGTTGGTACCAATGTGCACCACGACAACTGGCTGTTCTCCCTCCCATTTCAGAATGGTTCAGCATGGACACTGAGGAACCTGAGGTAGATCATGAGTTGTCACCCACACCGCTGCCAGAGAACGAGCAACAAGGACATTCACCAGCATGCACAGTCGCTGCGGCCAGCCCGGATAGGCCGGAATCACCTCAGGCGAAAGAGACGCATGCAAAGGCCCAACCATCAGAGCCTCAACTGCGACGCTCCATGAGAGAGCGCGACCGTCTGAAAGACTCAATCTTTGACCCAAAGATGTTGGGGGGGAGGTGATGTCATGTTTGTAACCTTCACACAACTGTAACCTTTATGTAACAACACTGTACACTGTATACACCTGAGTAATGCACGCCTTGACCACAGGGGGTGAACTTGTGGGAGACACTCCTCACCTGGTCATCCAGGTATATAAAGGGAGGTCCCATGCAGGGTCAGCACTTCTTGGTTCCGGGAATAAAGGTTCAAGCCACGTAGTGACCTTGTCTGCAGTACATGCCTCGTGTGATTCTATAGTAAGGTGTAAGGATACTGCAGTTACCTTTCCCCAAGTTCAGGACACTCGTCTCTGAATTAACTGTGTCACTCTCCATCTTAATAAAGAGTTCTACCATATTATGGTCACTCTTCCCCAAGGGGCCTCGCACAACAAGATTGTTAATTAGTTCTTCCTTATTACACATCACCCAGTCTAGGATGGCCAGCCCTCTAGTTGGTTCCTTGACATATTGGTCTAGAAAATCATCCCTAATACACTCCAGAAAATCCTCCTCCACCGCATTGCTACCAGTTTGGTTAACCCAGTCAAAATGTAGATTAACGCCACCCATGATAACTGCTATACCTTTATTGCACGCATCCCTAATTTCTTGTTTGATGCTGTCCCCATCCTTATTACTATTGTTTATTTTTCTTTACATTCTATTTTGAAGAAGAGCAGGGGAGTTCCCCCCAGTGTCCTGGCCAATATTTCTCCCTCAATCAACATCACTAAAAACAAATGATCTGGTCACTATTATATTGCTGTTTATGGGAGATTGCTATGCGCAAATTGGCTGCCGCACTTCCTACATTACAACAGTGACTACACTTCAAAAAGTACTTCATTGGCTGCAAATCACTTTGGGAAATCCTGAGGTTGTGAAAGGTGCTATATAAATGCAAGTCTTATTGAAGTCAGATGGAAAGGAAAATTGTGTGGGGCGTATAATGATCGGCCAATCCAAATATCGCTATTTAACGCCACCACTGAAAGTTAAAATGAAGTCCAGATAGTTGGAGGAAATTCTAAGGCCCTGGTACAGAGTAGACAGTTAATTGTGCCGGTCATCTCCTCTTAGCATTACAGTTTCTGGAGACAGTCAAAAATATTTATTATTTGCTTAAAGTCTATTTATTCCTTCCGAAATTGATTTCCTGCTGAAATCTGAAGCTTTCTGTCTGTGCATATACAGGAAACTCCCGTTTACCAGGATACGAATGTAACGGAAAACCCGCCATAATGGAATTTAAAATATTGCGAGATTCGGGACAAAATCAGTTAGTGTGAATGTGGAGGAGTTGTGTTTTGTGTGTGTTTCCGTGTGTGTGTCTCTGTATAGACACATGTTCAGCACCAGCAGACTGCGGCCAATTGTAGTGACCTCGGAAAAGAAGAAGTGAACGATTTTCAGAAGAAATGAATTCCAACTGATCGCTCGGTTAAGGGGCCACATGGGGAATTCCACTGAAGAGGGGCTGGGTGAAGTTGACTGATCCCTGCGGACAGCATCAGTTTGGATCCGTGAGTGAGGAGCACATGGTTCTTTGTCATGTCCCGTCAGTGTGAGAAGTGGCATGCTGTGAACACAGGACAGGAATGTGTTGGTGGGTGAGAGATGAGTGGGATAGTTGTGCTGGGATGTACAATAATCACCGACGAATGAAGAAAGTCTGATAAAACTCTCAAAATGGACGACAGAAGCCAGTCAGACAGTTCGGGATTGGCCATCCGGACCCAGAAACTGAAGGGGTGGAACAGATACCCAATGGATGGAGGAAGAGTTACAGACAAATAATAACTGAACGCACAGCCCGAATAGTTCAATTAAACTTTCTGTTCCATTGTTGCAGTTAGTAAATTCGCCCTATCGGAAAATTTGTTTACCCGGAGTTTCCGAATCTCCAAACAATCCGAGTAAACGAGAGTTTACTGTAATTTTATTTTTAAGCAGCCTGCTGATTTCAGGAGATTTTTTTGACCTGAATTAAATAAATAAATAGAACCCAAAAATCAGAAGACAATTATAGAGAAGGCAATGAATGAAATGATGGTTACAATAATTAATGAGTTGTGTGAACTATCTAAATAAGAATAAATGAAAGTTTTTGGTTTTGATCTCCTAAGTACTCTTTTACAAAAATAATCCAACACATTATTTGACCCCACCAGTTTTTTCTGTCAAAAACGTGGTGACTTAGCATATGGTACAGGCAATCCTCTGGTACTTCACCCAAGTGATCATTCTTAGTGTTTCTCGATCCCTCCATGGTCTCTAAATTGTTAGATTGCTTGTCCCACATCCAGTACTAGAGAGCAGAAATGTCCTCCAATTAAATATTGGGAAGGCCGAAGCCATTGTCTTCGGTCCCCGCCACAAACTCCGTTCCCTAGCTGTTATATATGTGAACTTGTATTTACTCTGTACAGCCAACAGAGGGCTCATCCTCTGGAGTCCCAAGGGATCCCATAATCCCTTGGGAGCACAGGTATTTAAGGAGGCTTCACAGGCTGGAGAGGCACTCTGGAGACCTGCAATAAAAGACTAAGGTCACACTTTACTTTACGCTCACAGTGTTCAGTCTGACTCTTCCTCCATACACAACAACTGGCGATGAGATACAGATAGCAAACCCAAAGATGCAGAGAACAGTCGGCATCCTGGAGAAATTCTCGGCGGGAGATGATTGGGAAACTTTTGTTGAGCGACTCGACCAATACTTCATGGCCAACAAGCTAGATGGGGAAGAGAGCGTTGCCAAACGAAGGCCGATCCTCCTCACCGACTGTGGGGCACCAACGTATGGCCTCATGAAGAATCCAGCAAAACCCATGGAGAAATCGTATGACGATTTGTGCACATTTGAACCCAAAGGAAAGCATTCTGATGGCGAGGTACCGGTTCTACACCTACAAAAGGTCTGAAGCCCAGGAAGTGGCGAGTTATGTCGCCGAGCTAAGACGCCTTGCAGGACATTGTGAATTTGAAGAACATTTGGAGCACAAGCTCAGAGACTTTTTCATACTTCGCATAGGCCACAAAACCATACTTCGCAAACTTTTGACTGTAGAGACCCCAACCTTGTGTAAGGCCATAGCGATAGCCCAGGTGTTCATTGCCACCAGTGACAATATGAAGCAAATCTCTCAGCACACAAATGCTGCTACAAGTACTGTGAACAAAGTGATGTTGTTTTTGAATCGTAACGTACAGGGCAGGTCACACATACCTACAGATGACTCAGAGTCCACCATCAAGGGTGATGAATGCTAGGCCATTAACACCTTGTTGGCGCTGCGGGGGTGATCATCATTTCCATTCATGCCGCTTCAGAGTACATTTGCAAGGGCTGTGGAACAATGGGACAATCCAACGAGTGTGCAGGCAAGCTGCAAAGCCTGTTAAACCTGCAAACCACTATGTTGAAGAGGAGGACAGATCCATGGAGGATCACGATGAACCAGAGCCTCAGACAGAGGAGGCAGAGGTACATGGGGTGCATACATTTAGCACAAATTGTCCCCTGATAATGCTGAATGTTGAACTAAATGGACTCCAGGTGTTAATGGAGCTGGACACAGGCGTGAGTCAGTCCATCATGCGCAAAAAGACTTTCGAAAGGTTGTGGGGCAACAAGACCTCAAAGCCAGTCTTTACTCCAGTTCGTACGAAACTAAGAATTTACATGAAAGAACTGATTCCTGTAATCGACAGTGCTACCGTAAAGGTCACCTACGATGGAGCGGTGCACAAGCTACCACTCTGGGTGGTACTGGGCGATGGTCCCACGCTGCTCGGCAGGAGCTGGCTGGAAAAGATACGCTGGAACTGGGACGATATCCAAGCGTTATCGCCCGCTGACGACACTTCGTGTGCCCAGGTCTTAAACAAATTTCCTTCGCTGTTCGAACCAGGCATCGGGAAATTCCAAGGAGCAAAAGTGCAGATCCACCTAATTCCGGGGGCGCGACCCATCCATCACAAGGCGAGAGCAGTACCGTACATGATGAGAGAAAGGATAGAGATCGAGCTAGACCGGCTGCAACGAGAGGGCATCATTTCATCGATCGAGTTCAGCGAGTGGGCCAGTCCTCAAGGGAGATGGCACCGTCAGAATCTGTGGCGATTACAAAGTAAGTATCAATTGTTTCTCCCTGCAGGACCAATACCCACTACCAAAGGCTGACAACCTCTTTGCAACACTGGCGGGAGGAAAGACGTTCACAAAGCTGGATCTGACTTCAGCCTACATGATGCAGGAACTGGGGGAATCATCGAAGGCCCTCACCTGCATCAACACGCACAAAGGTCTTTTTGTTTATAACAGATGCCCATTTGGAATCCGATCAGCGGTGGCAATATTCCAGAGAAACATGGAAAGTTTACTGAATTCGGTCCCGCACACCGTGGTCTTCCAGGATGACATCTTGATCACAGGTCGGAACACAGTCGAGCACCTGCAGAACCCGGAGGAGGTTCTTAGTTGACTCAACCATGTGGGGCTCAGGTTAAAATGAGCGAAGTGCGTTTTCCTGGAGCCTGAAGTGGAGTTCTTGGGAAGGAGGATTGCGGCGGACGGCATCAGGCCCACCAACGTGAAGACGGAGGCAATCGGCAACGTGCCGAGGCTACTGAACGTGACAGAGCTGTGGTCGTTTCTGGAACTCTTGAATTACTTTGGTGGCTTCTTACTGGGTCTCAGTACACTGCTAGAACCACTACATGTCTTACTACGAAAAGGGGGCGAATGGGTTTGGGGCAAATGCCAAGAAAATGCCATTATAAAAGCGAGAAAATTGTTATGCTCAAACAAATTGCTTGTGTTGTAAGATCCATGTAAGCGTTTGGTACTAGCATGTGATGCGTCGTCATATGGCGTCGGGTGTGTATTGCAACAAGCCAATGATTTTGGGAAACTGCAACCAGTTGCTTATGCATCCAGGAGTCTGTCTAAGGCTGAGAGAGCCTACAGCATGATTGAAAAAGAAGCATTAGCGTGTGTCTATGGGGTAAAGAAAATGCATCAATAACTATTTGGGCTAAAATTCAAATTGGAAACTGACCATAAGCCACTTATATCCCTGTTTTCCGAGAGTTAAGGGATAAATACCAACGCATTGGCCCGCACCCAGAGATGGATGCTCACGTTGTCCGCATACAACTACGCCATCTGCCACAGGCCAGGCACAGAAAATTGCGCCAATGCTCTCAGTAGGCTGCCATTGCCCACCAGAGGGGGTGGAAATGGCGCAGCTCGCAGATCTAGACATGGTTATGGAAGCATTTGAGAGTGAGCAATCACCCGTCACTGCCCGGCAGATCAAAACCTGGACAAGCCAGGACCCCTTATTATCTCTAGTCAGAAGCTGTGTGCTTCACGGGAGCTGGTCCAGTGTCCCAGTGGAAATGCAGGAAGAGATAAAGCCATTCCAGGGGCGCAAAGATGAAATGTCTATACAGGCAGACTGCCTTCTGTGGGGCAATCGAGTAGTGGTCCCCAAGAAGGGCAGAGACACCTTCATCAATGACCTCCACAGTACCCACCCAGGCATCGTAATGATGAAAGCGATAGCCAGATCCCACATGTGGTGGCCCGGTATCGATGCGGACTTAGAGTCCTGTATTCACAGACGTAATACATGCTCGCAGTTAATCAATGTACCCAGGGAGGCGCCGCTAAGTTTATGGTCTTGGCCCTCTAAACTGTGGTCTAGGGTACACGTCGACTATGCAGGCCCGTTCTTGGGTAAAATGTTCCTTGTGGTTGTAGACCCATACTCCAAGTGGATTGAATGTGAGATAACGTCCGCTGCCAGTACTGAAAGCCTGCGGGCCATGTTTTCCACACGCGGCTTACCCGATGTCGTGGTGAGCGACAACGGGCCATGTTTTACCAGTGCTGAGTTCAAAGAATTCATGACCCGTAACGGGATCAAACATGTCACATCTGCCCCGTTTAAACCAGCGTCCAATGGTCAGGCAGAGAGAGCAGTGCAAACCATCAAGCAAGGCTTGAAGAGGGTAACTGAAGGCTCACTGCAGACTCGCCTATCCAGAGTCCTGCTTAGCTACCGCATGAGACCCCACTCACTCACTGGGATCCCACCTGCTGAACTGCTCATGAAAAGAGCACTTAAGACAAGGCTCTTGTTAGTTCACTCTGATCTACATGAACAGGTAGAGAGCAGGCGGCTTCAACAAAGTGCATACCATAATAGCTCAAATGTGTCACGCGAGATTGAAATCAATGAGCCTGTATTTGTATTAAATTATGGACAAGGTCCCAAGTGGCTTCCCAGCACTGTCATGGCCAAGGAGGGGAGCAGGGTCTTTCGGGTCAAACTTTTAAATGGACTCATTCACCAGAAACACTTGGACCAAATCAAACTCAGATTCACGGACTATCCTGAGCAACCCACCTTGGACCCTACTGTTTTTGATCCCTCAACATATACACCAGTGGCAACCGGCACCACGGTTGACCACGAAGCAGAACCCATCATCCACAGCAGCCTTGCAGGGCCCAACACACCAGGCAGCCCAGCAAGGCCAGCTGCACAGCAGCCCAGCGAGGGCCAACAAATGATTCAACAACACCAGCTTTCACATCGAGACGATCAACCAGGGCAAGAAGGGCCCCAGATCGACTCACATTGTAAATAGTTACACTATTGACTTTGGGGGGGAGGGAGAGTGTTGTTATATATGTAAACTTGTATTTACTCTGTACAGCCACCAGAGGACTCATCCCCTGGAGTCCCAAGAGATCCCATAATCCCTTGGGAGCATAGATATTTAAGGAGGCTTCACAGGTTGGAGAGGCACTCTGGAGACCTGCAATAAAAGACTTTACTTTGAGCTCACAGTGTTCAGTCTGACTCTTTCTCCATACACAACACTAACCACATCCAAAACCCGGCTGCCCATCTCCTAACTCACTCCAAGTCCCGCTCACCCATCACCCCTGTGTTCGCTGACCTACATTGGCTCCCGCTTAAGCAATGCCTTGATTTAAAAATTCTTATCTATGTTTTCAAATCCCTCCATGGCCTCACCCCTCCCTATCTCTGTAATCTCCTCCAGCCCTACAACCCTCCGAAAAATCTGCGCTGCTCTAATCCTGGCCCTTTGTGCATCCCCGATTTTAATCGCTCAACTATTGGTGGCCGTGCCTTCAGCTGCCAAGGCCCTAAGCTCTGGAGTTTCCTTTTGAAACTTCTCCACCTCTCTTCCTTTAAGACGCTCCTTAAAACCTACCTCTTTGATCAAGCTTTTGGCTATCTGCTCTATTATCTACTTATGTGGCTCAGTGTCAAATTCATTCACCATTGAGCCATCAGGAGCAGTCCATACAAAACTTAATAATATCCACAACTTAGCTAGCGTGTCTGCTCCAATACAAACTAAATGGTGGCACAATTGAGGAACAGTGGAGGACTTTTAAGGAGCTCTTTCATAGTGCGCAAAAAAAAAATTCCAGTGAAAAAGAAGGGCGGCAAGAGAAGTGATAGCCAGCCGTGGATAACCAAGGAAATAAAGGAGAGTATCAAATTAAAAACCAATGCGTATAAGGTGGCCAAGGTTAGTGGGAAACTAGAAGATTGGGAAAATTTTAAACGACAGCAAAGAATGACTAAGAAAGCAATAAAGAAAGGAAAGATAGATTACGAAAGTAAACTGGCGCAAAACATAAAAACAGATAGTAAAAGCTTTTACCGATATATAAAACGGAAGAGAGTGACTAAAGTAAATGTTGGTCCCTTAGAAGATGAGAAGGGAGATTTAATAATGGGAAATGTGGAAATGGCTGAGACCTTAAATAATTATTTTGCTTCCGTCTTGAAGGTAGACAAGTCCCCTGGTCCTGATGAAATACATCCCAGGGTATTAAAAGAGATGGCTGAAGTTATAGCAGATGCATTCGTTATAATCTACCAAAATTCTCTGGACTCTGGGGAGATACCAACGGATTGGAGAGCAGCTAATGTAACGCCTCTGTTTAAAAAAGGGGGCAGGCAAAAGGCAGGTAACTATAGGCTGGTTAGTTTAACATCTGTAGTGGGGAAAATGCTTGAAACTATCATTAAGGAAGAAATAGCGGGACATCTGGATAGGAATAGTGCAATCAAGCAGACGCAGCATGGATTCATGAAAGGGAAATCATGTTTAACTAACTTACTGGAATTCTTTGAGGATATAACGAGCATTGTGGATAGAGGTATACCGATGGATGTGGTGTATTTAGATTTCCAAAAGGCATTCGATAAGGTGCCACACAAAAGGTTACTACAGAAGATAAAGGTACGCGGAGTCAGAGGAAATGTATTAGCATGGATAGGGAATTGGCTGGCGAACAGAAAGCAGAGAGTCGGGATAAATGGGTCCTTTTCCGGTTGGAAATCAGTGGTTAGTGGTGTGCCACAGGGATCAGTGCTGGGACCGCAACTGTTTAAAATATACATAGATGACCTAGAAGAGGGGACAGAGTGTAGTGCAACAAAATTTGCAGATGACACTAAGATTAGTGGGAAAGCGGGTTGTGTAGAGGACTCAGAGAGACTGCAAGGAGATTTGAATAGGTTAAGCGAATGGGCTAAGGTTTGGCAGATGGAATACAATGTCGGAAAGTGTGAGGTCATCCACCTTGGGAAAAAAAAACAGTAAAAGGGAATATTATTTGAATGGGGAGAAATTACAACATGCTGTGGTGCAAAGGGACCTGGGGGTCCTTGTGCATGAATCCCAAAAGGTTAGTTTGCAGGTGCAGCAGGTAATCAGGAAGGCAAATGGAATATTGGCCTTCATTGCGAAAGGGATGGAGTACAAAAGCAGGGAGGTCTTGCTGCAACTGTACAGGGTATTGGTAAGGCCGCACCTGGAGTACTGCGTGCAGTTTTGGTCACCTTACTTAAGGAAGGATATACTAGCTTTGGAAGGGGTACAGAGACGATTCACTAGGCTGATTCCAGAAATGAGGGGGTTACCTTATGATGATAGATTGAGTAGACTGCGTCTTTACTCCTTGGAGTTCAGAAGGATGAGGGGTGATCTTATAGAAACATTTAAAATCATGAAAGGGATAGACAGGATAGAGGCAGAGAGGTTGTTTCCATTGGTGGGGGAGACTAGAACTAGGGGGCACAACCTCAAAATACGGAGGAGCCAATTTAAAACTGAGTTGAGAAAAAATTTCTTCTCCCAGAGGGTTGTGAATCTGTGGAATTCTCTGCCCAAGGAAGCAGTTGAGGCTAGCTCATTGAATGTTTTCAAGTCAAAGATAGATAGATTTTTAAGCAATAAGGGAATTAAGGGTTACGGGGAGAGGGCGGGTAAGTGGAGTTGAGTCCACGACCAGATCAGCCATGATCTTATTGAATGGCGGGGCAGGCTCGAGGGGCTAGATGGCCTACTCCTGTTCCTAATTCTTATGTTCTTATGTTCTTATGTTCTAAATGAGCTAAAAGGAGCTTTGTCTTTTTCAGATTCTAGAATCTGACCTTGATATTTGTAAGAAGGCAGCTCACCACCAACTTCTCAAGGGCAACTAGGGATGGGCAATAACTGCTGGCCTTGCCAGTGATGCCCACATTTCCGGAATGAATAAATAAAACCTGCTTTTATATTTTATAGGATCGTGACTCCTGTTTCGGGAGAACGACCTCTGTGCATCGCTCTCCTTATTTGTCCTAGATGGTTCTTTGTGCAGTGTATAGTGGAACTCTGGAATGGGCTGCCATTTCGTGCGTTGGATGCTGATTCGCTGAAATCCTTCAACCAAGAGCTGGATTTGTATCTGTTTAGGGCGAACATCGTCTCTTACAGAGGTGAGGTACTGCAGGTAATTCAGGGCCAAAGTGACCTCCTGGACTAGCTTTGGTCGCTTAGATGGGTCGGAGAGGAATTTCCAAGATTCTTTTCCCCCCAAATTGGTCTGGGTTTTTTATCTGCTTTTTTCGCCTCTCCCAGAGATCACATGGTTTTGGGTGGGATGATGAGTATATATTGTGATACATAAGGTATCGCAATTGTATGGGACAGGCTGGATGGAAGAGAAGATCTTTATTTGTGCATAATATTTCATATGTTCGTATTTGTCATATGTCTCTTTTTAAGACTTTATTTTTAATTTTGGTTCTCATCTAAGGGACGGCAGCTTTTTTTGAACCACCTTTGCTTCTGGGAACATGTCTAGAGTGTGCCCTACACATTTCCTGTTCGAATGTTTCTCATTGTTTATGCACCATATTATTTGCCAATTTTCTATTGCAGTTTTTCTGGACTAGTTCCCTTTTTATCTGATTGAAATTGGCTCAATATCACACAGGCCATCTTTTATTTTAGTGGATTTGTAAATATGAAATCTTGGGGGTGGCTATGGTCAGTTATGCGATTAGGTTATTGTGCTGAGGTTATATCTGTATTCGTTCATAAGCAAATAATTATCTTGCAAACTATGCAGAGAGATGGGTACCTCTTTAAACTGTATTGAACAGAGTTCATATGCTGGCTCCCTGTTGCGGTTCTGGGTGCTGAATGAACTGATCTCAGCTGGCACCGTGACGGCACATTACAATTGTCTTCAGTAGCCCCAGAATGGGGAGGAGCCAGGGTTCACATTCCTGATTAAAAACAAGTTCACATTTTGGTTTGAGACCCTTCATCGGTACTTGGATCAGCCTGAAATGCTAACCTGTCTTTTATCTTTTTAGATGCTCGATGGACTTGCTGTGTATTTCCAGCATTTACTGTGTTTTTCAGAGTTCTATCATTTCTAGTTCATCTTTTTGTCTCTCCTGCCCTTGATGACCGCTGCCGGAACTGCATGTGCGGGGACTAGGTAAGAGCAGATTTGGGGTCAGGTGTGATGTCTTTCGATGAGTCACGGAGTGCATTTTACGGATGAGTTGTGATCTATCATAAACGTGTCTGTGCATGTGTGGAGGATGGTGGGGGGGCGGTCCAGGTCCAATGATTTGCATCGAACACATAAACATCATCAGATCCTCTTGTTCTAACGAAGGGTCATTGATCTAAAACGTTAACTCTGTTTCTCTCTCCACAGATGCTGCCTGACCTGCTGAGAATTTCCAGCATTTTCTGTTTTTGTTTTAGAATCCAGCATCTGCAGTATTTTGCTTTTGTGTCAGATTCTCCTGACTTGGCAAAGCTTCAGGGACTCCATGGAAAAAAAAATGTAATCTTATCAAAAACATATAGCCCTACCTGTGGTCAAGCGGCCGACTGATACTATGATCATATGTGAGAACTTGGGTGAGACATCTGGAGGGAAGGAAAGGCCTGTGCCCTAGCATAAGTTACTAGCATCAGCAGTGGATGGGGGAGGGAAATAAAACAGAAGCCACAGTCCTGGCAAGATAAGAGGAACAGCATCGAGCTGCTCTAGTTATCTACTATATCTACAGATATAATGATCTAGAATATGAGTAGGATGGAACTTTCTGTTTACACGTCAAACAATCATGTGAACAAGCCACGGAGTGTGGCAGATGGGAGTCGGGAAACATGTGTTCAATATTCCCAGCCCGAGCACTCAATAGCAGGAGCCCACTGAAGCAAAGTTCAAAGTTGATTGTATACGTGAGAAGCGAGGGACTTTGTATGTTTGCTTTATTGTAAAGTTTCCTTTGGGTTTATTGCCTCCTGGTGCTGTATTTCGCTGGATGTTGAGATAAAAGCGCACTGCCATTAAAGACGAAGGATTTTCTCACAACTGGGTGTTTGCTTCTGCTCTCTTAATCCTCTTTTGATCTAAGTGCTGACTTATCTATTTTTGTGCACCTGGCAATGATTTTAACTACCTGTTACTGGCCGTAGCTTTCCAGATACCGGTTGTGAGTCCTGTTCTCATGACCGTCCACAGTCTTCTGCTTGTTTTAAGAGGAGAGCTGGTTCCTTGCTGATTTGGCAGCCTGAGGAAGGTAGTCGCATCTATTAAAAGTCATGGGGGAGTGGGGAACCTTTTCCTTTTAAGAAGCATAAAACCTTGTATGCTATGAAACATTAGGTTTAAAGTGTAGAATTTGGGTTATCCAAAAACCAGACAGAGGGTGGGGCTGGACTGGTGTGGGATAATTCGAGGGGCGTGGTCCAGGAAACAAACTATTTCTAAATTGTAATCGGGTCATTTATCTCACTTATCGGCTGGAATCTTCCCAGCCTAGCGGGTTTGGAGGCGGGCCCGCTGTCAAATGGCCCTGATTGACAGTGGGTCGGAATCCCACTCACAACCCGCCTCCGTGTCAGTTTCTCAACTGTCAGGTCTGCTTGCGGATTGCAGACCCGACACCAAGTGCAGGGCCACTTCATTAAGGTACTTAACAGATAATTTAATGTTATTAATGAGGCTTAAAAGCAGGCACTTACAATTTTACCAACTTTTTGACAGGTTGGCCGTCCCTCGGGTTTCACGCCATGTTCTCAGTGACTCTATTGCTTTGGCAAGTTGACAGCTGCAGAAGTGGTTTAAAAGCTACCATTTCACACCTGTTCACTTACCAATGTCAGAAGCTGAAGCCTTCAGGATTTGGAAGAAATGTTTGAGGTGTATGCACGTTGGAAGTGTTTGCAGTGAACTCTCTATTCACTGACACCTCCTTGGAGCAACCTCTCTCACCATTGACAGATCGTTTCTATCATTTCAACCTCACCTTCTATCTATTCCAGCAGCATTGGTGCCCTTGACAAAATCTCACCTTGGTCCTCAGAATCCTACCATGATCAGCCCCAACACCAGCATCACCAACAACACCACCAACCTTCTCCGCAATCACCTGATGCTGCACAGGACACAGGGCATCAATACCTGACCACATTGTTGCCCGGGAAGTCAAGGATGGCCTCACCATGGCCAGATTTACTTCACTTGATGCTGTACACCCTGACTGCCACATGATGTGTCAGGTTGGCACCACCCCACACCAACACCATAAAGCATCCCTACAATGTCCAAGACATTCCTTTTGTTAAGTCCTGACTCTAATGTACTGACTTACACGAGACACATGCTGAAGTCAAAGTCACTCAGGACCTGCACCTTTAATTCCAGCTCTCCCAGTGTTGCACTTGCCTGAGACCTCCCTTTATATACCTCAGTGGGACAGGTATGGAGTGTCTCCTGCAAGTGCACCCCTGGTGGTAAGGTATACTTATTGTTACAGGTCATATCTAGTTACAGTCATGTATAGCCTGGTAAGATACAGTTATATACAGTAATGTGAGATACATGACATCACCCTCCCCCAAGGTTCCCCATAGATTCAGCCTCTCAGGTGGTCTGCGCTCTCGCGTGGAGCGTCTTAGTTGTGGTTCAGTTGTTTGCCTTGGTGCCTGTTTTTCGTTTGGTGTGATTGCTGGTATCTCGCCTGGGCTGTCTGTTTCGTTCGGTGTGATTGCTGGTATCTCGTCTGGGCTGTCTGTTGAGACTGCCCTTTCCTTAGGTTGTTCCACCTGTCTGTCCACCAGGTGTGGTGTGAGTTCCACATTGTAGTCTGCCTCTGGTTCTTCAGTGTTATCAGTGAATCTACTTTTTACTTGGTCTACATGCCTCTGGCAGGTTTGGCCATTGTCCATTTGTACAACCAGTAGCCTGTTTGTCTGTTACTGTCCCTGCAAGCCATTTGGGACCCCGGCCATAGTTTAACACAAACACTTTGTTCCCTATCTCATTCCACCTCCCCCTCGAATTTCGGTCATGGTACTCAGTTAGCTTTTGACGCTTAGCCTCAACAATTTCATGCATGTCTGGGAGGATTAACGAGAGCCTGGTCTTTAAGGTTCGTTTCATCAATAGTTGTGCTGGGGGAACCCCAGTCAACGAATGCGGACGCGATCTGTATGCCAGCAGCAGTCGCGACAGGCGGCTCTGTAGCGTGGGACCTTGGATTCTGAGCATGCCTTGTTTAATGATCTGCACTGCTCGCTCCGCCTGGCCTTGGAGGCCGGCTTGAAAGGTTCCGTCTTAGCATGATTTATACCGTGCTCAACTATAAAATCGTGAAATTCTGCGCTGGTGTAGCACGGACCATTATCACTGACCAATATGTCAGGAATGTCATGCATTGCAAACATGGTTCTAAGGCTCTCCATAGTGGTGGAGGTGGTGCTCGACTTTAAAATGGTGCACGCGATCCATTTTGAAAATGCATCAACGACTACGAGGAACATTTTGCCCATGAATGGGTCCGCATAGTCTACATGCACCCGCGACCACGGTTTGGTGGGCCAGGGCCAGGGGCTTAGGGGGACTCCCTGGGGGCATTACTGAGTTGGGCACAAATGGTGCACTGACGGACGCAGAGCTCCAAGTCGGCGTCAATGCCAGGCCACCAGACATGAGATCTGGCTATGGCCTTCATAAGGACGATCCCTGGGTGCTCGCGATGGAGCTCCCTGACAAACGCCTCCCTGCCTCGTAAGGGCATAACTACTCGGCTGCCTGTAGTGAGAGTTCATGCTTGTGCCTATGGAAGGGTTTGACCTCCTCGGGGCAGGCATCGCGGGCCTCTGCCCAGTCACCGGTTAAAATGCATCTTTTAACTAGGGATAACGTGGGGTCGCTGGTCGTCCAGGCTCTGATTTGGCGAGCCGTCATGGGCGAACCTGTGGATTCAAAGGCATTGATTGCCATGACCACCTCACAGTCCTATTCGTCGGACCCTTCTGTGGTTGCTAGGGGTAGCCTGCTAAGCGCGTTGGCACAGTTGTCTGTGCCTGGTCTGAGCCTTATCGTGTAGTCGTAAGCCGCCAGCATGAGTGCCCACCGCTGAATGCGCAGCGTGGCGTTGGCATTGATTGCCTTGCACTCGGATAGTAGGGACGTGAGGGGTTTGTGGTCGGTTACTAACACAAACTTGGCCCCGAAAAGGTATTGATGCATTTTTTTGACACCGTACATGCACGCGAGCGCCTCCTTCTCAACCATACCGTACCCGCGCTCCGCCCGCGAAAGTGACCTGGGGGCATAAGCAACAGGCTGCAATTTACCCGCATCATTGCCGTGCTGTAAAACGCACCCGACCCCGTACGCTGACGCATCACATGTAAGGACTAACTTTTTACCTGGGTCAAAAAAGGCTAAAACACTGTTGGAACATAGAAGGTTGCGTGCCTTACTGAAGGTGCGTTCTTGGGCGTCCCCCCAAAACCAATCGCACCCCTTTCTGAGGAGCACGTGGAGAGGCTCCAGCAGCATGCTCAAGTTCTGCATAAAGTTCCCAAAGTAATTGAGTAGCCCGAGAAAGGCGCGCAGTTCCAAGACATTCCGGGGCCTGGGTGCCAGGCGAATCGCTTCAGTTTTGGATTCGGTTGGGCGGATTCCATCAGCGGCAATCCTTCTGCCCAAAAATTCAACCTCGGGCGCGAGAAACAGACACTTGGATTTCTTAACTCTTAGGCCTATCTAAGGCCAATCGAGTTAGTACTTCCTCAAGATTGTGGAGATGAGAGTTGGTGTCCCTGCCTGTGATGAGTATGTCATCTTGAAACACAACCATCCTCGGGATGGACTTGAGCAGACTCTCCATGTTGTGCTGGAATATAGCAACTGCCGACCTGATGCCGAATGGGCATCGATTGTACACAAAAAGGCCTCGATGTGTGTTGATGGTGGTGAGTAACTTAGACTCTTCGGTCAGTTCTTGCGTCATATACGCAGATGTGAGGTCAAGTTTCGAGAAAAGTTTTCCTCCAGCCAATGTGGCAAATAGGTCCTCCGCTCTGGGCAGCGGGTATTGGTCCTGTAGGGATACTCTGTTTATGGTAGACTTGTAATCCCCACAGATTCGCACGGATCCATCAGGCTTCATGACGGGGACGATGGGGCTTGCCCAGTCGCTGAATTCCACGGGAGAAATTATGCCTTCCCGCAGAAGCCAGTCCAGTTCATTTTCCCTCATCACATAAGGCACAGCTCTAGCCTTGTGATGGACCGGTCTGGCATTCTGTGTGATGTAGATTCCAACTTTAGCCCCTTTGAAGGTGCCCATACGTGGCTGAAAGAGATGTTCAAAACGGCTTAGAACTGTTGAGCAGGAGGTCCGTTCCTCTGACGACATGGCGTGAACATCATCCCATTTCCAATTAAGTTCTGCGAGCCAGCTTCTCCCCAACAGGGCTGGGAGATCCCCGGGGACAATCCACAGGGAAAGTCGGTGCACCATCCCTTTGTGTGTGACCGAGAGCATGGCGCTGCCAAGGACTGGGATGATTTCTTTAGTATAGGTCCTTAGTTTGGTGTCGATCTTTGTGAGTTTTGGTCTGTTGCTTTTGTGCGGCCACAGCTTTTCAAATTGTTGAACGCTCATGAGGAATTGACTGGCCCCCGTGTCCAGTTCCATGTTGATGGGTATCCCGTTGAGTAGAACCCTCATCATAATTGGAGGCGTCTTGGTGTAAGAACAGTGGACAATGATCGTGTTAACTGTCACAGGACAGAGAGTGGAGAGCACCAGTTCAAACTGTCGCAGGACGGGAGAGTGGTGAGCACAAGTTCCAACTGTCACAGGACAGAGGCCCCAAGTTTCCACATGATTTGCTCCTGATTTTTAGGAGCAACTGGTGTAGAACGGAGTATCTTAGAAATCGGAATTCTCATCATTTAGTTTGCTCCAGTTCTAGTCAGTTCGAACAGTTTCATTTTGGAACAGAATTTTTTTTTCAAAAGGGGGCGTGTCTGGCCACTTACGCCTTTTTTCAAAGTTTCGTCAGTGAAAACTTACTCCAAACTAACTTAGAATGGAGTAAGTAAAGATTTTTGTACGCTTTAGAAAATCAGGCATAGGTTACAAATCAGGCGTAGGGAATGGGGGGGGGGGGTTTAAAGGGAAGTTTACAAACATTAAACACTTCAGTTTTACAAATAAAGAGCCATCATCAATAATAAATGATAAATACATCAATAAATCAACCAATAAATCAATCAAAAAAAATTAATAAGAAATAATTTTTAAAAAATCAATAAATAAAACATTTTCTACTTACCGACTGCAGCACCAGGAGCCCTCCAACAGTGTGCTGGGATGCCCCCGCCCCCCCCCCCCCCAGTGTGTCTCTGTCAGTGTCTCTATCTCTCTGTCTGTCTGTCTGTGTCTCTCATTCTGTCTGTCAGTGTCTGTGTTTCTGACAGTGAGGGGAGGGGGAGGAGGGGGGTAGAGGGAGAGAGGGGGGGAGCAGAGGGATGGGGGAGAAGGGGGAGGGATGGGGGAGAAGGGGAGGGGTGGAGAAGGGGATAAAGGGGAGAAGAGGGAGAAAGGAGATGGGGGAAAGGAGATGGGGGGAAGGAGATGGGGGGGAAAGGGGATGGGGGGATGGAGATTGGGGGGGGAGGAGATTGGGGGGGGAGGAGATTGGGGGGGAAAGGAGAAGGGGGGGAAAGGAGAAGGGGGAAAGGAGATTGGGGGGGGAAGGAGATTGGGGGGGGAAAGGAGAAGGGGGGGGAAGGAGATTGGGGGGAAGGAGATTAGGGGGGAAGGAGAAGGGGGGGAAGGAGATTGGGGGGGAAGGAGATTGGGGGGGGAAAGGAGAAGTGGGGGATGAAAGGAGAAGGGGGAGGGAGGCTGAACGGGCCGGCCCAAGACTTCGGGCAGGGCCCGTCCCCAGCACCAGATTTACAGGTAGGTGGCATTGGGTCGGGTCGGGGGGAGCGCGGGTCGGGGGGGTGGTGGGAGGGAGGCCGGATCGGTTCGGGTCGGGGGGAGGGAGGGAGAGGAAGGTCAGGTCAGGGGGAGAGAGGGAGAGGGAGGTCAGGTCGGGGGGAGGGAGGTCAGGTCGGATCCAGTCCGGAGGCGGAGGCGGGGGGGTGGGGGGGGGTGGAGGGGAGCGGGAGTCGGGTCGGGATCGGTGTCGGATCCGGTCCGGAGGCGGAGGCTGGGGGGCGGGGGGGGAGCGGGAGTCGGGTCGGGGTCGGTGTCGGGTCCGATCCGGAGACGGGGGCGGGAGGGTGCGGGAGTCGGGTCGGGTCCGGTCCAGGGGCGGGGGGGAAGCGGGAGTCAGGTTGGTGTTGGGTCCGGTACGGGGGCGGAGGGGGAGCTGGCCGTGGGAGGAGCCTTATTCACGCAACCCCAGTGAGGCCATTGGGCCAGGGCTAGGGGCTGCGTGCTTCGGCTCCTCCCACACAGTTTTGGGCGCCTGGAGCTACTGCACTTATGTGCCCACTGTAGCGCGCATGTGCAGAGGTCCCGGCACTGTTTTCAGCGCAGGGACCTGGCTCCGCCCCCTACAGCTCCTGCTGCGCTGCGCCGAGGGCCAGAGGACCTGCAGGGAGGTGGAGAATCAGGAGGTTTTTTTTAGGCGCACTTTGTGGCGCGAAAAACGGGTGTCCAGGTCGGGACTGCACCGTTCTAGGCGCGGCTCGAAACTTGGGCCCAGAGAGTGGAGAGCACCAGTTCCAACTGTCACAGGACGGGAGAGTGGAGAGCACCAGTTCCAACTGTAACAGGACAGAGAGTGGAGAGCACCAGTTCCAACTGTCACAGGACGGGAGAGTGGAGAGCACCAGTTCCAACTGTCACAGTACAGAGAGTGGAGAGCACCAGTTCCAACTGTCACAGGACCGGAGAGTGGAGAGCACCAGTTCCAACTGTCACAGGAGAGAGAGTGGAGAGCACCAGTTCCAACTGTCGCAGGACCGGAGAGTGGAGAGCACCAGTTCCAACTGTCACAGGAGAGAGAGTGGAGAGCACCAGTTCCAACTGTCACAGGAGAGAGAGTGGAGAGCACCAGTTCCAACTGTCACAGGAGAGAGAGTGGAGAGCACCAGTTCAAACTGTCACAGGAGAGAGAGTGGAGAGCACCAGTTCCAACTGTCACAGGAGAGAGAGTGGAGAGCACCAGTTCCAACTGTCACAGGAGAGAGAGTGGAGAGCACCAGTTCCAACTGTCACAGGAGAGAGAGTGGAGAGCACCAGTTCCAACTGTCACAGGACGAGAGAGTGGAGAGCACCAGTTCCAACTGTCACAGGAGAGAGAGTGGAGAGCACCAGTTCCAACTGTCGCAGGAGAGAGAGTGGAGAGCACCAGTTCCAACTGTCACAGGACAGAGAGTGGAGAGCACCAGTTCCAACTGTCGCAGGAGAGTGGAGAGCACCAGTTCCAACTGTCACAGGACAGAGAATGGAGAGCACCAGTTCCAACTGTCACAGGAGAGAGAGTGGAGCGCACCAGTTCCAACTGTCACAGGACGGGAGAGTGGAGAGCACCAGTTCAAACTGTCGCAGAACAGGAGAGTGGAGAGCACCAGTTCCAATTGTCACAGGACGGGAGAGTGGAGAGCACCAGTTCAAACTGTCGCAGGACAGGAGAGTGGAGAGCACTAGTTCAAACTGTCGCAGGACAGGAGAGTGGAGAGCACTAGTTCCAACTGTCACAGGATGGGAGAGTGGAGAGCACCAGTTCCAACTGTCACAGGAGAGAGAATGGAGAGCACCAGTTCCAACTGTCACAGGACGGGAGAGTGGAGAGCACCAGTTCCAACTGTCACAGGAGAGAGAGTGGAGAGCACCAGTTCCAACTGTCACAGGACGAGAGAGTGGAGAGCACCAGTTCCAACTGTCACAGGAGAGAGAGTGGAGAGCACCAGTTCCAACTGTCGCAGGAGAGAGAGTGGAGAGCACCAGTTCCAACTGTCACAGGACAGAGAGTGGAGAGCACCAGTTCCAACTGTCGCAGGAGAGTGGAGAGCACCAGTTCCAACTGTCACAGGACAGAGAATGGAGAGCACCAGTTCCAACTGTCACAGGAGAGAGAGTGGAGCGCACCAGTTCCAACTGTCACAGGACGGGAGAGTGGAGAGCACCAGTTCAAACTGTCGCAGAACAGGAGAGTGGAGAGCACCAGTTCCAATTGTCACAGGACGGGAGAGTGGAGAGCACCAGTTCAAACTGTCGCAGGACAGGAGAGTGGAGAGCACTAGTTCAAACTGTCGCAGGACAGGAGAGTGGAGAGCACTAGTTCCAACTGTCACAGGATGGGAGAGTGGAGAGCACCAGTTCCAACTGTCACAGGACAGAGAATGGAGAGCATCAGTTCCAACTGTCACAGGAGAGAGAGTGGAGAGCACCAGTTCCAACTGTCACAGGACGGGAGAGTGGAGAGCACCAGTTCAAACTGTCGCAGAACAGGAGAGTGGAGAGCACCAGTTCCAATTGTCACAGGACGGGAGAGTGGAGAGCACCAGTTCAAACTGTCGCAGGACAGGAGAGTGGAGAGCACTAGTTCAAACTGTCGCAGGACAGGAGAGTGGAGAGCACTAGTTCCAACTGTCACAGGATGGGAGAGTGGAGAGCACCAGTTCCAACTGTCACAGGAGAGAGAGTGGAGCGCACCAGTTCAAACTGACACAGGACAGAGAGTGGAGAGCACCAGCTCCAACTGTCACAGGACAGAGAGTGGAGAGCACCAGTTCCAACTGTCACAGGACAGAGAGTGGAGAGCACCAGTTCCAACTGTCACAGGACGAGAGAGTGGAGAGCACCAGTTCCAACTGTCACAGGACGAGAGAGTGGAGAGCACCAGTTCCAACTGTCACAGGACAGAGAGTGGAGAGCACCAGTTCCAACTGTCGCAGGACCGGAGAGTGGAGAGCACCAGTTCCAACTGTCACAGGACGAGAGAATGGAGAGCACCAGTTCCAACTGTCACAGGACAGAGAGTGGAGAGCACCAGTTCCAACTGTCACAGGAGAGAGAGTGGAGAGCACCAGTTCCAACTGTCACAGGAGAGAGAGTGGAGAGCACCAGTTCCAACTGTCACAGGACGGGAGAGTGGAGAGCACCAGTTCCAACTGTCACAGGAGAGAGAGTGGAGAGCACCAGTTCCAACTGTCACAGGAGAGAGAGTGGAGAGCACCAGTTCAAACTGTCACAGGAGAGAGAGTGGAGAGCACCAGTTCCAACTGTCACAGGAGAGAGAGTGGAGAGCACCAGTTCCAACTGTCACAGGAGAGAGAGTGGAGAGCACCAGTTCCAACTGTCACAGGAGAGAGAGTGGAGAGCACCAGTTCCAACTGTCACAGGACGAGAGAGTGGAGAGCACCAGTTCCAACTGTCACAGGAGAGAGAGTGGAGAGCACCAGTTCCAACTGTCGCAGGAGAGAGAGTGGAGAGCACCAGTTCCAACTGTCACAGGACAGAGAGTGGAGAGCACCAGTTCCAACTGTCGCAGGAGAGTGGAGAGCACCAGTTCCAACTGTCACAGGACAGAGAATGGAGAGCACCAGTTCCAACTGTCACAGGAGAGAGAGTGGAGCGCACCAGTTCCAACTGTCACAGGACGGGAGAGTGGAGAGCACCAGTTCAAACTGTCGCAGAACAGGAGAGTGGAGAGCACCAGTTCCAATTGTCACAGGACGGGAGAGTGGAGAGCACCAGTTCAAACTGTCGCAGGACAGGAGAGTGGAGAGCACTAGTTCAAACTGTCGCAGGACAGGAGAGTGGAGAGCACTAGTTCCAACTGTCACAGGATGGGAGAGTGGAGAGCACCAGTTCCAACTGTCACAGGAGAGAGAATGGAGAGCACCAGTTCCAACTGTCACAGGACGGGAGAGTGGAGAGCACCAGTTCCAACTGTCACAGGAGAGAGAGTGGAGAGCACCAGTTCCAACTGTCACAGGACGAGAGAGTGGAGAGCACCAGTTCCAACTGTCACAGGAGAGAGAGTGGAGAGCACCAGTTCCAACTGTCGCAGGAGAGAGAGTGGAGAGCACCAGTTCCAACTGTCACAGGACAGAGAGTGGAGAGCACCAGTTCCAACTGTCGCAGGAGAGTGGAGAGCACCAGTTCCAACTGTCACAGGACAGAGAATGGAGAGCACCAGTTCCAACTGTCACAGGAGAGAGAGTGGAGCGCACCAGTTCCAACTGTCACAGGACGGGAGAGTGGAGAGCACCAGTTCAAACTGTCGCAGAACAGGAGAGTGGAGAGCACCAGTTCCAATTGTCACAGGACGGGAGAGTGGAGAGCACCAGTTCAAACTGTCGCAGGACAGGAGAGTGGAGAGCACTAGTTCAAACTGTCGCAGGACAGGAGAGTGGAGAGCACTAGTTCCAACTGTCACAGGATGGGAGAGTGGAGAGCACCAGTTCCAACTGTCACAGGACAGAGAATGGAGAGCATCAGTTCCAACTGTCACAGGAGAGAGAGTGGAGAGCACCAGTTCCAACTGTCACAGGACGGGAGAGTGGAGAGCACCAGTTCAAACTGTCGCAGAACAGGAGAGTGGAGAGCACCAGTTCCAATTGTCACAGGACGGGAGAGTGGAGAGCACCAGTTCAAACTGTCGCAGGACAGGAGAGTGGAGAGCACTAGTTCAAACTGTCGCAGGACAGGAGAGTGGAGAGCACTAGTTCCAACTGTCACAGGATGGGAGAGTGGAGAGCACCAGTTCCAACTGTCACAGGAGAGAGAGTGGAGCGCACCAGTTCAAACTGACACAGGACAGAGAGTGGAGAGCACCAGCTCCAACTGTCACAGGACAGAGAGTGGAGAGCACCAGTTCCAACTGTCACAGGACAGAGAGTGGAGAGCACCAGTTCCAACTGTCACAGGACGAGAGAGTGGAGAGCACCAGTTCCAACTGTCACAGGACGAGAGAGTGGAGAGCACCAGTTCCAACTGTCACAGGACAGAGAGTGGAGAGCACCAGTTCCAACTGTCGCAGGACCGGAGAGTGGAGAGCACCAGTTCCAACTGTCACAGGACGAGAGAATGGAGAGCACCAGTTCCAACTGTCACAGGACAGAGAGTGGAGAGCACCAGTTCCAACTGTCACAGGAGAGAGAGTGGAGAGCACCAGTTCCAACTGTCACAGGAGAGAGAGTGGAGAGCACCAGTTCCAACTGTCACAGGACGGGAGAGTGGAGAGCACCAGTTCCAACTGTCACAGGAGAGAGAGTGGAGAGCACCAGTTCCAACTGTCACAGGACGAGAGAGTGGAGAGCACCAGTTCAAACTGTCACAGGACGGGAGAGTGGAGAGCACCAGTTCCAACTGTCACAGGAGAGAGAGTGGAGAGCACCAGTTCCAACTGTCGCAGGAGAGAGAGTGGAGAGCACCAGTTCCAACTGTCACAGGACAGAGAGTGGAGAGCACCAGTTCCAACTGTCGCAGGAGAGTGGAGAGCACCAGTTCCAACTGTTACAGGACAGAGAATGGAGAGCACCAGTTCCAACTGTCACAGGAGAGAGAGTGGAGAGCACCAGTTCCAACTGTCACAGGACGGGAGAGTGGAGAGCACCAGTTCAAACTGTCGCAGAACAGGAGAGTGGAGAGCACTAGTTCCAACTGTCACAGGATGGGAGAGTGGAGAGCACCAGTTCCAATTGTCACAGGACGGGAGAGTGGAGAGCACCAGTTCAAACTGTCGCAGGACAGGAGAGTGGAGAGCACTAGTTCAAACTGTCGCAGGACAGGAGAGTGGAGAGCACTAGTTCCAACTGTCACAGGATGGGAGAGTGGAGAGCACCAGTTCCAACTGTCACAGGAGAGAGAGTGGAGAGCACCAGTTCCAACTGTCACAGGAGAGAGAGTGGAGCGCACCAGTTCAAACTGACACAGGACAGAGAGTGGAGAGCACCAGCTCCAACTGTCACAGGACAGAGAGTGGAGAGCACCAGTTCCAACTGTCACAGGACAGAAAGTGGAGAGCACCAGTTCCAACTGTCACAGGACGAGAGAGTGGAGAGCACCAGTTCCAACTGTCACAGGACAGAGAGTGGAGAGCACCAGTTCCAACTGTCACAGGACAGAGAGTGGAGAGCACCAGTTCCAACTGTCACAGGATGAGAGAGTGGAGAGCACCAGTTCCAACTGTCACAGGACAGAGAGTGGAGAGCACCAGTTCCAACTGTCACAGGACAGAGAGTGGAGAGCACCAGTTCCAACTGTCACAGGACAGAGAGTGGAGAGCACCAGTTCCAACTGTCACAGGACAGAGAGTGGAAAGCACCAGTTCCAACTGTCACAGGACAGAGAGTGGAGAGCACCAGTTCCAACTGTCACAGGACAGAGAGTGGAGAGCACCAGTTCCAACTGTCACAGGACAGAGAGTGGAAAGCACCAGTTCCAACTGTCACAGGACAGAGAGTGGAAAGCCACCAGTTCCAACTGTCACAGGAGCATCCAGTCGTGCCCCGGTAACTGCCCCCAAAGGAAGTGGAGTGTGGGAAATTGCACTCCCCTTCCATTGAGGGGTGGTAAGGCTAATTCTGCGGTGGGAGCAGGACTTCCACGCTGGGGGCTAAAATTCCCTGCCCCAGAAGGTTACCGCCCCCAAGATGGGAGCCTGTGCGGGGAGGCAGAGGGAAGTTGAGGGGCGACGGGGACGGGGGATGGAGGGGAGAGTGGTGGAGGTGGGGGGCGGAGAAACCTAGGGTGGGGGACAGGAGGGGCCACATTGCAGCGAAGGTCTGGGGGGACGAAGTGTGTTGGAGGAACGGGCTTGGGGGCTCTGTGCCTCGGTGCGGGGAGTGTTCAGGGTGGGGTGGACGGGTTGACTGCGCAGATGGCGGTTGGTGGATGTGGTGTGGTTGGTGTTGCGGGGGCGTGGCTCCGGGGTGGCCGGGGCTGGGGGCTCGACATCCGGGGGGTGTTTGGCATTTGGGAAGGATTCTGACAGGATGGGGCGGGTTGGGTGTGGGGGGAGTGTTCCCGGTGTTGTGTGGGTCTGGAGCCGGGGAGGGGGCACGCTCTTGGGATGGGGGGTGGGCTGTTTGGGACTGGGATTGGGAGAGACTTCTTCACTCGGGGAGTTGTTGGCCTGTGGGGTTCCCTGCCGCGGAGAGTTGTTGATGCCAGTTCATTGGATGTGTTCGGGAGGGAGTTGGATGTGGTTCTTGCGGCTGGGGGGGTCGGGGGGTGTGGAGGCGGCGTGTGGGGGAGGTGCTTGGGTGGGTGATCAGCCATGATCTTGTTGAATGGTGGTGCAGGCTCGAAGGGTCGAATGGCCTACTCCTGCACCTATTTTCTATGTTTCTATGTTTCTAACCCGCTGTACCTCGGCGTCCCGTGCACTGTTCCAACCGTCTTCTGGTCCGCTTTCCGACCCTTCCGATTTGTATACCAGCCGAGCTGCTGTTTTTCTGCACATGCGAGCCAGATGCCCTGTGTAGTTGCAGTTTCTGCAAACGGCATGTTGAAATCGACACACCCTGGTTGAGTGCCTTCCCCCACATCTCCAACACAGACTGTTTCCATTGTTTCCGAAGGATGAGCTGCATCTGGCTGATCTCCCTTGAGCTTCTCTCAATCTGTTGTTGATTGCTCGCATTGTGGGTTGATGAGGTGTGATCCTTGTGGCGCTTGATTTTGATGGCTTCTGGCGCCACTGTCTGCTGTTGAAGGCCTGCTCTCCTGCCTTTTTCTGTGTGTGGGGTTAGCGGTTTGTTTCACAATGTGAACCCCTTGTTCCGATGCCTAGTTGGTTGTCGTACCCGAAGTATAGATCAGCCTCGTTTCTTCTTCGTCTGCCAAGAACATCTGTGCGACCAGTGCTGCTGCCTCTAGAGTCAAGTTCTTAGTCTCTATAAGCTTTTGGAATATGCCTGCGTGGCCTATTCCTTCAATAAAAAAGTCTCTCAGTACTTCTCTCCTTAGTTCATCAGGGAACTCACATGAAGTAGTCAGCTTCCGAAGTTCCGCCACAAGGTTGGGTATGCTTTGGCCCACATAGCGTCTGTAGTTGTAGAACCTGTGTCTGGCTATGTGTAGGCTGCTCGCTGGCTTCAGGTGGTCTCTCACCAGTGTGCTCAACTCCTCAAACGACTTGCTTGCTGGTTTCTCGGGTGCCAGCAGGTCTTTCATTAAAGCATATGTTTTCAAGCCACAGCTGGTCAAGAGATGGGTTCTTCTCTTGTCTGCCTTATCGTCGCCCAGCCAGGCTTTGGTCACAAAGCTTTGCTGGAGCCTTTCTATAAAGTCATCCCAATTGTCTTCAGCATTGTATTTCTCATCTGAGCTGTTGGTAGCCATTCTGTGGATTCTGTGATCCCGTAACTCATCGCCACTGTTGAATCCTGACTCTAATGTACTGTCTTACACGAGACACATGCTGAAGTCAAGGTCACTCAGGACCTGCACCTTTATTTCTAGCTCTCCCATGCTGCACTTGCCTGAGACCTCCCTTTATATACCTCAGTGGGATAGATATGGAGTGTCTTCTGCAAGTGCACCCCTGGTGGTAAGGTATGCTTATTGTTACAGGTCATATCCAGTTACAGTCATGTATAGCCTGGTAAGATACAGTTATATACAGTAATGTGAGATACATGACACCTTTCACACTCATCACCATTGCGGGGGGGTACCCTTATGTCTGACCATTCACTACAATTCACTAAGCCACTTCCAAAGGTGCACACAAATCTGTCCAAAAACACAGTGTTCAAGATAAAGATTTCACTGTTTGACAACACATTAGCAGAAAGTCTACATGAACATTGACTAAAATACCCAAGTGTGTTGTTAGTTGTTAGTTTTGGACAAGGATGAGGGTGAGTGTGAGGGGTGGCTAGTGAAATGGGGAAGTGATAATGTAGATAGAGAGCATGAGGGATGGATGGAGGTGCAAGGTAAGTTGGTGTGAGTAAGGATGTGCAGGAGTAGGGTAGGGAAGGCAGAGTGATGGGGATATGATGAGTGACACAGTAGGATGAGGTTAAGTGTGCCTTTGCAGTAACGTTTTGTGATCTACTAAGATTGTTGAAAGGTTTGTGCTTGACGATGTCTCTGCTTGTGCCCTCCTGTGCAATATGCACCTAGGCTTTGTTGATGTCCTGGGGAAGTCTCTCCAATCCATTAGAAGGAAAGAGAACCTCCCTGTGTGCTATGACTCCCTTCATAAGCATCTGGAGGGAGGGATGGGAGAGCCTGGGTGCAGCCATGCATCTTTGTGCAATGTTTGTCAGTGTTTCCAGTAACTCAATGCTGCAGAACATGGATAGCACAACTGTCAGTAAAAAGTTGGCCATGGTCTCTTTAAGGAAACCGGCTGAAGAAGGTCATCAGATGATATCATCAGACCCACTTGCTGTTAATTGTCCGGGAACCCGCAGGCCGGGCTTAACAAGCCCCATCAACGGGAGATTGTTGTCAGAGGGCAGGCTGGAACTGGGAGCACGTTTCCCGCACGCCACCGATGCCGCCCGCACCTAATTCGCACCCGTTGACAAAATTGCGGCCATCGTGTGACCTCAGCCTTCTCGAGTACAGTAGTATAGCGTTTATGTTTCCGGACTAGTAATCCAGAGGCCTGGGCTAATGATCTGGGGACTCGAGTTCAAATCCCACCACAGCAGCTGGGGAATTTAAATTTAGTTAATTAAATTTAAAAATAGCTGGAATAGAAAGCTGGTATCTGTAATGGTGACCATGGAACTACTGGATTGTCATAAAAATCCATCTGGTTCACTAATGTCCTTTAGGGAAGGAAATCTGCTGTCCTTAACCGGTCTGGCCTATATGTGACTCCAGACCCACAGAATGTGGTTGACTCTTAACTGCCCTCTGAAATGGCCCAGCAAACAACTCAGTTGTATAAGGTGGCTCACCACCACCTTCTCAAGGGCTATTAGGGAGGGGCAATAAATGCTGGCCTTGCCAGCAATGCTCGCATCCAATTAAAACAAATTCATCGAGTGTATTATCTTTAGTGGTGCTCCTCTCCTTGCTGGTGATGTTAATCTTTATTTGGAAGCCCTATGTGGTGTTACTGCCATGGGAACAGTTCAGATTGGTTTAGTTTTGATATGTTATGTGAACCCCACAAGACTGGATGAAAAAAATCCTCCGCCCAGTTTCTATTAAAAACATTTTTTTAAATAGACACGTGCTCAAAAATGGACACGCCACCCAAAAACAGGCAAATGGCAAACCCAATTAGTTTAGATTAATTCTTACAATCAGAATAGACAAATGTCGTATGGTTGGAATGAATGCAATGCCCTCTTTCAAAAACATTTAAAAATATACTGACACAAGATGGTGCACTATGTGCAAAGTGTTTCACTTCTTGGCTAAAGGTCTGCTTCTCTCTGTCCCACCCTTTCCCCCAACCCTGAACTATGACCACCAGCTTACAGTAAGGGCTGCCTCCTGTCCCCCTGTGACCAGACATTCACAATTTTGAGTGAGCAATATGAACAATTCGAATATATATAAGCATAACACCACAAGTCTGTTTTCTTAAACTTGGAGTCCATTTATCCACCTATTTCTATTCTCTGATGTCAGTTGGTTTTCAAGACTTTCAATGAATAATAGTTTTTCTTCTAGTTTGCTCCCCTTCCTCCGTGTTCTCGAGTTCCATAGACCATCCTTTGTATATAAAAATAAAATGATGTAGTCAGCTGCAGCATAAAAAAATCCACGCACAGGTATCATCCATTCCCTCAATTGGTGTTCAGGACTGGAACATCGGGTCCTTCATTGAAACATCTGTGAACTCATATGGAAGCAAGTCATCCTCGTTCAAGGGACTGTCTATGATGATGATATATGAAATATAAACATAGAAACATAGAAAATAGGTGCAGGAGCAGGCCATTCAGCCCTTCTAGCCTGCACCGCCATTCAACGAGTTCATGGCTGAACATGAAACTTCAGTACCCACTTCCTGCTTTCACGCCATACCCCTTGATCCCCCGAGTAGTAAGGACTTCATCTAACTCCCTTTTGAATATATTTAGTGAATTGGCCTCAACTACTTCCTGTGGTAGAGAATTCCACAGGTTCACCACTCTCTGGGTGAAGAAGTTTCTCCTTATCTCGGTCCTAAATGGCTTACCCCTTATCCTTAGACTGTGACCCCTGGTTCTGGACTTCCCCAACATTGGGAACATTCTTCCTGCATCCAACCTGTCCAAACCCGTCAGAATTTTAAATGTTTCTATGAGGTCCCCTCTCACTCTTCTGAACTCCAGTGAATACAAGCCCAGTTGATCCAGTCTTTCTCGATAGGTCAGTCCCACCATCCCGGGAATCAGTCTGGTGAATCTTCGCTGCACTCCCTCAATAGCAAGTATGTCCTTCCTCAAGTTAGGAGACCAAAACTGTACACAATACTCCAGGTGTGGCCTCACCAAGGCCCTGTACAACTGTAGCAACACCTCCCTGCCCCTGTACTCAAATCCCCTCGCTATGAAGGCCAACATGCCATTTGCTTTCTTAACCGCCTGCTGTACCTGCATGCCAACCTTCAATGACTGATGTACCATGACACCCAGGTCTCGTTGCACCTTCCCTTTTCCTAATCTGTCACCATTCAGATAATAGTCTGTCTCTCTGTTTTTACCACCAAAGTGGATAACCTCACATTTATCCACATTATACTTCATCTGCCACGTATTTGCCCACTCACCTAACCTATCCAAGTCACTCTGTAGCCTCATAGCATCCTCCTCGCAGCTCACACTGCCACCCAACTTAGTGTCATCCGCAAATTTGGAGATACTACATTTAATCCCCTCGTCTAAATCATTAATGTACAATGTAAACAGCTGGGGCCCCAGCACAGAACCCTGCGGTACCCCACTAGTCACTGGCTGCCATTCCGAAAAGTACCCATTTACTCCTACTCTTTGCTTCCTGTCTGACAACCAGTTCTCAATCCACGTCAGCACACTACCCCCAATCCCATGTGCTTTAACTTTGCACATTAATCTCCTGTGTGGGACCTTGTCGAAAGCCTTCTGAAAGTCCAAATATACCACATCAACTGGTACTCCTCTGTCCACTTTATTGGAAACATCCTCAAAAAATTCCAGAAGATTTGTCAAGCATGATCTCCCTTTCACAAATCCATGCTGACTTGGACCTATCATGTCACCATTTTCCAAATGCGCTGCTATGACATCCTTAATAATTGATTCCATCATTTTACCCACTACTGAGGTCAGGCTGACCGGTCTATAATTCCCTGCTTTCTCTCTCCCTCCTTTTTTAAAAAGTGGGGTTACATTGGCTACCCTCCACTCGATAGGAACTGATCCAGAGTCAATGGAATGTTGGAAAATGACTGTCAATGCATCCGCTATTTCCAAGGCCACCTCCTTAAGTACTCTGGGATGCAGTCCATCAGGCCCTGGGGATTTATCGGCCTTCAATCCCATCAATTTCCGCAACACAATTTCCCGACTAATAAAGATTTCCCTCAGTTCCTCCTCCTTAATAGACCCTCTGACCACTTTTATATCCGGAAGGTTGTTTGTGTCCTCCTTAGTGAATACTGAACCAAAGTACTTGTTCAATTGGTCTGCCATTTCTTTGTTCCCCGTTATGACTTCCCCTGATTCTGACTGCAGGGGACCTACGTTTGTCTTTACTAACCTTTTTCTCTTTACATACCTATAGAAACTTTTGCAATCCGCCTTAATGTTCCCTGCAAGCTTCTTCTCGTACTCCATTTTCCCTGCCCTAATCAAACCCTTTGTCCTCCTCTGCTGAGTTCTAAATTTCTCCCAGTCCCCAGGTTCGCTGCTATTTCTGGCCAATTTGTATGCCACTTCCTTGGCTTTAATACTATCCCTGATTTCCCTAGATAGCCACGGTTGAGCCACCTTCCCTTTTTTATTTTTACGCCAGACAGGAATGTACAATTGTTGTAATTCATCCATGCGGTCTCTAAATGTCTGCCATTGCCCATCCACAGTCAACCCCTTAAGTATCATTAGCCAATCTATCTTAGCCAATTCATGCCTCATACCTTCAAAGTTACCCTTCTTTAAGTTCTGGACCATGGTCTCTGAATTAACTGTTTCATTCTCCATCCTAATGCAGAATTCCACCATATTATGGTCACTCTTCCCCAAGGGGCCTCGCACAATGAGATTGCTAATTAATCCTCTCTCATTACACAACACCCAGTCTAAGATGACCTCCCCCCTAGTTGGTTCCTCGACATATTGGTCTAGAAAACCATCCCTTATGCATTCCAGGAAATCCTCCTCCATCGTATTGCTTCCAGTTTGGCTAGCCCAATCTATGTGCATATTAAAGTCACCCATTATAACTGCTGCACCTTTATTGCATGCACTCCTAATTTCCTGTTTGATGCCCTCCCCAACATCACTACTACTGTTTGGAGGTCTGTACACAACTCCCACTAACGATTTTTGCCCTTTAGTGTTCTGCAGCTCTACCCATATAAATTCCACATCATCCAAGCTAATGTCTTTCCTAACTATTGCATTAATCTCCTCTTTAACCAGCAATGCTAGCCCACCTCCTTTTCCTTAAAAAAAAAAAAAAAAAATTAAAACTAGCATCAAAACTAAATTATTTTGCTGATCAGCGATTTACTTGTACTTCTTGCAATTTAGTATACTGTACTAAATCGCTGCTTCACTGGGACCGGACATTACTGAATTACCCTTCTCACCGAATTCTCTGCATTGTTGATTTACATGCATTCTGTAAACTCTGTACCATAATCCATCCTCCTACTCGCATTTCCATTATTGCTCCTCATCTTTTATAACTCCATGTATTGCCTAAGATTTTGTTAAACTACTCTGATACACTGGAACTCTCAGTAGATCAGCAAAACATTTAAAGCAAATTTCAAATTGAAAAATGGCCCGAAAAAGAAGCAATCTAATAGATCCAGAAAAGACAAAACACTTGGATGCTTCTGCCAATTGATCCCAATAACCTGCCGGCCTTGGAGCTGCTCTGGTGCCGTAACATCACCGAAGCTGTGTCGGAAACCGCACTTATGTGCCCAAACCAGGTTGTGCTGCACCTCAAGTGAACCTATGGTGACAGAGCCCGAGCACCTCCAAGGAAACTCCCGGCCTTCGTGAAATACAAGGAAAATATCCCAACAGCTGATTCATCAGAAATCCTTGATAAGTGATCATTCTGGGTACATGTCAAAACATTTGTGATAAACCATTTGTTCACAAGAGTTTACTGTATTTGTGAGGGGCATTATTTTTTTTTACTGCTTTCTGTTGTGGTATCTGAACCGAGAAATATGATTCGCAGTAATGTATATGGGAAAGGTGTCTGCTCTTCAGAGAATTTCTGTCATAAAAATGCGGAGGCTTTTCTGTTTTGGTTTTTCTACATCCTTCTACTTTCTCCCTTCCTTTCCAGAAGGCACTGACTCTCACTGGGATAGGGGTCGAAGGGCACCAGCCATTCTCCAGGTACTTGTGCCAGTGGCCATTCTTTATTGGGGAGCCAGATGCCGAGTGTCTATTCAACCACAAGCGAGCCTGCCCCCCATTCTCTGCGTGCCCACTGTCCACATGCTTCCACTTTCCAGCATGATGCACAGGGTGACAAGAAGGTGCATGAAACTTATATTTCTTTCCCCTTCTTTCTGTTTTGTGGCACCTCACCTGAGATTAGCTAACTCATCGCACACTAAGGATCCAATGAGCAGTGCTCCTTCTGTTCGATATGGTTCATCTCCACACGAAACTATGCAGTTCCTAACTACAGCAACTTGACATTTTAGTCTCATGACTATTTAACATGTTTTATATTTCATTTCTTCAGCTTTTGGTGACAAGGAACCATTATGTTATCTTGATTCTAATCCCCTGCCCAATATTTAATTATACTGACATAGGATAAGGGATATTTAGGGGATTCTAGCTTTGTGCGATTTTATAAAAATAATGGACTCAGTTTTCCCCAGTGCCGTTTTTTGGCGCATTGCCAGAGTTAAGCCTGTTTTTCTTGGCCCCAACTACTCCAAAAAAGTAAGTAGCAAGCTTCCCCGTTCTATTTTCTGAATGTGGCGCCGCGCAGCCTATCCTGTAGCTTCGGGGGGTGGAGCCTAATATTTGCCCCGCAAAAAGCGACACCCCCCCCTTCTGCGCATGCCCGAGAAAAAAAAGGAAGGTTTTGACACAATTGCTATGGGTGCACATGCCCAGTACAGCTCCCGGTCTGCATTCGGCCATTTTTAAAGAGCCAGTCGTGTGTGAGAACTTTAATTTTCATTGGAAAAATCGGAGCTGCAATACAATATGCAACACGGCTCAAGGACCAAGAATTTCTTACAGGATGAGGTGGAGGCACTGGTTACTGTAATTGAGGCCAGATGGTATGATCAGAGGTCACATAAAAGTTTCACCAAAAGAAATGAAGAAACGCTGGAACCAACTTGCAGAAGATTACTGTGCAATGGTGATCACGCCGAGGTCTGGAGGCCAGTGCAGAAAGAAGTGGCAGGACCGTGGCCAAGAAGTTAGTGTAAGTAATATTTTCATTTATTCAATGAAATTGCAATTGTAAATGTGACCAGCTGGAAATGTCCCACACAGCAGAAAGACACCCTCTCTAAAAAGCTATTTATTCATCTTTGCAGAGGAAGGTGGCACACAACAAACAAGAAAGAACTCGAACAGGAGGAGGCCTGGCAAATCTGCAGCCACTGACACCCTTGGATGACAGGGTCGCTGCTTGACTTTACACGATTACTCCTGGACATCAGTGGGGTGGGTGATGAGGTATCGGGACTGTCGGGAGAAGTAACAACACTCTCATAAGAAATGGGAACACTGTCCGGGAATATGAGGGAGGGAATGTCTCAGTCAGCAGATACAATGTCGGTGCACATGAGGGAGGGAATATCGCAGGTAGCTGGGACACTGTCAGGGCACATGAGGGAGGGAATGTCAGAGTTAGCTGCTGCAATAAGGGAACACGACCAGACGGCGTGTCCAATGACAGACTCAACTGCCACTCCCACTCCAATCCCCAGACCAGCCTTTGAAGAGGCCCAAGCTGGGCCTTCCACATTACCACCTGCCCCCCACCCCATCAAGAAGTGCGCATTACCCAAGATGTTCGAAAGAATAAGCTTGGTACTAACCTGAGAAACGCAGCGCCACCGCCTGCGGGCAGGGGTGGAGTCAACAAGGCCGAGCGCAGTGGGCGGTCTTAGAATAAAGTGGAGGAGAGATGGGTGCAGCCTTTCTTTGCTGCTGTTGTTGTTGTTGTTATTATTAATAATGTTACTGTTGTAACTGTTCTCAAATCAAAGATTTTTTGTAAGTTATGTAAATTTACAAGTTTAAAAGTTTATAAGTGATGTTAGAGTTTGTAAGTGAACTTAACTGAAAATTTAAAGTTTGATACAAGAATATTTTTATTAAAGTTAAGTTAAGTTTGTTAATCTTTTGAATAAAATATATTTTACATTATAACTGAATCACTTACATTATCTGTTCGATTATTAAAACAACTTCTTGAAGTAAACAAGAATCATTTCCATCATTTGTTCCATTAACACATCACAACATTACGGAACAGGTCCAAACAGTAAACATGGTCCATGTGGAATAGTTATAGCTGAGCCTTCAGGCAGCAAAGTGTTCACGGATGAGTTGCTGGCGCAAGGCTCGAGCAATCGTTAAAGGGGCATGACGGCCCGCCCTCCTCCGCCGTCGTGCTCCAGGTTCAGGTAGTTGCATGGTATCGGGTTCAGGTAGTTGCATGGCTTCCTCGTCCTCATCCTCCTCCTCCTCCTCCTCTTTGTCATCTGCATCTTCCTCTTCATCATCAGCCACTCTAACCTCAGGTGGGTCTTCTACTATCAGCTGCTGCTGTCTCATGATGGCTAAGTTATTCAGCATGCAGCACACAACAGTGAACTGACCGACAATCTCAGGGGAGTATACAAGTAGCCTCCGGAATGCTGAAATGCTGTTTCAAGATTCCAATGGTCCTCTCTATTATGCTGCGCGTCGAAATGTGCGACATGTTGTATTCCCGGTCAGCTTCCGCGTAGGAGCGTCATGAGCCAGGTGGCGAGGCCGTACCCTTTGTCTCCCAGTAGCCAGCTCTGCCCTTCTGGCTGCTGCTGAAACATGGCAGATACATTGCTCTCGTGTAGGATGAACGCATCATGGGTGCTCCCAGGGTAACCTGCATCGACTGACATGATGCGATGCATGTCGTCTCACACGAGTTGCACATTAACGGAGTGGAAGCCCTTTCTGTTCCTGTACATCTCGGAATCCTCCAAAGGTGCTCGCAAGGTGATGTGGGTACAGTCAATGCAACCCTGTACAATTGGGAAGCCAGCAATCCTGGAGAAGCCCACAGCCCTGTCACGCGTTGCCTGGGCAGTCATGGGGAACTTTATGCAGTCATTCCTCCAAGCATATAGTGTAGCAGTCATCTGCCGAATGCAGATATGTGTTGCATGTTGAGAAATTGAGCACACATCCCCAATTGTGGCCTGGAACGATCCGGATGTATAGAATGAAAGTGCAGCTGTAACCTTCACTTCAACTGACAAAGCAGTTCTCCTGACGCTTCTAGGTTGCAGGTCTGCTTTTACTAACTCACAGATCTCGGTTACAACTTCTTTGCGGAAATGCAGTCTTCTGACAAAGTCTGCATCACTCAAATGCAGGTACGAATGCCTGTCTCGATATACCTGACGTGAGTAAGGCCTCCTGCCCATCATCCCACATGCTCTGAGGTTCCTCATGCGATGACGTTGAATCAAATGTCTCCCCCGCTGCACCATCATGCAGAAGGCTTGCATAAGGTATGGCACTGTCAGTATTGCCCCCATGATTAAATTGTACCTTTACAAGAAGCTCAAATTGGCAGGCAGGACAAGGTTCTTTGTTCTCTCTCTCTCCAAGGTCGACGCCCAAGTATGGACCACACTCAGGTCTGAGCAGACCAAATGATCGGGAAACCCCTCCCCCCCTCCCCCACGGCTTTATTTGAGATAGAGTGGCATAGTGTAAGGCTTCTCATGACTTCAGTTCGCCTTCCACTCTCCCCTACCTCCTCCGGGCTTCTTTTCAAGCTGAGCCTCAAGATCTGAATCAGGGCGAGGGACTGATTCTGCTGGCCGACGCTCCGACCCTCGAGCCGTTCGGTGGTGGTGTAGCACTATAAAAAAAAATCTAAACTTAAAGAATTGCATGAAACTTCCATTTTCTGCATTTTAAGTTTGAAAAATTAAGCTTCATGTTGCATATTTATGTGTTCTTGACTCCCTCCAAAACTTCATCTAAAAACTGCTATGTATGCAACACCTTGTAACCAGCATTCTACCGCCACCAGAGGGCGCATCTGTTGGAGTCCCAAGGGATCCCAGCATCCCTTGGGAGCACTGCACATAAGCAGGCCTCCCATGCTGTGCCAGCACTCTGGAGTCAGAATAAAGAGACTAAGGTCACACTTACTCAAGTCTACAGTACTCAGTCAAATTGCTTTATTTGAGACATAACAACTGGCGACGAGTAATAGATAATGAACCATCACGTGAAAATGCAGAGAACTGTTGGTATCCTGGAAAAATTCTCAGAAAGTGACGATTGGAAAGCCTTCGTGGAGTGACTTGACCAATACTTTTTGGCCAATGAGCTGGAAGGGGACGAGAACGCTGCCAAATGAAGGACGATCCTCCTCACTGTCTGTGGGGCAAGAATCTATGGCCTCATGAAGAATCTTCTTGCTCCGGTGAAACCAACAACCAAATCGAATGAAGAACTGTGTACGCTGTTCCGGGAGCACGTAAATCCGAAGGAGAGCATTCTGATAGCAAGGTATCGATTTTATACATGTCAACGGTCTGAAGGCCAGGAAGTGGCGAGCTTCGTCACCGAACTAAGGGCGCCTTGCAAGACATTGCGAATTCGGTGGATTCCTGGAGCAAATGTTAAGAGACTTTTTTGTGCTTGGCATTGGCCATGAGGCTATCCTTCACAAACTATTGCCTGTTGAAACAGCGAACATTAGCAAAGCCATAACGATAACCTAGGCTTTTATGTCCACCAGCGATTACACCAAACAAATTTTACAACATAAAGATGCATCGGCAAGTACTGTACACAAAATAACATCGTTTTCAGGCAGGAATGCATATGGCAGAACGTACACGCCTGCAGCTGCACGACCTCAGATGACTCAGAGTCTGCCATCAAATGTGAATGCGAGGCAACTAACACCTTGTTGGCGCTGCGGAGGTGATCATCGAGCCCATCATTGACGCTTCAAACACTATGCGTGCAAAGGCTGTGGAACAATGGGACCCCTCTAGCGAATGTGCAGACGAGCTGCAAACCCTGCAAACCACCACGTTGCAGAGGAAGACTGATCCATGGCGGATCAAACTGAACTAGAGACTCGAATTAGGGAGGCAGAAGTGTACAGGGTACACACCTTCACCATGAAATGTCCACCGATCATGTTAAAAGTTGAACTGAACGGAATTCCAGTATCCATGGAATTGGACACGGGTGTGAGTCAGTCCATCATGAGCAAAAAGGCCTTCGAGAGGCTGTGGTGCAACAAGGCACAAAGGCCCAAACTGAGCCCTATTTATACCAAGCTGAGAACTTACACTAAAGAGCTGATCCCTGTAATTGACAGTGCAGCAGTAAAAGTCTCCTATGATGCAGTGGTGCACGAACTACCACTATGGATTGTACCAGGAGATGGGCCCACACTGTTCGGCAGAAGCTGGAACTGGGATGACATCCGAGCGCTTTCGTCCGTCGCCGACGCCTCATGTGCCCAGGTTTTGAGCAAGTTCCCGTCGTTGTTTGAGCCAGGCATCGGAAATTTCTCTGGGGCGAAGGTGCAGATTCATTTGGTTCCCGGTACACGATCCATCCACCACAAGGCACGTGCGGTGCCATACATGATGCGAGAGAAAGTGGAGATCGAGCTGGACAGGCTGCAACGAGAGGGCATCATTGCGCCGGTTGAGTTCATTGAATGGGCCAGTCCAATTGTTTCGGTTCTCAAGGGCGATGGCACGGTCGGAATTTGTGGGGACTATAAAGTAACAACTAATCGTTTTTCACCGCAGGACCAGTACCCGCTACCCAAGGCAGACGACCTATTTGCGACGCTGGCAGGAGGGAAGAAGTTCACCAAATTGGACCTGAACTTGGCCTACATGACGCAGGAACTGGCGGAATCTTTGAAAGGCCTCTCCTGCATCAACACGCACAAAGGTCTGTTCATCTACAATAGATGCCCGTATGGGATTCGAGCGGCCGCGGCAATTTTTCAAAGGAACGTGGAGAGTCTGCTAAAATTGATTCCGCGCACTGTGGTTTTCCAGGACGACATATTGATCACAGATCGGGACACCATCGAACACTTGCAGAACCTGGAAGAGGTTCTAAGTTGACTAGATCATGTGGGATTCAGGTTGAAATGCTTGAAGTGTGTTTTCCTGGCACCAGAGATCGAATTCTTAGGGAGAAGAATTGCGGCAGACGGCATCAGACCCACCGACGGAGGCCATCAAGCACGCACCGAGACCACAGAATGTGACGGAGCTGCGGTCGTTCCTGGAACTCCTCAATTATTTTGATAATTTCCTACCCGGGTTAAGCACCTTGCTAGTACCTCTACTTGTGTTGCTACGCAAGGGAGATGACTGGGTATGGGGGAAATCACAAGAGACTGCTTTTGAGAAAGCCAGAAATCTGTTATGTTCCAACAAACTGCTTGTTCTGTATGACCCATGTCTACAGCATGATTGAAAAAGAAGCTCTGGCATGCGTTTATGGGGTCAAAAAATGCACCAGTATCTGTTTGGGCTTAAGTTCGAGTTAGAAACTGACCATAAGCCGCATATCGCTATTCTCAGAGAGCAAAGGTATTAATACCAATGCCTCTGCCCGCATTCAAAGATGGGCGCTCATGCTGTCTGCATATAGCTATGTAATTCGCCATAGGCCAGGCACAGAGAACTGCGCTGATGCTCTCAGTCGGCTACCATTGCCCACCACCGGTGTGGAAATGGCACAGCCTGCAGACTTGCTCTTGCTGATGGATGCATTTGAAAATGAAAAGTCACTCATTACGGCCCGCCAGATCAGGACCTGGACCAGCTAGGATCCTTTACTGTCCCTTGTAAAAAATTGTGTTCTCCATGGGAGCTGGTCCAGCGTCCAAGCGGAGATGCATGAAGCGATCAAGCCGTTCCAGCGGCTCAAAGACGAAATGTCCATACAGGCGGACTGTCTTTTGTGGGGTAATCGCGTGGTTTTGCCTAAGAAAGGCAGGGAAACGTTCATACACGACCTATACAGTGCCCACCCAGGCATAGTAATAATGAAAGCTATAGCCAGATTCCATGTGTGGTGGCCCGGCATCGACTCAGATTTGGAGTCTTGCATGCGCCAATGCAACACTTGCTGTCAACTGAGCAATGCACCCAGGGAGGCACCGCTAAGTTTGTGGTCGTGGCCCTCCAAACCGTGGTCTAGGATCCACGTTGACTTCGCTGGCCCATTTCTAGGCAAAATGTTTTTGGTTGTTGTGGATGCTTATTCAAAATGGATTGACTGTGTAATAATGTCTGTAAGCACGTCCACTGCCACCATCGAAAGCCTACGAGCCATGTTTGCCATGCATGGCCTGCCTGATGTCCTTGTCAGTGACAATGGGCCGTACTTCACCAGCGCTGAATTCAAGGAATTCATGACTCGCAATGAGATCAAGCACATCACATCTGCCCCGTTCAAGCCCGCATCTAACAGCCAGGCAGAACGGGCAGTCCAAACCATCAAGCAAAGCTTGAAACGCGTGTTGGAAGGCTCCCTGCAGTCCCGAGTCCTGCTCAGCTACCGCACAAGACCCCACTCGCTCACCGGGGTTCCCCCTGCTGAACTGCTCATGAAAAGGGCACTCAAAACAAGGCTCTCTCTAGTCCATCCTGATCTCCATGATCATGTCGAGGGCAGTCGGCATCAACAAAGCATGTACCATGATCGCGCAAATTTATCACGCGATATTGAAGTCAATGGCCCTGTATTGGTACTTAACTATGGACATGGTCCCAAATGGCTTGCTGGTACTGTCGTAGCCAAAGAAGGAAGTAGGGTGTTTGAGGTCAAATTTGCTAATGGGCTAACTTGCAGAAAGCATTTGGACCAAACCAAACTGCGATTCACAGATGGCCATGAGCAACCTGAAGAGGACACCACCTTCGACCCTCCGATACACAACCAAGTGGCAACCGACATCACGGTTGACCACGATGCCGAACTCATCATCCCCAGCAGCCCAGCAAGGCCAGCTGCGCAGCAGCCCAGTGAAGGCCCAACCAACTCACCTGCCCCTGTGTTTGTACCGAGACGATTGACTAGAGAGCAGAAAGCCCCAGATCGTCTCACCCTGTAAATAAGTGTACTATTGACTTTGGGTGGGAGTGATGTTATGTATGCAACACCTCGTAACCAGCATTCTACCGCCACCAGAGGGCGCATCTGTTGGAGTCCCAAGGGATCCCAGCGTCCCTTGGGAGCACTGCATATAAGCAAGCCTCCCAAACTGTACCAACACTCTGGAGTCAGAATAAAGAGACTAAGTTCACACTTACTCAATGCCCAGAAGGTTTTTCAGGAGTGGTCACATACGCCGTCCGAGGAGAAATATAAGATGGCCAAACATGTATAAATGTGAAAAACTGGCACAGACATCAGGTTACACCCCATGACGCAAAAAAAAACGAACCTAAAAAGATCACAACTAACTGAGTTACGCTGGCGCACAATCTTTGGGGAAACTTGGATTTTAAAATTTAGGCCAAGAAAAGCGGCGTGCGCCAAAAAAACGGCACAAATCACTGGGGAAAATTGAGTCCAATATCCTTATTCACTTATTCCTGACAGCTAGTGCTTCAGTGGAAAGAACACTTTCTATAACAGAACTGCAGTGACTAGGTAAAATCTCTTAGCAACAGCGGAATGGGACCTTTAATGAGGAAGGAACAAGGAGGCGAGTCAGCAGCAAAATCTGATTCAAAGAAGCTGTGCCGTCATGGACTGCAGAGGAAATCACATGGCCTGTTTGATTGCCAGAAACCTGTACAATGAGTTCCAGGAATCTGAACAATGAGTTTTGATACGTCCTTACCACACAGTATAAATGCACACAAGGCCCATGCTTGAGAGAAGGTCAGTCTGTGACCTGTCCTTTATTCCTTAGCACTCAAGTGATGAAAGTGGGTGGAGTTTCCCCTTTTATACCTGAAGCTCCAGGTTAGGAGTGTCTCCCACAAGTTCACCACCTAGTGGTCAGTGTTCTCATGGTGTACAACTTAGGTCAGATTATACATGGGTTACAATGCTGGTTGAATACATGATATCACCTCCTCCCCAAAGTCTTATTGGGATCACAGATTGAGTCTCTCTGGTGGTTTCCGCTCTCTTGTAGGGCGCCTGAGTTGGGGCTCCGGTTGTTGGGCACTGGTCTGAGTGTCTGCTGTTTGCAGTGCCTCAGGCCTATCTGGACTGCCCATGGTGACTGGGCTCTCCTCCCTTTAATTCCGGTGTTCGGTCACCTGTGGTGGAGTGAACTCTATATCGTGTTCTTCCTCTGCTTCTTCTATGGGGTTGCTGAACCTCCTTTTTGTTTGATCCACGTGTTTGCGGCAGATTTGTCCATTGGTAAGTTTAACTACCAGAATCCTATTTCCCTCTTTGGCAATCACGGTGCCTGTGAGCCATTTGGGCCCTGCAGCGTAGTTGAGGACAGAAACAGGGTCATTTACATCAATACATCGCCCTCTCGCATTCCTGTCATGGTAGTCATATTGTGACTGGCGCCTGCGCTCGACAATTTCTTTCATGGTGGGTGTATAAGGGATAGCCGGGTTCTGAGCGTCCTTTTCATTAGCAGCTCTGCGGGTGGAACCCCTGTGAGCGAGTGTGGTCGGGATCTGTAGGCCAACTTCATGATAAGTGGCTTTGTAGGGAATCCCCTTGGATTCTGAGCATCCCCTGTTTGATTATCTGCACTGCTCGTTCTGCCTGGCCGTTTGAGGCCGGCTTGAACGGTGCCGTTCTGACATGCTTAATTCCATTGCCTGCCATGAAGTTCTGGAATTCAGTGCTTGTGAAGCACGGGCCATTGTCACTGACCAAGACGCCCGGTAGACTGTGGGTGGTGAACATTGCCCGTAGACTTTCTACCGTGGCAGAGGATGTGCTTGAATTTAAAATGTCACACGCGATCCATTTGGAGTAGGCGTCTACTACAACCAAAAACATTTTTCCCATGAAAGGACCTGCGTAGTCCACATGGATGCATGACCAAGGCTTGGTGGGCCATGGCCAGGGGCTAAGGGGGGCTTCCCTGGATGCATTGCCCAGCTGGGCACACGTGTTGCATCTGCGAACACAAAGTTCCAGATCTGCGTCTATCCCTGGACACCAAACGTGTGACCTGGCAATTGCCTTCATCATGACAATGCCCGGGTGCTCATTGTGGAGTTCTCTGATGAACACCTCTCTGCCCATCTGGGGCATGACTACACGGTTTCCCCACAGTAGGCAATCGGCCTGAATCGAGAGTTCATCCCTGCGCCTGTGAAATGGTTTAAATTCCTCGGGGCATGCCCTGTACGTGGCTGCCCAGTCCCCATTCAGGACACATTTCTTGACTAGAGACAATAGTGGGTCTTTATTTGTCCAGATTTTAATCTGACGGGCTGTCATGGGTGAGCCTTCGCTTCCGAAAGCTTCAACAGCCATGACCATCTCAGCAGCATGCTCGGTAGCCCCCTCAGTGGTGGCTAGTGGGAGCCTGCTGAGTGCATCGGCGCAGTTTTCGGTGCCCGGTCTGTGCCGAATTGTATAGTCATAGGCGGCTAATGTGCCCACCTCTGTATGCGGGCCGATGCGTTTGCATTTATGGCCTTGTTGTCGGCCAAAAGGGACGTTAGGGGTTTGTGATCTGTCTCCAGTTCAAATTTTCTGCCAAACAGGTACTGGTGCATTTTCTTTACCGCATATACACATGCGAGCGCCTCCTTTTCTACCATCCCATAGCCCTTTCTGCCTGGGACAGACTCCTGGAGGCATAAGCTACCGGCTGTAACTGACCCTTGGCATTGACATGCTGCAATACACACCCGACACCATAGGACGACGCATCGTACGTTAACACAAGTTTCTTACATGGGTCATATAGCGTTAACAGATTGTTGGAACATAACAAATTGCGTGCTCTATTAAAAGCCCTTTCCTGGCTGTCCCCCCAGACCCATTCACGACCTTTGCGTAGGAGTACATGTAGCGGCTCTAGCAGCGTGCTCAATTTGGGAAGAAAGTTACCAAAATAGTTCAGGAGCCCCAGGAACGAACGCAGCTCCATCGTGTTACAAGGTCTGGGTGCTCTCTGGATCGCTTCTGTCTTGGACGCAGTAGGGCTGATCCCGTCTGCTGTTACCCTCATCCCCAGGAATTCTACCTCTGGAGCTAGGAAGACGCACTTCGCCTTTTTCAGTCGCAGCCCTACCCGGTCCAGTCTGCGTAGCACCTCCTCCAGGTTGTGGAAGTGTCCTTCAGTATCGTAACCCGTGATGAGGATGTCGTCCTGAAAAACCACCGTCCTTGGAATCGACTTGAGGAGGCTTTCCATATTTCGTTGGAAGATCGCGGCGGCCGAGCAAATCCCAAACGGACATCTGTTGTACTCAAACAACCCTTTGTGTGTCGTGATGGTGGTCAGCTTTTTCGACTCACTCGCCAGCTCCTGGGTCGTGTAAGCTGAGGTCAGGTCCAATTTTGAAAAAAGTTTGCCACCGGATAGCGTCGCAGAGGTCATCCGCTCTCGGTAGCGGGTACTGGTCTTGGAGTGACACCCGATTGATGGTGGCCTTGTAATCGCCACATATCCTGACCGACCCATCCTCCTTGAGCACCGGCACAATCGAGCTCGCCCAGTCACTGAATTCGACTGGCGAGATGATGTCTTCCCTCAGCAGGCGGTCCAATTCGCTTTCTATCTTTTCCCGCATCACGTATGGCACCGCTCTGGCCTTGTGGTGTACTGGCCTGGCGTCCGGGTTTATATGGATCACTACCGTGGCCCCTATGAAAGTGCCAATGCCGGGTTGAAATAATGAGTCAAATTTGTCCAGGATCTGTGAGCATGATACTCGCTCCACAGATGAAATTGCATTGACATCGTCCCATTTCCAGTTCATGACAGCAAGCCAACTCCTCCCCAGTAGTGCGGGACTGTCCCCCGGGACAACCCAGAGTGGCAACCTGTTCTCCGAATCTTTGTGGATCACGACTACCGTGGCGCTGCCTAGCACTGGAATGATCTCCTTTGTGTATGTCCGTAGCTGTGCATCAATCGGCGATAATTTTGGCCTCTTGGCCTTGGACGCCCACAACTTTTTGAACTGTTTGATACCCATCAGGGACTGGCTGGCTCCCGTGTCTAGCTCCATTGATACTGGAATGCCTTTGAGGAGCACTTTCATCATTATCGGTCCTGGTGCATGAACTGTATACGTGCTCCACATGAACTCGCTGAACTTCAGCTTCCAGCGATTTCCCCCAGCGTTCATTTCTGCAATTCCTGCAGGTATTTTGCTCATCTCTGCAAACTCCGGCTGAGTGTGTGCCTCCACACCTCCAACATGAGCTGTTGTTGGAAACAAAATGTCCTTTGACAGTCGACCGTCCCTGACTGCCCCGTGACTGTCTGTGAGTGCGCCATTAATAAGTGTTGATGGCCCCATTACTGGCCTCATTGTCCCTTGCAATGCCATGAATTGCTGTTCAGCTTGCCATTGTCTCTGTCGAACTCCCCCTCTGGGTTCGACTACATGTTGGGGCATGCCCGATTGCCCTTGTCTGCCTGGAGAACTGTGTGCTGCTTTAACAATGTTGAATCTCTGTCCCAACCATTCCTTAACACAGTACCTCTCGTCTGTTCTGCTAGTGGCCATGCTCGCGTGGTTTAAATCCCAGTTTCTCGTCGCCATTGATATGTCCTTACTATACAGTATAAATGTACACGAGGCCCATGCTTGAGAGAAGGTCAGTCTGTGACCTGTCCTTTATTCCTCAGCACTCAAGTGATGAAAGTGGGTGGAGCTTCCCCTTTTATTCCTGAAGGTCCAGGTTAGGAGTGTCTCCCACAAGTTCACCACCTAGTGGTCATTGTTCTCACAGTGTACAACTTAGGTCAGATTATACATGGGTTACAATGCTGGTTGAATACATGACAAGTTTGATTAAAACCAGCATTTCCTCTAAACCAAAATCTAAGTTAATTGAGGCTTGTGGTTGTCTTGTATTTTCCAATACGCTTCACCTGGTTTCTGTAGTGTCGCCCATTCACAGTTGAGCACCTTATCATCATCACCATCATAGGCAGTCCTTCGAAGTCGAGGATGACATGCTCCCACTCTAAAAGTGAGTTCTCAGGTGACTGAGGAGTCCAATGCGGGACAGAGACTGTAGGTGGGGCAGACGGTGGTTGAAGGAAAGAGTGGTTGAGGAGCCTGGGTTGACGCATGCTCCTTCCACTGTCTGCGCTTAGTTTCTTCTTGTTCTCGGCAACGAGACTCGACGTGCTCAGCGTGCTCCAGCATGCTCTTCCTCCACTTAGGGCGGTCTGGGGCCAGGGATTCCCAGGTATCGGTGGGGATGTTGCACTTTGTCAAGGAGGCTTTGAGGGTGTCCTTGAAGCATTTTCTTTGCCCACCTGGGGCTCGCCTGCCATGTCGAAGCTCGACATAGAGCACTTGCTTTGGGAGACTCATGTCAGGCATGCGGACAGTGTGGCTTGCCCAATGGAGCTGATCGAGCGTCGTCAATGTTTCGATGCCGGGGATGTTAGCCTGAGCGAGAACACTGACGTTGGTGCGTCTGTCCTCCCAATGGATTTGCAAGATCTTGCGGAGGCAGCGCTGGTGGTATCAAAACTGCCCTGTAGACCATGAGCATTGTGCCAGGCTTGAGGTCCTGGTCTTCAAACACTCTTTTCCTCAAGCGACTGAAGGCTGCGTTGGCACACTGGAGGCGGCGTTGGAACCCATTGTCAATGTCTGCTCTTGCTAACAGTAGACTCACGAGGTATGGAAAATGATCCAAGGCCTTGTCATGGATTTTGATAACCGGGGGGCGGGATCAGGTTGGTAGAGGACCTTTGTCTTATGGATGTTTAGCGTAAGGCCCATGTCATTTATGTAACCTTCATGTAACTGTAACCTTCATAACAACACTGCATACTGTATACACCTAAGAAATGCACACCTTGACCACAGGGGGTGAACTTGTGGGAGACACTCCTCACCTGGTCATCCAGGTATATAAAGGGAGGTCCCACGCAGGGTCATCACTTCTTGGTCCTATGAATAAAGTTTCAGGTCACAGAGTGACCTTGTCTGCAGAATGTGCCTCGTGTGAATTTATAGTAGTGTGTAAGGCCATTACATTTGGTGAAGAGAAACGGGAATCAACGACTCACGAGAATGGCCACCGGTAGCACAGAGGAATGGTACTGTGTTGGTGAGGACTGGGACGATTTCATTGAGAGGCTCCAGCAGAGCTTTGTCATGAAGGACTGGCTGGGAGATGCAGCGGCCGACAAGTGAAGGGCGCATCTACTGACCAGCTGTGGACCTAAGATGTACGCGCTAATGAAAGACCTGCTCGCACCCGAGAAGCCGCCGGACATAACCTTTGAAGAGCTCAGCAAACTGATCGGTGAGCACCTCAAACCGGCGAGCAGTATACACATGGCCCGACACAGATTCTATAAACACCGACGCCGGGAAGGACAGAGCATACCGGACTTCGTTGTGGACCTTCGGCGCTTGACCAGCCTCTGTAAGTTCACAGACGCCTGCAGGGGGGAGATGTTAAGGGCTTTCTTTATTGAGGGCATTGGTCATGCCGGGATTTTCAGAAAGCTTATTAGACCAAGGACTTGACCTTGGAAGCGGCGGCATTGATGGCTCAGACCTTCATGGCGGGGGAGGAGGAAACCAAGGTAATATACGCGCGCAACTCTGCTTCCAACGTGGCGATGGATCAGGGAGTTAATATTGTAAACGTGACTCAGAACCCCGCAGACAGGCAAAGGCAATTTGACACCACCCAGGCAGCAACAGACTCTAGAGTGGGTCCTCAACAGAGACAATGGCAGGTTGAACGGACATTTACGCCATCACGGTGGACAATGCGTCCTGGGTGGGGCCATTGACACCCATTAACAGAGTGCTCAAGAGTAATCAAAGAGACAATCAGAGAGGAATGCCTGGTAACAGCCCTTTTGTTCACAATGATCTCAGCTCATGCTGGAGGTGCAGACATGCTGCAAAACCTGTAGGTTTCAACAATTTATCTGTAGAAATTGTAACTTCAGTGGACATTTAGCCAGAATGTGCAGGAAGCCCGCAGCGAGGCTAATATACGAGGTGGATGAACCAGACGAGGGGTCTGCAAGGCAGGTTGATGCTTGGGACAAAGCAATGGACGCTGAAGTTCAGCGGGTTCATGTTGCAAACATCCACAGCTCATATACCAAAACGCCACCTATGATGATGAAAGTCCTATTAAACGGCATCCCGGTACGCATGGAGCTGGACACCGGGGCCAGCCAGTCACTTATGAATGTCCAACAATTAGAGAAATTATGGCAACTCAGAGCTAGCGGACCCAAGCTAGAATGCATTGACATGCAATTACGGACGTACACCAAAGAGACCATCTCAGTGCTAGGCAGTGCAATGTTGGTGGTCACACATAATGGATCAGAGAACCGGCTGCCACTCTGGATTGTCCTGGGAAATGGTCCCGCACTTTTGGGGAGGAGCTGGCTAGCCAAGATGAACTGGAATTGGGGGGATGTGCACGCCATTTCATCTGTGGAGCGAAGTTCATGCTCACAGGTCCTACAGAAATTTGAGTCACTATTTCAACCTGGTGTCAGGACTTTCAAAGGTACCAAAGTAGTGATACGCATCACTCTGGAAGCCAGACCAGTGCACCACAAAGCCAGAGCTGTGCCGTATGTGATGCGGGAGAAAATTGAGAGTGAGTTGGACAGGTTGCTAAGAGAGGGCATAATTTCACCCGTTGAATTCAGCGACTGGGCAAGCCCCATCATCCCTGTCCTAAAAACGGATGGCTCGGTCAGGATCTGTGGCGACTACAAAGCCACTATCAACCGAATGTCACTACAAGACCAATACCCGCTTCTGAGAGCGGAGGATCTCTTTGCCACGCTGGCAGGCGACAAGCTGTTCACCAAGTTGGACCTCACTTCAGCCTACATGACCCAGGAACTGGCCGAAGAATCCAAGCTACTGACCACCATCACCACGCACAAGGGGCTGTTTGTCTACAACAGGTGTCCGTTTGGCATTCGATCAGCGGCCGCTATCTTTCAAAGGAACATGGAAAGCCTGCTCAAATCCATCCCTGGAGCAATCGTATTTCAGGATGACATCCTTATCACGGGTCGAGACACCGAGGAACACCTCCACAACCTGGAGGAGGTGCTACGCCGACTGGACAGGGTAGGCCTGCGACTAAAGAAGTCCAAGTGTATCGAGTTTTTGGGCAGGAGGGTTGCCATAGACGGGATCCGGCCTACCAAATCCAAAACGGAGGCGATTCGTCGTGCGCCCAGGCCCGGCAACACGCTGGAGTTGCGTTCATTTTTGGGACTCTTGAACTATTTCGGGAACTTTCTGCCAAACTTAAGCACATTGTTGGAGCTGCTACACGTGCTCCTGCGTGAGGGTTGCGATTGGTTTTGGGGGGACTGTCAGGAACGGGCTTTCAATCGGGCGCGGAACCTGCTTTGTTCTAATAAGCTGTTGACCCTGTACAACCCCTGTAAGAAATTGGTTTTGACTTGTGATGCATCATCCTATGGGGTTGGGTGTGTGTTGCAGCAAAGTAATGATGAGGGCCAACTCCAACCTGTGGCTTATGCTTCCAGGTCACTCTCACAAGCAGAACGGGGGTATGGGATGGTTGAAAAGGAAGCACTCGCATGTGTCTACGTGGTGAAAAAGATGCACCAGTACCTTTTTGGCAGGAGGTTCGAGTTAGAAACGGACCACAAGCCGTTAACATCCCTGTTGTCAGACAGCAAAGCTGTCAATGCCAATGCGTCAGCTCGCATACAGTGATGGGCTCTCACGCTGGCTGCGTATGACTACACCATACGGCACCGGCCAGGCACCGAAAATTGCTCTGACGCGCTCAGCAGGCTTCCACTGGCCACCACTGAGGGGGCAGCGGAGCAAAGCGCTGAGGTGGTCATGGCCGTTGAAGCCTTTGACAGCGCATGCTCCCCCATCACAGCCTGCCAGATCAAAATCTGGACCAACAGAGATCCCCTCCTATCCTTGATTAAGAAATGTGTCCTGACTGGGGACTGGGGAGCATGCCCTGAGGAGGTCAGACCGTTTCACAGACGGATGGATGAGCTCTCCATCCAAGCCGACTGCCTACTATGGGGCAGCCGGGTAGTCATGCCCCAGAAGGAAGGGAAGCATTCATCAGGGAACTCCACCGCGAGCACCCAGGCATCGTGCTAATGAAGACCATTGCCCGGTCACATGTATGGTGGCCGGGAATTGACTCAGACCTGGAACACTGTGTTTGCAGGTGCACGACATGTGCTCAGCTGGGCAATGCCCCCAGGGAGGCCCCACTCAGCCCGTGGCCCTGGCCACGTATTCATGTATTCATGTCGACTACGCGGGCCCATTCATGGGAAAAATGTTCCTCATAGCTGTTGATGTGTACTCGAAATGGATCGAGTGCATCATATTGAACTCGTGCACGACATCCACCACTGTGGAGAGTCTGCGTGCAGTCTTTGCGACCCACGGCTTGCCGGACATCCTGGTTAGCGACAACGGCCCGTGTTTCACTAGTTATGAATTTCGGGAGTTCATGTCGGGTAATGGCATCAAACATGTCAGGACGGCACCCTTCAAGCCGGCTTCCAATGGCCAGGCAGACCTTGCGGTCCAAATCATAAAACAGGGCATGCTACGGATTCAAGGACCCTCCCTTCAATGCCGCCTATCGCGCCTCCTGCTGGCCTATAGGTCCCGACCACATTCGCTCACGGGAGTCCCGCCCGCGGAACTACTCATGAAATGTACACTTAAAACTCGGCTGTCCCTCATTCACCCTGTCCTGTCAGACATTGTTGAGGGCAAGCGCCATTCCCAAAATGAGTGCCATGACCGTAACTCAAAGGGGAGATGTATAGAAATTGATGACCCTGTATTTGTTCTCAATCACGCTTTGGGGCCCAAGTGGCTTGAGGGTACTGTAATTGGCAAAGAGGGGAATAGGGTCATCGTGGTCAGACTTAACAATGGACAGATATGCCGCAAGCATCTGACCAAGTAAAAAAAAGGTTCAGCATGGACACTGAGGAACCTGAGGAAGATCATGAGATGTTGCCCACACCACCGCCAGTGAACGAGCAACAAGAACATTCAGCAGCATGCACAGTCCCTACGGCCAGCCCGGACAAACCGGAATCACCACAGGTGACAGAGACGCATGGCAAGGCTCAACAACCAGAGCCCCAACTGCGGCGCTCCACGAGGGAGCGTCGACCGCCTGAAAGACTTAATTGACCCCATAAGACGTTGAGTGGGGGAGGTGATGTCATAAATGTAACCTTCACATAACTGTAACCTTTATGTAACAACACTGTACACTGTATGCACCTAAGAAATACACGCCTTGACCACAGGGTGTGAACTTGTGGGAGACACTCCTCACCTGGTCATCCAGGTATATAAAGGGAGGTCCCACGCAGGGTCATCACTTTTTGGTCCTGTGAATAAAGGTTCAGGTCACAGAGTGACCTTGTCTGCAGAATGTGCCTCGTGTGAATTTATAGTAGTGTGTCAGGACATTACAGCCCATGGTCTCGTACACCTCAGTGAAGGTGTTGATGATAGCTTGTAGTTCAGCCTCCAAGTGTGCATAAATGCAAGCGTCGTCTGCGTACTGTAGTTCAATGACAGAGGATGGGATGATCTTGGATCTGGCCTGGAGGCAGCGGAGGTGAAACAGATTCCCATCTGTTCTATAATTTAGCTCCACTCTGGCGGGGAGCTTGCTAAGGGTGAGATGTTACATTGCAGTAAGGAAGATCGAGAACATTGTTGGTGCGATGACGCAGCCTTGCTTGACCGTGGTCCGGACGTGGATTGGGTCTGTGGTGGATCCATTGGTCAGGATCACCATTGGATCCACCATGGCACCTTATGAACTTACAGTGTCAGCTGTGGTTCAGCTGGTAGCACTCTTGTCTCTGAGTCAAATGACTGTGGGTTCATAGTCTCACTCTAGAGACCTGAGCACACAATCTAGGCTGACTCTACAGTGCAGCACTTTCCGATGAGATGTTAATCTGAGGCCCTGTCTGCCCTCTGAGGTGGATGTATAAGATCCCATTGCGTATTTTGAAGAAGAACAAGTGAGTTCTTCCCGGTATCCTGGTCAATATTTATTCTTCAGACAACATAATTAAAACAGGTCATTCTGTCATTGTTGTTTGTGAGACCTTGCTGTACGCAATTTGGCTGCTGCGTTTCCTACCTTCCTACACTTCAAAAGTACTTAATTGGCTGTAAAACACTGTGGGACGCCTTGAGGTCATGAAAGATGCTATAGAAATGCAAGTCTTTCTTTCCTTTTTTTAATCTTTGAATCATGTCAGACGTATGCAATTAGACGATCTCATTCAAAAGAACTGCAGTTGGTGGTGCACGACCTTCACTTATCTGCGATTATGTAACATGGGCAGTGTCGCCATGGAATGGGGCTGGGCTATATCAAGGTTCAAATAATAGATGGTGACAGAAGTGTAGGTACAAAAATCAATTTATGTACACAGAATTAATTTGTTCCCTAATACGTTATCACACTTTATGATACATCACAACTATGTTGTCTGAAATACATGACTCCTAGACACAATGTATCTATGCTTGCATCAGATACACGAGATGAATCATCATCATCATAGGCAATCCCTCGGAATCGAGGAAGACTTGCTTCCACTCTTAAAATGAGTTCTTAGGTGGCTGTACAGTCCAATACGAGAACCACAGTCTCTGTCACAGGTGGGAAAGATAGACGTTGAGCGAAAGGGTGGGTAGGGAGCCTGGTTTGCCGCATGCTCCTTCCGCTGCCTGCGCTTGATTTCTGCATGCTCTTGGTGACGATACTCGAGAAGCTCAGCGCCCTCCCGGATACACTTCTTCCACTTAGGGCAGTCTATGGCCAGGGACTCCCAGGTGTCAGTGGGGGTGTCGCACTTTATCAGGGAAGCTTTGAGGATGTCCTTGTAACGTTTCATCTGCCCGCCTTTGGCTCGTTTGCTGTGGACGAGTTCCGAGTAGAGCGCTTGCTTTGGGAGTCTCGTGTCTGGCATGCAAACTATGTGGCCTGCCCAGTGGAGCTGATCAAGTGTGGTCAGTGCTTCAATGCTGGGGATGTTGGCCTGTACGATGACGCTAATGTTTGTGCGTCTGTCCTCCCAGGAGATTTGCAGGATCTTGCGGAGACATCGCTGGTGGTATTTCTCCAGCGACTTGAGGTGTCTACTGTACATGGCCCACGTCTCTGAGCCATACAGGAGGGCGGGTATTACAATGGCTCTGTAAACCATGAGCTTGGTGACAGTCTTGAGGGCCTGGCCTTCAAACACTCTTTTCCTCAGGAGGCCAAAGGCTGAACTGCTGCACTGGAGGCAGTGTTGGATCTCATCATCAATGCTTGCTCTTGTTGATAGAAGGCTCCTGAGATAGGGGAAGTGGTCCATGTTGTCCAGGGCTACGCTGTGGATTTTGATGTCTGGGGGACTGTGCTGTGCGGTGAGGATAGGCTGGTGGAGGACCTTTGTCTTACTAATGTTTAGCGTAAGGCCCATGCTTTCATACGCCTCGGAAAATACGTCGATTATGTCCTGGAGTTCAGCCTCTGTGTGTGCACAGACGCAGGCATCATCCGCGTACTGCAGCTCGACGACAGAGGTTGGAGTGGTCTTGGACCTGGCCTGGAGACGGCGCAGGTTGAACAGGTTCCCACTGGTTCTGTAGTTTAGTTCCACTCCAGCGGGGAGCTTGTTGACTGTGAGGTGGAGCATGGCAGCGAGGAAGATTGAGAAGAGGGTTGGAGCGATGAGGCAGCCCTGCTTGACCCTGGTCCGGACGTGAATTGGGTCTGTAATGGATCCGTTGGTAAGGATCACGGCCTGCATGTCGTCGTGGAGCAGGCGAAGGATGGTAGCGACCAAGCCTAGCTTTTATGCTTAATGTTCCTCTCTTTCTCCCTCCTTGGTTTGACTTTACTGTGTTGACCTGGTACTCACGCTGGGTCAAAATCCTGGAACTCCTTCCGTACCAGCACTGTGGGGGTACCTTCATCACACGGACTGCAGCGATTCAGGAAGGCGGCTCACCATCATCGTCTCAAGGGCAATTAGGGATGGGCAATAAATGCTGGCCTTGCCAGTGATGCCCACAACCTGGAATGAATTTTAAAAAAAAGGTCTGTAGTCCTTTCCCACACACTCAGGTGGTGTGATAGGGAAAAAGCAAGTGATGCACGAGCTGAAATGAAAGGGGTTGTGAAAGAGGCGGGGGCTAGGAAGTCCTTGCAGGAACACTTTGTTGGGCTTGACTTTGATTTGCTCTCTCTCATCATTATCATCATCATCCTGCTCACTTTTGACATTCTCATAAACCACGAGGTTCTGTTCCTCCTCCTCCTCCTCATCATCCTCTTCCTCATCTTCCTCATCTTCTGCTGTGGTGAATCTACAGGAATGGAGGTTAGGAGCTATGATAGGGTAAGAATTCCCCAAGAGACAGAGACGTGGGTGGAAGCTTGTGGCTGCCTGGTTTCTCACAGGAATGCTGCATCCTTATCTTGAAGTGTTCAGTCACTAACCTAGTGAGAAGGAGCTGAGGAGAAGCATTCTCATGGTTTTGGAGTCGTAAGACCCAGAACTCATGGGTGCTTAACTGAAAAGAAGAATGTTTGCGCAACATCACACCTATGAGCAAGCTCTGAGATCAATCTCTGAGGCTATGCGACAACTGACATGTGCGACTTGAGTCTGAATAGTTCTGATGCCAGGTTAACGACTGAGAATGCAGTAGCATCAATGAAGGTCGATTCTTTGTTGCAGATATCGATGGGGTGTATGGTAGCTTCAATGGAATCTGCAGCAGACCTCACCTAAAGAAAATGGCCATGGCCAGAGATCACGGAAGCACTGACTGCAGCACTGGTGGCAATGGAGGACAGAATTAACAAGCTCCGCTTGCAGACTTCCAAACCAGGGTGACTATGCCCAGCAGCAAGCTACCATGAAGGGCACTATTTTGGTCCCATGACATTTTGTAGAACATGAACAGCCAACCACCACTCGCAATATTGGCCCTCAGGTTGCACTATGGGAAGTAGCCCTAGAAAACTAGAATGTGCACTTACGTTGTAATTTGTTAATCATGGAGCTCAGAGTCAGACACCAAAGGGTGCACTTATTTTGTGCAGATTTATTCAATCAGATAATTATTATTGGCATGGTCATACCTGCTCCTGACAAGTCCTCACTGGGGATTGGGGCAGTCTTCCAATAGCTTCATATTGCCAGAAGAGGTCAGAAGTAAGTGCAAGGTTATATAGTCAGAATACCAAACACATTGCTCTATATAGTAAATCCAAGACTCAGTAATCACTACTCCAACTCCATACACTTCAGTCTCAAGAAACTCCTCACTGCCACTGTCTCAGCCGATCTCAGTAACCATTGCACCTTAACGGGTAGAAATTGGTCATCATTGCGCCTGTTAATCATCTAAATATAACCAATTCTGCAAGGTTATGCCCTGTCTCAAGGATGCCTGAAAAACGTCCAATGCCATATTAACCTCGGACGATTTTCAGACATCTGGCACGGCCATCTGGTGGTAGGTTCCTTTTATTGGCCAATGAGGGCCCTAGTGCCTGTTTCAGGACCAGTCTGAGAAATTGGTCTGCCCTGAGCGGAGAGGGAGCCGTGGGTAAGGCTCAGAAATAGGCCGCCAACCTACAGGTAGGTTTTAGTTAATTTTTTAATTGATGTGGTGCCAGGAGAAGCAGGGGTGCTCCTCTGAAGAAAGAAAAAAAAAAGACTTGCATTTATATAGCACCTTGCATGACCACCATATGTCTCAAAAGTGCTTTACAACCAATTAACTACTTTGGAATGTAGTCACTGTTGTAATGTAGGAAATGCGGCAGCCAATTTGCACACAGTAAGCTCCCACAAATTGCAATGTGATAATGACCAGATAATCTCTTTTTTGTTATGTTGATTGAGGGATAAATATTGCCCAGGACACCGTGGATAACTCTTCTGTTCTTCTTCGAAATAGTGCCATAGGATCTTTTACATCCACCTAAGAGAGAAAATGGGGCCTCAGTTTAATGTCTCATCCGAAAGACGGCACCTCCGACAGTGCAGCACTCCCTCAGCGCTGCACCGGAGTGTCAGCCTAGATGGCTCCACATAGCTCCTGACGATCGTTAGTGGTCGTGATGGCCTCTCACTCCCCTTACCTAGCTTCACCTTCCCCACTGAGCACTTACCTGAGGGCAACTGTGACCCAAAACTTATCTCTCACCTAAATTATTGAAATAAGGCTTGAAAACAGGACCGCATGAATTTCAACCCCTATATATCTCATTTTAACTTGCCCCTAATGAATTGAAAGTGTAAGTCTTGGAATTTCAGTGCTGCAATATTTCTTTGGCTATATTACGATGAGCTGGCTGGGGACTTGGTGGGTGAATTGTGGGGAGGGCAAATCATGTTTGGAAACTTGGGAGATCGATTTTGGAGCAGATAAATGGTAGTATTGGTTTCCACCTTGTTCTGTTGCCCCTACCCCACCGCCCCCCCCAAAAAAGATGTCCCACTTTTATATGGAAAAAGCGCCGAAAATGAAGTTTCAGAGTAAAATAATTTTCAGTTCTCACCTTGAGAACTGTAACCTGGTTAGCACCATGGATATGATATCGGATCTGATCCAGTGCAAGATGTCAGACAAGCAGTCTGACTGTAATGTGAAGGTTTCGAGATGGTGGAGGAGAGGTAGAGCTGGATATCATCAGCGTACATGTGAAAACTCACTCTGTGTTCCGGATGATGCCACCAAGGGGCAGCATGTAGATGAGAAATAGGAGGGGGCCAAGTGTGGATTCTCGGGGGACGCCAGACATGACGGTGCAGGAGGGTAAAGAGAATCCATTGCAGGGAATTTTATTGCTACGGCTGGAAAGATAGGAATGGAACCAGGCGAGAGCAGGACGAAGGTGGAGAGGCGTTGGAGCAGACTTTTGTGATCAACCGTGTTGAACCTTTCCTAAATCTCTCCGCTTCTCCACTTTTCTTTCTTCCTTCAAGATGCCCCTTAAAACCTACCTCTTTGATCAAGCTTTTGGTCATCTGGCCTAACACCTTCTTATAAGAAATAGGAACAGCAGCAAGCCACTTGGCCCCTCGAGCCCGCTCGGTGTCAATTTTTGTTGTTGTTGATAACACTCCTGTGAAGTGCCTTGGGACGTTTACTACATGAAAGGCGCTATATAAATATAAGTTGTTGTTGTTGTTGTTGATCCCAATATGGCAGTTTAGTTGGGAACAGTCTTGTAAAGGGTGTTTCGCTGTACAGCATTTCTCCTGACAACGCACCCAGGGAGATTTTACCCTTACACAGCATGGGTTGTGGGTGTTGCTTGGTTATGGTTGGCACCAGTTGACTGTGTTTGTCCTCCAGGCAAGTTGCCTCACATAGCTAGGGCTGTTCTGAAAAGTATTGCATGAACCCTTCTTCCTGCTGTCCTTCTCTCACGGACCGCTGTCGAGCTTGAGTGACTCTGCCGTGAGCAAGTGCACCAATGATGCCAACCGTTGGGCTGAATATTCCTCAGAGAGAGACAGTGTTCTGCCGGGGAGGGGGCGGGGGGGTGGTGGGGGGCGGGGGCGGTGGGGGGGGGGGAAGGAATTTTGCTCGCAATCCAACACTGCTGCAATCCCTATCTATTCGAAGCTTATTAATAAGCATGCACAGGCTCCTGAGATTTCTGCTACCAAGGAAACTCCGATAGTGCTGCAGTCATGGACCTTAAAAGAGGCCCCAAAGACAGCAAGGGCCTCAGCTTTATATGGTTTGGCAGCTGCTGAGGCCTATGTAGGTAAGAGACTGGGGGAAAAATTCTACAACACCATCCCCAACTATTGCTGCACTTTGGGGGCATTACAGCAGCTATCCCAGGCCCTACGGAGTCGGGATAAATGGTTCATTCTCTAGTTGGCAACCAGTAACTAGTGGGGTGCCGCAGGGATCAGTGCTGGGACCCCAACTATTTACAATCTATATTAACGACTTGGAAGAAGGGACTGAGTGTAACGTGGCCAAGTTTACTGACGATACAAAGATGGGAGGAAAAACAATGTGTGAGGGGGACACAAAAAATCTACAAAAGGGTATAGACAGGCTAAGTGAGCTGGCAAAAATTTGGCAGATGGAATATAATGTTGGAAAGTTTGAGGTCATGCACGTTGGCAGAAAAAAAATCAAAGAGCAAGTTATTATTTAAATGGAGAAAGATTGGAAAGTACCGCAGTACAGCAGGACCTGGGGGTACTTGTGCATGAAACACAAAAGGATAGTATGCAGGTTCAGCAAGTGACCAGGAAGGCCAATGGAATCTTGGCCTTTGTTGCAAAGGGGATGGAGTATAAAAGCAGGGAAGTCTTGCTACAGCTATAAAAGGTTTTGGTGAGGCCATACCTGGAATACTGCGTACAGTTTTGGTTTCCATATTTACGAAAGGATATACTTGCTTTGGAGGCAGTTCAGAGAGGGTTCACTAGGTTGATTCCGGGGATGAAGGGGTTGACTTATGAGGAAAGGTTGAGTAGGTTGGGCCTCTACGCATTGGAGTTCAGAAGAATGAGAGGTGATCTTATCGAAACGTATAAAATTATGAGGGGGTTTGACAAGGTGGATGCAGAAAGGATGTTTCCACTGGTGGGGGAGACAAGAACTAGGGGGCATAATCTTAGAATAAGGGGCCGCCCAATTAAAACAGAGATGAGGAGAAATTTCTTCTCTCAGAGAGTTGTAAATCTGTGGAATTCGCTGCCTCAGAGAGCTGTGGAAGCTGGGACATTGAAAAGAAGGAAGAATATTCCCAATGTTAGGGAAGTCCAGAACCAGGGGTCACAGTCTAAGGATAAGGGGTAAGCCATTTAGGACCGAGATGAGGAGAAACTTCTTCATCCAGAGAGTGGTGAACCTGTGGAATTCTCTACCACAGAAAGTAGTTGAGGCCAATTCACTAAATATATTCAAAAAGAAGTTAGATGAAGTCCTTACTACTAGGGGGATCAAGGGGTATGGCGAGAAAGCAGGAAGAGGGTACTGAATTTGCATGTTCAGCCATGAACTCATTGAATGGCGGTGCAGGCTAGAAGGGCCGAATGGCCTACTCCTGCACCTATTTTCTATGTTCCTATGTTTCTATGAATAAATTTAAGACAGAAATAGACAGTTTCTTAAACGATAAGAGGATAAGGGTTTACGGGGAGCAGGCGGGGAAGTGGAGCTGAGTCCACAATTGGATCAGCCATGATCTTATTGAATGGCGGAGCAGGCTCGAGGGACCGTATGGCCCACTCCTGTTCCTATTTCTTATGTTCTTATGTTACCTCCACCTTTCAGCAGGCAGTCTTGGGAAGCGGTGCTGGGGGGAGACTGCAGGAGAGAAATGGGGATGGGACCTCTGTGAACCTGCTAGCATTTACATGCGGCCGACGCAGTCCCAGATGTGGGGGACTTGGGCAGGAATATTGAGGCCAGAATGGAGAGCTGACAATTGGCCTCACCATCCCAATTGTCCAACAATTTCTGCTGCTATTCCCCTTGTCCCCCCTCTGATTTTGAGGGAATAATGGAAGTAAATCCAGCCCTTTGTACCCTCGCCTCAGGCAGGCGTGATACAAGATAATAACTTGTCGTGGAAAAGGTGCGGTGTTGACCTGTTATTGTGTTACATTAAGCTCCTCCCCTCCCTCCCCTCCCACCACTGATTATTTTCAGGATAAAATGACCCTTGAGCTCAGACTGAGCTTCAAGGTCAAAGCTCTCCGCCTGCTTTCAGCAGATTTCCCACGCGAGGGGCACTGTGGTAAATCTCCACTAGTTCTGCTTTCAGGCTAGCTAATTATCTGTGCACCAAATGACCCTGTCACCACTACCCATCCCCACCCCATGTTCTCGGAGTTAATACAGCAGGTCTCCCAGTCTCAGATACCCTAACACTCTAGAAACTGATACAGGTGGACTAAGGAAAATATTGTGCACAGTGTTAACAAATACTTCCATTGTCTGCCACAATTTAAAAAAAATCAAACTGGACAGTTTGGGCTCTGAGGAGGTGCTGGACTCCATGTTCAATAGATTGAGTTTTCCATTCATCTGTTCAGCTCAAGCCAATTTAATGTGTATTTATACCATAGTTAACAGCCTGAGACTGGTAGCTACAGCATAGGTTCCAGCCAAGCATTACCTTGTTTACAGTGTCCGCCTTCTCCATCCCCTGAGCAGGTGTGTTTATATGTATGCACGGAGCTCTGATCCTCGCTGTTATGTTTAAGTATTTTGATAACACAGCCAATAGCATCCACACGCCCAATGAATTAAAAAAAATCTCTGAATAGGGTTAAAAGAAGCCAAGCTAAAATTGCAATATAAACACTTCCTTAGGGCTCAATTTTCCTCTTTGCCGATTTTTGGTGCCCAGGAGGATTAACGGCCAATTTTTTTGTGCCCAATTATGACGAAAAAAAAAGTTGTAACTTTTGCCAAAGTAAAATTTCATTTTGGCGCTACTGTACCCGATGTTAAGTGTGGGGGTGGAGCTTCAAGTGTGCGCCAAAAAGTCTCTGAGCATGTGCCGGAAAAGAAAGACATTTTTTTTCCACGTGACGGGTCTGCCCGCACATCCACAGTGAACTTCCTGGTCTGGATCAAGAGCTTGTAAACCTGGTCTGTGCATGCGCAACACTAGGCTCTGTTGCTATGGAGACGCGATGCACAGTGATTTATGACACTTTAATGATAACTTTGGGCAAAATGTATGTGTTTGCTGCTGTGCACAAAACTGTAGTGCCGTCTCCGATGCTCACCGGGTTCGAGGCACAGGTCGGAGTACCGGCTGGCAGGATCCCTCTCTCAGCCGGACAGAAACACAGGAGGTCGGCGCTCAGCTTGGAAAGAAGCCTGGGCCAGGGGTGTGGGGGGGCGGGGGGGTGGGATTGAGGGGTCGGGGTGGAATCCATGTGCCGAGCCCCTGTGCTTGTGTCCAGCCAAGGGAGTGATCCTGCCGCCGGCCGGTTGCCACTCCTCTGACCCATGCCTGGAGCCCTGTGAGCAGAGATTCTGTGGTGGGGTGGAGTCGCAATTTGCCTTCTCACATAACATTCTCACATTCGCACATTCTCACATGCTCAACATTCTGTGGGAAAAATTACATTTATAACATTTTGTGGGAAAAATGAACTTTCCGAGTTATTTTCCGAGTTCCCTCTGCAAAAATCATCATGAATTTGTGTTTTAAATTGTCTTCTTCCCTCGCTCCAAAAATTCAGAAATATACTGAGCGTTGATTTTTTTAAGTTACTGTAGGGTTTTTCTGATCGATACGTAAGGCCACTGTGCGCCATCCTTACAAAAATCATTGTTGCCGAAAATCGGTTAAAGGGCCAATAGCGGTGTGGAAATCAGTTTTCACCTAGCTCTGCGCCAAAAAATACAGTGCTGACAGTCACCGCCAGTGTACAAACTTTGAGGAAAGTTGCAAATTCACGATTGCTCAAAAAAAATCAGCAGACGCCAAAAAAACAGCGCCCAAAGATGGCGAAAATTGAGCCCTCAGTCTTTTTTGGGATGACATCTTTGATGTGACGTAGACCATTGTTTATCCTATCCAATTATTGTTTCTTGGAATTCTCTGCAGGTCGTTGTTGTGTTTATATAAATCCTGGACTATTTGTAACTCTGATCATGGCTCAAGTCTTCTTGTACATTTGTGCCCGGTGCTGCAGGTTAAGTTGTTCAATTTCAGGAAAATGTACTTGTAGTGTTTTATGTTCATCTCCATTTTCCTCCTTTTACTGCTGTCTTTACACAATGTCACATTCATTAGCCTAGGTTAAGTTTTTCATTCTTGTGCATTGAGCGTGGTATATTTAAACAATTTTAACTAACATCTGGCATCAAGATATATCAGAATATTCTTTTGAATTTGTTTTTCTTCACCTGAAAGCATGGACTCATGCTGGGGTTCTGTCCCAGGAGTACCGACAGCCCTTCCGTACCTCACCGAGGTGATCATTCTTTACGATCTTTATGTTAAATGCAAGACTTCTCAGCCAAATCTGATATGGTCCTGACCTAACCACCGCACATTCACATTTCCAGCTGGGCTCAAATGGAGATCAATCAGTACTGGGAGCCATACTGATGTTTCCCATTCCTTGCCTTGCTGGAGAACCCTAACTGCTCCCCCAGCTGAGCTCGGTTAATTCTTCACAAGACCAGTGATCGTACTTGAGCTCTTCAGAAGGAATGAAAACTTCATTCGAAAATGAGTGTAGAGCACATTAATAATCAGTATAAAGGCTAAGGAGAGACTTGATTGAGGCCTTTAAAAAATCATGAGTGGTCTAGATAGAGTGGATAGGAAGGACCTGTTTACCTTAACAGAGAGGTAAATAACCAGGGGGCCTAGATCTAAAGTAATTAGTAGAAGGATTAGAGGGGAGCTGAGGAGAACATTTTTCACCCAGAGGGTGGTGGTGGTCTGGAACTCACTGCCTGAAAGGGTGATAGAGGCAGAAAAGCTCATAGCATTTAAAAAGTACTTGGATATACACTTGAAGTGCTGTAACCTACAGGGCTACGGACCAAGAGCTGGAAAGTGGGATTAGGCTGGATAGCTCTTTGTCGGCCGGCACAGACACGATGTGCCGAATGGCCTCCTTCTGTGCTGTGAATTTCTATGATTCTGTGACTCTACAAAGGGACACCAAATATAAAACCAAAGGATACAAATGAGAATTACCTCAGCCTGTGTATAACTAAAAATGATCAGGTATTTTAATATATAATGTGAAACACAAACAGGCACTGTAACATACAATGATGCTATAAATCTTTTAATGGAATGAATGTGGTGCTCATTTGTAAATTGACTGAGAGCACAGCATAGAGAAAGAGTGAGTCTCTATATAAAAGCTGCTGTCCAAGACCGATGGAAATGTAAAACAGATCAAGAAGGCACCAGCTAAATATATGGAGATATGCTTGAACAATGTGCTTTGGAAAGAATTAGGTTGTAACTTGTTAATTTGGGCTCCTTTAACGAGTGTATCGAGACATGTCTCAGGGCTGGAGGTTGAGTCTCTGGGCGAGAAATGTGGTTGTGTAGCACCTCAGGTAGCGCCCTGGAGGGGCAGTAATGCGCCTCGAATGGCTCACTGCCCGTCCGCGCAGATTGTAATGCCCCGCCGGGAAATATGGTTCAGGTTTACCGGCGGCACAAATCACTACTGCCTCACTGTGTAATTTAAGTCAGATCATGACGTCAGTACGCATGCAATGACCTGCTAGCTCCCCGCTCGCAAAATTAGGTGTCTCTGCATCATTTAGCGGAGAATTCAGGCAGTCCCAACTTCTTTAGGCAATACCTGGAGTCTATTTGAAGGAAGGAGCAAATCGGATTAATTGGAGGGCAGAGTGAGTGCAACGTTTTATGAGAGCACGGTCCATGAACCTCTTACTTGGCAGCTGCAGATTTATCTGACCTTACAGGTTCCTCGCAACTTGAGTTTGAGAGTTCTATGGGTGCATTACTAGCACGCCAGCGTCGCCTTCTACATGGTCTTGTTAGGCAGCGTCAAGAGAGAAGGGCTGTTGGCCATGTTAGTCCATGACTGACGAGAACCCATAGACATCGGGACAGGAGGCCTTACCCCCCACGGGTTTACCGGAAGCAATGCTTATACTTGGACTTGCCCAAGGAGCAGTGTGTTAGAAGGTTGCGCTTCCGAAAGGAGGTAGTTACAGAGATCTGCCATCTCCTGCAGCCAGACTTACAGCCTCACATCGGCACCAGGACTGAGCTGTCCGTCGCAGTGAAGGTCACGGTAACACTCACCTTCTACGCCTCCGGCTCCTTCTAGGCTGCAACAGGGGTCATATGCAGCGTCTCTCAATTCGCTGCACATCGCTTCATCTGCGATGTGACACACACTCTGTACAGACGGAAAGTGGACATCATCACATTCCCAATGAGCAGGGATAAACAGGATGAGCAGACATGTAACTTTGCCAGGAAAGCAAACTTCCCGATGGTTCAAGGAGCCATTGACTGCACACACGTGGCCTTGCGAGCACCGTTCCAGAATGCTGAGGTCTTCTGAAACTGAAAGGGACACCACTGCCTGAATGTACAGCTGCTGTGCGACCACACGCAGCGCATCCTCGCAGTGTGTGCCCACTATCCTGGATTCATCCTGCGTGAGAGCAATACACCACAAATCTTTCAGCTACAACGGGAAGGGCGCGACTGGCTGCTCGGGGATAAAGGATACGGACTAGCCACCTGGCTAATGGCCCCGCTCTGCAACCACACCACCCAAGCAGAGCATCGCTACAATGACAGCCATGCGGTCAAGTTGACAATAGGGGTGCTGAAGCAGAGTTTCCAATGCCTGGACCGCTCTGGAGGCAGCCTTCAATATTGCCTTCAACAGGTGTCGCTATTCATTGTGGTGTGCTGCGTGCTGCACAATTTGGCCATAATGAGGGCCCAGGCATTGCCTATGTGGATTGCAGGCCCACCTCAGGAGGAGGGGGAAGAGGATCCTGCCGAAGCCCTGAATGGCCAGCCAGGCGAGGAGGAGGAGAAGCATCGGGCACGGAGGAGGCACCATGGCAATGCTGCTGGTGCATGGGCCACACGTCAGCGGCTCATAATGCATCGCTTCTCTTGAATAGCAGAAGCTGACGGATGCAGATGATATTGGCCAGGCTATGTGCTACAATAATGGCACATCTTGGTGAAATAACACATTGATTAACAAGAAGGGAATGCAAACAGTCAAATTAAAATATTATTAACGGCATCAAAAGTCTTGCATCAAACATCACACCAACAACCCCTCACCAGGAACGAATAAAAAATGTAATAAAATGCCTTTTGAAACAACATAACACACAATCAATGTTAGGAATATGTGTACAAACGCTCCTGCCACACCAGCTTCCAGGCCCATACACCAATAGTAGGCGTCAAACAACAGCAACAAAATGTTTACAATTATATTTACAGGATGAGGACATCTGTCCATGGTGGGCAAAATCTTTAGTGAGACTTGATCAGCAATTTTCCACCCCTTTCCTTAACCCCCCTCCCACGCCTACTGCTCCTTCTTAATGGGGCCGCAGTGCATGCAGCAAGGCTGCTTGAGGGCTGCTGTGTCTGTAAGACAGACACTATAGATGGCCTAGCAGGATGCCCTAGACCAGCTCTGGGCCTGGAAGGCTCAGCTGTGGACTGAATCTCCTCACCATCGGCAGCAGCAGTCTCGGATGGCTGGATTGTAGACCGCAGGCGGTGCAAAGGCAGAGTGGCAGTGGTGAGAGCTGAAATGCTGTCATCTTGAGCAAGGACAGCACCTTCCATTTCTAACAGCCCACTGCCCTGGGACGGAGCCTCAGCATCCGGAGCAATCTGTGGGAGCACAGATTGTTGGCCTACATCGGCACCGTCATTTCCCCGCTGGACGGTGGGGAACACAGAGGATGGCAGCAGTCAGTGATTGCATGGCATTAATCTGAGACTGACTCACAGCACACTGAGTCTGAAACACAGCAGTCTGAGAGTTGATGCCAGTAATCAGTGACTGCATCACATCACGAAGGCCTTGAGTGGCTTCGGCCTGTGATGTGATAGCTGCTGCCACGTCAACCATGGCACATGCCATCACCTCTAACACTCCACTGTCGCTTGTTGAGTTCATCTCCCTCTGTGAGCGGGCATAGATGGGCTCGTTGGGCTGCTGAGAGGCACAGGCAATGCCTGAGGCAGCCTCCGCCAACCCCAGAGCTCTACGGGACCCTTTCCAATGCACCCATGCATCATGGACTCTCTCGACATAGCCTCCAAGTCCAAGTCCACATCTGAGTGTCTGGGAGCAGGACTCATGGGCCAACTCACCCTCTGGGGAGCTGGCCCCCAAGCTTCCCCTCCCACTGGGCGTTGCTGCAGGTCACTGGGACGAGGAGCCTCAGGATCTTCAAAAGCCAGCAACGTCGGCTCTTCCATCGAAGTGGGGTCCACACTCGGTGCTGCTGATGGAGCGTCCCGCTCTGTGGTCACACTTTGGCCTCCTTCCTCCTCCTCTCCACCGTCGTTCAAAGTCGATGGCTCACGGGCAGGTTGCTGCGCTTCTGGCTAAAAGCAATAGAATTGTGGTTAGCAGCAGGGGAGGGGGCAGGAAGGGAAGAAAGAGTTGGCATTGGACATTTATGTTGGGAGCAGGCAGGGAAATGGAGTTGAGGCCAGGATCAGATCAGCCATGATCTTATTGAATGGGGGAGCAGGCTCGAGGGGCCAAACGGCCTACTCCTGCTCCTATTTCTTATGTTCTTTACATGTAAAGGCATGTGGTGTCAAGGGTAAAGGGTCTCACATAAAACGCATTAACATACCATCGCTGTACCCAGGGGGCTTGGCTTCACTGACCGCTACCGCACCAACTGGTGTGCCCACGTGGGCGGACACTTGCTCCTCCTTCTGCAAGAGGTCCTGCAGGTAAGGCTGCCCTCCTCCGGTGTGCCTCTGTTTGCACCTGTTGTGTGCCAGTTTTGACTGCAATAACAAACAAAAGGTGTGAGTGAGTGAGCAGCTCATCGTGTGCCACATGTGCCTTCCATAGCTGAACTGTGTGGAAGCGTGCAGATCTACACTTGAATCCGCATGGCTACGCAGAGTGGCTATGTGAACGGTGGGATTAGGTGACAACCACCTAAGATGAAGGATGAGGCTGAAGTGGTGCGAACACATGACAAGAGTGAAACGGTAGTCGAGGAGGGGTCAGGCTGGGCAGGGAAGAAGAAGGTAAGCACCGCTTGAATGGCCAGGACATGGCTGCTGAACTGCACCTGAACTTTTATGGTGTCTTCAGCAACGAAGACCATGGCCTGGTATAAATAATGAAGGCGCAGGTACTGAAAAGACTTGACATTGTGTGAGACAGTGAAGTTCACATTATGGCATTGCAACATTAATACAAAGGGTACTCACTCTCACAATCCTGGTGAGGTCGTTGAACTTCTTGCGACATTGTGTCGCAGTTCTGGCCAACGTGTTCCTGGCGGAGGCATGCTGGGCCATCTCCTTCCATAGCCTCCTGAATATTATAGGAGCGGGTCTCCTTCCAGTGGAAGGTTGGAGCATATTCCAGCGCCTCTTCACTGCCTCCGCCAATGCGTTGCCGGCTGTGGCTGAGAAGTGGTGTGCACGATGGTGACCTACTTCCTCCTCCATTTTCCCGCTCTGAGCAGATTGAGAAGTTGGAACTGCACATGCGCATATTTATCTTACCACGCCTTGAAGATTTGCCTGTCCACGGGATGTATACCGACCTTCGCACCAAGTGCATTACCTCTGGAAATTTACTGCTGAGATTTTCGGTTCCATCGCCCTCAGAGAATTGTGCAATGACTGATTTAGCGCTCCCTTTCCCTCTTGGGGCGCAGAAACCTAATTTCGCGGTAGATGTAGCAACCTTTTAAGGGGCGCTATTGTTCCCGCCCCGACAGGATTAACGCTGCATAATGGGCGATACTGAATTTCTAGCCCTCTATGTCTGTCATTAAGAAACAAATAAGCCAAAATTACCTCCAGCTCAATGTCGTCAAAATTGAATTCATCCTTTTGCAGCTCTCGCCAGCATTTGCCGACCTCAGCTGCAACCTCAGGCTCAGTTCAAAAGAACATAAGAACATAAGAAATAGGAGCAGGAGTAGGCCATTCGGCCCCTCGAGCCTGCTCCACCATTCAATAGGATCATGGCTGATCGTCTACCTCAACTCTACTTTCCTGCACTGTCCCCATATCCCTTGATTCCCTTAATATCCAAAAATCTATGAATATACTCCATGACTGAGCCTTCACAGCTATCCGGGGGTGGGGGGTGGAGGGTGGAGAATTACAAAGATTCCCCACTCACTGAGTGAAGAAACTTCTCCTCATCTCAGTCCTAAATGACTGACCCCTTATTCTGAGACTGTGACCCCTGGTTCTAGACTCCCCAGCCAGGGGAAACATCCTCCCTGCATCTACCCTCTACCCTGTCAAGTCCTGTAAGAAATTTGTATGTTTCAATGAGATCACCTCTCATTCTTCTAAACTCTAGAGAATATGGGCCTAATTTACTCAATCTCTCCTCATAGGACAATCTCCCATCCCTGGAATCAGTCTGGTGAACCTTCGTTGCAATCCTTCTCGGGCAAGTATATCCTTCCTTAGGTAAGGAGACCAAAACTGTATGCAATACTCCAGATGTGCTCTCACTAGGGCCCTATATAATTGCAGTAAGATATCTTTACTCTTATACTCAAATCCTTTTGTAATAAAGGGCAACATATCATTTGCTCTCTTGCTGTACCTGCAATTTAACTTGTAGTGATTTGTGTACAAGGACACCCAGGTCCCTCTGAAAACCAACATTTCCCAATCTCTCACCATTTAAAAAATACTCCGCTTTTCTATTTTTCCAACCAAAGTAGATAACTTCACATTTCTCCACATTATATTCCATTTGCCATGTTCTTGCCCACTAATGTAGCCTGCCTATATCCGCTTGAAGTCTCTTTGCATCCTCCTCACAACTTACATTCCCACCTAGCTTTGTATCATCAGCAAACTTGGATATATTACATTTGGTCATCTCATCCAAATCATTGATGTAGTTTGTGAATAGTTGAGCCACAAGCACTGATCCTTGCGGTACCCCACTAGTTACAGCCTGCCAACCCAAAAATTATTCCTACTCTTTGTTTTCTGTCTGTTAACCAATCCTCAATCCATGCTAATATATTAAACCAATCCGATGAGCCCTAATTTTGTTTAAAAACCTCTTGTGCGGCATCTTTTTAAAAATTAATTCCTGGGATATGGCCTTCGTTTGCAAGGCAGGCAAGCGTTTATTGACCATCCCTAATTGCCCTCGAGAAGGTGGTGGTGAGGCGCTGCAGTCCGTGTGGTGAAGGTACTCCCGAAGTGTGTTAGAGAAGGAGTTCCAGGATTTTGACCCAGTGACAATGAAGGAACGGCGATATATTTCCAAGTCAGGATGGTGTGTAACTTGGAGGGAAACTTGCAGGTGATGGTGTTCCCATGCATCTGCTGCCCTTGTCTTTCTAGGTGGTAGAGTTCATGGGTTTGAGAGGTGCTGCTGAAGAAGCCTTGGCGAGTTGCTGCAGTGCATCTTGTAGATGGTACACTGCAGCCATGATGCGCCGATGGTGGAAGGAGTGAATGTTTAAAATGGTGGATGGGGTGCCAATCAAGCGGGCTGCTTTGTCCTGGATGGTGTTGAGGTTCTTGAGTGTTGTTGGAGATGCACTCATCCAGGCAAGTGGAGAGTATTCCATCACACTCCCGACTTGTTCCTTGTAGATGGTGGAAAGACTTTGGGGAGTCAGGAGGTGAGACACTTGCCACAGAATACCCAGCCTCTGACCTGCTTTTGTTGCCACAGTATTTATATGGCTGGTCAATGCTGACCCCCAGGATGTTAATGATGGAGTATTTGGCGACGGTAATGCCGTTGAATGTCATGGGGCGGTGGTTAGACATTGGCTTATTGGAGATAGTCATTGCCTGTCAGTTGTGTGGAGCGAATGTTACTTGCCACTTATCAGCCCAAGCCTGAATATCGTGTCGGTCTTGCTGTATGCGGGCATGGACTGCTTCATTATCTGAGGAGTTGCGAATGACACTGAACACTGTGCAATCATCAGCGAACATCCCCACTTCTGATCTTATGATGGAGAGAAGGTCATTAATGAAGCAGCTGAAGATGGTTGGGCCTAGGACACTGTCCTGAGGAACTCTTGCAGTGATGTCCTGGGGCTGTGATGATTGACCACCAACAACCACAACCATCTCTCTTTATGCTCGGTATGACTCCAGCCAGTGGAGAGTTTTCCCCCTGATTCCCATTGACTTCAGTTTTACTCAAGCTCCTTGATGCCACACTCAGTCAATTGCTGCCTTGATGTCAAGAGCAGTCACTCTCACCTCACCTCTGGAATTCAGCTCTTTTGTCCATGTTTGGACCAAGGCTGTAATGAGGTCTGGAGCACTGTCAACTACATCTTCCATCACTTTGCTGATAATTAAGAGTAGGCTAATGGCGGTAATTGGACGGATTGGATTTGTCCTGCTTTTTATGGACCGAACATACTGTAGTGTATGAAATGATACAATGAACTCCGTACTGTGAGCCTGTGACTAGTGTAACCTGGTCAGTCTTTAATGGCTTCCAGAAGTGAAGATACAAAGGTGAAGTTCAGGTTATATACCGGGCCCAGCACGAGTGTACCTATGACCCTAGGACCTCCGATGATAGTGCCCCCTGTTGGTGGGAAGACCTTATGTACATACATTACATCATTCCCCCCCCCCCCCCAGTTCTTGGCACGTCCATATTACAAGTTCAGACGGTCCGGAGCACTTCGCTCCCTGGTTGACCGTTTCAGTACAATCCCAGTGCTTTCCTAGTCTCTCATGACTTGGGGCTGGGCATTGACCATAGTGGGTTCTTCTGATGGCTGAACGTGAGTTGGTTGGTCATCTAAGCTTGCGGTGTCTTCTTCCAACTGTTTCGGTTCGTCAGTGTTGTCATGTATCTCACACTACTGTATATAACTGTATCTTACCATGCTATACATGACTGTAACTAGATATGACCTGTAACCACAAGCATTCTTTACCACCAGGGTTGCACTTGCAGGAGACACTGCATACCTGTCCCACTGAGGTATATAAAGGCAGGTCTCAGGCAAGTGTGGCACTGGAGAGATGTGAAATAAAGGTGCAGGTCCTGAGCGACCTTGACTTCAGCATGTGCCTCATGTTAGTCTGTACTGCAGGGTCAGGACCTTACAGTGGTGACGAGGATCACAGAATCCACAGAATGGCTACCAACGGCTCAGATGAGAAATATAATGCTGGAGACAATTGGGAGGACTTTATAGAGAGGCTCCAGCAAAGCTTTGTAACCAAAGACTGGTTGGGTGATGATGAGGCAGACAAGAGAAGAGCCCATCTCTTGACTAGCTGTGGCTCGAAAACATACGCCTTAATGAAGGACCTGCTGGCACGCGAGAAACCAGCAAGCAAGTTGTTTGAGGAGTTGAGCACACTGGTGAGAGACCACCTGAAGCCAGCGAGCAGCCTACACATGGCCAGACACAGGTTCTACAACTACAGATGCTGTGTGGGCCAGAGCATACCTGACTTTGTGGCGGAACTTCGGAGGCTGGCTAGTTTATGTGAGTTCTCCGATGAACTAAGGAGAGAAGTACTGAGAGACTTTTTTATTGAAGGAATAGGCCACGCAGGCATATTCCGAAAGCTTATAGAGACCAAGAACTTGACCCTAGAGGCAGCAGCACTGGTCACACAGACATTCTTGGCAGGAGAAGAAGAAACGAGGTTGATCTATACTGCGGGTACAACAACTAACAAAACATCGGAACAAGGGGTTCACAGCGTGAAACGAGCCGCTACCCCCACACACAGATAAAGGCAGGAGAGCAGGCCCTCAACAGCAGGCAGTGGCGCCAGAAGCCATCAAGGGCCACATGAACGGCCATTCACACCTCATCAACCCACAATGTGAGCAATCAATTACAGACTGAGAGAAGCTCAAAAGAGATCAGCCAGACGCAGCTCATCCTTTGGAAACAATGGAAGCGGTCTGTGCTGGAGATGTGGGGGAAGGCACTCAACAAGGGGGTGTCGATTTCAGCATGCTGTTTGCAGAAACTGCAACTATACAGGGCATCTGGCTCACATGTGCAGAAAAACAGCAGCTCGGCTGGTATACGAATCGGAAGGGTCGGAAAGTGGACCAGAAGACGGTGCGGACAGTGCCCGGGATGCCGAGGTACAGCGGGTCAACACGATCAATGTCCACTGTTCTTACAACAAGATGCCTCCAATAATGATGAGGGTCCTACTCAACGGGATACCCATCAACATGGAACTGGACACGGGAGCTAGTCAATCTCTCATAAGCGCCCAACAATTTGAACAGCTGTGGCCGCACAAAAGCAACAGGCCAAACCTGCTGGAGGCTTGTAGACCAAGTAAAAAGTAGATTCACCAACAACACTGCAGAACCAGAGGCAGACTACAATGTGGAACCCACACCACACCTGGTGGACAGACAGAGGGAACAACCTGAGGAAAGGGCAGTCTCAACAGACAGCCCAGGCGAGATACCAGCAATCACACCGAAAGAAAAACAGGCACCAAGGCAAACAACTGAACCACAACTAAGACGCTCCACGCAAGAGCGTAGACTACCTGAGAGACTGAATCTATAAAGACAATAAGACCTTGGGGGAGGGTGATGTCATGTATCTCACACTACTGTATATAACTGTATCTTACCATGCTATACATGACTGTAACTAGATATAACCTGTAACCACAAGCATACTTTACCACCAGGGGTGCACTTGCAGGAGATACTGCATACCTGTTCCACACAGGTATATAAAGACAGGTCTCAGGCAAGTGTGGCACTGGAGAGCTGTGAAATAAAGGTGCAGGTCCAGAGCGACCTTGACTTCAGCATGTGCCTCGTGAGAGTCTGTACTGCAGGGTCAGGACTTTACAAGTGTGTCTTAGCTTGATTTGATCAATGTGTTTCCTGCACATCTGCCCATTTTTGAGCTTAATCATATACACCCGGTTACCCTCCTTATCCGTAACATTGTCCGGGAGCCACTTGGGCCCTTGACCATGGTTAAGTACATACACTGGGTCACTTACAAATATGTCGATTGACACTGCGGCACGATCGTGATACCACTGCTGGCATTGAAGTCGACATGATCGGTCAGGATGGACTAAAGAGTGCCTGGTTTTGAGGCCTCTCTTCATCAATAGTTCCGCAGGCGGGACCCGGTTAACGTGTGTGGCCTTGTCCTGTAACTGAGCAGTACGTGTGACAGGCGTGTCTGCAAGGAACCGTGAGTTACGCGTTTCAGGCTCTGCTTGATGGTTTCAACTGCCCGCTCCGCTTGACCATTGGATGCTTGTTTGAATGGGGCTGACCCCACGTGTTTTATGCCGCTGCATTTCATGAAATTCCAGGCGCGTGAAACACGGTCCGTTGACGTCGACAACGATGTCTGGCAGACCATGTGTAGCAAACATAACTCTCAGGTTCTCAATGGTAGCAGTGGAAGTGCTGGATGACATGATCACACATTCTATCCATTTGGAGTATGCATCCACCACCACAAAAAACATTTTACCGAGGAAGGGGCCCGCAAAGTCGATGTGGATTCTAGACCACGGTTTGGATGGCCATGACCACAGACTGAGCGGAGCTTCCTTTGGGGCATTACTTAACTGCATGCAAGTGCTGCACTGATGCACACATGACTCGAAGTCCGAGTCAATGCCAGGCCACCAAACATGGGACCTGGCGATGGCCTTCAACATGACAATACCGTGATGCGTACTATGTAACTCCCGTACAAATCGCGCCCTGCCTTTCTTGGGCATTACAACACGATTACCCCACAGTAAACAGTTGGATGGCTGTATGGTTTGGTTTCATCACCCATTTCCTTGGGGATGGTCGACCAGTCCCCGTTAAGAACAGAATGTTTTACAACCGATAGGGTCGGATCCTGGCTGGTCCAGGTCTTAACTTGTTGAGTAGTGACAGGCAACCCTTCACTCTCAAAGGCATCCATGAGTAGCTCTGCAGACATTGGCGTTTCCACCTCCAGTGTGGGCAACAGTGACCGGCTCAATGCATCAGCGCAATTGTCGGTGCCTGGTCTACGGCGAATGACATAATCATAGGCAGATAATGTCAGCGCCCACCTCTGGATGCGGGACGATGATTGGTATTGATACTTTTATGTTCCGAGAACAACGATATAAGCGGCTTGTGATCGGTTTCCAGCTCGAAGCGAAGCCCAAACAGGTACTGGTGCATTTTTTTTGCACCATAAACACATGCTAAAGCCTCTTTCTCTACCTTGGACAGGCTTCGAGACACGTATGCAACTGGTTGTAGTTTGCCTGACTCATTGGCCCCATAGGATGATGCATCACAGGTCAAAACTAGACACTTGCATGGGTCATACAGTACCAGTAGCTTGTGAGAACACAACAGATTTCTAGCTTTCTCAAAGGCTCTGTCTTGAAGTTCACCCCACATCCAGTCGTCTCTGTTGTATATGCAGACCATGGATGTAATCTATGTGTAGTCACTGTGATTGCATAAGATGGAGACTTGTTTACCTGATGTACTTTCAATAAGGTTTACACTGTGTACATACATGCTGGCACCACTAGAGGGTGCAATTGGTGGAGACCGGAGGTTTCCTGCTAGGGTGGCAGGGCTCTGTATAAAAAGCTGCCCACCATGCTTGTGCCTCACTCTGGAGTTTGGAATAAAGGACCAAGGTCACTACAGTTCGAGTACAACACATTGCCTCGTGGAATCATTCATAAGTACATTGTAGACATAACAACTGGCGATGAGAATAAGGACTTTCACGCGATCATGTCTACCTTTGGCACACTAAAAGACTTCTTAGAGGGTGATGATTGGGATGCCTTCACGGAAAGGCTCGTGCAATATTTCGTGGCAAACGACCTGGCGGGGGAGATGGACACATTGGCGGAGAAGCACAAGTCTATACTGCTGACCAGTTGTAGGCCTGAGGTCTATCACCTCGTCAGGGACTTGCTGGCACCCATGAACGCCAAGGATAAGACAGGTGGAGACCGGTATTTCCTGCCCTGGTGGCAGGGCCTTGTATAAAAGGCTGTACACCATGCTTGTGCCTCACTCTGGAGTTTGGAATAAAGGACCAAGGTCACTACAGTTCGAGTACAACACATTGCCTCGTGAAGTCATTCATAAGTACTTTATAGACATAACAGTCTCCTTTCCTGGGCAGCTTGTGCAAAGGCTCTAATACTGCACTCAATTTGGGTAAGAAGTTACCAAAGTAGTTGAGAAAACCCAGGAACGAACGCAGCTTCATCACATTCTGGGGCCTGGGCGCATTTTTGATGGCCTCTGTTTTCACGTCTGTAGGCCTGATTTCGTCTGCAGCAATCTTTCGTCGAAGGAATTCCACCTCTGGTGCCGTGAAAACGCACTTCGAACGTTTCAGCCTGAGTCCCACTTCGTCCAGACGACGCAGAACCTCTTCCAGATTGTGCAGGTGCTCGGCGGTGTCACGACCTGTGACGAAGATGCTGTCTTGGAATACCACGGTCCTGGGGACGGATTTCAATAGGCTCTCCATGTTTCTCTGAAATATGGCTGCCGCCGAACGAATGCCAAAAGGGCACCTGTTGTAAATAAACAAGTCCTTTGTGCGTGTTGATGCACGTAAGTTTCTTTGATGATTCAACCAGTTCCTGTGTCATGTAGGCCGACGTTAGATCCAATTTGGTGAACGATTTTCCCCCGGCTCGCGTTGCAAACAGGTCATCAGCTTTTGGTAGCAGGTACTGATGTTGTTTCGAAACTCAGTTGATCGTGACCTTGTCGTCTCCACAACTCCTGACCGTGCCATCGCTCTTTAACACCGGAACAATGGGGCTGGCCCATTCATTAAATTCGACCGGTGAGATGACCCCCTCGTGTTGTAGCCTGTCCAATTCAAGCTCGACCTTTTCTCTCATCATGTGCGGGACCGCCCTGGCTTTGTGATGGATGGGCCTTGCGTCTGGGCCGAGGTGAATCTGCACCTTGGCTCCCTTGAAGCTGCCAATTCCCGATTCAAACAGTGAGGGAAATTTGCTCAGCACTTGAGCACACAAATCATCATCCGTTGATGACAAAGCTTTGATATCGTATCATTTCCATTTTATTTTCTTGAGCCAACTCCTGCCGAATAACGATGGGCCGTTGCCCGGGATAATCCATAACGGTAGATCGTGAACTCTCGTACATCACTCTTACCGATCACTGGTATGAGCTCTTTGGTGTAGGTACGCAACTTCGCATTTATCGGACTCAGCTTGGGTCTCTCTGCCTTGGCCTCCCACAGCTTTTCGAAAGTCCTCTGGCTCATTATCGATTGACTCGCACCCGTGTCTAATTCCATGGACGTTTAATTTTACCTCCATAATTATCGGGTGGCTCTTTGTTAGTAATTTTACCTCCATCATTATCGGTTGGCTCTTTGTTACGAACGCATGTATGCTATACACTTCCCCCTCAGTGCTCTCAAATGTCTTGGGCTGCATCGCCAGATCCACGCTGAATTGATCACCATCCACGTGGTGTGTCGCAGCTCACTTGCTCTGCTGTGGACACATTCGCTGAAGATGCCCTGTCTTCGCAAACCCTCTGCAGACATACTACCTGAAGCGGCACTGATGGGGTTGATGATTGCCCCCGCAATGCCAACACGTTGAACTCGGATTTGTGCCCGATGGCGGGCTTTGAGTGGCTCCCGTTCTCGCATAAGCAATCGAGTAGGCCCTCGATGGTGAACTTTGAGTGGCTCCCGGTCTTGCAGACGCAGTCGAGTAGGCCCTGCCATCTGCAGCTCTGCCTGCCGTCGATACAATTTTGCACATAGTACTTGCCATGGAGTTCCTGTTTTGTTGCCAGTTGTAGTGCATGAAATGATACAATGAACTCCGTACTGTGAGCCAGTGACTAGGTGTAATCTGATCAGTCTTTAATGGCTTCCAGAAGTCAAGATACAAAGGTGAAGTTCAGGTTATATACGAGCCCGGCACGAGTTTAACTATGACCTTAGGAACTCCGACAGTAGTGCTCCCCTGTTGGTGGGCAGACCTTATGTATATACATTACACACACCTGGGCAGTTTTCCACATTGTTGAGTAGATGCCACTTTTGTAGCTGTACTGGAACAGCTTGGCTAGAGGTGCGGCTAGCTGTGGATAACAAGTCTTCAGCATAACAGCTGTGACATATTTGAGGCTCATAGCCTTTGCTGTATCCAGTGCGCTCAGCAGTTTCTTGATATCACATGGAGTGAATCGAATTGTCTGAAGACTGGCTTCTGTGTTGATGGGACCTCAGGAGGAGGCCGATATGGATCATCCACTCGGCACTTTTGTCTGAAGATGGTTGCAAATGCTTCAGCCTTGTCTTTTGCACTTGTATGCTGGGCTCTGCCATCATCGAGTATGGGATGTTCATGGAACCTCCTCCTGTTAGTTGTTTTACGATCCACCACCATTCTCGATCGGATGTGGCAGGGCTGCAGAGCTTTGATCTGATCCGTTGATTGTGGGATCACTTAGCCTTGTCTATAGCATGCTGCTTCCACTGTTTAGCATGTGTGTTGCAGCTTCCCCAGGTTGGCACCTCATTTTTTGCTACGCCTGGTGCTGTTCCTGACATGCTCTTCTGCACTCGTTATTGAACCAGGGTTGGTCCCCTGGCTTGATGGTAATGGTAGAGTGAGGGATAAGCTGGGCCATGAGGTTACAGATTGTGGTGGAATACAATTCTGCTGCTGATGGGCCACAGTGCCTCATGAATGCCCAGTTTTGAGCTGCTAGAGCTGTTCTGAATCTATCCCATTTAGCACGGTAGTAGTGCCGCACAACACGATGGAGGATGTCCTCAGTGTGAAGATGGGACTTTGTCTCCACAATGACTGTGCGGTGGTCACTGCTACCAATGCTGTCATGGACAGATACATCTGCGACAGGTAGATTAGTGAGGACAAGGTCAAGTAGGTTTTTCCCTCGAATTAGTTCTCTCACCACCTGCCGCAGGCCCAGTTTGACAGCTATGTCCTTCAGGACTCGGCCAGCTCGATCAGTAGTGGTGCTACCGAGCCAGTCTTGGTGATGGATATTGAAGTCCCCCACCCAGAGTACATTCTGTGCCCTTACTACTCTCAGTGCTTCTTCCAAGTGGTGCTCAACATAGAGGAGTACTGATTTATCAGCTGAGGGAGGGCGGTATGTGGTAATCAGCAGGAGATTACCTTGCCCATGCTTGACCTGAAGCCATGAGATATCATGGGGTCCGGAGTCTATGTTGAGGACTCCCAGGGCCACTCCTTCCTGGCTGTGCCACCACCTCTGGTGGGTCTGTCCTGCCGGTGGGACAGGACATAACGAGGGTTGCTGATGGATGAGTCTAGGGCATTGGCTGAAAGGTATGATTCTGTAAGTATGACTATGTCAGGCTGTTGCTTGAGTAGTCTTTGCGACAGCTCTCCCAATTTTGCAACAAGTCCCCAGATGTTCGTGAGGAGGACTTTGCAGGGTCGACCAGGCTGGGTGTGCTGTTGTCGTGTCTGTAGCCAGTGCCAATGTCGATGCCAGGCGGTCCGTCCAGTTTTAATCTTATTATTGTTTTTTGCAGCATTTTGTTACAACTGAGTGACTTGCTAGGCCACTTCAGAGGGCAGTTAAGAGTCAATCACATTGCTGTGATTAGAGTCACATATAGACCATAGGAAAGGACGGCAGATTTTCTTCCCTGAAGGGCATTGGTCAAACGCCGTAATTTCTCCTTATGCGGTTCGGTGTCAAATTGTTTATCTCATAATACTCCTGAAAAGTGCCCTGGGACGTTTTAACTACGTTAAAGGCACTATATAAATACAAGTTGTTGTTGTTGGCAGTGACAGGCTATTATTTCATGCAGGGTTTCACAGCCGAACCCAATTCTGTTCTCAGCCGAGTTTCACAGCTATGCGCATCGCAACAGGAGCCACTCTTCTCCTCAATAGGTGAGGCGTGCAGAGGCCAATCATAACAGCCCTCCCACCCCTCTAGCCGAGATCCGTTAACCCTACTTTGACTAGGGATTCCAAACTGGCTCTGGATGGCTCAGCGCCACACCAGGTAGTGCCGTCACCCACTGAACCATTGGGAGCTCTGTTTATTTATTCTTTTATTTGTTAGGCCTTTGGGACATCAAAATGTTAGATTGCTTGCTAGTTGTGAGCCTTACCTGTTGGCTGTACACATCAGGCAATTGTGGGTGTGCTGTCCACAATCGCTGCCCATCTTGGAGGAGGGCACTCCTGCATTTTAGCCACCCCCCCCCCCCCCCGACACTCTCTTTCCACCAGGCGGGAGGGGTAAAAATGACCCCAATAATTCAAGTCCACAAAGAGGAAAGTAAAATATTGGGAGATTGGGCAAGATAATGATATACTGTTGATAGAGCAAGGTAAACATGTGCTGTAGTTCAGAAATTCAGCCTAGTAGATTTAAATGAATTGGTAGAAGGATTAGCGGATGATATGAGGAGAGTTTTTTTCACCCAGAGAGCGATGGGTATCTGGAACTCACTGCCTGAAAGGGTGGTAGAGGCAGAAACCCTCATCATTTAAAAAGTACTGTACTTGGATATCCACTTGAAGTACCGTAACCTACAAGGCTACAGAGCAAGAGCTGGAAAGTGGGATTCGACCGCATAGTCTTTTTCGGCTGGCACAGACACAATGGGCCGAATGGCCCCTTTCTGTGCTGTAAATTTCTATGATTCAATGATTCCAGTAGTGTGGTTAAAGGAAGTATGTTTAGCCCCATGATTCCACCCGCTCCAGTTATGTACCCAGTAGGCGATTAAGTTTCTTTGTACTTTTTGTGAGAACATAGATTATGGAGCAGAAATCATAGATTTTACCCAGTCCATTTGGTCTCATACAGAGTTTATTTCTACCCCTTGCTTCTGGAATACATGCCAAAGCTTACATCATACATTGTATACCCTGCAGCAACTGGCTTTCTTAGCATGACATTCCCAGCATTTGATTATCTCTCTGCACTTAACCTAAACCACATTCCCATTCCCAAACAGATTTTCATCCAGTTCTTTTTAAATGAGGTTGATAGACGCAATAATTACTGCTTTAACTGGAACTGTGATCCACAACTATGTGGGAGATTCATCTTGTACTCTGAAGTTTTGCCTGAGTTTGCCTGCTACACTTTGGCACTGACAGTTTAAGACTAACAACTTGCCCGAATCTATATTATCCATTTCCCACATTTTAAAAACATGGATCATAGAATCATACAGCACAGCGTGTCTGTGCCGGCTCTTTGAAGAGCTATTCAATTAGTTCCACTTCCCAGCTCTTTCCACTTTCAAGTATTTATCCAATTCTCTTTTGAAAGCTACAATTGAATCTGCTTCCACCACCATTTCAGGCAGTGCATTCCAGATCATAACAACTTGTTACGTAAACACATTTCTCCTCATCGCCCCCTGGCTTTTTGGCCAATTATCTTAAAATGTGTCCTTTGGTTTCCAACCCTCCTGCCAGTGGAAACAGTTTCTTCAAGTTTCCTTTCAGCTTTCTTTTATCTTATGAAAATAAATTCAGTTCTAATTATTGGGGGAAGGATTCAGATGTGCGAAAATTTAAAAAGACAAAGAATAAGGAGTAGGCAATAAATCAAGGTAGCACTGGGGGAAATGAAAACAAGAGCATGGCAGGAAGGGACAGAATGTATAAACATTAAGGTGAATCAGAAAGTGGGGTCAATGCAAGAATAATGGTAAAAAAACAAATTTAAATGCTCTTTATCTGAATGCATGTAGCATTCATAATAAAATAGATGAGCTGTCGGCACAAATAGATACAAATAGGTATGATCTGATAGCCATTACAGAGACGTGGTTGCAAGGTGACCAGCACTGGGAACTAGATATCCAGGGGTATTTGACAATTCGGAAAGACAGACAGAAAGGAAAAGGAGGTGGGGTAGCACTGTTACTAAAGGATGAGATCAGTGCATTAGTGAGAAACGATATTGGCTCAGAAGATCAAGATGTTGAATCAGTTTGAGTGGAGATAAGGAATAATAAGGGGAAAAAGTCGCTGGTGGGGCATAGTCTATAGGCCCCCTAATAGTACCTACACTGTTGGATGGAGTATAAATCGAGAAATAATGGAGACTTGTAATAAAGGAATGGCAATAAACATGGGCGATTTTAACCTTCATATTGATTGGACAAAGCAAGTTGGCCAGGGTAGTCTTGAGGAAGAGTTCATAGAGTGTATCCGGGATAGTTTCCTTGAACAGTATGCTGCGGAAACAACTAGGGAGCAGGTTATCTTAGATCTGGTACTGTGCAATGAGACAGGATTAATAAATGATCTCGTAGTAAAGGATCCTCTAGGAATGAGTGACCATAACATGGTTGAATTTCAAATTCAATTGGAGGATGAGAAAGTTGGTTCTCAAACCAGGGTCCTAAGCTTAAATAAAGGAGACTACAAAGGTATGAGGGCAGAGTTGGCAAAAGTGGACTGGGATAATAGATTAAAGTATGGGACGGTTGATGAGCACTGTCAGACATTTAAGGGGATATTTCATAACTTGCAACAAAAATATATCCCAATGAGAAGGAAAGACTGTAAGAGAAAGGCTAACCATCTGTGGCTAACTAAGGGAATAAGGGATGGTACCAAATTGAAAACAAGGACATACAATGTGGCCAAGACCAGTGGGAGGCCAGAGGATTGGGAAACTTTTAAAAGCCAGCAAAGAACGACTAAAAAAATAATAGAGGGAAGATAGATTATGAAAATAAACTAGCATGAAATATAAAAATAGATAGTAAGAGTTTCTACAGTACATAAAAAGGAAAAGAGTGGCTAAAGTAAATGTTGGTCCCCTGGAGGATGAGACTGGGGAATTAATAATGGAGGACAGGGAACTGCCAAAGACGTTGAACAAATATTTTGTATTGGTCTTCACGGTAGAAGACACTAAAAACATCCCAATAGTGGATAATCAAGGGGCTATAGGTAGGGAGGAACTTAATATCAATCACTATCACTAATGAAGTAGTACTTGGTAAAATAATGGGACTAAAGGTGGACGTCCCCTGAACCTGATGGCTTACATCCTCGGGTCTTAAGAGAAGTGGTTGCAGAGATAGTGGATGCATTGGTTGTAATCTACCAAAATTCCCTGGATTCTGGGGCGGTCCCAGCGGATTGGAAAACCGCAAATGGACCGCTCCTATTGAAGAAAGAAGGCAGACAAAAAGCAGGAAAGTATAGACCAGTTAGCCTAACATCTGTTGTTGGGAAAATGTTGCAGTCCATTATTAAGGATGCATTAGCGGGACATTTGGAAAAGCCTAATTCAATCAAACAGAGTCAGCTGAAAGGGAGATCATGGTTGACAAAGTTGCTGGAGTTCTTTGAGGATGTAACGAGCAGGGTGGATAAGGGGGAACTAGTGGGTGTGGTGTATTTGGATTTCCAGAAGGCATTCGATAAGGTGCCACATAAAAGGTTACTGCACAAGATAAAAGTTCATGGGGTTAGGGGTAATATATTAGCATGGATAGAGGATTGGCTAACTAACAGAAAACAGTAACTAGTGGGGTGCCGCAGGGATCGGTGCTAGGTTCTCAACGACTTACAATCTATATTAATGACTTGGATGAAGGGACTGAGTGTAATGTAGCCAAGTTTGCTGATGATACAAAGATGGGTGGGAAAGCAAATTGTGAGGAGGGCACAAAAAATCCTGGCAGATGGCATATAATGTGGGAAAATGTGAGGTTAGCCACTTTGGCAGAAAAAATAGAAAAGCAAATGACAATTTAAATGGAGAAAAATTGCAAAGCGCTGCAGTACAAAGGGACTTGGGGGTCCTTGTGCATGAAACACAAAAAGTTAATATGCAGGTACAGCAAGTAATCAGGAAGGCAAATGGAATGTTAGCCTTTATTGCAAGGGAGATAGAGTAGAAAAGCAGAGATGTCCTGCTACAACTGTACAGGGTATTGGCGAGGCCACAGTTTTTTAGTACAGTGTGTACAGTTTTAGTCTCCATATTTAAGGAAGGATATACTTCCATTGGAGGCTGCTCAGAGAAGGTTAAGTCGGTTGATTTCGGAGATGAGGGGTTTGACTTATGAAGATACGATGAGTAGGCCGGGCCGATGTACATTAGAGTTCAGAAGAATGAGAGGTGATCTTATCAAAACATATAAGACAATGAGGGGGCTAGACAAGATGGATGCAGAGAGGATATTTCCACTCATAGGGGAAACTGAAACTAGGGAACATATGGGCCCAAGTTTCGGGTGGAGTTGCTCCAATTTTCTTGGAGAAACTAGTTTAACATAGAAACATAGAAAATAGGTGCAGGAGTAGGCCATTCGGCCCTTCGAGCCTGCACCGCCATTCAATGAGTTCATGGCTGAACATGCAACTTCAGTACCTCATTCCTGCTTTCTCGCCATACCCCTTGATCCCCCTAGTAGTAAGGATTGCATCTAACTCCTTTTTGAATATATTTAGTGAATTGGCCTCAACAACTTTCTGTGGCAGAGAATTCCACAGGTTCACCACTCTCTGGGTGAAGAAGTTTCTCCTCATCTCGGTCCTAAATGGTTTACCCCTTATACTTAGACTGTGACCCCTGGTTCTGGACTTCCCCAACATTGGGAACATTCTTCCTGCATCTAACCTGTCTAAACCCGTCAGAATTTTAAACTTTTCTATGAGATCCCCTCTCATTCTTCTGAACTCCAGTGAATACAAGCCCAGTTGATCCAATCTTTCTTGATATGTCAGTCCCGCCATCCCGGGAATCAGTCTGGTGAACCTTCGTTGCACTCCCTCAATAGCAAGAATGTCCTTCCTCAGGTTAGGAGACCAAAACTGTACACAATACTCCAGGTGTGGCCTCACCAAGGCCCTGTACAACTGTAGTAACACCTCCCTGCCCCTGTACTCAAATCATCTCGCTATGAAGGCCAACATGCCATTTGCTTTCTTAACCGCCTGCTGTACCTGCATGCCAACCTTCAATGACTGATGTACCATGACACCCAGATCTCGTTGCACCTCCCCTTTTCCTAATCTGTCACCATTCAGATAATAGTCTGTCTCTCTGTTTTTACCACCAAAGTGGATAACCTCACATTTATCCACATTATACTTCATCTGCCATGCATTTGCCCACTCACCTAACCTATCCAAGTCACTCTGCAGCCTCATAGCATCCTCCTCACAGCTCACACTGCCACCCAACTTAGTGTCATCCGCAAATTTGGAGATACTACATTTAATCCCCTCGTCTAAATCATTAATGTACAATGTAAACAGCTGGGGCCCCAGCACAGAACCTTGCGGTACCCCACTAGTCACTGCCTGCCATTCTGAAAAGTACCCATTTACTCCTACTCTTTGCTTCCTGTCTGCCAACCAGTTCTCAGCACACTAACCCCAATCCCATGTGCTTTAACTTTGCACACCAATCTCTTGTGTGGGACCTTGTCGAAAGCCTTCTGAAAGTCCAAATACACCACATCAACTGGTTCTCCCTTGTTCACGCGACTGGAAACATCCTCAAAAAATTCCAGAAGATTTGTCAAGCATGATTTCCCTTTCACAAATCCATGCTGACTTGGACCTATCATGTCACCTCTTTCCAAATGCGCTGCTATGACATCCTTAATAATTGATTCCATAATTTTACCCACTACCAATGTCAGGCTGACCGGTCTATAATTCCCTGTTTTCTCTCTCCCTCCTTTTTAAAAAGTGGGGTTACATTCGCTACCCTCCACTCCATAGGAACTGATCCAGAGTCTATGGAATGTTGGAAAATGACTGTCAATGCATCCGCTATTTCCAAGGCCACCTCCTTAAGTACTCTGGGATGCAGTCCATCAGGCCCTGGGGATTTATTGGCCTTCAATCCCATCAATTTCCCCAACACAATTTCCCAACTAATAAGGATTTCCCTCAGTTCCTCCTTCTAACTGGACCCTCTGACCCCTTTTATATCCGGAAGGTTGTTTGTGTCCTCCTTAGTGAATACCGAACCAAAGTACTTGTTCAATTGGTCTGCCATTTCTTTGTTCCCGTTATGACTTCCCCTGATTCTGACTGCAGGGGACCTACATTTGTCTTTACTAACCTTTTTCTCTTTACATATCTATAGAAGCTTTTGCAGTCCATTTTAATGTTCCCTCCAATCTTCCTCTCGTACTCTATTTTCCCTGCCCTAATCAAACCCTTTGTCCTCCTCTGCTGAGTTCTAAATTTCTCCCAGTCCCCGAGGTTCTTGCTATTTCTGGTGAATTTATATGCCACTTCCTTGGCTTTAATACTATCCCTGATTTCCCTTGATAGCCACGGTTAGAAACATAGAAACATAGAAAATAGGTGCAGGAGTAGGCCATTCGGCCCTTCTAGCCTGCACCGCCATTCAATGAGTTCATGGCTGAACATGCAACTTCAGTACCTCATTCCTGCTTTCTCACCATACCCCTTGATTCCCCTAGTAGTAAGGACTTCATCTAACTCCTTTTTGAGTATATTTAGTGAATTGGCCTCAACAACTTTCTGTGGTAGAGAATTCCACAGGTTCACCACTCTCTGGGTGAAGAAATTCCTCCTCATCTCGATCCTAAATGGCTTCCCCCTTATCCTTAGACTGTGTCCCCTGGTTCTGGACTTCCCCAACATTGGGAACATTCTTCCTGCATCTAACCTGTCTAACCCCGTCAGAATTTTAAACGTTTCTATGAGGTCCCCTCTCATTCTTCTGAACTCCAGTGAATACAAGCCCAGTTGATCCAGTCTTTCTTGATAGGTCAGTCCCGCCATCCCGGGAATCAGTCTGGTGAACCTTCGCTGCACTCCCTCAATAGCAAGAATTCCTTCCTCAGGTTAGGAGACCAAAACTGTACACAATACTCCAGGTGTGGCCTCACCAAGGCCCTGTACAATTGTAGCAACACCTCCCTGCCCCTGTACTCAAATCCCCTCGCTATGAAGGCCAACATGCCATTTGCTTTCTTAACCGCCTGCTGTACCTGCATGCCAACCTTCAATGACTGATGTACCATGACACCCAGGTCTCTTTGCACCTCCCCTTTTCCTAATCTGTCACCATTTAGATAATAGTCTGTCTCTCTGTTTTTACCACCAAAGTGGATAACCTCACATTTATCCACATTATACTTCATCTGCCATGCATTTGCCCACTCACCTAACCTATCCAAGTCGCTCTGCAGCCTCACAGCATCCTCCTCGCAGCTCACACTGCCACCCAACTTAGTTTCATCCACAAATTTGGAGATACTACATTTAATCCCCTCGTCTAAATCATTAATGTACAGTTGAGCCACCTTCCCTTTTTTATTTTTACGCCAGACAGGGATGTACAATTGTTGTAGTTCATCCATGCGGTCTCTAAATGTCTGCCATTGCCCATCCACTGTCAACCCCTTAAGTATCATTCGCCAATCTATCCTAGCCAATTTACACCTCATACCTTCAAAGTTACCCTTCTTTAAGTTCTGGACCATGGTCTCTGAATTAACTGTTTCATTCTCCATCCCAATGCAGAATTCCACCATATTATGGTCACTCTTCCCCAAGGGGCCTTGCACAACGAGATTGCTAATTAATCCTCTCTCATTGCACAACACCCAGTCTAAGATGGCCTCCCCCTAGTTGGTTCCTCAACATATTGGTCTAGAAAACCATCCCCTTATGCACTCCAGGAAATCCTCCTCCACCGTATTGCTTCTAGTTTGGTTAGCCCAATCTATATGCAGACTAAAGTCACCCATGATAACTGCTGCACCTTAATTGCATGCACTCCTAATTTCCTGTTTGATGCCCTCCCCAACATCACTACTACTGTTTGGAGGTCTGTACACAACTCCTACTAACGTTTTTTGCACTTTGGTGTTCTGCAGCTCTACCCATATAGATTCTACCCATTTAGTTTGGAGTATCTTAGAAATCGCAATTCTCGGCACTTAGTTTGCTCCAGTTCTAGTGAGTTATTTTAAGTTCGTTTTAGTTCAGGTATTTTTTTTCAAAAGGGTGTGTGTCCAGCCACTTAGGGCTGTTTTGCAAATTTCGGCAGCGAAAATTTACTCCAAACTAACTTAGAATGGAGTAAGTGTCCACTTTTGTAAGTTCTGAAAAACCTTACCTAGAGTTAAGTTTAGTGCAGGCATAGCCAGAGATTGGGGTGAGGGGCGGGAGGTGGGAGGGGGAAGCATTAAACACGAAGGACACATCAACGTCACAACAGGGGGCGGGTGGGGGGGGGGAAGGGAAGTTAGAGGATTTTCCAAAGCACTAAACACCTTCACAACAACATTAAAGAAGCATAAGTACATTTAAAGCACCAAGCACTAAACAAAGCACAAAAAGTAATAAGCAATTAATTAATAAAAAATAGACGGAACCCTGCACCTAAAGCACCAAGACCAAAGTAATAAGCGACCAAACAATAACAAATAAAAAATAGAAGTCCTACCTTTATGTAAAGGGAAGGCGTTTCTGTCAGCCTCTCTCCGTGTCTCTGTCAGTGTCTCTGTCAGTGTCTCTCTCTTTGTCTCTCTGTTTCTGACAGTGAGGGGTCGGGTGGGGGGGAGGAGGAGGGAGGAAGGGAGGATGGAGGGTGTGGAGGGGAGAGGGGCTGAACAGGAGGGAGGGGGGGAGGCTGAATGCGGTGGGGGTGGGGGGGAGACTGGATGGAGGCTGAACAAATGATTACTGTAATATGCAGAAACCGCAGACCCTTGCTCCTCCGGCCCCCCAATTGGTACAGCTACCCCTGCTCTCTCCTCCGGTGCTTCAATCATTTTTAATCCTAGACCTTCGCACCTCCGGCCCCCCAATTGGTATAGGTACCCCTGCTCTCTCCTCCGGCCCTCCGATCATTTTGAGTGCCCCCCAACCCACGCTCCTCCATCCCTTCCCATGCTTCTCCCCCACCGATCACCTCCTCGGTCCTCACACCATTCAAAGACAGACTGGGGGAGAAACAATACTGCAGAACTGATGACTTGAACTCAATACTACACCGTATGCACAGAAACCAGTCAAAATACATGCCTGACTACTTAGATTGTATAGAGTGTGCAGCACATCTTTCTTTTGTTGTGGAAATACACTGTCCCATCCCAGTGCATGTTATGGAGTGCAATTTTAAACAGTTCATTATTTGCTCAAAGCAGTTCACATCTCACATTCTAACATATAAACCACTGGGGTGATGAAACAGTTTGCACTTGTGAAAGGTCATCGACTTGAAACGTTAGCTCGGTTTCTCCTTGCACTTCACCAGTGAAAGAATGCTCCCACAAAAGGAGTAGCCATCATTTTCAAAAGAAAAACACTCCCATGGAAAAACGCCCTGCTGAGCCATTGCGCATGCATGCATGCTCCAATGTGCATGCGCAACGCTGCCGGCATGCAGAAGAACGCTGATCCCTAGCCCTGCCCCCCTGCTGGCTGCGATCGACTTGCTCCGCCCCAGGGAGACTCCGCTGTGCTGTGCCACGCTCCAGGATGACCGGAGAATTCCCCGGTAAGATTTTGCCGCACTTTTTTCCCCAGACGGGTTACGTAAATCACGGAAGTACGCCGTTTTCAGCAGCATCGGAAACTTGGGCCCATAGTCTTAGAATAAGGGGCTGGCCATTTAAAACTGAGACAAGGAGGAATTTCTTCTCTCAGAGGGTTGTAAATCTGTGGAATTCTCTGTCCCAGAGAGCTGTGGAGGCTGGGTCATTGAATATATTTAAGGCTGAGATAGATTTTTGAGCGATAAGGCAATAAAGGGTTATGGGGAGTGGGCAGGGAAGTGGAGCTGAGTCCATGATCAGATCAGCCATGATCTTATTAAATGGCGGAGCAGGCTCGAGGGGTCAGGTGGCATACTCCTGCTCCTATTTCTTATGTTCTTATGTTCTTCTGGGAATCTTTCTCCAATAATGTTGGAGCAACTAAGGCCCAGAATCATCTTTGATGCTCCTCTCTAAAGTCAATCTACCTCTTCAATGTCCTTTGAAAAAAGGAAGGTAAAAATTCTGGCCTCCACTGGAATAATGCACAGTTGGAAAACACAGATCAGGTTGACTGGTGCTGTTCCTTGTTCTTGCACTCACTGTGTTAGACGCCCATTATAGCTTTGAGAACTATGCAAATGGAGGTCACAATGGCCAAGGTATACAATCCTAGAGCTTATAATGCACACCCATAAGAACATAATAACATAAGAATTAGAAGCAGGAGTAGGCCATACGGTCCCTCGAGCCTGCTCTGCCATTCAATATGATCATGATCTTCTGATCTTCTACCTCAACTCCAGTTTCCTTCCAGATCCCCATATCCCTTAGAGTCCAAAAATCTATCTCTGTCTTGAATATACTCAACGACTGCGCATCCACAGCTCTCTGAGGTAGAAAATTCCAAAGGTTCACAACCCTCTGAGTGAAGACATTTCTCCTCATCTCAGTCCTAAATGGCTGACCTCTTATCCTGAGATTATGCCCCCTAGTTCTACACTCTCCAACCAGGAGAAACAACCTCTCAGCATCTACCCTGTCAATCCCCCTCAGAATCTTACATGTTTCAATGAGATCAGCTCTCATTCTTCTAAACTCCAAAGAGTGTGGGCCCATTCTACTCAATCTCTCCTCATGGGACAACACCCCACATCCCAGGAATCAGTCTGGTGAACCTTTATTGCACTCCCTCTATGGCAAGTATATCCTTCTTTATGTATGTAGACCAAAACTGTACACAGTACTCCAGGTGTGGTCTCACCAATAGGTATGATTGCAGCACTTTATGTTCAGCATGCCCATTGCAAACACATATTAAAGGACTGGGTGTGATGCGTTCAATAAAGGATGAAACTGAGTACTGTGTACAATGAGCAAGTGTGACCTTAGCTCCTTTAATGAGATTCCAGAGTGCAGGTACCTTGTGGGTGACCTGCTTATATACTATGCTCCCACGCGATGCTGGGATCCCTTGGGACTCCAACAGGTAGGCCCTCTGGTGGTAGTGCAATACAGATTACAAAGGGTTAAATACATAACATCACTCCCCCATGAAGTCAATAGTACACTTATTTACAAGGTGAGACGATCTGGGACTTTTCGCTCCCTTGTTGATTGTCTCGGTACAAATGCAGGTGTGGGTGAGTTGGTTGGTTCTTCACTGGGCTGCTGGCCAGCCAGCCTTGCTGGGCTGCTGGGGATGGTGAGTTCGGCTTCGTGGTCAACCATGATGTCAGTTGCCACTTGTGTGTGTGTTGGAGGGTCGAAGTTGGTGGTGTCTTCTTCGCGTTGTTCATAGCTGTTGGTGAACCACAATTTGATTTAGTCCAAATGTTTTCTGTGTGTTTGTCCATTGGCCAATTTGACCTGAAACACCCTACTCCCCTCTTTGGCTATATCCGTGCCAGCGGGCCATTTGGGACCATGTCCATAATTGAGTACAAACACAGGATCATTGACTTCAAATGTCGTGTGACAAATTTGTGCGATCATGGTACAGACTTTGTTGATGCTGCCTGCCCTCCACGTGATCATGGAGATCAGGGTAAACAAGAGAGAGCCTTGTTTTGAGCGCCCTTTTCATGAGCAGCTTGGCTGGGGGAACCCCAGTGAGGGAGTGGGGTCTGGTGCGGTAGCTGAGCAGTACTCGGGATAGTCGGGTCTGCAAGGAGCCTTCCGACACACGTTTCAGGCTTTGCTTGATGGTCTGAACTGCCCGTTCTGCCTGGCCGTTGGATGCGGGTTTGAACGGGGCAGATGTGACATGCTTAATCCCATTGCGGGTCATGAATTTCTTGAATTCAGCACTGGTGAAACACGGCCCATTGTCGCTGACTAGGACATCAGGCATTACGTGCGTGGCAAACATGGCTCATAGGTTTTCAATAGTGGCCGTGGAAGTGCTTACAGACATTATTGCACATTCAATCTATTTTGTGTAAGCATCCATGACAACCAAAAACATTTTGCCTAGAAATGGGCCCGCGTAGTCCACGTGGATCCTCGACCATGGTTTGGAGGGCCACGGCCACAAACTTAGCAGTGCCTCTCTGGGTGCATTGCTCAGCTGAGAGCAAGTGTTGCACTGGTGCACGCATGACTCTAAATCTGAGTCGATGCCAGGCCATCACACATGGGATCTGGCTATGGCTTTCATCATTACAATGCCTGGGTGGGTGCTGTGCAGTTAACAAATGAATGTATCTCTGCCTTTCTTGGGCAAGACCACGCGATTGCCCCACAACAGACAGTCCGCCTGCAGGGACATTTTGTCTTTGTGCCTGTGGAACGGCTTAATTGCCTCCTGCATCTCTGCTGGGATGCTGGACCAGCTCCATGGAGGACAATTTTTTTTACCAAGGACAGTAAAGGATCCTGGCTGGTCCAGGTCCTGATCTGGCGGGTCGTAACGGGGATCTTTTCGTTTTCGAATGCATCCATTACCATGGGCAAGTCCGCTGGCTGTGCCATTTCCAGCCCGGTGGTGGGCAATGGCAGCTGACTGAGAGCATCAGCGCAGTTCTCTGTGCCCAATCTGTGGCTGATTACATAGTTATATGCCGACAGCGTGAGTGCCCATGTTTGGATGCGAGCAGAGGCATTGGTGTTAATCCCTTTGCTCTCAGAGAACAGCGATATGAGTGGCTTGAAGCCAAATGAGTACTGGTGCATTTTCTTTACCCGGTAAACGCATGCCAGAGCCTCTTTTTCAATCATGCTGTCGGCCCTTTCGGCCTTGGACAAACTCCTGGATGTATAAGCTATTGTGTTCCTAACCCAGATGAGACTGCACAGGGAGGTTAAAGTAACAGTGACCTCAGTCTTTATTAAGACACTCCAGAGTGAGGAACAGGCCTTAGGGGCCGGCTTATATACAGTGCTCCCAAGGGATGCTGGGATCCCTTGGGACTTAAGGGGATGCACTCCTTGGTGGCGGAACATGGGAGTGAATGCTTTACAGATACACAACATCACTCCTCCCCCCAAAGTCAAAGTGAAAACTATTTACAAGGTGAGGCGGTCGGGAGTCTTTCTTTCCCTGGTGGACCGCCTCGGTACAAATTTCTGTTCTAGTGTGTTGGCTATGCCCTTGCTGGGCTGGCGTGTTGTTGGCCCTGCAGGGCTGCTGGGTGAGCTTGGCCTTGCTGGGCTGTTGGGCGTGATGGGTTCGATTTCCTGGTCTGGCGTGGTTTGTTGATCCTTTGGGTGTGTGTTGTGGGCTCGAAAAAGGTGGTGTCTGCTGTGGGTTGTTCAGGGCAGTCTGTGAATCACAGCCTCGTTTGGTCCAGGTGCTTTCTGCAAATTTGTCCATTGTCTAGTTTGACTACAAACACCCTACTCCCTTCTTTAGCTATCACTGTGCCCACAATCCACTTGGGACCATGTCCACAGTTTAACAAATACACAGGGTCATTCAGATCAATTTCCCGTGACACAGTGGCGCGACCATCATTTACATTTTGTTGCTGCCACCTGCTCTCTACCTGATCATGCAGGTTGGGGTGAACCAGCGAGAGTATGGTTTTAAGTGTCCTTTTCATGAGTAGCTCAGCCGGGGGCACTCCTGTGAGCGAGTGGGGTCTCGTGCGGTAGCTGAGCAGTACTCGGGGCAAGCGGGTTTGGAGTGAGCCTTCTGTGACTCGTTTGAGGCTCTGTTTGATTGTTTGTATTGCCGGCTCTGCCTGCCCATTGAAGGTTGGTTTAAACGGGGCCAAGGTGACATGTTTGATCCCATTGCGGGTCATGAATTCTTTAAATTCGGCACTGGTAAAACATGGCCCGTTGTCACTGACCAGTATGTCAGGCAGGCCGTGGGTGGCAAACATGGCCCTCAGGCTTTCAATGGTGGCGGTGGCGGTGCTTGCCGACATTATTTCACATTCAATCCATTTTGAAAAAGCATCCACCACCACCAGGAGCATTTTACCGAGAAACGGGCCTGCATAGTCGACATGGATCCTCGACCATGGCCTGGAGGGCCAGGACCACAAACTTAGTGGTGCCTCTCTGGGCACGTTGCTCAACTGAGCACACACGCTGCATTGCCGTACACAGGACTCTAAGTCAGAGTCGATACCGGGCCACCACACGTGGGATCTGGCTATCGCTTTCATCATTACCATACCCGGGTGTGTGCTGTGGAGATCCGAGATGAACGTTTCCCTGCCCTTTTTGGGTAGCAGTTACCCTACAACAGGCCGTCTGCCTGAATGGACAGCTCGTCCTTTCACTGTTGGAATGGCTTGATTAGCTCTTGCATTTCAATGGGCTGCTGGCCCAGCTCCCATGCAGTACACAGTTTTTTACTAGAGACAGCAGAGGATCTTGGCTGGTCCAAGTCCTAATATGGCGGGCCGTGACAGGTGATTTATCATTTTCAAACGCTTCCATGACCATCAACAAGTCCGCGGGCTGCGCCACCATCAACAAGTTTGCAGGCTGCGCCATTTCCACCCCCGTGGAGGGAAATGGTAGCCGACTGAGAGCATCCGCACAGTTCTCGGTGCCTGGCCTGTGGCGGATGGTATAGTTATACACTGATAGCGCGAATGTGCGCCTTTGTATACGGGCTGAGGCATGAGTATTTATCCCCTTGTTTTTACCGAACAGGGATATGAGGGGCTTGTGATCAGTTTCCAGCTCAAATTTGAGGCCAAACAGGTACTGATACATTTTCTTTACCCCGCTAATGCCATTTTCTCAATCATGCTGTAGGTCCTCTCAGCCTTAGACAAGCTCCTGGAGGCATAGGCGGCAGGTTGCAACTTCCCCGTAACATTAGCTTGTTTTAATACACACCCGACTCCATTCGACGATGCATCACATGCTAGCACAAGTCTTTTACACGGGTTATACAATACAAGCAGCTTGTTGGAGCATAAAATGTTTTTGGCTTTCTCAAAAGCAATTACTTGATTTTTTTCCCCATACCCAGTTTTCACCTTTACGCAATAACACATGTAGAGGCTCTAAGAAGGTGCTTAACCCCGGTAGGAAGTTACCAAAATAGTTGAGGAGTCCCAGGAACGGCTGCAGCTCCGTGACGTTCTGTGGCCTGGGCGTGTTCCTGATAGCCTCTGTTTTGGCGTCTGTGGACCGAATGCTATCCACCGCGATGTTTCTCCCCAAAAACTCCACTTCTGTTGCCATGAAGATGCATTTCGACCTCTTCAGCCGCAGCCCTATGCGATCCAGTCGCTGGAGGACCTCCTCCAGGTTTTGCAGGTGCTCGACGGTGTCCCGACCCGTGACCAATATGTCGTCCTGAAAAACCACCGTGCGTGATACCGACTTGAGTAGGCTCGCCATGTTTCTCTGGAAGATCGCTGCAGCCGACCGAATTCCAAACGGGCATCTGTTGTAGATGAATATTCCCTTGTGCGTGTTGATGCAGTTGAGGCCCTTTGAAGACTCCTGCAGCTCCTGCGTCATGTAGGCCGAAGTCAGGTTGAGCTTGGTGAATGTCTTGCCTCCTGCCAGCATCGCAAGTAGGTTGTCTGCCTTAGGTACCGGGTATTGGTCCTGTAGCGAGAAACGATTAATAGTTACTTTATAATCACCGCAAATCCTGACCGTGCCATCACTTTTGAGTACTGGAACAATTGGGCTGGCCCACTCACTGAATTCCACTGGGGAGATGATGCCCTCGTGTTGCAGCCTGTCCAGCTTGATTTCCACTCTCTCCCTCATCATGTGAGGTACCGCTCGCGCCTTGTGGTGAATGGGTCGTGCCTCTGGGACCAAGTGAATCCGTACCTTCGCCCTGGAAAAGTTTCCAATGCCTGGCTCAAAAAGGGAAGGAAATTTGTTCAGAACCTGGGTACATGAGGCCTCATCGACATGTGATAGCGCTCGGATCTCATCCCAGTTCCAGTGGATTTTGCCCAGCCAGCTCCTTCCAAACAGTATGGGGCCATTGCCCGGGACAATCCAGAATGGTAGTTCATGTACCGTGCCCTCGTAGGTGACCTTGACCATGGCGCTGCCCAGGACAGTGATAAGCTCTTTGGTGTATGTTCTCAGTTTCGTGGATGTCTGAGTGCCTTGTTGCACCACAGTCTCTCAAACATCTTTTTACTCATGATGGATTGGCTAGCGCCAGTGTCCAGTTCCATAGCTACGGGTAAGCCATTCAATATTACATTTAGCATTATAGGTGGACATTTCGTCGAAAATGTGTGCATCCTGTGTACTTCAGCATCTGCCTCCTCTCTCTGAGGCTCGAAATTGCTTTGATCCACCATGGACTGATCTTCCTCTGCCACATGGTGGTTAGCAGGTTTTGCAGAGCTTACAGCTCGTCTGCAAGCTCATTGGAGATGCCCCATTGTTCCACAGCTCTTGCAAACATACCCTTTGAAGCTGCATGATTAAGCTGAATGGAAGCATCCACAACGCCAACAAGGTGTGAATTGCCTTGCATTCATCCTTTGTTGTGGACTCTGAGTCATCTGGGTCACCTGAGGCCGGCTGGCAGTTGCAGACTTGTGGTTTCTGCCCTGTACATTTCTGCTCAGAAACACAGTTCCAGTGAATTTATGAACATTGCTAGCACTTGTGTGCTAAGAGATTTGTTTGGTGTTATCTCTAGTGGACATAACCGCCTGTGCAATCGCAATGGCCTTACTGAGGGTCGGTGTCTCTACAGTCAAAAGTTTTCGTACGATGGTCTCGTGGCCAATGCCCAGTACAAAAAAGTCTCTGAGCATTTGCTCCAGGTTGCCCTCAAACTCACATTGTCCTGCAAGCCGCCTTAGCTTGGCGACGTAGCTCGCCACTTCCTGACCTACAGATCGCTGGCACATGTAGAACCGATACCTTGCCATCAGCACGCTCTCCCTCGGGTTAAGATGCTCCCGAACCAGTGTACACTGCTCCTCATATGACTTATCTGTGGGTTTCACCGGAGCCAGAAGATTCTTCATGAGGCTGTAGCTCGGTGCCCTACAGACCATGAGGAGGACCGTTCTCCTTTTTGCAGCGCTTCCTTCTCCGTCCAGCTCTTTGGCTTGAAAGTACTGGTGGAGCCGTTCGACATAGGCTTCCCAGTCCTCACCCTCCGAGAACTTCTCCAGGATGCCCACAGTTTGCTGCATCTTTGCATTGGATTCGTATACTCGTCGCCAGTTATTGTGTTCCTAACACAGATGAGACTGCACACAGGGAGGTTAAAGTAACAGTGACCTCAGTCTTTATTAAGACACTCCAAAGTGAGGAACAGGCCTTAGCGGCCGGCTTATATACAGTGCTCCCAAGGGATGCTGGGATCCCTTCGGACTTCAGGGGATGCACTCCCTGGTGGCGGAACATGGGAGTGCATGCTTTACAGATACACAACATAAGTGACCAGTTGCAAAATCCCCAATTCGTTAGCCTGTTGTAACACACACCCAACCCCGTATGACAACGCATCGCAAGCTTGCACTAATCATTTACAAGGGTTATACAGGACAAGCAGTTTGTTTGATCACAACAGATTTCTGGCTTTCTCAAAGGCAGCCTCTTGTGAATTCCCCCATACCCAGTCATCTCCATTGCGCAGTATCGCATGTAGGGGTTCTAGCAGCGTGGTTAACCCGGGTAGGAAATGACCAAAATATTTGAGGAGTCCCAGGAACGACCGCAGCTTCATCAAGTTCTGTAGTCTCGGCGCGTTCTTGATGGCCTCTGTCTTGGCGTCAGTGGGTCTGATGCCGTGTGCTGTGATTCTTCTTCCCAAGAACTCGATCTCCTGCGCCAGGAAAACACACTTCGAGCATTTCAACCTGAGTCCCACGCGAACCTCTTCCAGATTCTTCAAGTGCTCAATGGTGTCCCGACCTATAACCAATATGTCGTCCTGGAAAACCATGATGCGAGGAACCGACTTTAGCAGGCTCTACATGTTCCGTTGGAAGATTGCTGCGGCCGACCGAAATCCGAACGAGCATCTGTTATAGATGAACAGACCTTTGTGCGTGTTGATGCAGGTGTGGCCTTTTGAAGACTCCTCCAGCTCCTGCGTCATGTAGGCCGAGGTCAGGTCCAGCTTGGTGAATGTCTTCCCTCTAGCCAGGGTCGCAAATAGGTCGTCTGCCTTGGGTAGCGGGTACTGGTCCTGCAGCGAAAAACGGTTCATCGTTACTTTATAATCCCCACAAATTCTGACCGTGCCGTCCTCTTTAAGTACCGGGACAATCGGACTGGCCCACTCATTGAATTCCACTGGCACGATGATCCATTCTCGCTGCAGCCTGTCCAGCTCAATTTCCACTTTCTCACGCATCATATATTGTACCACCCGTGCCTTGTGGTGGATGGGTCGTGTACCGGGAACCAAATAGATCTGCACTTTCGTCCCCGAGAAGCTTCCAATGCCTGGCTCGAACAACGATGGGAACTTGCTCAGAGCCTGGGCACATGAGGCGTCGTCGATGGATGAAAGCGCCCGGGTGTCATCCCAGTTCCAGCGGATTTTTCCCAGCCAACTTCTGCCAAACAATGTGGGGCCATCCCCTGGCACAATCCACAGCGGGAGTTCGTGTACTGCTCCATCATAGGAGACTTTGACTTCTGCACTGCAAATTACAGGGATTTGTTCTTTGGTGTAAGTCCTTAGTTTGGTGTGAATGGGGCTGAACTTGGCCTGTGTGCCTTGTTGCGCCACAGCCTGTCGAAGGCCTTTTAACTCATTTTTACTTATGGACAGACTCGCACCCGTGCCCAGTTCCATAGATACTGGAATTCCGTTCAGTTCAACTTTCAACATTATTGGTGGGCATTCCGTGGGAATGTGTGTACCCCGTACACTTCTGCCTCCTCAGTACGAGTCTCCAATTCAGCCTGATCCACAATGGATCGATCTTTCTCTGCAACGTGGTGGTTTGCAGCTCACCTGCACAGTCGCTGGAGGTGTCCCATTGTTCTGCAACCGTTGCACGCATAGTGCTTCAAGCGGCATTGATGGGGCCGATGATCACCTCCACAGCGCCAACAAGGTGTTAACTGCCTCGCATTAACTATTGATGGCAGACTCTGGGTCATCTGAGGTCGGGCAGCAGCAGCCGGCGTGTACATTCTGCCATGTATATTCCTGCTCGAAAACGACGTTACTTTGTGCACCGTATTGGCCGAAACTTCTTTACTCTGCGAAATCTGTTTGTTGTTGTCACTGGTTAACATAAATGCCTGGGCTATCGTCATGGCTTTACTTAGATTCGGACTTTCAACAGTCAACAGTTTGCGAAAGATTACCTCATGGCCAATGCCCAGTACAAAAAAGTCTCTAAGCATTTGGTCTAGGAATCAGTCAAATTCGCAATGTCCTGCGAGGCACCATAGTTCAGCGACGTAGCTCGCCACTTCCTGGCCCTCCGACCGTTGACATGTGTAGAACCGATATCTCGCCATCAAAACGCTTTCCTTAGGATTTAGGTGCTCCCAGACCAGCGGACACAATTCTTCATAGGATTTAGCTGTTGGTTTTACCGGAGCTAGGAGATTCTTCATGAGAGCATAGCTTGTTGCCCCACAGACAGTTAGGAGGATCGCCCTTCATTTGGCAGCATTTTCATCTCCTTCCAGCTCGTTGGCCACAAAGTATTGGTCGAGTCTCTCCACGAAGACCTCCCAATCGTCCCCTTCTGAGAACTTCTCCAGGATACCAACTGTTCTCTGCATTTTCACGAGGTTGTTCATTACCTCATCGCCAATTGATGCGTTCATAATAAAGGATGAAACTGAGTACTGTGTACAATGAGCAAGTGTGATCTTAGCTCCTTTAATGAGACTCCAGAGTGCAGGTACCTCGTGGGTGGCCTGCTTATATACCGTGCTCCCAAGGGATGCTGGGATCCCTTGGGACTTCAACAGGTAGGCCCTCTGCTAGTAGTGTGATTCAGGTTACAAGGGGCTAAATACATAATAGGGTAGAAATGATTTCTTAAAGCCGCAGCTCCATACTGTTGAATTGCAATTGGTTCCAAAGTTACGGGGAACCAACAGAAAATGTAGGCAATACACATCAGGTCCATTAGCATCTGCAAAGTGCTTCCGTAACCGGTGGGCACCGCAGGAACTGGGGTGCATTGTCGACAGCGGAAACAATATTATCACTTTAATTGATAAGTTTCCATTTTATTTTGTATGATTTGGGTGTTTACCAGTTGTTCCTCTGTATTGTTAGATATTTTGATTGATGATATGGGGGAAACATAGCATCTCCTGAAGGGTTAAGCTCTAAGCTAGAGGAAGTTATGACTCATCCAAAACTTCATAAGACTTCATGTCAAGCAGAAGATGTCTCTCAATGCAGTGTATGGTCCTAAAGATGGAAGAAACACACCTTTCGAAAGCTTGACCTATGTGTCAAAATACTGCAGCAAGAAAAAAGCCATTTGTATTTAAATTGCCATATTGGTTGTATAAATATGTACTTGTGAATACAACATATTTTCTTATACTGTGTATGCAGCCTCGCATGATGGAAGTTACAAAACCATATGCTAATTTTGGGGAGCAGTACATAGAATCATAGAATAGTGCAGCACAGAAGGAGGCCATTCGGCCCATCAAATCTGCGCCGGCTGTTTTGAAGAGCAATCCAGTTAGTCTCACTCCTCCGCTCTTTCCCCATATTCCTGCATTTTTTCTCCTTCAAGTATTTATCCAATTCCCTGTTGAAATCTACTATTGAATTTGTAACCACCACCCTATCAGGTAGTGCATTCTAAATCCTACCCACTCATTGCACGAGAACGTTTTTCCTCATATCGCCTCTGGTTCTTTTGCCAATCACCTTGGTCGGTGAGTGATTGGGGTGTGGTGCATTGTGCAGTGTGTGAGGCTAGTGGTGCAGATGATGGGATATGGCATTTGAAGATGCATTCACAGACCTTGACCACTCGTATGAGGTTATTAATCTTCTCTCTGCACTGCATCCAGGTCTTCGGGCTTTCTGGTTAACAACCCTTCAGCCATTGGAAACAGTTTCTCTTTATTTACTCTATCTAAATCCTTCATGATTTTAAACACCACTATCAAATCGCTTCTTAGCATTCTCTGCTCTAAGGAAAACAACCCCTGTCTCATCTGACAATTAAAGCTAGCCTGCACTTCTTAAAGGCAGACTGCACCTTTTAAAAGAACATAAGAACATAAGAATTAGGAACAGGAGTAGGCCATCTAGCCCCTTGAGCCTGCTCCGCCATTCAACAAGATCATGGCTGATCTGGCCGTGGACTCAGCTCCACTTACCCGCCCGATCCCCATAACCCTTAATTCCCTTATTGGTTAAAAATCTATCTATCTGTGATTTGAATACATTCAATGAGCTACCTCCACTGCTTCCTTGGGCAGAGAATTCCACAGATTCACAACCCTCTGGGAGAAGAAATTCCTTCTCAACTCGGTTTTAAATTGGCTCCCCTGTATTTTGAGGCTGTGCCCCCTGGTTCTAGTCTCCCCGACCAGTGGAAACAACCTCTCTGCCTCTATCTTGTCTATCCCTTTCATTATTTTAAATGTTTCCATAAGATCACCCCTCATCCTTCTGAACTCCAACGAGTAAAGACCCAGTCTACTCAATCTATCATCATAAGGTAACCCCCTCATCTCCGGAATCAGCCTCGTGAATCGTCTCTGTACCCCCTCCAAAGCTAGTATATCCTTCCTTAAGTAAGGTGACCAAAACTGCACACAGTACTCCAGGTGCGGCCTCACCAATACCCTGTACAGTTGCAGCAGAACCTCCCTGCTTTTGTACTCCATCCCTCTCGCAATGAAGGCCAACATTCCATTCGCCTTCCTGATTACCTGCTGCACCTGCAAACTAACTTTTTGGGATTCATGCACAAGGACCCCCAGGTCCCTCTGCACCGCAGCATGTTGTAATTTCTCCCCATTCAAATAATATTCCCTTCTACTGTTTTTTTTTCCAAGGTGGATGACCTCACATTTTCCGACATTGTATTCCATCTGCCAAACCTGAGCCCATTCGCTTAACCTATCTAAAGCTCTTTGCAGCCTCTCTGTGTCCTCTACACAACCCGCTTTCCCACTAATCTTTGTGTCATCTGCAAATTTTGTTACACTACACTCTGTCCCCTCTTCCAGGTCATCTATGTATATTGTAAACAGTTGTGGTCCCAGCACCGATCCCTGTGACACACCACTAACCACCGATTTCCAACCTGAAAAGGACTCATTTATCCCGACTCTCTGCTTTCTGTTAGTTAGCCAATTCTCTATCCATGCTAATACATTTCCTGTGACTGTGTACCTTTATCTTCTGCAGTAACCTTTTGTGTGGCACCTTATCAAATGCCTTTTGGAAATCTAAATACACCACATCCATCGGTACACCCCAATCCACTAAGCTCGTTATATCCTCAAAGAATTCCAATAAATTAGTTAAACATGATTTCCCCTTCATGAATCCATGTTGCGTCTGCTTGATTGCACTATTCCTATCTAGATGTCCCGCGATTTTTTCCTTAATGATAGCTTCAAGCATTTTCCCCACTACAGATGTTAAACTAATCAGCCTATAGTTACCTGCCTTTTGTCTGCCCCCTTTTTTAAACAAAGGCGTTACATTAGCTGCTTTCCAATCCGCTGGTACCTCCCCAGAGTCCAGAAAATTTTTGTAGATTATAACGAATGCATTACCGCTCTTCCTTTTCACTGGAATATATTTTTGTTGAGCACGATGAAAGAGCTCCTTAAAAGTCCTCCACTGTTCCTCAATTGTGCCACCGTTTAGTCTGTGTTCCCAGTCTACCTTAGCCAACTCTGCTCTCATCCCACTTTAGTCCCCTTTGTTTAAGCATAATACGCTCGTTTGAGACATTACTTCCTCATCCTCAATCTATATTACAAATTCAACCATACTGTGATCACTCATTCCGAGAGAATCTTTTACTAGGAGATCGTTTATTATTCCTGTCTAATTACACCGGACCAGATCTAAGATAGCTTGCTCCCTTGTAGGTTCTGTAACATACTGTTCTAAGAAACAATCCCGTATGCATTCTATGAATTCCTCCTCAAGGCTACCCCGTGCGATTTGAGTTGACCAATCGATATGTAGGTTAAAATCCCCCATGTTCCTTTTTCACATGCCTCCATTATTCCCTTGATTATTGTCCGCCCCACCGTGAAGTTATTATTTGGGGGCCTATAAACTACGCCCACCAGTGACCTTTCCCCCTTACTATTCTAATCTCCACCCACAATGATTCAACATTTTGTTCATTGGAGCCGATATCGTCTCTCACAACTGCCCTGATATCATCCTTTATTAACAGAGCTACCTCACCTCCTTTCCCTTCTTGTCTATCTTTCCGAATTGTCAGATACCCCTGTATGTTTACTTCCCAGTCTTGGCCACCCTGCAACCACGTTTCTGTAATGGCCACCAAATCATACCCATTTGTAATGATTTGTGCCGTCAACTCATTTACTTTATTTCGAATGCTGCGTGCGTTTAGGTAGAGTGTTTTAATACTAGTTTTTAAACCATGATTTTTAGTTTTGACCCCTCTGCAGCTCCTTTATATTCATACATATTGTCCCTTCCTATCACCTTGTGGTTTACACTTACCCCAGTGGTACTCTGCTCTGTTGCCTCCTGCCTTTTGCATTCTTTCTTGGGGTCCTGTTCATGAGCTCTCAGCCACTCTAACTAGCTCAGAGCCCTCTCCTGGGTTTGAAATACGCCTCGCATTGAGGCACCGAGCTTTCAGGCTTGCCTTTTTATTACACTTTGACCCTTTAGAATTTTGCCAGTGGCCCTTTTTGTTTTTTGCCTTGGGTTTCTCTGCCCTCCACTTTTACTCATCTCCTTTCTGTCTTTTGCTTCTGTCTCCATTTTGTTTCCCTCTGTCTCCCTGCATTGGTTCCCATCCCCCTGCCATATTAGTTTAACTCCTCCCCAACAGCACTAGCAAACACTCCCCCTAGGACATTGGTTCCGGTCCTGCCCAGGTGCAGACCGTCCGGTTTGTACTGGTCCCACCTCCCCCAGAACCGGTTCCAATGCCCCAGGAATTTGAATCCCTCCCTGCTGCACCACTCCTCAAGCCACGTATTCATCTGAGCTATCCTGCGATTCCTACTCTGACTAGCACGTGGCACTGGTAGCAATCCCGAGATTACTACTTTTGAGGTCCTCCTTTTTAATTTAGCTCCTAGCTCCTTAAATTCATCTCATAGGACCTCATCCCTTTTTTTAACCTATATCGTTGGTATCAATGTGCACCATGACAACTGGCTGTTCACCCTCCCTTTTCAGAATGTCCTGCACCCGCTCCGAGACATCCTTGACCCTTGCAAAGGGAGGCGCATTTTGCCTGCAGCAGTTCATTCACTGGAGAAGGGAATAAAAACAGAAAATGCTGGAAATCTCAATGAGCATCCGACGAAGGGTCATCGACCTGAAACGTTAACTCTGCTTTCTCTCCACAGATGCTGCCTGACCCGCTGAGATTTCCAACATTTTCTGTTTCTATTCCAGATTCCAGCATCCACACTATTTTGCTTTTGTATTTGTGTAGCTGGAGAAGAAAGTGAGAGGAGGTTAAAAAAAAAAGCAATAATGTTTCAAAACGAGAGAGAACGTGCACCAAGGTTCTTCGATGCAGCACTGGTAGCCTTGGTGCAGGAGGTCAACACGAGGAGAGAGGTCTTGTTTCCACAGGGGTCCAGGAAGGCAAATGCCTAAAATCCAATGGAAGCAAGTAGCCGCTGTGGTAAATGCCAGTAGTTTAGCCCCGAGGACCTGGATGCAGTGAAGGGAGAAGCTTAATAACCTCACAAGAGTTGTCAAGGTCAGAGAATGCATCTTCAAATGCCATATCCCACCATCTGCACCACTAGCCTCACACACTGCACAATGCACCACACCCCAATCACTCACCTACCAACACTCTCTACCTAACACAACACATACCTCACATTCATAGCTTCACCTCACCCTCACACACTTACCAAGGCTACAAGCCTCACACCCACATCTCACAGCTTGCACACACTTTCAGCTATTCAACCATGACAGGCATATCACCCAAACACATTGCACCACACTCAATGACAAACTTTCCTTTCTTTTGCGGGAAAAAGGTGGCTCAGAAAAGGGCACCACCGGGTCATAACCGGCAGGGGACAGGCGTGCCTGCATAACCTGATCCCCATGGAGGAGATGGTGCTGGGAGGGGCATCGCTGAGCCCGTGGCCAATGGTGGGGCTGAACGAATACAAGATGCCGGTCTCCTCATGTAATTCTTCTTTTCACATTCCACTGCCCCCTCATCCCACAATCTCTTCTGATTTACAAGCTGCACATACCTTTTGCTTTCCACCCTCCCCTCACCACAAACTTAGCCTTGTGCCTTTCTCCTTTCAGATAGCCAAGAACAGACAGCTGGGCAGGCAGAGATAGAGGAGCACACAATAGAAGAACACCAGGGCACTGATGATGAAGACATAGCACTGTCACTCGATTTTACACCCGCAGCCACCGGCTCAGATACTGACACTCCACATTTTTTCGAGGATAGGTTGGAGGCGGGATCTGCACATGATGACACACCGGGCATGAGTGGCCTGCAGCCAGGGTAGGAGAGAAGGGTAGCGGAGATTCCAGCTCCCAGGAGGGCACACAAGTTCTGCTACAGTGCACTCACACGAGGACTTCGATAGGGCGGCCTACAAAAGAACGCTGATGGCTATGCACACTGAAATGCTTGGTGCATTGGCAGGCCTGCCAGAAAGCCTGAGTGCAATGTCAAGGAGCATGGAGGAGTCCTGCACCAACCTTGCACAGGGCTTTGCGCAGAGCTTGGAGCCCATGATTACCGGCATGGAAGCGATGCGCAACTCTATGAGAGCACTTATGGAGCAAACCATGATGCAGGGTCTGATGGGCAATGTCTCAGCTTCCATTGCAGTGCAAGCAGAAGCCACCCAACATCTGAGTACTGCAGTGGAAGCTCAGACTGCTGCCATCGTGGCTGCGATAACGGTGTGGAAAAGGGCTTGCAGGATGTCGCAGCAGTTCAGCAATCTGTCCTCCAGCAGATTACTCAGATTGCTGAGGCGCCGCCCCGGGGGAATGGCAGTGGCTCTGTGGAGCATGAACCTGCTGCCTTCTCTCAGGATAATAGCATTTGTCCTCCCACCACTGCCACTCTGCCAGTGCCCTTGCTATTGCCTGTCAGCCAGATAGCCCAGACTGCTGCTGCCCGTGCAGTGGTAGTGCAGTCCACAGCTGGGCCCTCTAGACTCAGCTGCTCGAGGTTGTCCTGCAAGACCATCTCCAGTCTCCCCCATTGAAAGTCAGCGGCCTTCCAACAGCCAGGCTGTAGCCACTGTGGTAGCACTGTGTAGGATCATTAGGACAGGTACTAAGGGAATGCACACTGGTGATTAGTTGACTTTGTTATGTAATATTGGATGGATTGATGGATAACAGGAATATTTCTTTTATGGTGGCACTTATTTCAGCATTGCGATTGGTCAGTAACAAAGGGAAGGTAAGGTGTGGGACTATTGGTGAATGGGGAATTGGGGTTCCATTCACTCGAACTGCAGTCGGATGGGTCGATCACGGAAAACCCAGGCAGAAAGGGGCTGTCCGGGTTGCCTCCTCCTTTCCGCTTCCTCCTCCGCTGATCGCCGTATGCAAGGTGGTAAGGGCTGTGCCCTCCTGATGGTGATGTTGTGGAGCATGCAGCAGACCACAATGCATCATGAGACACACTCTGGTGAGTACAGCAGGGATCCTTCAGAGTGGTCCAGGCACTGGAAGCGTTGTGTGACAGCATGGTTTTCTTAATATGAATGTTGCCGACGTGTGGTTGGGTTGGGCAGCGGAGTCATGAGCCAGGTGGTTAGCGAATAACCCTTGTCACCCAATAGCCACCTTCTGATTTGTTGTGGTGACTCAAAGATTGAGGGAACAGCAGACTGGCGCAGAATAAAAGTATTATAGCTGCTGGCAGGTTATCACCATTATGTTGTGTTGAGCATGGTCGCACACCAACTGCACGTTCAACAAATGGTAACTTTGCAATTGTGGTACCTTTCAGGCACCGGCAAAGCCACGTGTATACAGTCGATGGTGCCCTGCACCATGGGGAAGCCCGCTGTCCTGGCAAATCCATGTGCACGCTCCGCCTGGTTCTCTCTGGTTAGAGAGAAGACGATGAACTCTACTCTCCTGGTATAAAGCGCGTCTGTCACCTCTCTTATGCAGCAGTGGACGGCGAACTGGGCGATATTATAGATGTTGTCTGCTCCAGTCACAGTCACCTTCACAGCCACTGGCAGTGCTATCCTTGTCCTGGTGTGATGCTGCAGGTCTGGTTACAAGAGATGGCAGAATTCTTTGGGCACTTGCTTCGTAAAGCGCAGATGCCTCATGCACAAGCTCCTGGCCCAGGCTGAGAATTACTCTCGGAAGACCCTAGGTGGGTAAGGCCTCTTGCTGAGAGCCCTTCTCCCCCTCCTCCTCCTCCCTCTGTAAGCTGCTTGTCCTCTTCTTTGCTGACTCTGCTCCCTCTCCCTGTCATGCTGCAGGCCAAGAGGGGTGGCAACTAGAGCACCCATCACTGGGACCAAGTGGTCTGACCAGAACCCTTGATGTCGGAGCCAATGCCTTCTCCACTTGCAACACCGCTCCATGTCACCTCACCAACTTTAAACAACGTGAGAAAGCACCAAACACTGCCACAAACTTACACAAAGCCAGTAGAAATGAATCAGCAACAAACCTGAGAGTGGTGCTGATCCCTTTAAATAGTACTAGTGGGGGGGCCCTGCTGTGCTAGGTTAGCACAGGTTATTGAGGACGAAAATGGCACGCTAATTGATGTCACGACCTGCCTACTCTATATACTTTTGGCGCACGCTCTTAATGCCTACCCTACCGCCCTCACCAAGATGGCGTCTGGTGCGGCACATGGCGCTGACGTAATTTCCGTTACAAAACAGACACCCGTAGCACTGACAAGCTGGCCGTTTCAGAGCCGAATTTCTAGCCGCTCGTATTTGAGTGCCATGAGTACAGTGGAATATTAAACACCAGCTGTATGCAAATGAAAGGGTTTATATTTTCATATCACATGATTTTGAAGATAGCCTCCAGACAAAGCACATCAAAGAGAGGAAAGAGACTAAAGTTTGACTGGAATCAGAGTAGAAAGAGTCTGTCATCTCCAGAACATTAGGCTGAGGTTTCCAGCAGCATTTGTGCATCAGTTTCTCAGAAGAATTCTATTTAAAACAGTTCATTGTAAGGGGAGATTAATCCTTCTTTACTCTTTTTTTCTTACATTACAAAAGTACTTCATTGGCTGTAAAGCGTTTTGAGACGTCCGGTGGTCGTGAAAGGCGTCATATAAATCCTTTAAGGCTCTGACCTGAGTGAGCTATGATTCTGTCTGCCTACAGATACCCCACCCTTGTCGTGGCCAATCACCACAGTATGAGCCTTGACTGCAGGTTATTTGACTGCGGAAAGGCTGCCCTGACTGAGCAGTGAATGAAGGGACCTTCCTGCTCTGGATGGCTCACCTACACATCAGGCAAGTGAGCTTGAGCCTTTCTGGATGCTCTTTGAGACATCTCGGTGCAGTGACAGTCAGTTATGTTGGCTGCTGATCTAGTGGACCTCATCTGACAATGACATTATGGGGCAGGTACCAGCGCAAAACAGTTTTGGGCACAAAAAACAGTGTGTAACCCAGAAGTGAGGCCAGCAATTGGACAAAAAAGGTTGGATTTTATTCCAGTCCAAAATCGGATGGGATAGAGTTGGAAAACGTGGCAAATTCGATCTGTGAGGACTACAGTTGCCCACCCCCGATGTCCCCTCGCCCCCCTCCCCGCTCTGAGCTTCATAAATACCCCCTACCTCCACCAGGGTCTGCTATTGGCCGACCCCTTCAAACCCGCAGCCTGTAAATGTCAATTGGTGAAGAGGTTGGGGGGAGGGGTGGAGACTGGCTACCTGACTCATTTCCTTCCTGTCTGGCCATCACTGGCCATTATCACATTGCTGTATGTGGGAGCTTGTTGTGCGCATATTCGCTGCTGTGTTTCCTACATTCCAACAGTGAGTACACTTGAAAAGTACTTCATTGGCTGTGAAGATCTTTGGGACGTCCTGAGATCGTGAAGGGCCCTGTATAAATGCAAATCTTTCTTTCTTTCTTTCACTACCATTCCTCAGGGCCCCAAATTTGATAAATGTAGTAGAGGCCACCTCTCTCATTCCAGTTCGGCCCCATACATAAGAACATAAGAACATAAGAATTAGGAACAGGAGTAGGCCATCTAGCCCCTCGAGCCTGCTCCATCATTCAAAAAAATCATGGCTGATCTGGCCGTGGACTCAGCTCCACTTACCCGCCCGCTCCCCATAACCCTTAATTCCCTTATTGGTTAAAAATTTATCTATCTGTGATTTGAATACATTCAATGAGCTCGCCTCAACTGCTTCCTTGGGCAGAGAATTCCACAGATTCACAACCCTCTGGGAGAAGAAATTTCTTCTCAACTCGGTTTTAAATTGGCTCCCCCGTATTTTGAGGCTGTGCCCTCTAGTTCTAGTCTCCCTGACTAGTGGAAACAACCTCTCTGCCTCTATCTTGTCTATCCCTTTCATTATTTTAAATGTTTCTATAAGATCACCCCTCATCCTTCTGAACTCCAACGAGTAAAGACCCAGTCTACTCAATCTATCATCATAAGGTAACCCCCTCATCTCCGGAATCAGCCTAGTGAATCGTCTCTGTACCCCCTCCAAAGCTAGTATATCCTTCCTTAAGTAAGGTGACCAAAACTGCACGCAGTACTCCAGGTGCGGCCTCACCAATACCCTGTACAGTTGCAGCAGGACCTCCATGCTTTTATACTCCATCCCTCTAACAATGAAGGCCAACATTCCATTCACCTTCCTGATTACCTGCTGCACCTGCAAACTAACTTTTTGGGATTCATGCACAAGGACCAATTGTGGAGCAGTGGAGGTGTGTCCTGCTCAGTTGGAGCTGTGAGCAGTGAGAGAAGCAGCTAGCAACTTGAGCTCCTGCCTGGAGAGCCCTGAGACCAGCCCAGGAAAAGAAGGAAGGAGGGGGCTTCACTACAACTTCTATCCAGAGGGAGAGGAGGAGAAAAGAAAATCTTTAACAACTTTACCATTCTGCAAGGAGTTGGAGAGAGGGGGAAAAACCACAACAACCAACATCCAGTGTGGAAGGAGGGAGACTCTACATTTCTACAGGTGGGTGTGGGTGCATTTCCCAAAAAAGACTTTGTTATATCGGTGGGGGGAGGAAAGAAGACCACTGAGGGCCGGAACATCGCGGGGGGTGTGTGTGTGTGTGGAAGTGTGTGTGGGGGCCTTGCTTACAACTAGGCCCCCCCCACAATTGGAACCCCCCCCACCCCCCCACATTTGCCTAGCCTGGGATAGCTGGAGCTACCAGGCTGAAGATTGTTGTTTTTCTTATTCACCCAATTAAAGATCGTTGGGAGTGCCTGGTGGCTCCAGCTACCCCAGGTGAAGACATCTTCTCCCCCCACCTGAAGACCACCCCAAGGACTTTTGTGTTTTTGCCATCTGGGGAGTGCACCCACCCACAGCTGCGAGGGGAGACCTGCCCTCGCAGTCCCCCCCCCCCCCCCTTCCCACCCCCCTCTCTCTTTCTCTGCTACTCTGTTTCTCCCCTCTCTCTCTGAGGCCTCTTCCTTCCAAATTTGCAAAAAAAAAAAAACCAATTAAGACAACTGAGCAGAGGGAGCAAGGCCTCTCCCCAATTGTCAACGAGGGGAGAGGTGCCTCGTTAAGGGCTCCTCTGCTCAGTTAATATACGAGGCCATTAAAAGACCATTAAGGCCTGTGACTTTGGGGTGGGTGTAGCCCTTAAAGGGACCCCGTGATGGCGACCCCATCCACGCCGGTGGCAGGGCCAGCAAGGACGTATGCGCAGGCGGTGTCCACATCCACGGCACCTCCTGCGCCACCCGCTGCCCTGCCACCGTTCAGATTTATAACCAGGAAACACGGGGTCAAGAGCTACACTCACCCCACAATGAGCATTGAGGAGTGCGTGCGGGCGATGGCTGGGGTAGTCGGCCCCTCGGCCATTGTCGCAGCCTCCAAGATGTCTGGGAAGGCCGTGTTCTTCCTGGGGTCGGAGCGGGCGGTGTCCCTGGCCCTTGAAAAGGGGCTCACGGTGGGCGGGACGTTCCTGCCGGTGGACCCTCTCGAGGCCACCGCGCAGAGGGTCATCATTTCAAACGTCCCGCCCTTTGTTCCCGCTGAGCTCCTCCTCCCTCACCTACACCAACTGGGGGAGGTAAGGTCAGGGATCAACCCCATACCGCTCGGCCTCAGGGAGAACAGCCTGCGCCACGTGTTCTCCTTCCGCCGCCAGCTCTTTGTCCGGCTGGCGCGGGAGGACACGACGGAGGGTAATTTTAATGTGGTGCACGAGGGGACTGCCTACCGCGTCTTCTGGACGTCGGACGGCGTGCGGTGCCATGCCTGCAGGGAGGTGGGGCACGTTCGCAAGAACTGCCCCGCCTCCAAGGCCACCAAACCACCGAAGGCGGCCAAGGCTGGCGCCGCCGCCACCCCTCCCCCTAGTTGCGTCCGCGTGCCGGGAGCCATGGGTGCGCGGGCATCGTCGGAGGCCTTTGTTTTCAGGGCCTCCGGCGGGGGGGAGGGAGAGCGTCCGACCGGAAAGAAGGCGCGGAAGAAGACAAAACATCAAGAGGCGGGTCCCCTCAGTGCGCCGGATAATTTGACCACCGCGCTCAGCCCAACCCCGTCACCGGCGAGCGCGGGGTGCCCCGAGCCCGTGCCCGAGCCCTTGAACAACACCACAGAGGGGCCCGGGCGCGGGCAAGAAAAGGAAAAGGGGGGGGCGGAGCGGGAGGCCTCGGCAGACATGGAGGTCTCCCTGACTCCGCGCGCCCCCAGGAACAAAAAGAGGCACCGTCCCAATGACGCGGAGGGGGAACAACATCCCTCCGCGGAGGAGTCGGTGCCCGCCGCGTGTCCCGCGTCCCCCACCAGCGCTCCCAAATTGCGCTGCAGGCGCGAAGAGTCTGTCCCCGGGGAGGGTGAGGTAGTCGAGGCTGCCCAGCCGCTGCCTCCTGGGGATGGAGTGGAAGATCTGCCTGTCGTGGGGGGCGTGGGGACCGCGGAGGAATGCGTAGCCGCCGGGCCGGGCGTCCCGGGGACTGAGGCGGGCGAGGCCGAAAAGGCCGAACCTGAGCCCGCCCAGCCAATACCCAACTTCCCCCGGGAGACGCTCGACCCGGCAGAAACACAATTTACTGTTTTTAATGAAACTGTAGATGCTGGGCCGGGGGGTGGCAGCGGGGAGGGGGAGGAACACCCACCCTCGCCCCTTACTTTGGAGCTGGAGCACTTGGGGGGCCTGGGGATTTCCTATGGCCGGGTCTCTCCTTGTTCTCCGGTTCCTGGGGCGGAGGGGGAACCCCTTCCGCTGTCATTTCCCGACCCAGCACCATTTTTAAAAGAGCCCAGTGGGGACTCCTCTGCCGACGATCCTGGGGGTGGGATCGGGGCAGTGCCAGGGCCGGTTGGAGCGGCCGGTTCATTTGCCGTACCTTGTGCGGTCGATGGGCCGGCTGCTGGCGGCCACCTCCCGGAGGAGGACGGGGACTCGGTGGGGGACGCGGGTGAAGACCTAGAGACCACCGCCAGTGAGGCGGTGGATCTGCTCGCGGCCGCCGCTGAGGCCCTCCTCGTTCCTGCAAAGGAACTCCGGGACTTTTTGGCCCAGAGCCGGGGTCGCCGCGACCAAGCCCGACTGGCCCTGGAAAAATGGTCCGAGCCAGAGCTGATCAAGGGGTCTGTCCGCGCCGCCGTTAAAACCTTGGCCGCGGGCGGGCCCTTGACAAAGGAGCAGCACCTTGAGCTGCGCGAGCTCGAGGGACTCCTCGCTGGGCTGCGGAGGGAGCGGAGTTCAACAAAAGACTCCGCTCCCTCCCCCACAATAGGTTAAGGTAGAGGTTGCACTATGCTTTTGCCATGAAGATAACCATAGCCAGCCTCAACATCAACGGCGGCAGAGGGGCACGCCGTAGATTTGACAATTTTTCGCTCCTGCGGGAGGGGAAATATGCGGTGTGCTTCCTGCAAGAAACCCACACCGTTCCGGGAGACGAAGCCACGTGGCTCCTGGAATGGCAAGGAGAGGTCCGCATGAGCCACCTCACCGCCATTTCTAGTGGGGTGGCCATCTTGCTGGGCCCGCATTTTCAGCCGGAGATCTTGGGGGTCGAGGAGCCCGTGCCAGGCCGCTTGCTGCACGTAACGGTTCGCCTGGGGGACGTGCCGCTCCATCTCGTGAACGTGTACGCCCCTCATCCCGGCCCGCAGCAAACGCGCTTCTTTGAAGAGGTGTCCGCTCTTCTTGGCTCCGTCGACGTCGGCGACTGCATTGTCCTCGGGGGGGATTTTAACTGCACCCTCGAGGCGAGGGACCGCTCCGGTGCCCCGCAGTGCATGACGGCGATGGAGAAGTTGAGGGACCTGGTCGGGTCCTTCGACTTGGTGGACGTCTGGCGAAATCTCCACCCCGACTCCAGCGCCTTTACTTGGGTGAGGCCTGGAGTTGGATGGTCTAGAGTCGACCGCCTTTACGTGTCTCGGGCGTACGTTTCCTGCGTCCCGGCGGCCTCCATGCGGCCGGTGCCGTGTTCGGACCACCACCTGGTGTGGGCGGAGCTCGCTTCGCTCCGCGCGAGGACGGGGTCCGCGTACTGGCACTTTAACAACCGGCTGCTGGAGGACGTGCGGTTCCAGGACTCGTTCCGTCGATTCTGGTCCGACTGGAGAAGGAAGCAGGGGGGCTTCCCCTCCTTGAGGCTATGGTGGGACGTGGGCAAGGCTCACGTCCGCGTCTTCTGTCAAGAGTACGCGAGGGGGTCGACCAAGAGGCGGGCGGCCAGAGTCGGGCGCCTAGAAAAAGAGGTGCTCGACCTGGAAGCCCGTCTCGGTCAAGTCGTCCAGGACCCGGCCCTGCGGACGGTGTACGAAGCGAAGAAGGCCGCGCTGAAGGACCTGCAGCTCGTCGGGTCCCGAGGCGCGTTCGTGAGGTCGCGGATCCGGTTCCTGCGGGATCTGGACCGCGGCTCCCCCTTCTTCTACTCGCTGGAAAAAAGGCAGAGTGTCCGTAAGCAGCTCTTGACGCTGCTGGCCGACGACGGCTCTCTCGTCTCGGATCCGGAGGGCGTCAACAACAGGGTCCGTGAATATTACGGGGCTCTGTTCTCTCCGGATCCGTCCAGCGAGGAAGCGCGTAGAGTTTTGTGGGAGGACCTGCCGAAGGTCAGCCCGGAGGGCGCCGAAAATCTGGAAGCTCCGCTAAGCCTGGCGGAGCTGACCGGTGCCCTCGCCCGGCTCTCGAGGGGAAAATCCCCGGGGCTGGACGGGCTGACCGTGGAGTTCCACAGGGCGTTCTGGGACGTCCTGGGGGGCGACTACGCGCGGGTCCTGGGGGAAAGTCTGGCAACCGGGGAGATGCCCCTCTCTTGGCGCAGGGCAGTCATCGTCCTGCTGCCTAAGAAGGGCGATCTCCGCCTCCTTAAGAACTGGCGCCCGGTCTCCCTCCTCAGCACGGACTACAAAATTTTCGCCAGGGCGATGTCTGCTCGCCTTGGTGCCGTGCTGGACCACATGATCCACCCCGACCAGTCATACACGGTCCCGGGCCGGACAATCCACGATAACATCCATCTGGTCCGGGACCTCATCCATTGTTCCCAGGAGGCTGGTCTGTCGGTCGCCTTCCTATCCCTCGACCAAGAGAAGGCGTTCGACAGGGTGGATCACGACTATCTGCTCGGAACTCTGCGCGCTTTCGGGTTCGGGACGCATTTCGTCGCCCGGATCCGACTTTTGTACGCCGCCGCGGAGTGTCTGATTAAGGTTAACGGGTCCTTGACGGCGCCCCTTCGCTTTAGGAGAGGGGTGCGCCAGGGATGCCCCATGTCCGGCCAGTTATACGCCGTTTGCGTGGAGCCTTTCCTGCGCCTCTTGCGGACGAGGTTGACGGGACTGGCTCTGCAAGGGCCGGGCGTGGAGGTCGTCCTCTCGGCTTACGCCGATGACGTGCTCCTCGCGGTAGAGGATCCCGCTGACCTGCGGAGGATGCGTGAGTGCCAGGAGATTTACTCGGCCGCGTCCTCCGCCAGGATCAACTGGGAGAAATGTTCCGGACTCCTGGTGGGTCAGTGGCGGGTGGACTCCCTGCCGGAGGAGCTCAGGCCTTTTGCCTGGAGCACGACCCATCTCCTCTATCTGGGAGTCTACCTTAGCCCCGACGAGGAAGCCTGGCCGGCGAACTGGCAGGAGCTGGAGGCCAAGGTCGCCGCTCGCCTAGGGCGCTGGACAGGACTGCTCCGAGTGCTGTCCTACAGGGGTCGAGCGCTAGTCATAAACCAGCTGGTGGCCGCAATGCTGTGGTACCGGCTGGTCACTTTGACCCCTCCCCCTGCGTTTGTCGCCAAGATACAGAAGAAGCTGGTGGACTTCTTCTGGAACAACAGGAAGCACTGGGTCTCTGTCGCGGTCTTGAGTCTCCCGCTTGAGGAGGGCGGTCAGTCGTTGGTGTGCGTCAGCGCCCAGCTCGCGACTTTCCGTCTTCAGACCCTGCAGAGATACCTTTACGTCGAGCCCCCTCCTAGGTGGTGTGCTCTGGCGAGGTATTTCTTCCGCCAGCAGCTCGACCTCAATTATGACACGCAGCTCCTGTTTGTGAACTTGGGGGGTGCCAGGACCGCCCTCCGGGAGCTGCCTGTCTTTTACAGGGAACTCATCAGGGTCTGGAACAAAGTCTCCACCAAGCGCAGCTCTCCGCCGGCTGGAGTGGCGGCCGTCCTGCAGGAGCCGCTGCTCGGGAATCCGTACCTCCACGGCCGAGGCTTCATGTGGCGGTCGGAAGAGAGGGCTGTGGCTGGTGAGGTGACCAGGGTCAGGGACCTGCTCGATGGCGGAGGAGCGGGCTGGATGGCGCCAGTCACGCTGGCGCGGCGCCTAAATTCTGCCAACGTCCGCCGCGCGGCCGATGCCATCGAGTCGCTAAAAACAGCTCTGGGCCCTGACTCCGTTAGGTGTATCGAGGAGGCTCAAGCACGTGGGGAGATCCCGTCCGAACTGACCCCCGTCCGGACGGAATTCCTCATCGGCGCCAAACCCCGGAACCTCCCTCGGGGGCCGGCGCCTCACAACTTGAGCCGCCTCGGGGAAATCCCCTCCGTGCCTTTCAGTTCCGCGCGGAGGGGTTTCCTGTACGGGCTGCTCCTGCACACCCTCAACTTTGCCATCCTCGCCGGCCGTCCGGACACGCCATGGCGCACCATCTTGCCGTCCGGAGGAGGCGGGGGTCCCCGATGGAGGGCACTCTACGCAGGGGTCCTCCCACTATTCATCGGGGACTTGGCCTGGAGGGTGGTGCACGGAGCAGTGCCGTGCAACAAATTTTTAAGCCGGTTCACGGACTCCCAGGCCGCCTGCAATTTCTGCGGTCTGGAGGAGTCCGTGTTCCATGTTTTTATTGAGTGCACAAGGTTGCAGCCCCTGTTCCATTATTTGAAGGGGCTGCTCCTGAAATTCTGGCTGCACTTCAGTCCCACTCTCCTGATCTTTGGGCACCCTGTGCGGAGGGGAGCGGGTAGGTCCGAAGGCCTCCTCGTAGGACTGCTCCTGGGCACGGCCAAGGGTGCCATCAGCCGGTCCAGGCAGCGGGCGGTCGAGGGGGTCGTTCAACCTGACTGCCTGCCTCTCTTCCGCTCTTACATCCGGTCCAGGGTGTCCTTGGAGATGGAGCACGCGGTGTCCACCGGTACGCTCGCGGCCTTCCGCGAGAGGTGGGCACCGGAGGGACTGGAGTGCATCATCACGCCCGGCAACCAAATTTTAATTTGATTTTACGTTTTAAAGTTAATTTGTTTTAATTGCCGGTGCTTTTAGTGTCCCCTTCCCTTTTATAGGGGGCACTGGGGAAAAATTGTGATTTTAGTGCCCAAAAAAAAAAAAACAAAAAAAAAAAGAAAAAACAAAAAAAAAAACACAAAAAAGGGGGGAAAAAAAAAAATGGGCCTTGTAAATGTCTGGAGTGTCACCCAGGTCGGGTGGCACAGTTTAATGTTTATGTTTTCGCAGGTAGACTCTAAAAGAGTTTCATGCACAAGGACCAATTGTGGAGCAGTGGAGGTGTGTCCTGCTCAGTTGGAGCTGTGAGCAGTGAGAGAAGCAGCTAGCAACTTGAGCTCCTGCCTGGAGAGCCCTGAGACCAGCCCAGGAAAAGAAGGAAGGAAGGGGCTTCATCACCAACTTCTATCCAGAGGGAGAGGAGGAGAACAGAAAACTTTAAACATCTTTATCATTCTGCAAGGAGTTAGAGAGAGGGGGAAAAACCAACAACATCCAGTGTGGAAGGAGGGAGACTCTACCATTTCTACAGGTGGGTGTGGGTGCATTTCCCCAAACAGACTTTGTTGTATCGGTGGGGGGAGGTAAGAAGACCACTGAGGGCCGGAACATCGCGGGGGGTGTGTGTGTGTGTGGTAGTGTGCGTGGGGGCCGTGCTTACAACTAGGCCCCCCCCCACAATTGGAACCCCCCCCACCCCCCACATTTGCCTAGCCTGGGATAGCTGGAGCTACCAGGCTGAAGATTGTTATTAATCACCCAATTAAAGATCGTTAGGAGTGCCTGGTGGCTCCAGCTACCCCAGGTGAAGACATCTTCTCCCCCCACCTGAAGACCACCTCAAAGACTTTTGTGTTTTGCCATCTGGGGAGTGCACCCACCCACAGCTGCGAGGAGAGACCTGCCCTCGCAGCCCCCCCCCCTTCCCACCCCCCTCTCTCTTTTCTCTGCTACTCTGTTTCTCCCCTCTCTCTCTGAGAACCCTTTCCTTCCAAATTTAAAAAAAAACAATTAAGACAACTGAGCAGAGGGAGCAAGGCCTCTCCCCAATTGTCAACGAGGGGAGAGGTGCCTCGTTAAGGGCTCCTCTGCTCAGTTAAATACACGAGGCCATTAAAGACCATTAAGGCCTGTGACTTTGGGGTGGGTGTAGCCCTTAAAGGGACCCCGTGATGGCGACCCCATCCACGCCGGTGGCAGGGCCAGCAAGGACGTATGCGCAGGTGGCAACCGCTTCCACAGCACCTCCTGCGCCACCCGCTGCCCTGCCACCATTTACACTTATAACAAAAAAACACGGGGTCAAGAGCTACACTCACCCCACAATGAGCATCGAGGAGTGCGTGCGGGCGATGGCTGGGGTAGTCGGCCCCTCGGCCATTGTCGCAGCCTCCAAGATGTCTGGGAAGGCTGTTTTCTTCCTGGGGTCGGAGCGGGCGGTGTCCCTGGCCCTCGGAAAGGGGCTCACGGTGGGCGGGACGTTCCTGCCGGTGGATCCTCTCGAAGCCACCGCGCAGAGGGTCATCGTGTCGAACGTCCCGCCCTTTGTTCCCGCTGGGCTCCTCCTCCCTCACCTACAACAACTGGGGGAGGTAAGGTCAGGGATCAACCCCATACCGCTCGGCCTCAGGGAGAACAGCCTGCGCCACGTGTTCTCCTTCCGCCGCCAGCTCTTTGTCCGGCTGGCGCGGGAGGACATGACAGAAGGGCACTTTAATGTGGTGCACGAGGGGACTGCCTACCGCGTCTTCTGGACGTCGGACGGCGTGCGGTGCCATGCCTGCAGGGAGGTGGGGCATGTTCGCAAGAACTGCCCCGCCTCCAAGGCCGCCAAACCACCGAAGGCGGCCAAGGCTGGCGCTGCCGCCACCCCTCCCCCTAGTTGCGTCCGCGTGCCGGGAGCCATGGGTGCGCGGGCATCGTCGGAGGCCTTTGTTTTCAGGGCCTCCGGCGGGGGGGAGGGAGAGCGTCCGACCGGAAAGAAGGCGCGGAAGAAGACAAAACATCAAGAGGCGGGTCCCCTCGGTGCGCCGGATAATTTGACCACCGCGCTCAGCCCAACCCCGTCACCGGCGAGCGCGGGGTGCCCCGAGCCCGTGCCCGAGCCCTTGAACAACACCACAGAGGGGCCCGGGCGCGGGCAAGAAAAGGAAAAGGGGGGGGCGGAGCGGGAGGCCTCGGCAGACATGGAGGTCTCCCTGACTCCGCGCGCCCCCAGGAACAAAAAGAGGCACCGCCCCAATGACGCGGAGGGGGAACAATATCCCTCCGCGGAGGAGTCGGTGCCCGCCGCGTGTCCCGCGTCCCCCACCAGCGCCCCCAAATTGCGCTGCAGGCGCGAGGAGTCTTTCCCCGGGGAGGGTGAGACAGTTGAGGCTGCCCAGCCTCTGCCTCCCGGGGATGGAGTGGAAGATCTGCCTGTCGTGGGGGGCGTGGGGACCGCGGAGGAATGCGTAGCCGCCGGGCCGGGCGTCCCGGGGACTGAGGCGGGCGAGGCCGAAAAGGCCGAACCTGAGCCCGCCCAGCTATTACCCAACTTCCCCCGGGATTTGCTCGACCCGGCAGAGAATGAAACAATTGATTTTAATGATACTGTAGATGCTGGGCCGGGGGGTGGCAGCGGGGAGGGGGAGGAACACCCACCCTCGCCCCTTACTTTGGAGCTGGAGCACTTGGAGGGCCTGGGGATTTCCTATGGCCGGGTCTCTCCTTGTTCTCCGGTTCCTGGGGCGGAGGGGGAACCCCTTCCGCTGTCATTTCCCGACCCAGCACCATTTTTAAAAGAGCCCAGTGGGGACTCCTCTGCCGACGATCCTGGGGGTGGGATCGGGGCAGTGCCAGGGCCGGTTGGAGCGGCCGGTTCATTTGCCGTACCTTGTGCGGTCGATGGGCCGGCTGCTGGCGGCCACCTCCCGGAGGAGGACGGGGACTCGGTGGGGGACGCGGGTGAAGACCTAGAGACCACCGCCAGGGAGGCGGTGGATCTGCTCGCGGCCGCCGCTGAGGCCCTCCTCGTTCCTGCAAAGGAACTCCGGGACTTTTTGGCCCAGAGCCGGGGTCGCCGCGACCAAGCCCGACTGGCCCTGGATAAATGGTCCGAGCCGGAGCTGATCAAGGGGTCCGTCCGCGCCGCCGTTAAAACCTTGGCCGCGGGCGGGCCCTTGACAAAGGAGCAGCACCTTGAGCTGCGCGAGCTCGAGGGACTCCTCGCTGGGCTGCGGAGGGAGCGGAGTTCAACAAAAGACTCCGCTCCCTCCCCCACAATAGGTTAAGGTAGAGGTTGCACTATGCTTTTGTCATGAAGATAACCATAGCCAGCCTCAACATCAACGGCGGCAGAGGGGCACGCCGTAGATTTGACAATTTTTCGCTCCTGCGGGAGGGGAAATATGCGGTGTGCTTCCTGCAAGAAACCCACACCGTTCCGGGAGACGAAGCCACGTGGCTCCTGGAATGGCAAGGAGAGGTCCGCATGAGCCACCTCACCGCCATTTCTAGTGGGGTGGCCATCCTGCTGGGCCCGCATTTTCAGCCGGAGATCTTGGGGGTCGAGGAGCCCGTGCCAGGCCGCTTGCTGCACGTAACGGTTCGCCTGGGGGACGTGCCGCTCCATCTCGTGAACGTGTACGCCCCTCATCCCGGCCCGCAGCAAACGCGCTTCTTTGAAGAGGTGTCCGCTCTTCTTGGCTCCGTCGACGTCGGCGACTGCATTGTCCTCGGGGGGGATTTTAACTGCACCCTCGAGGCGAGGGACCGCTCCGGTGCCCCGCAGTGCATGACGGCGATGGAGAAGTTGAGGGACCTGGTCGGGTCCTTCGACTTGGTGGACGTCTGGCGAAATCTCCACCCCGACTCCAGCGCCTTTACTTGGGTGAGGCCTGGAGTTGGATGGTCTAGAGTCGACCGCCTTTACGTGTCTCGGGCGTACGTTTCCTGCGTCCCGGCGGCCTCCATGCGGCCGGTGCCGTGTTCGGACCACCACCTGGTGTGGGCGGAGCTCGCTTCGCTCCGCGCGAGGACGGGGTCCGCGTACTGGCACTTTAACAACCGGCTGCTGGAGGACGTGCGGTTCCAGGACTCGTTCCGTCGATTCTGGTCCGACTGGAGAAGGAAGCAGGGGGGCTTCCCCTCCTTGAGGCTATGGTGGGACGTGGGCAAGGCTCACGTCCGCGTCTTCTGTCAAGAGTACGCGAGGGGGTCGACCAAGAGGCGGGCGGCCAGAGTCGGGCGCCTAGAAAAAGAGGTGCTCGACCTGGAAGCCCGTCTCGGTCAAGTCGTCCAGGACCCGGCCCTGCGGACGGTGTACGAAGCGAAGAAGGCCGCGCTGAAGGACCTGCAGCTCGTCGGGTCCCGAGGCGCGTTCGTGAGGTCGCGGATCCGGTTCCTGCGGGATCTGGACCGCGGCTCCCCCTTCTTCTACTCGCTGGAAAAAAGGCAGAGTGTCCGTAAGCAGCTCTTGACGCTGCTGGCCGACGACGGCTCTCTCGTCTCGGATCCGGAGGGCGTCAACAACAGGGTCCGTGAATATTACGGGGCTCTGTTCTCTCCGGATCCGTCCAGCGAGGAAGCGCGTAGAGTTTTGTGGGAGGACCTGCCGAAGGTCGGCCCGGAGGGCGCCGAAAATCTGGAAGCTCCGCTAAGCCTGGCGGAGCTGACCGGTGCCCTCGCCCGGCTCTCGAGGGGAAAATCCCCGGGGCTGGACGGGCTGACCGTGGAGTTCCACAGGGCGTTCTGGGACGTCCTGGGGAGCGACTACGCGCGGGTCCTGGGGGAAAGTCTGGCGACCGGGGAGATGCCCCTCTCTTGGCGCAGGGCAGTCATCGTCCTGCTGCCTAAGAAGGGCGATCTCCGCCTCCTTAAGAACTGGCGCCCGGTCTCCCTCCTCAGCACGGACTACAAAATCTTCGCCAGGGCGATGTCTGCTCGCCTTGGTGCCGTGCTGGACCACATGATCCACCCCGACCAGTCATACACGGTCCCGGGCCGGACGATCCACGACAACATCCATCTGGTCCGGGACCTCATCCATTGCTCCCAGGAGGCTGGTCTGTCGGTCGCCTTCCTATCCCTCGACCAAGAGAAGGCGTTCGACAGGGTGGATCACGACTATCTGCTCGGAACTCTGCGCGTTTTCGGGTTCGGGACGCATTTCGTCGCCCGGATCCGACTTTTGTACGCCGCCGCGGAGTGTCTGATTAAGGTTAACGGGTCCTTGACGGCGCCCCTTCGCTTTAGGAGAGGGGTGCGCCAGGGATGCCCCATGTCCGGCCAGTTATACGCCGTTTGCGTGGAGCCTTTCCTGCGCCTCTTGCGGACGAGGTTGACGGGACTGGCTCTGCAAGGGCCGGGCGTGGAGGTCGTCCTCTCGGCTTACGCCGATGACGTGCTCCTCGCGGTAGAGGATCCCGCTGACCTGCGGAGGATGCGTGAGTGCCAGGAGATTTACTCGGCCGCGTCCTCCGCCAGGATCAACTGGGAGAAATGTTCCGGACTCCTGGTGGGTCAGTGGCGGGTGGACTCCCTGCCGGAGGAGCTCAGGCCTTTTGCCTGGAGCACGACCCATCTCCTCTATCTGGGAGTCTACCTTAGCCCCGACGAGGAAGCCTGGCCGGCGAACTGGCAGGAGCTGGAGGCCAAGGTCACCGCTCGCCTAGGGCGCTGGACAGGACTGCTCCGAGTGCTGTCCTACAGGGGTCGAGCGCTAGTCATAAACCAGCTGGTGGCCGCAATGCTGTGGTACCGGCTGGTCACTTTGACCCCTCCCCCTGCGTTTGTCGCCAAGATACAGAAGAAGCTGGTGGACTTCTTCTGGAACAACAGGAAGCACTGGGTCTCTGTCGCGGTCTTGAGTCTCCCGCTTGAGGAGGGCGGTCAGTCGTTGGTGTGCGTCAGCGCCCAGCTCGCGACTTTCCGTCTTCAGACCCTGCAGAGATACCTTTACGTCGAGCCCCCTCCTAGGTGGTGTGCTCTGGCGAGGTATTTCTTCCGCCAGCAGCTCGACCTCAATTATGACACGCAGCTCCTGTTTGTGAACTTGGGGGGTGCCAGGACCGCCCTCCGGGAGCTGCCTGTCTTTTACAGGGAACTCATCAGGGTCTGGAACAAAGTCTCCACCAAGCGCAGCTCTCCGCCGGCTGGAGTGGCGGCCGTCCTGCAGGAGCCGCTGCTCGGGAATCCGTACCTCCACGGCCGAGGCTTCATGTGGCGGTCGGAAGAGAGGGCTGTGGCTGGTGAGGTGACCAGGGTCAGGGACCTGCTCGATGGCGGAGGAGCGGGCTGGATGGCGCCAGTCACGCTGGCGCGGCGCCTAAATTCTGCCAACGTCCGCCGCGCGGCCGATGCCATCGAGTCGCTAAAAACAGCTCTGGGCCCTGACTCCGTTAGGTGTATCGAGGAGGCTCAAGCACGTGGGGAGATCCCGTCCGAACTGACCCCCGTCCGGACGGAATTCCTCATCGGCGCCAAACCCCGGAACCTCCCTCGGGGGCCGGCGCCTCACAACTTGAGCCGCCTCGGGGAAATCCCCTCCGTGCCTTTCAGTTCCGCGCGGAGGGGTTTCCTGTACGGGCTGCTCCTGCACACCCTCAACTTTGCCATCCTCGCCGGCCGTCCGGACACGCCATGGCGCACCATCTTGCCGTCCGGAGGAGGCGGGGGTCCCCGATGGAGGGCACTCTACGCAGGGGTCCTCCCACTATTCATCGGGGACTTGGCCTGGAGGGTGGTGCACGGAGCAGTGCCGTGCAATAAATTTTTAAGCCGGTTCACGGACTCCCAGGCCGCCTGCAATTTCTGCGGTCTGGAGGAGTCCGTGTTCCATGTTTTTATTGAATGCACGAGGTTGCAGCCCCTGTTCCACTATTTGAAGGGGCTGCTCCTGAAATTCTGGCTGCACTTCAGTCCCACTCTCCTGATCTTTGGGCACCCTGTGCGGAGGGGAGCGGGTAGGTCCGAAGGCCTCCTCGTAGGACTGCTCCTGGGCACGGCCAAGGGTGCCATCAGCCGGTCCAGGCAGCGGGCGGTCGAGGGGGTCGTTCAACCTGACTGCCTGCCTCTCTTCCGCTCTTACATCCGGTCCAGGGTGTCCTTGGAGATGGAGCACGCGGTGTCCACCGGTACGCTCGCGGCCTTCCGCGAGAGGTGGGCACCGGAGGGACTGGAGTGCATCATCACGCCCGGCAACCAAATTTTAATTTGATTTTACGTTTTAAAGTTAATTTGTTTTAATTGCCGGTGCTTTTAGTGTCCCCTTCCCTTTTATAGGGGGCACTGGGGAAAAATTGTGATTTTAGTGCCCAAAAAAAAAAAAACAAAAAAAGAAAAACACAAAAAAAAAAACAAACAAAAAAAGGGGGGGAAAAAAAGGGCCTTGTAAATGTCTGGAGTGTCACCCAGGTTGGGTGGCACCGTTATTGTTTTATGTTTTCACAGGTAGACTCTAAAAGAGTTTCATGCACAAGGACCAATTGTGGAGCAGTGGAGGTGTGTCCTGCTCAGTTGGAGCTGTGAGCAGTGAGAGAAGCAGCTAGCAACTTGAGCTCCTGCCTGGAGAGCCCTGAGACCAGCCCAGGAAAAGAAGGAAGGAAGGGGCTTCATCACCAACTTCTATCCAGAGGGAGAGGAGGAGAACAGAAAACTTTAAACATCTTTATCATTCTGCAAGGAGTTAGAGAGAGGGGGAAAAACCAACAACATCCAGTGTGGAAGGAGGGAGACTCTACCATTTCTACAGGTGGGTGTGGGTGCATTTCCCCAAACAGACTTTGTTGTATCGGTGGGGGGAGGTAAGAAGACCACTGAGGGCCGGAACATCGCGGGGGGTGTGTGTGTGTGTGGTAGTGTGCGTGGGGGCCGTGCTTACAACTAGGCCCCCCCCCACAATTGGAACCCCCCCCACCCCCCACATTTGCCTAGCCTGGGATAGCTGGAGCTACCAGGCTGAAGATTGTTATTAATCACCCAATTAAAGATCGTTAGGAGTGCCTGGTGGCTCCAGCTACCCCAGGTGAAGACATCTTCTCCCCCCACCTGAAGACCACCTCAAAGACTTTTGTGTTTTGCCATCTGGGGAGTGCACCCACCCACAGCTGCGAGGAGAGACCTGCCCTCGCAGCCCCCCCCCCTTCCCACCCCCCTCTCTCTTTTCTCTGCTACTCTGTTTCTCCCCTCTCTCTCTGAGAACCCTTTCCTTCCAAATTTAAAAAAAAACAATTAAGACAACTGAGCAGAGGGAGCAAGGCCTCTCCCCAATTGTCAACGAGGGGAGAGGTGCCTCGTTAAGGGCTCCTCTGCTCAGTTAAATACACGAGGCCATTAAAGACCATTAAGGCCTGTGACTTTGGGGTGGGTGTAGCCCTTAAAGGGACCCCGTGATGGCGACCCCATCCACGCCGGTGGCAGGGCCAGCAAGGACGTATGCGCAGGTGGCAACCGCTTCCACGGCCCCTCCTGCGCCACCCGCTGCCCTGCCACCATTTACACTTATAACAAAAAAACACGGGGTCAAGAGCTACACTCACCCCACAATGAGCATCGAGGAGTGCGTGCGGGCGATGGCTGGGGTAGTCGGCCCCTCGGCCATTGTCGCAGCCTCCAAGATGTCTGGGAAGGCTGTTTTCTTCCTGGGGTCGGAGCGGGCGGTGTCCCTGGCCCTCGGAAAGGGGCTCACGGTGGGCGGGACGTTCCTGCCGGTGGATCCTCTCGAAGCCACCGCGCAGAGGGTCATCGTGTCGAACGTCCCGCCCTTTGTTCCCGCTGGGCTCCTCCTCCCTCACCTACAACAACTGGGGGAGGTAAGGTCAGGGATCAACCCCATACCGCTCGGCCTCAGGGAGAACAGCCTGCGCCACGTGTTCTCCTTCCGCCGCCAGCTCTTTGTCCGGCTGGCGCGGGAGGACATGACAGAAGGGCACGTTAATGTGGTGCACGAGGGGACTGCCTACCGCGTCTTCTGGACGTCGGACGGCGTGCGGTGCCATGCCTGCAGGGAGGTGGGGCATGTTCGCAAGAACTGCCCCGCCTCCAAGGCCGCCAAACCACCGAAGGCGGCCAAGGCTGGCGCTGCCGCCACCCCTCCCCCTAGTTGCGTCCGCGTGCCGGGAGCCATGGGTGCGCGGGCATCGTCGGAGGCCTTTGTTTTCAGGGCCTCCGGCGGGGGGGAGGGAGAGCGTCCGACCGGAAAGAAGGCGCGGAAGAAGACAAAACATCAAGAGGCGGGTCCCCTCGGTGCGCCGGATAATTTGACCACCGCGCTCAGCCCAACCCCGTCACCGGCGAGCGCGGGGTGCCCCGAGCCCGTGCCCGAGCCCTTGAACAACACCACAGAGGGGCCCGGGCGCGGGCAAGAAAAGGAAAAGGGGGGGGCGGAGCGGGAGGCCTCGGCAGACATGGAGGTCTCCCTGACTCCGCGCGCCCCCAGGAACAAAAAGAGGCACCGCCCCAATGACGCGGAGGGGGAACAATATCCCTCCGCGGAGGAGTCGGTGCCCGCCGCGTGTCCCGCGTCCCCCACCAGCGCCCCCAAATTGCGCTGCAGGCGCGAGGAGTCTTTCCCCGGGGAGGGTGAGACAGTTGAGGCTGCCCAGCCTCTGCCTTCCGGGGATGGAGTGGAAGATCTGCCTGTCGTGGGGGGCATGGGGACCGCGGAGGAATGCGTAGCCGCCGGGCCGGGCGTCCCGGGGACTGAGGCGGGCGAGGCCGAAAAGGCCGAACCTGAGCCCGCCCAGCTATTACCCAACTTCCCCCGGGAGTTGCTCGACCCGGCAGAAACAAAATATATTGATTTTAATGAAACTGTAGATGCTGGGCCGGGGGGTGGCAGCGGGGAGGGGGAGGAACACCCACCCTCGCCCCTTACTTTGGAGCTGGAGCACTTGGAGGGCCTGGGGATTTCCTATGGCCGGGTCTCTCCTTGTTCTCCGGTTCCTGGGGCGGAGGGGGAACCCCTTCCGCTGTCATTTCCCGACCCAGCACCATTTTTAAAAGAGCCCAGTGGGGACTCCTCTGCCGACGATCCTGGGGGTGGGATCGGGGCAGTGCCAGGGCCGGTTGGAGCGGCCGGTTCATTTGCCGTACCTTGTGCGGTCGATGGGCCGGCTGCTGGCGGCCACCTCCCGGAGGAGGACGGGGACTCGGTGGGGGACGCGGGTGAAGACCTAGAGACCACCGCCAGTGAGGCGGTGGATCTGCTCGCGGCCGCCGCTGAGGCCCTCCTCGTTCCTGCAAAGGAACTCCGGGACTTTTTGGCCCAGAGCCGGGGTCGCCGCGACCAAGCCCGACTGGCCCTGGAAAAATGGTCCGAGCCGGAGCTGATCAAGGGGTCTGTCCGCGCCGCCGTTAAAACCTTGGCCGCGGGCGGGCCCTTGACAAAGGAGCAGCACCTTGAGCTGCGCGAGCTCGAGGGACTCCTCGCTGGGCTGCGGAGGGAGCGGAGTTCAACAAAAGACTCCGCTCCCTCCCCCACAATAGGTTAAGGTAGAGGTTGCACTATGCTTTTGCCATGAAGATAACCATAGCCAGCCTCAACATCAACGGCGGCAGAGGGGCACGCCGTAGATTTGACAATTTTTCGCTCCTGCGGGAGGGGAAATATGCGGTGTGCTTCCTGCAAGAAACCCACACCGTTCCGGGAGACGAAGCCACGTGGCTCCTGGAATGGCAAGGAGAGGTCCGCATGAGCCACCTCACCGCCATTTCTAGTGGGGTGGCCATCTTGCTGGGCCCGCATTTTCAGCCGGAGATCTTGGGGGTCGAGGAGCCCGTGCCAGGCCGCTTGCTGCACGTAACGGTTCGCCTGGGGGACGTGCCGCTCCATCTCGTGAACGTGTACGCCCCTCATCCCGGCCCGCAGAAAACGCGCTTCTTTGAAGAGGTGTCCGCTCTTCTTGGCTCCGTCGACGTCGGCGACTGCATTGTCCTCGGGGGGGATTTTAACTGCACCCTCGAGGCGAGGGACCGCTCCGGTGCCCCGCAGTGCATGACGGCGATGGAGAAGTTGAGGGACCTGGTCGGGTCCTTCGACTTGGTGGACGTCTGGCGAAATCTCCACCCCGACTCCAGCGCCTTTACTTGGGTGAGGCCTGGAGTTGGATGGTCTAGAGTCGACCGCCTTTACGTGTCTCGGGCGTACGTTTCCTGCGTCCCGGCGGCCTCCATGCGGCCGGTGCCGTGTTCGGACCACCACCTGGTGTGGGCGGAGCTCGCTTCGCTCCGCGCGAGGACGGGGTCCGCGTACTGGCACTTTAACAACCGGCTGCTGGAGGACGTGCGGTTCCAGGACTCGTTCCGTCGATTCTGGTCCGACTGGAGAAGGAAGCAGGGGGGCTTCCCCTCCTTGAGGCTATGGTGGGACGTGGGCAAGGCTCACGTCCGCGTCTTCTGTCAAGAGTACGCGAGGGGGTCGACCAAGAGGCGGGCGGCCAGAGTCGGGCGCCTAGAAAAAGAGGTGCTCGACCTGGAAGCCCGTCTCGGTCAAGTCGTCCAGGACCCGGCCCTGCGGACGGTGTACGAAGCGAAGAAGGCCGCGCTGAAGGACCTGCAGCTCGTCGGGTCCCGAGGCGCGTTCGTGAGGTCGCGGATCCGGTTCCTGCGGGATCTGGACCGCGGCTCCCCCTTCTTCTACTCGCTGGAAAAAAGGCAGAGTGTCCGTAAGCAGCTCTTGACGCTGCTGGCCGACGACGGCTCTCTCGTCTCGGATCCGGAGGGCGTCAACAACAGGGTCCGTGAATATTACGGGGCTCTGTTCTCTCCGGATCCGTCCAGCGAGGAAGCGCGTAGAGTTTTGTGGGAGGACCTGCCGAAGGTCAGCCCGGAGGGCGCCGAAAATCTGGAAGCTCCGCTAAGCCTGGCGGAGCTGACCGGTGCCCTCGCCCGGCTCTCGAGGGGAAAATCCCCGGGGCTGGACGGGCTGACCGTGGAGTTCCACAGGGCGTTCTGGGACGTCCTGGGGGGCGACTACGCGCGGGTCCTGGGGGAAAGTCTGGCGACCGGGGAGATGCCCCTCTCTTGGCGCAGGGCAGTCATCGTCCTGCTGCCTAAGAAGGGCGATCTCCGCCTCCTTAAGAACTGGCGCCCGGTCTCCCTCCTCAGCACGGACTACAAAATCTTCGCCAGGGCGATGTCTGCTCGCCTTGGTGCCGTGCTGGACCACATGATCCACCCCGACCAGTCATACACGGTCCCGGGCCGGACAATCCACGACAACATCCATCTGGTCCGGGACCTCATCCATTGCTCCCAGGAGGCTGGTCTGTCGGTCGCCTTCCTATCCCTCGACCAAGAGAAGGCGTTCGACAGGGTGGATCACGACTATCTGCTCGGAACTCTGCGCGCTTTCGGGTTCGGGACGCATTTCGTCGCCCGGATCCGACTTTTGTACGCCGCCGCGGAGTGTCTGATTAAGGTTAACGGGTCCTTGACGGCGCCCCTTCGCTTTAGGAGAGGGGTGCGCCAGGGATGCCCCATGTCCGGCCAGTTATACGCCGTTTGCGTGGAGCCTTTCCTGCGCCTCTTGCGGACGAGGTTGACGGGACTGGCTCTGCAAGGGCCGGGCGTGGAGGTCGTCCTCTCGGCTTACGCCGATGACGTGCTCCTCGCGGTAGAGGATCCCGCTGACCTGCGGAGGATGCGTGAGTGCCAGGAGATTTACTCGGCCGCGTCCTCCGCCAGGATCAACTGGGAGAAATGTTCCGGACTCCTGGTGGGTCAGTGGCGGGTGGACTCCCTGCCGGAGGAGCTCAGGCCTTTTGCCTGGAGCACGACCCATCTCCTCTATCTGGGAGTCTACCTTAGCCCCGACGAGGAAGCCTGGCCGGCGAACTGGCAGGAGCTGGAGGCCAAGGTCGCCGCTCGCCTAGGGCGCTGGACAGGACTGCTCCGAGTGCTGTCCTACAGGGGTCGAGCGCTAGTCATAAACCAGCTGGTGGCCGCAATGCTGTGGTACCGGCTGGTCACTTTGACCCCTCCCCCTGCGTTTGTCGCCAAGATACAGAAGAAGCTGGTGGACTTCTTCTGGAACAACAGGAAGCACTGGGTCTCTGTCGCGGTCTTGAGTCTCCCGCTTGAGGAGGGCGGTCAGTCGTTGGTGTGCGTCAGCGCCCAGCTCGCGACTTTCCGTCTTCAGACCCTGCAGAGATACCTTTACGTCGAGCCCCCTCCTAGGTGGTGTGCTCTGGCGAGGTATTTCTTCCGCCAGCAGCTCGACCTCAATTATGACACGCAGCTCCTGTTTGTGAACTTGGGGGGTGCCAGGACCGCCCTCCGGGAGCTGCCTGTCTTTTACAGGGAACTCATCAGGGTCTGGAACAAAGTCTCCACCAAGCGCAGCTCTCCGCCGGCTGGAGTGGCGGCCGTCCTGCAGGAACCGCTGCTCGGGAATCCGTACCTCCACGGCCGAGGCTTCATGTGGCGGTCGGAAGAGAGGGCTGTGGCTGGTGAGGTGACCAGGGTCAGGGACCTGCTCGATGGCGGAGGAGCGGGCTGGATGGCGCCAGTCACGCTGGCGCGGCGCCTAAATTCTGCCAACGTCCGCCGCGCGGCCGATGCCATCGAGTCGCTAAAAACAGCTCTGGGCCCTGACTCCGTTAGGTGTATCGAGGAGGCTCAAGCACGTGGGGAGATCCCGTCCGAACTGACCCCCGTCCGGACGGAATTCCTCATCGGCGCCAAACCCCGGAACCTCCCTCGGGGGCCGGCGCCTCACAACTTGAGCCGCCTCGGGGAAATCCCCTCCGTGCCTTTCAGTTCCGCGCGGAGGGGTTTCCTGTACGGGCTGCTCCTGCACACCCTCAACTTTGCCATCCTCGCCGGCCGTCCGGACACGCCATGGCGTACCATCTTGCCGTCCGGAGGAGGCGGGGGTCCCCGATGGAGGGCACTCTACGCAGGGGTCCTCCCACTATTCATCGGGGACTTGGCCTGGAGGGTGGTGCACGGAGCAGTGCCGTGCAACAAATTTTTAAGCCGGTTCACGGACTCCCAGGCCGCCTGCAATTTCTGCGGTCTGGAGGAGTCCGTGTTCCATGTTTTTATTGAATGCACAAGGTTGCAGCCCCTGTTCCACTATTTGAAGGGGCTGCTCCTGAAATTCTGGCTGCACTTCAGTCCCACTCTCCTGATCTTTGGGCACCCTGTGCGGAGGGGAGCGGGTAGGTCCGAGGGCCTCCTCGTAGGACTGCTCCTGGGCACGGCCAAGGGTGCCATCAGCCGGTCCAGGCAGCGGGCGGTCGAGGGGGTCGTTCAACCTGACTGCCTGCCTCTCTTCCGCTCTTACATCCGATCCAGGGTGTCCTTGGAGATGGAGCACGCGGTGTCCACCGGTACGCTCGCGGCCTTCCGCGAGAGGTGGGCACCGGAGGGACTGGAGTGCATCATCACGCCCGGCAACCAAATTTTAATTTGATTTTACGTTTTAAAGTTTAATTTGTTTTAATTGCCGGTGCTTTTAGTGTCCCCCTTCCCTTTTATAGGGGGCACTGGGGAAAATTGTGAATTTAGTGCCCAAAAAAAAAAAAACAAAAAAGAAAAACACAAAAAAAAAAGGGGGGAAAAAAGGGCCTTGTAAATGTCTGGAGTGTCACCCAGGTCGGGTGGCACCGTTTAATGTTTTTATGTTTTGCAGGTAAACTTAAAAGAGTTTCATGCACAAGGACCAATTGTGGAGCAGTGGAGGTGTGTCCTGCTCAGTTGGAGCTGTGAGCAGTGAGAGAAGCAGCTAGCAACTTGAGCTCCTGCCTGGAGAGCCCTGAGACCAGCCCAGGAAAAGAAGGAAGGAAGGGGCTTCATCACCAACTTCTATCCAGAGGGAGAGGAGGAGAACAGAAAACTTTAAACATCTTTATCATTCTGCAAGGAGTTAGAGAGAGGGGGAAAAACCAACAACATCCAGTGTGGAAGGAGGGAGACTCTACCATTTCTACAGGTGGGTGTGGGTGCATTTCCCCAAACAGACTTTGTTGTATCGGTGGGGGGAGGAAAGAAGACCACTGAGGGCCGGAACATCGCGGGGGGTGTGTGTGAGTGTGGTAGTGTGTGTGGGGGCCTTGCTTACAACTAGGCCCCCCCCACAATTGGAACCCCCCCCACCCCCCACATTTGCCTAGCCTGGGATAGCTGGAGCTACCAGGCTGAAGATTGTTATTAATCACCCAATTAAAGATCGTTAGGAGTGCCTGGTGGCTCCAGCTACCCCAGGTGAAGACATCTTCTCCCCCCACCTGAAGACCACCCCAAGGACTTTTGTGTTTTTGCCATCTGGGGAGTGCACCCACCCACAGCTGCGAGGGGAGACCTGCCCTCGCAGTCCCCCCCCCCCTTCCCACCCCCCTCTCTCTTTCTCTGCTACTCTGTTTCTCCCCTCTCTCTCTGAGGCCTCTTCCTTCCAAATTTGCAAAAAAAAAACCAATTAAGACAACTGAGCAGAGGGAGCAAGGCCTCTCCCCAATTGTCAACGAGGGGAGAGGTGCCTCGTTAAGGGCTCCTCTGCTCAGTTAACATACGAGGCCATTAAAGACCATTAAGGCCTGTGACTTTGGGGTGGGTGTAGCCCTTAAAGGGACCCCGTGATGGCGACCCCATCCACGCCGGTGGCAGGGCCAGCAAGGACGTATGCGCAGGTGGCAACCGCTTCCACGGCCCCTCCTGCGCCACCCGCTGCCCTGCCACCATTTACACTTATAACAAAAAAACACGGGGTCAAGAGCTACACTCACCCCACAATGAGCATCGAGGAGTGCGTGCGGGCGATGGCTGGGGTAGTCGGCCCCTCGGCCATTGTCGCAGCCTCCAAGATGTCTGGGAAGGCTGTTTTCTTCCTGGGGTCGGAGCGGGCGGTGTCCCTGGCCCTCGAAAAGGGGCTCACGGTGGGCGGGACGTTCCTGCCGGTGGATCCTCTCGAGGCCACCGCGCAGAGGGTCATCGTGTCGAACGTCCCGCCCTTTGTTCCCGCTGGGCTCCTCCTCCCTCACCTACAACAACTGGGGGAGGTAAGGTCAGGGATCAACCCCATACCGCTCGGCCTCAGGGAGAACAGCCTGCGCCACGTGTTCTCCTTCCGCCGCCAGCTCTTTGTCCGGCTGGCGCGGGAGGACATGACAGAAGGGCACTTTAATGTGGTGCACGAGGGGACTGCCTACCGCGTCTTCTGGACGTCGGACGGCGTGCGGTGCCATGCCTGCAGGGAGGTGGGGCATGTTCGCAAGAACTGCCCCGCCTCCAAGGCCGCCAAACCACCGAAGGCGGCCAAGGCTGGCGCTGCCGCCACCCCTCCCCCTAGTTGCGTCCGCGTGCCGGGAGCCATGGGTGCGCGGGCATCGTCCGAGGCCTTTGTTTTCAGGGCCTCCGGCGGGGGGGAGGGAGAGCGTCCGACCGGAAAGAAGGCGCGGAAGAAGACAAAACATCAAGAGGCGGGTCCCCTCGGTGCGCCGGATAATTTGACCACCGCGCTCAGCCCAACCCCGTCACCGGCGAGCGCGGGGTGCCCCGAGCCCGTGCCCGAGCCCTTGAACAACACCACAGAGGGGCCCGGGTGCGGGCAAGAAAAGGAAAAGGGGGGGGCGGAGCGGGAGGCCTCGGCAGACATGGAGGTCTCCCTGACTCCGCGCGCCCCCAGGAACAAAAAGAGGCACCGCCCCAATGACGCGGAGGGGGAACAATATCCCTCCGCGGAGGAGTCGGTGCCCGCCGCGTGTCCCGCGTCCCCCACCAGCGCCCCCAAATTGCGCTGCAGGCGCGAGGAGTCTTTCCCCGGGGAGGGTGAGACAGTTGAGGCTGCCCAGCCTCTGCCTCCCGGGGATGGAGTGGAAGATCTGCCTGTCGTGGGGGGCGTGGGGACCGCGGAGGAATGCGTAGCCGCCGGGCCGGGCGTCCCGGGGACTGAGGCGGGCGAGGCCGAAAAGGCCGAACCTGAGCCCGCCCAGCTATTACCCAACTTCCCCCGGGAGTTGCTCGACCCGGCAGAAACAAAATATATTGATTTTAATGAAACTGTAGACGCTGGGCCGGGGGGTGGCAGCGGGGAGGGGGAGGAACACCCACCCTCGCCCCTTACTTTGGAGCTGGAGCACTTGGAGGGCCTGGGGATTTCCTATGGCCGGGTCTCTCCTTGTTCTCCGGTTCCTGGGGCGGAGGGGGAACCCCTTCCGCTGTCATTTCCCGACCCAGCACCATTTTTAAAAGAGCCCAGTGGGGACTCCTCTGCCGACGATCCTGGGGGTGGGATCGGGGCAGTGCCAGGGCCGGTTGGAGCGGCCGGTTCATTTGCCGTACCTTGTGCGGTCGATGGGCCGGCTGCTGGCGGCCACCTCCCGGAGGAGGACGGGGACTCGGTGGGGGACGCGGGTGAAGACCTAGAGACCACCGCCAGTGAGGCGGTGGATCTGCTCGCGGCCGCCGCTGAGGCCCTCCTCGTGCCTGCAAAGGAACTCCGGGACTTTTTGGCCCAGAGCCGGGGTCGCCGCGACCAAGCCCGACTGGCCCTGGATAAATGGTCCGAGCCGGAGCTGATCAAGGGGTCCGTCCGCGCCGCCGTTAAAACCTTGGCCGCGGGCGGGCCCTTGACAAAGGAGCAGCACCTTGAGCTGCGCGAGCTCGAGGGACTCCTCGCTGGGCTGCGGAGGGAGCGGAGTTCAACAAAAGACTCCGCTCCCTCCCCCACAATAGGTTAAGGTAGAGGTTGCACTATGCTTTTGCCATGAAGATAACCATAGCCAGCCTCAACATCAACGGCGGCAGAGGGGCACGCCGTAGATTTGACAATTTTTCGCTCCTGCGGGAGGGGAAATATGCGGTGTGCTTCCTGCAAGAAACCCACACCGTTCCGGGAGACGAAGCCACGTGGCTCCTGGAATGGCAAGGAGAGGTCCGCATGAGCCACCTCACCGCCATTTCTAGTGGGGTGGCCATCTTGCTGGGCCCGCATTTTCAGCCGGAGATCTTGGGGGTCGAGGAGCCCGTGCCAGGCCGCTTGCTGCACGTAACGGTTCGCCTGGGGGACGTGCCGCTCCATCTCGTGAACGTGTACGCCCCTCATCCCGGCCCGCAGAAAACGCGCTTCTTTGAAGAGGTGTCCGCTCTTCTTGGCTCCGTCGACGTCGGCGACTGCATTGTCCTCGGGGGGGATTTTAACTGCACCCTCGAGGCGAGGGACCGCTCCGGTGCCCCGCAGTGCATGACGGCGATGGAGAAGTTGAGGGACCTGGTCGGGTCCTTCGACTTGGTGGACGTCTGGCGAAATCTCCACCCCGACTCCAGCGCCTTTACTTGGGTGAGGCCTGGAGTTGGATGGTCTAGAGTCGACCGCCTTTACGTGTCTCGGGCGTACGTTTCCTGCGTCCCGGCGGCCTCCATGCGGCCGGTGCCGTGTTCGGACCACCACCTGGTGTGGGCGGAGCTCGCTTCGCTCCGCGCGAGGACGGGGTCCGCGTACTGGCACTTTAACAACCGGCTGCTGGAGGACGTGCGGTTCCAGGACTCGTTCCGTCGATTCTGGTCCGACTGGAGAAGGAAGCAGGGGGGCTTCCCCTCCTTGAGGCTATGGTGGGACGTGGGCAAGGCTCACGTCCGCGTCTTCTGTCAAGAGTACGCGAGGGGGTCGACCAAGAGGCGGGCGGCCAGAGTCGGGCGCCTAGAAAAAGAGGTGCTCGACCTGGAAGCCCGTCTCGGTCAAGTCGTCCAGGACCCGGCCCTGCGGACGGTGTACGAAGCGAAGAAGGCCGCGCTGAAGGACCTGCAGCTCGTCGGGTCCCGAGGCGCGTTCGTGAGGTCGCGGATCCGGTTCCTGCGGGATCTGGACCGCGGCTCCCCCTTCTTCTACTCGCTGGAAAAAAGGCAGAGTGTCCGTAAGCAGCTCTTGACGCTGCTGGCCGACGACGGCTCTCTCGTCTCGGATCCGGAGGGCGTCAACAACAGGGTCCGTGAATATTACGGGGCTCTGTTCTCTCCGGATCCGTCCAGCGAGGAAGCGCGTAGAGTTTTGTGGGAGGACCTGCCGAAGGTCAGCCCGGAGGGCGCCGAAAATCTGGAAGCTCCGCTAAGCCTGGCGGAGCTGACCGGTGCCCTCGCCCGGCTCTCGAGGGGAAAATCCCCGGGGCTGGACGGGCTGACCGTGGAGTTCCACAGGGCGTTCTGGGACGTCCTGGGGGGCGACTACGCGCGGGTCCTGGGGGAAAGTCTGGCGACCGGGGAGATGCCCCTCTCTTGGCGCAGGGCAGTCATCGTCCTGCTGCCTAAGAAGGGCGATCTCCGCCTCCTTAAGAACTGGCGCCCGGTCTCCCTCCTCAGCACGGACTACAAAATCTTCGCCAGGGCGATGTCTGCTCGCCTTGGTGCCGTGCTGGACCACATGATCCACCCCGACCAGTCATACACGGTCCCGGGCCGGACAATCCACGACAACATCCATCTGGTCCGGGACCTCATCCATTGCTCCCAGGAGGCTGGTCTGTCGGTCGCCTTCCTATCCCTCGACCAAGAGAAGGCGTTCGACAGGGTGGATCACGACTATCTGCTCGGAACTCTGCGCGCTTTCGGGTTCGGGACGCATTTCGTCGCCCGGATCCGACTTTTGTACGCCGCCGCGGAGTGTCTGATTAAGGTTAACGGGTCCTTGACGGCGCCCCTTCGCTTTAGGAGAGGGGTGCGCCAGGGATGCCCCATGTCCGGCCAGTTATACGCCGTTTGCGTGGAGCCTTTCCTGCGCCTCTTGCGGACGAGGTTGACGGGACTGGCTCTGCAAGGGCCGGGCGTGGAGGTCGTCCTCTCGGCTTACGCCGATGACGTGCTCCTCGCGGTAGAGGATCCCGCTGACCTGCGGAGGATGCGTGAGTGCCAGGAGATTTACTCGGCCGCGTCCTCCGCCAGGATCAACTGGGAGAAATGTTCCGGACTCCTGGTGGGTCAGTGGCGGGTGGACTCCCTGCCGGAGGAGCTCAGGCCTTTTGCCTGGAGCACGACCCATCTCCTCTATCTGGGAGTCTACCTTAGCCCCGACGAGGAAGCCTGGCCGGCGAACTGGCAGGAGCTGGAGGCCAAGGTCGCCGCTCGCCTAGGGCGCTGGACAGGACTGCTCCGAGTGCTGTCCTACAGGGGTCGAGCGCTAGTCATAAACCAGCTGGTGGCCGCAATGCTGTGGTACCGGCTGGTCACTTTGACCCCTCCCCCTGCGTTTGTCGCCAAGATACAGAAGAAGCTGGTGGACTTCTTCTGGAACAACAGGAAGCACTGGGTCTCTGTCGCGGTCTTGAGTCTCCCGCTTGAGGAGGGCGGTCAGTCGTTGGTGTGCGTCAGCGCCCAGCTCGCGACTTTCCGTCTTCAGACCCTGCAGAGATACCTTTACGTCGAGCCCCCTCCTAGGTGGTGTGCTCTGGCGAGGTATTTCTTCCGCCAGCAGCTCGACCTCAATTATGACACGCAGCTCCTGTTTGTGAACTTGGGGGGTGCCAGGACCGCCCTCCGGGAGCTGCCTGTCTTTTACAGGGAACTCATCAGGGTCTGGAACAAAGTCTCCACCAAGCGCAGCTCTCCGCCGGCTGGAGTGGCGGCCGTCCTGCAGGAACCGCTGCTCGGGAATCCGTACCTCCACGGCCGAGGCTTCATGTGGCGGTCGGAAGAGAGGGCTGTGGCTGGTGAGGTGACCAGGGTCAGGGACCTGCTCGATGGCGGAGGAGCGGGCTGGATGGCGCCAGTCACGCTGGCGCGGCGCCTAAATTCTGCCAACGTCCGCCGCGCGGCCGATGCCATCGAGTCGCTAAAAACAGCTCTGGGCCCTGACTCCGTTAGGTGTATCGAGGAGGCTCAAGCACGTGGGGAGATCCCGTCCGAACTGACCCCCGTCCGGACGGAATTCCTCATCGGCGCCAAACCCCGGAACCTCCCTCGGGGGCCGGCGCCTCACAACTTGAGCCGCCTCGGGGAAATCCCCTCCGTGCCTTTCAGTTCCGCGCGGAGGGGTTTCCTGTACGGGCTGCTCCTGCACACCCTCAACTTTGCCATCCTCGCCGGCCGTCCGGACACGCCATGGCGTACCATCTTGCCGTCCGGAGGAGGCGGGGGTCCCCGATGGAGGGCACTCTACGCAGGGGTCCTCCCACTATTCATCGGGGACTTGGCCTGGAGGGTGGTGCACGGAGCAGTGCCGTGCAACAAATTTTTAAGCCGGTTCACGGACTCCCAGGCCGCCTGCAATTTCTGCGGTCTGGAGGAGTCCGTGTTCCATGTTTTTATTGAATGCACAAGGTTGCAGCCCCTGTTCCACTATTTGAAGGGGCTGCTCCTGAAATTCTGGCTGCACTTCAGTCCCACTCTCCTGATCTTTGGGCACCCTGTGCGGAGGGGAGCGGGTAGGTCCGAGGGCCTCCTCGTAGGACTGCTCCTGGGCACGGCCAAGGGTGCCATCAGCCGGTCCAGGCAGCGGGCGGTCGAGGGGGTCGTTCAACCTGACTGCCTGCCTCTCTTCCGCTCTTACATCCGATCCAGGGTGTCCTTGGAGATGGAGCACGCGGTGTCCACCGGTACGCTCGCGGCCTTCCGCGAGAGGTGGGCACCGGAGGGACTGGAGTGCATCATCACGCCCGGCAACCAAATTTTAATTTGATTTTACGTTTTAAAGTTTAATTTGTTTTAATTGCCGGTGCTTTTAGTGTCCCCCTCTCCTTTTATAGGGGGCACTGGAAAAAGGAAAAATTTGATTTTAGTGCCCCAAAAAAAAAAACACAAAAAAAATAAATAAAAAAGGGGCCTTGTAAATGTCTTGTGTGTGTCATCCAGGTCGGGTGGCACGGATACATGTTTTATGTTTTTGCAGGTGAACTCCAAAAAGAGTTTCATGCACAAGGACCAATTGTGGAGCAGTGGAGGTGTGTCCTGCTCAGTTGGAGCTGTGAGCAGTGAGAGAAGCAGCTAGCAACTTGAGCTCCTGCCTGGAGAGCCCTGAGACCAGCCCAGGAAAAGAAGGAAGGAAGGGGCTTCATCACCAACTTCTATCCAGAGGGAGAGGAGGAGAACAGAAAACTTTAAACATCTTTATCATTCTGCAAGGAGTTAGAGAGAGGGGGAAAAACCAACAACATCCAGTGTGGAAGGAGGGAGACTCTACCATTTCTACAGGTGGGTGTGGGTGCATTTCCCCAAACAGACTTTGTTGTATCGGTGGGGGGAGGAAAGAAGACCACTGAGGGCCGGAACATCGCGGGGGGTGTGTGTGAGTGTGGTAGTGTGTGTGGGGGCCTTGCTTACAACTAGGCCCCCCCCACAATTGGAACCCCCCCCACCCCCCACATTTGCCTAGCCTGGGATAGCTGGAGCTACCAGGCTGAAGATTGTTATTAATCACCCAATTAAAGATCGTTAGGAGTGCCTGGTGGCTCCAGCTACCCCAGGTGAAGACATCTTCTCCCCCCACCTGAAGACCACCCCAAGGACTTTTGTGTTTTTGCCATCTGGGGAGTGCACCCACCCACAGCTGCGAGGGGAGACCTCCCCTCGCAGTCCCCCCCCCCCCTTCCCACCCCCCTCTCTCTTTCTCTGCTACTCTGTTTCTCCCCTCTCTCTCTGAGGCCTCTTCCTTCCAAATTTGCAAAAAAAAAACCAATTAAGACAACTGAGCAGAGGGAGCAAGGCCTCTCCCCAATTGTCAACGAGGGGAGAGGTGCCTCGTTAAGGGCTCCTCTGCTCAGTTAACATACGAGGCCATTAAAGACCATTAAGGCCTGTGACTTTGGGGTGGGTGTAGCCCTTAAAGGGACCCCGTGATGGCGACCCCATCCACGCCGGTGGCAGGGCCAGCAAGGACGTATGCGCAGGTGGCAACCGCTTCCACGGCCCCTCCTGCGCCACCCGCTGCCCTGCCACCATTTACACTTATAACAAAAAAACACGGGGTCAAGAGCTACACTCACCCCACAATGAGCATTGAGGAGTGCGTGCGGGCGATGGCTGGGGTAGTCGGCCCCTCGGCCATTGTCGCAGCCTCCAAGATGTCTGGGAAGGCCGTGTTCTTCCTGGGGTCGGAGCGGGCGGTGTCCCTGGCCCTTGAAAAGGGGCTCACGGTGGGCGGGACATTCCTGCCGGTGGACCCTCTCGAGGCCACCGCGCAGAGGGTCATCATTTCAAACGTCCCGCCCTTTGTTTCCGCTGAGCTCCTCCTCCCTCACCTACAACAACTGGGGGAGGTAAGGTCAGGGATCAACCCCATACCGCTCGGCCTCAGGGAGAACAGCCTGCGCCACGTGTTCTCCTTCCGCCGCCAGCTCTTTGTCCGGCTGGCGCGGGAGGACATGACAGAAGGGCACTTTAATGTGGTGCACGAGGGGACTGCCTACCGCGTCTTCTGGACGTCGGACGGCGTGCGGTGCCATGCCTGCAGGGAGGTGGGGCACGTTCGTAAGAACTGCCCCGCCTCCAAGGCCGCCAAACCACCGAAGGCGGCCATAGCTGGCGCCGCCGCCACCCCTCCCCCTAGTTGCGTCCGCGTGCCGGGAGCCATGGGTGCGCGGGCATCGTCGGAGGCCTTTGTTTTCAGGGCCTCCGGCGGGGGGGAGGGAGAGCGTCCGACCGGAAAGAAGGCGCGGAAGAAGACAAAACATCAAGAGGCGGGTCCCCTCAGTGCGCCGGATAATTTGACCACCGCGCTCAGCCCAACCCCGTCACCGGCGAGCGCGGGGTGCCCCGAGCCCGTGCCCGAGCCCTTGAACAACACCACAGAGGGGCCCGGGCGCGGGCAAGAAAAGGAAAAGGGGGGGGCGGAGCGGGAGGCCTCGGCAGACATGGAGGTCTCCCTGACTCCGCGCGCCCCCAGGAACAAAAAGAGGCACCGCCCCAATGACGCGGAGGGGGAACAACATCCCTCCGCGGACGAGTCGGTGCCCGCCGCGTGTCCCGCGTCCCCCACCAGCGCCCCCAAATTGCGCTGCAGGCGCGAGGAGTCTTTCCCCGGGGAGGGTGAGACAGTTGAGGCTGCCCAGCCTCTGCCTCCCGGGGATGGAGTGGAAGATCTGCCTGTCGTGGGGGGCGTGGGGACCGCGGAGGAATGCGTAGCCGCCGGGCCGGGCGTCCCGGGGACTGAGGCGGGCGAGGCCGAAAAGGCCGAACCTGAGCCCGCCCAGCTATTATCCAACTTCCCCCGGGAGTCGCTCGACCCGGCAGAAATACAAACAAATAATTATGACACTGTAGATGCTGGGCCGGGGGGTGGCAGCGGGGAGGGGGAGGAACACCCACCCTCGCCCCTTACTTTGGAGCTGGAGCACTTGGAGGGCCTGGGGATTTCCTATGGCCGGGTCTCTCCTTGTTCTCCGGTTCCTGGGGCGGAGGGGGAACCCCTTCCGCTGTCATTTCCCGACCCAGCACCATTTTTAAAAGAGCCCAGTGGGGACTCCTCTGCCGACGATCCTGGGGGTGGGATCGGGGCAGTGCCAGGGCCGGTTGGAGCGGCCGGTTCATTTGCCGTACCTTGTGCGGTCGATGGGCCGGCTGCTGGCGGCCACCTCCCGGAGGAGGACGGGGACTCGGTGGGGGACGCGGGTGAAGACCTAGAGACCACCGCCAGTGAGGCGGTGGATCTGCTCGCGGCCGCCGCTGAGGCCCTCCTCGTTCCTGCAAAGGAACTCCGGGACTTTTTGGCCCAGAGCCGGGGTCGCCGCGACCAAGCCCGACTGGCCCTGGAAAAATGGTCCGAGCCGGAGCTGATCAAGGGGTCTGTCCGCGCCGCCGTTAAAACCTTGGCCGCGGGCGGGCCCTTGACAAAGGAGCAGCACCTTGAGCTGCGCGAGCTCGAGGGACTCCTCGCTGGGCTGCGGAGGGAGCAGAGTTCAACAAAAGACTCCGCTCCCTCCCCCACAATAGGTTAAGGTAGAGGTTGCACTATGCTTTTGCCATGAAGATAACCATAGCCAGCCTCAACATCAACGGCGGCAGAGGGGCACGCCGTAGATTTGACAATTTTTCGCTCCTGCGGGAGGGGAAATATGCGGTGTGCTTCCTGCAAGAAACCCACACCGTTCCGGGAGACGAAGCCACGTGGCTCCTGGAATGGCAAGGAGAGGTCCGCATGAGCCACCTCACCGCCATTTCTAGTGGGGTGGCCATCTTGCTGGGCCCGCATTTTCAGCCGGAGATCTTGGGGGTCGAGGAGCCCGTGCCAGGCCGCTTGCTGCACGTAACGGTTCGCCTGGGGGACGTGCCGCTCCATCTCGTGAACGTGTACGCCCCTCATCCCGGCCCGCAGCAGACGCGCTTCTTTGAAGAGGTGTCCGCTCTTCTTGGCTCCGTCGACGTCGGCGACTGCATTGTCCTCGGGGGGGATTTTAACTGCACCCTCGAGGCGAGGGACCGCTCCGGTGCCCCGCAGTGCATGACGGCGATGGAGAAGTTGAGGGACCTGGTCGGGTCCTTCGACTTGGTGGACGTCTGGCGAAATCTCCACCCCGACTCCAGCGCCTTTACTTGGGTGAGGCCTGGAGTTGGATGGTCTAGAGTCGACCGCCTTTACGTGTCTCGGGCGTACGTTTCCTGCGTCCCGGCGGCCTCCATGCGGCCGGTGCCGTGTTCGGACCACCACCTGGTGTGGGCGGAGCTCGCTTCGCTCCGCGCGAGGACGGGGTCCGCGTACTGGCACTTTAACAACCGGCTGCTGGAGGACGTGCGGTTCCAGGACTCGTTCCGTCGATTCTGGTCCGACTGGAGAAGGAAGCAGGGGGGCTTCCCCTCCTTGAGGCTATGGTGGGACGTGGGCAAGGCTCACGTCCGCGTCTTCTGTCAAGAGTACGCGAGGGGGTCGACCAAGAGGCGGGCGGCCAGAGTCGGGCGCCTAGAAAAAGAGGTGCTCGACCTGGAAGCCCGTCTCAGTCAAGTCGTCCAGGACCCGGCCCTGCGGACGGTGTACGAAGCGAAGAAGGCCGCGCTGAAGGACCTGCAGCTCGTCGGGTCCCGAGGCGCGTTCGTGAGGTCGCGGATCCGGTTCCTGCGGGATCTGGACCGCGGCTCCCCCTTCTTCTACTCGCTGGAAAAAAGGCAGAGTGTCCGTAAGCAGCTCTTGACGCTGCTGGCCGACGACGGCTCTCTCGTCTCGGATCCGGAGGGCGTCAACAACAGGGTCCGTGAATATTACGGGGCTCTGTTCTCTCCGGATCCGTCCAGCGAGGAAGCGCGTAGAGTTTTGTGGGAGGACCTGCCGAAGGTCAGCCCGGAGGGCGCCGAAAATCTGGAAGCTCCGCTAAGCCTGGCGGAGCTGACCGGTGCCCTCGCCCGGCTCTCGAGGGGAAAATCCCCGGGGCTGGACGGGCTGACCGTGGAGTTCCACAGGGCGTTCTGGGACGTCCTGGGGGGCGACTACGCGCGGGTCCTGGGGGAAAGTCTGGCGACCGGGGAGATGCCCCTCTCTTGGCGCAGGGCAGTCATCGTCCTGCTGCCTAAGAAGGGCGATCTCCGCCTCCTTAAGAACTGGCGCCCGGTCTCCCTCCTCAGCACGGACTACAAAATCTTCGCCAGGGCGATGTCTGCTCGCCTTGGTGCCTTGCTGGACCACATGATCCACCCCGACCAGTCATACACGGTCCCGGGCCGGACAATCCACGACAACATCCATCTGGTCCGGGACCTCATCCATTGCTCCCAGGAGGCTGGTCTGTCGGTCGCCTTCCTATCCCTCGACCAAGAGAAGGCGTTCGACAGGGTGGATCACGACTATCTGCTCGGAACTCTGCGCGCTTTCGGGTTCGGGACGCATTTCGTCGCCCGGATCCGACTTTTGTATGCCGCCGCGGAGTGTCTGATTAAGGTTAACGGGTCCTTGACGGCGCCCCTTCGTTTTAGGAGAGGGGTGCGCCAGGGATGCCCCATGTCCGGCCAGTTATACGCCGTTTGCGTGGAGCCTTTCCTGCGCCTCTTGCGGACGAGGTTGACGGGACTGGCTCTGCAAGGGCCGGGCGTGGAGGTCGTCCTCTCGGCTTACGCCGATGACGTGCTCCTCGCGGTAGAGGATCCCGCTGACCTGCGGAGGATGCGTGAGTGCCAGGAGATTTACTCGGCCGCGTACTCCGCCAGGATCAACTGGGAGAAATGTTCCGGACTCCTGGTGGGTCAGTGGCGGGTGGACTCCCTGCCGGAGGAGCTCAGGCCTTTTGCCTGGAGCACGACCCATCTCCTCTATCTGGGAGTCTACCTTAGCCCCGACGAGGGAACCTGGCCGGCGAACTGGCAGGAGCTGGAGGCCAAGGTCGCCGCTCGCCTAGGGCGCTGGACAGGACTGCTCCGAGTGCTGTCCTACAGGGGTCGAGCGCTAGTCATAAACCAGCTGGTGGCCGCAATGCTGTGGTACCGGCTGGTCACTTTGACCCCTCCCCCTGCGTTTGTCGCCAAGATACAGAAGAAGCTGGTGGACTTCTTCTGGAACAACAGGAAGCACTGGGTCTCTGCCGCGGTCTTGAGTCTCCCGCTTGAGGAGGGCGGTCAGTCGTTGGTGTGCGTCAGCGCCCAGCTCGCGACTTTCCGTCTTCAGACCCTGCAGAGATACCTTTACGTCGAGCCCCCTCCTAGGTGGTGTGCTCTGGCGAGGTATTTCTTCCGCCAGCAGCTCGACCTCAATTATGACACGCAGCTCCTGTTTGTGAACTTGGGGGGTGCCAGGACCGCCCTCCGGGAGCTGCCTGTCTTTTACAGGGAACTCATCAGGGTCTGGAACAAAGTCTCCACCAAGCGCAGCTCTCCGCCGGCTGGAGTGGCGGCCGTCCTGCAGGAACCGCTGCTCGGGAATCCGTACATCCACGGCCGAGGCTTTATGTGGCGGTCGGAAGAGAGGGCTGTGGCTGGTGAGGTGACCAGGGTCAGGGACCTGCTCGATGGCGGAGGAGCGGGCTGGATGGCGCCAGTCACGCTGGCGCGGCGCCTAAATTCTGCCAACGTCCGCCGCGCGGCCGATGCCATCGAGTCGCTAAAAACAGCTCTGGGCCCTGACTCCGTTAGGTGTATCGAGGAGGCTCAAGCACGTGGGGAGATCCCGTCCGAACTGACCCCCGTCCGGACGGAATTCCTCATCGGCGCCAAACCCCGGAACCTCCCTCGGGGGCCGGCGCCTCACAACTTGAGCCGCCTCGGGGAAATCCCCTCCGTGCCTTTCAGTTCCGCGCGGAGGGGTTTCCTGTACGGGCTGCTCCTGCACACCCTCAACTTTGCCATCCTCGCCGGCCGTCCGGACACGCCATGGCGTACCATCTTGCCGTCCGGAGGAGGCGGGGGTCCCCGATGGAGGGCACTCTACGCAGGGGTCCTCCCACTATTCATCGGGGACTTGGCCTGGAGGGTGGTGCACGGAGCAGTGCCGTGCAACAAATTTTTAAGCCGGTTCACGGACTCCCAGGCCGCCTGCAATTTCTGCGGTCTGGAGGAGTCCGTGTTCCATGTTTTTATTGAATGCACAAGGTTGCAGCCCCTGTTCCACTATTTGAAGGGGCTGCTCCTGAAATTCTGGCTGCACTTCAGTCCCACTCTCCTGATCTTTGGGCACCCTGTGCGGAGGGGAGCGGGTAGGTCCGAAGGCCTCCTCGTAGGACTGCTCCTGGGCACGGCCAAGGGTGCCATCAGCCGGTCCAGGCAGCGGGCGGTCGAGGGGGTCGTTCAACCTGACTGCCTGCCTCTCTTCCGCTCTTACATCCGATCCAGGGTGTCCTTGGAGATGGAGCACGCGGTGTCCACCGGTACGCTCGCGGCATTCCGCGAGAGGTGGGCACCGGAGGGACTGGAGTGCATCATCACGCCCGGCAACCAAATTTTAATTTGATTTTACGTTTTAAAGTTAATTTGTTTTAATTGCCGGTGCTTTTAGTGTCCCCTTCCCTTTTATAGGGGGCACTGGGGAAAAATTGTGATTTTAGTGCCCAAAAAAAAACAAAAAAAAAAGAAAAAACACAAAAAAAAAAAAAAAAAGGGGGGGAAAAAAAGGGCCTTGTAAATGTCTGGAGTGTCACCCAGGTCGGGTGGCACCGTTTAATGTGTTTATGTTTTGCAGATAAACTCAAAAGAGTTTCATGCACAAGGACCAATTGTGGAGCAGTGGAGGTGTGTCCTGCTCAGTTGGAGCTGTGAGCAGTGAGAGAAGCAGCTAGCAACTTGAGCTCCTGCCTGGAGAGCCCTGAGACCAGCCCAGGAAAAAAAGGAAGGAAGGGGCTTCATCACCAACTTCTATCCAGAGGGAGAGGAGGAGAACAGAAAACTTTAAACATCTTTATCATTCTGCAAGGAGTTAGAGAGAGGGGGAAAAACCAACAACATCCAGTGTGGAAGGAGGGAGACTCTACCATTTCTACAGGTGGGTGTGGGTGCATTTCCCCAAACAGACTTTGTTGTATCGGTGGGGGGAGGAAAGAAGACCACTGAGGGCCGGAACATCGCGGGGGGTGTGTGTGAGTGTGGTAGTGTGTGTGGGGGCCTTGCTTACAACTAGGCCCCCCCCACAATTGGAACCCCCCCCACCCCCCACATTTGCCTAGCCTGGGATAGCTGGAGCTACCAGGCTGAAGATTGTTATTAATCACCCAATTAAAGATCGTTAGGAGTGCCTGGTGGCTCCAGCTACCCCAGGTGAAGACATCTTCTCCCCCCACCTGAAGACCACCCCAAGGACTTTTGTGTTTTTGCCATCTGGGGAGTGCACCCACCCACAGCTGCGAGGGGAGACCTGCCCTCGCAGTCCCCCCCCCCCTTCCCACCCCCCTCTCTCTTTCTCTGCTACTCTGTTTCTCCCCTCTCTCTCTGAGGCCTCTTCCTTCCAAATTTGCAAAAAAAAAAACAATTAAGACAACTGAGCAGTGGGAGCAAGGCCTCTCCCCAATTGTCAACGAGGGGAGAGGTGCCTCGTTAAGGGCTCCTCTGCTCAGTTAACATACGAGGCCATTAAAGACCATTAAGGCCTGTGACTTTGGGGTGGGTGTAGCCCTTAAAGGGACCCCGTGATGGCGACCCCATCCACGCCGGTGGCAGGGCCAGCAAGGACGTATGCGCAGGTGGCAACCGCTTCCACGGCCCCTCCTGCGCCACCCGCTGCCCTGCCACCGTTCAGACTTATAACCAGGAAACACGGGGTCAAGAGCTACACTCACCCCACAATGAGCATTGAGGAGTGCGTGCGGGCGATGGCTGGGGTAGTCGGCCCCTCGGCCATTGTCGCAGCCTCCAAGATGTCTGGGAAGGCCGTGTTCTTCCTGGGGTCGGAGCGGGCGGTGTCCCTGGCCCTTGAAAAGGGGCTCACGGTGGGCGGGACGTTCCTGCCGGTGGACCCTCTCGAGGCCACCGCGCAGAGGGTCATCATTTCAAACGTCCCGCCCTTTGTTTCCGCTGAGCTCCTCCTCCCTCACCTACAACAACTGGGGGAGGTAAGGTCAGGGATCAACCCCATACCGCTCGGCCTCAGGGAGAACAGCCTGCGCCACGTGTTCTCCTTCCGCCGCCAGCTCTTTGTCCGGCTGGCGCGGGAGGACATGACAGAAGGGCACTTTAATGTGGTGCACGAGGGGACTGCCTACCGCGTCTTCTGGACGTCGGACGGCGTGCGGTGCCATGCCTGCAGGGAGGTGGGGCACGTTCGTAAGAACTGCCCCGCCTCCAAGGCCGCCAAACCACCGAAGGCGGCCATAGCTGGCGCCGCCGCCACCCCTCCCCCTAGTTGCGTCCGCGTGCCGGGAGCCATGGGTGCGCGGGCATCGTCGGAGGCCTTTGTTTTCAGGGCCTCCGGCGGGGGGGAGGGAGAGCGTCCGACCGGAAAGAAGGCGCGGAAGAAGACAAAACATCAAGAGGCGGGTCCCCTCAGTGCGCCGGATAATTTGACCACCGCGCTCAGCCCAACCCCGTCACCGGCGAGCGCGGGGTGCCCCGAGCCCGTGCCCGAGCCCTTGAACAACACCACAGAGGGGCCCGGGCGCGGGCAAGAAAAGGAAAAGGGGGGGGCGGAGCGGGAGGCCTCGGCAGACATGGAGGTCTCCCTGACTCCGCGCGCCCCCAGGAACAAAAAGAGGCACCGCCCCAATGACGCGGAGGGGGAACAACATCCCTCCGCGGAGGAGTCGGTGCCCGCCGCGTGTCCCGCGTCCCCCACCAGCGCCCCCAAATTGCGCTGCAGGCGCGAGGAGTCTTTCCCCGGGGAGGGTGAGACAGTTGAGGCTGCCCAGCCTCTGCCTCCCGGGGATGGAGTGGAAGATCTGCCTGTCGTGGGGGGCGTGGGGACCGCGGAGGAATGCGTAGCCGCCGGGCCGGGCGTCCCGGGGACTGAGGCGGGCGAGGCCGAAAAGGCCGAACCTGAGCCCGCCCAGCTATTATCCAACTTCCCCCGGGAGTCGCTCGACCCGGCAGAAATACAAACAAATAATTATGACACTGTAGATGCTGGGCCGGGGGGTGGCAGCGGGGAGGGGGAGGAACACCCACCCTCGCCCCTTACTTTGGAGCTGGAGCACTTGGAGGGCCTGGGGATTTCCTATGGCCGGGTCTCTCCTTGTTCTCCGGTTCCTGGGGCGGAGGGGGAACCCCTTCCGCTGTCATTTCCCGACCCAGCACCATTTTTAAAAGAGCCCAGTGGGGACTCCTCTGCCGACGATCCTGGGGGTGGGATCGGGGCAGTGCCAGGGCCGGTTGGAGCGGCCGGTTCATTTGCCGTACCTTGTGCGGTCGATGGGCTGGCTGCTGGCGGCCACCTCCCGGAGGAGGATGGAGACTCGGTGGGGGACGCGGGTGAAGACCTAGAGACCACCGCCAGTGAGGCGGTGGATCTGCTCGCGGCCGCCGCTGAGGCCCTCCTCATTCCTGCAAAGGAACTCCGGGACTTTTTGGCCCAGAGCCGGGGTCGCCGCGACCAAGCCCGACTGGCCCTGGAAAAATGGTCCGAGCCGGAGCTGATCAAGGGGTCCGTCCGCGCCGCCGTTAAAACCTTGGCCGCGGGCGGGCCCTTGACAAAGGAGCAGCACCTTGAGCTGCGCGAGCTCGAGGGACTCCTCGCTGGGCTGCGGAGGGAGCGGAGTTCAACAAAAGACTCCGCTCCCTCCCCCACAATAGGTTAAGGTAGAGGTTGCACTATGCTTTTGCCATGAAGATAACCATAGCCAGCCTCAACATCAACGGCGGCAGAGGGGCACGCCGTAGATTTGACAATTTTTCGCTCCTGCGGGAGGGGAAATATGCGGTGTGCTTCCTGCAAGAAACCCACACCGTTCCGGGAGACGAAGCCACGTGGCTCCTGGAATGGCAAGGAGAGGTCCGCATGAGCCACCTCACCGCCATTTCTAGTGGGGTGGCCATCTTGCTGGGCCCGCATTTTCAGCCGGAGATCTTGGGGGTCGAGGAGCCCGTGCCAGGCCGCTTGCTGCACGTAACGGTTCGCCTGGGGGACGTGCCGCTCCATCTCGTGAACGTGTACGCCCCTCATCCCGGCCCGCAGCAGACGCGCTTCTTTGAAGAGGTGTCCGCTCTTCTTGGCTCCGTCGACGTCGGCGACTGCATTGTCCTCGGGGGGGATTTTAACTGCACCCTCGAGGCGAGGGACCGCTCCGGTGCCCCGCAGTGCATGACGGCGATGGAGAAGTTGAGGGACCTGGTCGGGTCCTTCGACTTGGTGGACGTCTGGCGAAATCTCCACCCCGACTCCAGCGCCTTTACTTGGGTGAGGCCTGGAGTTGGATGGTCTAGAGTCGACCGCCTTTACGTGTCTCGGGCGTACGTTTCCTGCGTCCCGGCGGCCTCCATGCGGCCGGTGCCGTGTTCGGACCACCACCTGGTGTGGGCGGAGCTCGCTTCGCTCCGCGCGAGGACGGGGTCCGCGTACTGGCACTTTAACAACCGGCTGCTGGAGGACGTGCGGTTCCAGGACTCGTTCCGTCGATTCTGGTCCGACTGGAGAAGGAAGCAGGGGGGCTTCCCCTCCTTGAGGCTATGGTGGGACGTGGGCAAGGCTCACGTCCGCGTCTTCTGTCAAGAGTACGCGAGGGGGTCGACCAAGAGGCGGGCGGCCAGAGTCGGGCGCCTAGAAAAAGAGGTGCTCGACCTGGAAGCCCGTCTCGGTCAAGTCGTCCAGGACCCGGCCCTGCGGACGGTGTACGAAGCGAAGAAGGCCGCGCTGAAGGACCTGCAGCTCGTCGGGTCCCGAGGCGCATTCGTGAGGTCGCGGATCCGGTTCCTGCGGGATCTGGACCGCGGCTCCCCCTTCTTCTACTCGCTGGAAAAAAGGCAGAGTGTCCGTAAGCAGCTCTTGACGCTGCTGGCCGACGACGGCTCTCTCGTCTCGGATCCGGAGGGCGTCAACAACAGGGTCCGTGAATATTACGGGGCTCTGTTCTCTCCGGATCCGTCCAGCGAGGAAGCGCGTAGAGTTTTGTGGGAGGACCTGCCGAAGGTCGGCCCGGAGGGCGCCGAAAATCTGGAAGCTCCGCTAAGCCTGGCGGAGCTGACCGGTGCCCTCGCCCGGCTCTCGAGGGGAAAATCCCCGGGGCTGGACGGGCTGACCGTGGAGTTCCACAGGGCGTTCTGGGACGTCCTGGGGAGCGACTACGCGCGGGTCCTGGGGGAAAGTCTGGCGACCGGGGAGATGCCCCTCTCTTGGCGCAGGGCAGTCATCGTCCTGCTGCCTAAGAAGGGCGATCTCCGCCTCCTTAAGAACTGGCGCCCGGTCTCCCTCCTCAGCACGGACTACAAAATCTTCGCCAGGGCGATGTCTGCTCGCCTTGGTGCCGTGCTGGACCACATGATCCACCCCGACCAGTCATACACGGTCCCGGGCCGGACAATCCACGATAACATCCATCTGGTCCGGGACCTCATCCATTGTTCCCAGGAGGCTGGTTTGTCGGTCGCCTTCCTATCCCTCGACCAAGAGAAGGCGTTCGACAGGGTGGATCACGACTATCTGCTCGGAACTCTGCGCGCTTTCGGGTTCGGGACGCATTTCGTCGCCCGGATCCGACTTTTGTACGCCGCCGCGGAGTGTCTGATTAAGGTTAACGGGTCCTTGACGGCGCCCCTTCGCTTTAGGAGAGGGGTGCGCCAGGGATGCCCCATGTCCGGCCAGTTATACGCCGTTTGCGTGGAGCCTTTCCTGCGCCTCTTGCGGACGAGGTTGACGGGACTGGCTCTGCAAGGGCCGGGCGTGGAGGTCGTCCTCTCGGCTTACGCCGATGACGTGCTCCTCGCGATAGAGGATCCCGCTGACCTGCGGAGGATGCGTGAGTGCCAGGAGATTTACTCGGCCGCGTCCTCCGCCAGGATCAACTGGGAGAAATGTTCCGGACTCCTGGTGGGTCAGTGGCGGGTGGACTCCCTGCCGGAGGAGCTCAGGCCTTTTGCCTGGAGCACGACCCATCTCCTCTATCTGGGAGTCTACCTTAGCCCCGACGAGGGAGCCTGGCCGGCGAACTGGCAGGAGCTGGAGGCCAAGGTCGCCGCTCGCCTAGGGCGCTGGACAGGACTGCTCCGAGTGCTGTCCTACAGGGGTCGAGCGCTAGTCATAAACCAGCTGGTGGCCGCAATGCTGTGGTACCGGCTGGTCACTTTGACCCCTCCCCCTGCGTTTGTCGCCAAGATACAGAAGAAGCTGGTGGACTTCTTCTGGAACAACAGGAAGCACTGGGTCTCTGCCGCGGTCTTGAGTCTCCCGCTTGAGGAGGGCGGTCAGTCGTTGGTGTGCGTCAGCGCCCAGCTCGCGACTTTCCGTCTTCAGACCCTGCAGAGATACCTTTACGTCGAGCCCCCTCCTAGGTGGTGTGCTCTGGCGAGGTATTTCTTCCGCCAGCAGCTCGACCTCAATTATGACACGCAGCTCCTGTTTGTGAACTTGGGGGGTGCCAGGACCGCCCTCCGGGAGCTGCCTGTCTTTTACAGGGAACTCATCAGGGTCTGGAACAAAGTCTCCACCAAGCGCAGCTCTCCACCGGCTGGAGTGGCGGCCGTCCTGCAGGAGCCGCTGCTCGGGAATCCGTACCTCCACGGCCGAGGTTTTATGTGGCGGTCGGAAGAGAGGGCTGTGGCTGGTGAGGTGACCAGGGTCAGGAACCTGCTCGATGGCGGAGGAGCGGGCTGGATGGCGCCAGTCACGCTGGCGCGGCGCCTAAATTCTGCCAACGTCCGCCGCGCGGCCGATGCCATCGAGTCGCTAAAAACAGCTCTGGGCCCTGACTCCGTTAGGTGTATCGAGGAGGCTCAAGCACGTGGGGAGATCCCGTCCGAACTGACCCCCGTCCGGACGGAATTCCTCATCGGCGCCAAACCCCGGAACCTCCCTCAGGGGCCGGCGCCTCACAACTTGAGCCGCCTCGGGGAAATCCCCTCCGTGCCTTTCAGTTCCGCGCGGAGGGGTTTCCTGTACGGGCTGCTCCTGCACACCCTCAACTTTGCCATCCTCGCCGGCCGTCCGGACACGCCATGGCGTACCATCTTGCCGTCCGGAGGAGGCGGGGGTCCCCGATGGAGGGCACTCTACGCGGGGGTCCTCCCACTATTCATCGGGGACTTGGCCTGGAGGGTGGTGCACGGAGCAGTGCCGTGCAACAAATTTTTAAGCCGGTTCACGGACTCCCAGGCCGCCTGCAATTTCTGCGGTCTGGAGGAGTCCGTGTTCCATGTTTTTATTGAATGCACAAGGTTGCAGCCCCTGTTCCACTATTTGAAGGGGCTGCTCCTGAAATTCTGGCTGCACTTCAGTCCCACTCTCCTGATCTTTGGGCACCCTGTGCGGAGGGGAGCGGGTAGGTCCGAAGGCCTCCTCGTAGGACTGCTCCTGGGCACGGCCAAGGGTGCCATCAGCCGGTCCAGGCAGCGGGCGGTCGAGGGGGTCGTTCAACCTGACTGCCTGCCTCTCTTCCGCTCTTACATCCGGTCCAGGGTGTCCTTGGAGATGGAGCACGCGGTGTCCACCGGTACGCTCGCGGCCTTCCGCGAGAGGTGGGCACCGGAGGGACTGGAGTGCATCATCACGCCCGGCAACCAAATTTTAATTTGATTTTACGTTTTAAAGTTAATTTGTTTTAATTGCCGGTGCTTTTAGTGTCCCCTTCCCTTTTATAGGGGGCACCGGAGAAATTGTGATTTTAGTGCCCAAAAAAAAAAACAAAAAAAAAAAACAAAAAAACACAAAAAAAAAACAAAAAAAAAGGAAAAAAGGGCCTTGTGAATGTCTGGTGTGTCACCCAGGTCGGGTGGCACAGTTTAATATTTATGTTTTGCAGGTAGACTCTAAAAGAGTTTCATGCACAAGGACCAATTGTGGAGCAGTGGAGGTGTGTCCTGCTCAGTTGGAGCTGTGAGCAGTGAGAGAAGCAGCTAGCAACTTGAGCTCCTGCCTGGAGAGCCCTGAGACCAGCCCAGGAAAAGAAGGAAGGAAGGGGCTTCACCTTCAACTTTTATCCAGAGGGAGAGGAGGAGAACAGAAAACTTTCAACTTTTTTACCATTCTGCAAGGAGTTGGAGAGAGGGGGAAAAGACCAACAACATCCAGTGTGGAAGGAGGGAGACTCTACATTTCAACAGGTGGGTGTTGGTGCATTCCCAAAAAGACTTTGTTGTATCGGTGGGGGGAGGAAAGAAGACCACTGAGGGCCGGAACATCGCGGGGGGTGTGTGTGTGTGTGGTAGTGTGCGTGGGGGCCGTGCTTACAACTAGGCCCCCCCCCACAATTGGAACCCCCCCCACCCCCCACATTTGCCTAGCCTGGGATAGCTGGAGCTACCAGGCTGAAGATTGTTTAATCACCCCATTAACATCTTTAGGAGTGTGTGCCTGGTGGCTCTAGCTACCCCAGGTGAAGACATCTTCTCCCCCCACCTGAAGACCAACCCAAAGACTGTGCTTGTGTGTTTTGCCATCTGGGGAGTGCACCCACCCACAGCTGCGAGGGGAGACCTGCCCTCGCAGCCCCCCCCCCTTCCCACCCCCCTCTCTCTCTCTCCGTTACCCTCTGTTTCTCCCCTCTCTCTCTGAGAGCCCTTTCTTCCTAATTAAAAAAAAACAATTAAGACAACTGAGCAGAGGGAGCAAGGCCCCTCCCCAATTACCAACTAGGGGAGAGGTACCTCATTAAGGGCTCCTCTGCTCAGTCTAATCAAACGAGGCCAATTAAAGACCATTAAGGCCTGTGACTTTGGGGTGGGTGTAGCCCTTAAAGGGACCCCGTGATGGCGACCCCATCCACGCCGGTGGCAGGGCCAGCGAGGACATATGCGCAGGTGGCAACCGCTTCCACGGCACCTCCTGCGCCACCCGCTGCCCTGCCACCTTTCAGATTAATCACTAAAAAACACGGGGTCAAGAGCTACACTCACCCCACAATGAGCATTGAGGAGTGCGTGCGGGCGATGGCTGGGGTAGTCGGCCCCTCGGCCATTGTCGCAGCCTCCAAGATGTCTGGGAAGGCCGTGTTCTTCCTGGGGTCGGAGCGGGCGGTGTCCCTGGCCCTCGAAAAGGGGCTCACGGTGGGCGGGACGTTCCTGCCGGTGGACCCTCTCGAGGCCACCGCGCAGAGGGTCATCATATCGAACGTCCCGCCCTTTGTTCCCGCTGAGCTCCTCCTCCCTCACCTACACCAACTGGGGGAGGTAAGGTCGGGGATCAACCCCATACCGCTCGGCCTCAGGGAGAACAGCCTGCGCCACGTGTTCTCCTTCCGCCGCCAGCTCTTTGTCCGGCTGGCGCGGGAGGAGACGATGGAGGGATCATTTAATGTGGTGCACGAGGGGACTGCCTACCGCGTCTTTTGGACGTCGGATGGCGTGCGGTGCCATGCCTGCAGGGAGGTGGGGCACGTTCGTAAGAACTGCCCCGCCTCCAAGGCCGCCAAACCACCGAAGGCGGCCAAGGCTGGCGCCGCCGCCACCCCTCCCCCTAGTTGCGTCCGCGTGCCGGTAGCCGTAGGTGCGCGGGCATCGTCGGAGGCCATTGTTTTCAGGGCCTCCGGCGGGGGGGAGGGAGAGCGTCCGACCGGAAAGAAGGTGCGGAAGAAGGCAAAACATCAAGAGGCGGGTCCCCTCAGTGCGCCAGATAATTTGACCACCGCGCTCAGCCCAGCCCCGTCACCGGCGAGCGCGGGGTGCCCCGAGCCTGTGCCCGAGCCCTTGAACAACACCACAGAGGGGCCCGGGCGCGGGCAAGAAAAGGAAAAGGGGGGGGCGGAGCGGGAGGCCTCAGCAGACATGGAGGTCTCCCTGACTCCGCGCGCCCCCAGGAACAAAAAGAGGCACCGCCCCAATGAGGCGGAGGGGGAACAACATCCCTCCGCGGAGGAGGCGGTGCCCGCCGCGTGTCCCGCGTCCCCCACCAGCGCCCCCAAATTGCGCTGCAGGCGCGAGGAGTCTTTCCCCGGGGAGGGTGAGGCAGTCGAGGCTGCCCGGCCGCTGCCTCCTGGGGAGGGCGTGGAAGATCTGCCTGTCGTGGGGGGCGTGGGGCCAGCGGAAGAATGCGTGGCCGCCGGGTCGAGCGTCCCGGGGACCGAGGCGGGCGGGGCCGAAAAGGCCGAACCTGAGCCCGCCCAGCTATTATCCAACTTCCCCCGGGAGTCGCTCGACCCGGCAGAAACACGAACAAATATTTATGACACTGTAGATGCTGGGCCGGGGGGTGGCAGCGGGGAGGGGGAGGAACACCCACCCTCGCCCCTTACTTTGGAGCTGGTGCACTTGGGGAGCCTGGGGATTTCCTATGGCCGGGTCTCTCCTTGTTCCCCGGTTCCTGGGGCGGAGGGGGAACCCCTTCCGCTGTCATTTCCCGACCCAGCACCATTTTTAAAAGAGCCCAGTGGGGACTCCTCTGCCGACGATCCTGGGGGTGGAATCGGGGCAGAGCCAGGGCCGGTTGGAGCGGCCGGTTCATTTGCCGTACCTTGTGCGGTCGATGGGCCGGCTGCTGGCGGCCACCTCCCGGAGGAGGATGGGGACTCGGTGGGGGACGCGGGAGAAGAACTAGAGACCACCGCCAGCGAGGCGGTGGATCTGCTCGCGGCCGCCGCCGAGACCATCCTCATTCCTGCAAAGGAACTCCGGGACTTTTTGGCCCAGAGCCGGGGTCGCTGCAACCAAGCCCGACTGGCCCTGGAAAAATGGTCCGAGCCAGAGCTGATCAAGGCGTCCGTCCGCGCCGCCGTCAAAACCTTGGCCGCGGGCGGGCCCTTGACAAAGGCGCAACACCTTGAGCTGCGCGAGCTCGAGGGACTCCTCGCTGGGCTGCGGAGGGAGCGGAGTTCAGCAAAAGACTCCGCTCCCTCCCCCACAATAGGTTAAGGTAGAGGTTGCACTATGCTTTTGCCATGAAGATAACCATAGCCAGCCTCAACATCAACGGCAGCAGAGGGGCACGCCGTAGATTTGACAATTTTTCGCTCCTGCGGGAGGGGAAATATGCGGTGTGCTTCCTGCAAGAAACCCACACCGTTCCGGGAGACGAAGCCACGTGGCTCCTGGAATGGCAAGGAGAGGTCCGCATGAGCCACCTCACCGCCATTTCTAGTGGGGTGGCCATCTTGCTGGGCCCGCATTTTCAGCCGGAGATCTTGGGGGTCGAGGAGCCCGTGCCAGGCCGCTTGCTGCACGTAACGGTTCGCCTGGGGGATGTGCCGCTCCATCTCGTGAACGTGTACGCCCCTCATCCCGGCCCGCAGCAAACGCGCTTCTTTGAAGAGGTGTCCGCTCTTCTTGGCTCCGTCGACGTCGGCGACTGCATTGTCCTCGGGGGGGATTTTAACTGCACCCTCGAGGCGAGGGACCGCTCCGGTGCCCCGCAGTGCATGACGGCGATGGAGAAGTTGAGGGACCTGGTCGGGTCCTTCGACTTGGTGGACGTCTGGCGAAATCTCCACCCCGACTCCAGCGCCTTTACTTGGGTGAGGCCTGGAGTTGGATGGTCTAGAGTCGACCGCCTTTACGTGTCTCGGGCGTACGTTTCCTGCGTCCCGGCGGCCTCCATGCGGCCGGTGCCGTGTTCGGACCACCACCTGGTGTGGGCGGAGCTCGCTTCGCTCCGCGCGAGGACGGGGTCCGCGTACTGGCACTTTAACAACCGGCTGCTGGAGGACGTGCGGTTCCAGGACTCGTTCCGTCGATTCTGGTCTGACTGGAGAAGGAAGCAGGGGGGCTTCCCCTCCTTGAGGCTATGGTGGGACGTGGGCAAGGCTCACGTCCGCGTCTTCTGTCAAGAGTACGCGAGGGGGTCGACCAAGAGGCGGGCGGCCAGAGTCGAGCGCCTAGAAAAAGAGGTGCTCGACCTGGAAGCCTGTCTCGGTCAAGTCGTCCAGGACCCGGCCCTGCGGACGGTGTACGAAGCGAAGAAGGCCGCGCTGAAGGACCTGCAGCTCGTCGGGTCCCGAGGCGCGTTCGTGAGGTCGCGGATCCGGTTCCTGCGGGATCTGGACCGCGGCTCCCCCTTCTTCTACTCGCTGGAAAAAAGGCAGAGTGTCCGTAAGCAGCTCTTGACGCTGCTGGCCGACGACGGCTCTCTCGTCTCGGATCCGGAGGGCGTCAACAACAGGGTCCGTGAATATTACGGGGCTCTGTTCTCTCCGGATCCGTCCAGCGAGGAAGCGCGTAGAGTTTTGTGGGAGGACCTGCCGAAGGTCAGCCCGGAGGGCGCCGAAAATCTGGAAGCTCCGCTAAGCCTGGCGGAGCTGACCGGTGCCCTCGCCCGGCTCTCGAGGGGAAAATCCCCGGGGCTGGACGGGCTGACCGTGGAGTTCCACAGGGCGTTCTGGGACGTCCTGGGGAGCGACTACGCGCGGGTCCTGGGGGAAAGTCTGGCGACCGGGGAGATGCCCCTCTCTTGGCGCAGGGCAGTCATCGTCCTGCTGCCTAAGAAGGGCGATCTCCGCCTCCTTAAGAACTGGCGCCCGGTCTCCCTCCTCAGCACGGACTACAAAATCTTCGCCAGGGCGATGTCTGCTCGCCTTGGTGCCGTGCTGGACCACATGATCCACCCCGACCAGTCCTACACGGTCCCGGGCCGGACAATCCACGATAACATCCATCTGGTCCGGGACCTCATCCATTGTTCCCAGGAGGCTGGTCTGTCGGTCGCCTTCCTATCCCTCGACCAAGAGAAGGCGTTCGACAGGGTGGATCACGACTATCTGATCGGAACTCTGCGCGCTTTCGGGTTCGGGACGCATTTCGTCGCCCGGATCCGACTTTTGTATGCCGCCGCGGAGTGTCTGATTAAGGTTAACGGGTCCTTGACGGCGCCCCTTCGCTTTAGGAGAGGGGTGCGCCAGGGATGCCCCATGTCCGGCCAGTTATATGCTGTTTGCGTGGAGCCTTTCCTGCGCCTCTTGCGGACGAGGTTGACGGGACTGGCTCTGCAAGGGCCGGGCGTGGAGGTCGTCCTCTCGGCTTACGCCGATGACGTGCTCCTCGCGGTAGAGGATCCCGCTGACCTGCGGAGGATGCGTGAGTGCCAGGAGATTTACTCGGCCGCGTCCTCCGCCAGGATCAACTGGGAGAAATGTTCCGGACTCCTGGTGGGTCAGTGGCGGGTGGACTCCCTGCCGGAGGAGCTCAGGCCTTTTGCCTGGAGCACGACCCATCTCCTCTATCTGGGAGTCTACCTTAGCCCCGACGAGGGAGCCTGGCCGGCGAACTGGCAGGAGCTGGAGGCCAAGGTCGCCGCTCGCCTAGGGCGCTGGACAGGACTGCTCCGAGTGCTGTCCTACAGGGGTCGAGCGCTAGTCATAAACCAGCTGGTGGCCGCAATGTTGTGGTACCGGCTGGTCACTTTGACCCCTCCCCCTGCGTTTGTCGCCAAGATACAGAAGAAGCTGGTGGACTTCTTCTGGAACAACAGGAAGCACTGGGTCTCTGCCGCGGTCCTGAGTCTCCCGCTCGAGGAGGGCGGTCAGTCGTTGGTGTGCGTCAGCGCCCAGCTCGCGACTTTCCGTCTTCAGACCCTGCAGAGATACCTTTACGTCGAGCCCCCTCCTAGGTGGTGTGCTCTGGCGAGGTATTTCTTCCGCCAGCAGCTCGACCTCAATTATGACACGCAGCTCCTGTTTGTGAACTTGGGGGGTGCCAGGACCGCCCTCCGGGAGCTGCCTGTCTTTTACAGGGAACTCATCAGGGTCTGGAACAAAGTCTCCACCAAGAGCAGCTCTCCGCCGGCTGGAGTGGCGGCCGTCCTGCAGGAACCGCTGCTCGGGAATCCGTACCTCCACGGCCGAGGTTTTATGTGGCGGTCGGAAGAGAGGGCTGTGGCTGGTGAGGTGACCAGGGTCAGGGACCTGCTCGATGGCGGAGGAGCGGGCTGGATGGCGCCAGACACGCTGGCGCGGCGCCTAAATTCTGCCAACGTCCGCCACGCGGCCGATGCCATCGAGTCGCTAAAAACAGCTCTGGGCCCTGACTCCGTTAGGTGCATCGAGGAGGCTCAAGCACGTGGGGAGATCCCGTCCGAACTGACCCCCGTCCGGACGGAATTCCTCATCGGCGCCAAACCCCGGAACCTCCCTCGGGGGCCGGCGCCTCACAACTTGAGCCGCCTCGGGGAAATCCCCTCCGTGCCTTTCAGTTCCGCGCGGAGGGGTTTCCTGTACGGGCTGCTCCTGCACACCCTCAACTTTGCCATCCTCGCCGGCCGTCCGGACACGCCATGGCGTACCATCTTGCCGTCCGGAGGAGGCGGGGGTCCCCGATGGAGGGCACTCTACGCAGGGGTCCTCCCACTATTCATCGGGGACTTGGCCTGGAGGGTGGTGCACGGAGCAGTGCCGTGCAACAAATTTTTAAGCCGGTTCACGGACTCCCAGGCCGCCTGCAATTTCTGCGGTCTGGAGGAGTCCGTGTTCCATGTTTTTATTGAATGCACAAGGTTGCAGCCCCTGTTCCACTATTTGAAGGGGCTGCTCCTGAAATTCTGGCTGCACTTCAGTCCCACTCTCCTGATCTTTGGGCACCCTGTGCGGAGGGGAGCGGGTAGGTCCGAAGGCCTCCTCGTAGGACTGCTCCTGGGCACGGCCAAGGGTGCCATCAGCCGGTCCAGGCAGCGGGCGGTCGAGGGGGTCGTTCAACCTGACTGCCTGCCTCTCTTCCGCTCTTACATCCGGTCCAGGGTGTCCTTGGAGATGGAGCACGCGGTGTCCACCGGTACGCTCGCGGCCTTCCGCGAGAGGTGGGCACCGGAGGGACTGGAGTGCATCATCACGCCCGGCAACCAAATTTTAATTTGATTTTACGTTTTAAAGTTAATTTGTTTTAATTGCCGGTGCTTTTAGTGTCCCCTTCCCTTTTATAGGGGGCACTGGGGAAAAATTGTGATTTTAGTGCCCAAAAAAAAAACAACAAAAAAAAGAAAAACACAAAAAAAAAACAAAAAAAAAGGGGGGAAAAAAAAGGGCCTTGTAAATGTCTGGAGTGTCACCCAGGTCGGGTGGCACCGTTTAATGTTTTATGTTTTGCAGGTGAACTCCAAAAAGAGTTTCATGCACAAGGACCAATTGTGGAGCAGTGGAGGTGTGTCCTGCTCAGTTGGAGCTGTGAGCAGTGAGGAGAGCAGCTAGCAACCTGTGCTCCTGCCTGGAGAGCCCTGAGACCAGCTCAGGAAGAGAAGGAAGGAAGGGGCTTCACCACCACTTTTACCCAGAGGGAGAGGAGGAGAACAGAAAACATTTCAACATTTTTTACCATTCTGCAAGGAGTTGGAGAGAGGGGGAAAAGACCAACAACATCCAGTGTGGAAGGAGGGAGACTCGACATCTTCTACAGGTGGGTGTGGGTGCATTTCCCAAAAAGACTTTGTTGTATCGGTGGGGGGAGGAAAGAAGACCACTGAGGGCCGGAACATCGCGGGGGGTGTGTGTGTGTGTGGTAGTGTGCGTGGGGGCCGTGCTTACAACTAGGCCCCCCCCACAATTGGAACACCCCCCCCACCCCCCCACATTTGCCTAGCCTGGGATAGCTGGAGCTACCAGGCTGAAGATTGTTTAATCACCCCATTAACATCGTTAGGAGTGGGTGCCTGGTGGCTCTAGCTACCCCAGGTGAAGACGTCTTCTCCCCCCACCTGAAGACCAATCCAAAGACTGTGTTTTTTGTGTGTTTTTGCCATCTGGGGAGTGCACCCACCCACAGCTGCGAGGGGAGACCTGCCCTCGCAGCACCGCCCCCCCACCTTCCCACCCCCCTCTCTCTTTCTCCGTTACCCTCTGTTTCTCCCCTCTCTCTCTGAGAACCCTTTTCTTCCTAATTTAAAAAAAAAAACAATTAAGACAACTGAGCAGAGGGAGCAAGGCCTCTCCCCAATTGCCAACGAGGGGAGAGGTGCCTCGTTAAGGGCTCCTCTGCTCAGTTAATATACGAGGCCATTAAAGACCATTAAGGCCTGTGACTTTGGGGTGGGTGTAGCCCTTAAAGGGACCCCGTGATGGCGACCCCATCCACGCCGGTGGTGGGGCCAGCGAAGACGTATGCGCAGGTGGCAACCACTTCCACGGCACCTCCTGCGCCACCCGCTGCCCTGCCACCATTCAGACTCATTACAAAAAAACACGGGGTCAAGAGCTACACTCACCCCACAATGAGCATTGAGGAGTGCGTGCGGGCGATGGCTGGGGTAGTCGGCCCCTCGGCCATTGTCGCAGCCTCCAAGATGTCTGGGAAGGCTGTTTTCTTCCTGGGGTCGGAGCGGGCGGTGTCCCTGGCCCTCGAAAAGGGGCTCACGGTGGGCGGGACGTTCCTGCCGGTGGACCCTCTCGAGGCCACCGCGCAGAGGGTCATCATATCGAACGTCCCGCCCTTGTTCCCGCTGGGCTCCTCCTCCCTCACCTACACCAACTGGGGGAGGTAAGGTCGGGGATCAACCCCATACCGCTCGGCCTCAGGGAGAGCAGCCTGCGCCACGTGTTCTCCTTCCGCCGCCAGCTCTTTGTCCGGCTGACGTGGGAGGAGACGACGGAGGGGTCTTTTAATGTGGTGCACGAGGGGACTGCCTACCGCGTCTTCTGGACGTCGGACGGCGTGCGGTGCCATGCCTGCAGAGAGGTGGGGCACGTTCGCAAGAACTGCCCCGCCTCCAAGGCCGCCAAACCACCGAAGGCGGCCAAGGCTGGCGCCGCCGCCACCCCTCCCCCTAGTTGCGTCCGCGTGCCGGGAGCCGTAGGTGCGCGGGCATCGTCGGAGGCCTTTGTTTTCAGGGCCTCCGGCGGGGGGGAGGGAGAGCGTCCGGCCGGAAAGAGGGCGCGGAAGAAGGCAAAACATCAAGAGGCGGGTCCCCTTAGTGCGCCAGATGATTTGACCACCGCGCTCAGCCCAACCCCGTCACCGGCGAGCGCGGGGTGCCCCGAGCCCGTGCCCGAGCCCTTGAACAACACCACAGAGGGGCCCGGGCGCGGGCAAGAAAAGGAAAAGGGGGGGGCGGCGCGGGAGGCCTCGGCAGACATGGAGGTCTCCCTGACTCCGCGCGCCCCCAGGAACAAAAAGAGGCACCGCCCCAATGAGGCGGAGGGGGAACAACATCCCTCCGCGGAGGAGGCGGTGCCCGCCGCGTGTCCCGCGTCCCCCACCAGCGCCCCCAAATTGCGCTGCAGGCGCGAGGAGTCTTTCCCCGGGGAGGGTGAGGCAGTCGAGGCTGCCCAGCCGCTGCCTCCTGGGGAGGGCGTGGAAGATCTGCCTGTCGTGGGGGGCGTGGGGCCAGCGGAAGAATGCGTAGCCGCCGGGTCGAGCGTCCCGGGGACCGAGGCGGGCGAGGCCGAAAAGGCCGAACCTGAGCCCGCCCAGCTATTATCCAACTTCCCCCGGGATTTGCTCGACTCGGTAGAAACTGAAAAAATGGAAAAGTTTAATGAATCCGTACACGCTGGGCTGGGGGGAGGCGGCGGGGAGGGGGAAGAACAACAACCCTCGCCCCCTACTTTGGAGCTGAGGGACTTGGTGGACCTGGAGAATTTTCTAAACCAGGTCTCTCCGTGTTCCCCGGCTCCTGGGGCGGAGGAGGAACCCCTTCCGCTGTCGCTTCCCGACCCAGCACCAATTTTAAAAGAGCCCAGTGGGGACTCCTCTGCCGACGATCCTGGGGGTGGGATCGGGGCAGAGCCAGGGCCAGATGGAGCGGCCGGGCCGTTTGCCGTACCTCGTGCGGTCGACGGGCCGGCTGCTAGCGGCGACCTCCCGGAGGGGGACGGGGACTCGGTGGAGGACGCGGGTGAAGATCTCGAGTCCATCGCCAGTGAGGCGGTGGATCTGCTCGCGGCCGCCACTGAGACCCTCCTCATTCCCGCAGAGGAACTCCGGGACTTTTTGGTCCAGTGCCGGGGTCGCCGCGACCAAGCCCGTCTGGCCCTGGAAAGATGGTCCGAGCCGGGGCTGCTCGTCGCGTCCGTCCGCGCCGCCGCTAAAACCATGGCCGCGGGCGGGCCCTTATTAAAGGCTCAAGGCCTTGAGCTGCGCCGGCTCAAAAAGTTCCTCGCTGGGCTGCTGAAGGAGCGGAGTTCAACAAAAGACTCCGCTCCCTCCCCCACAATAGGTTAAGGTAGAGGTTGCACTATGCTTTTGCCATGAAGATAACCATAGCCAGCCTCAACATCAACGGCGGCAGAGGGGCACGCCGTAGATTTGACAATTTTTCGCTCCTGCGGGAGGGGAAATATGCGGTGTGCTTCCTGCAAGAAACCCACACCATTCCGGGAGACGAAGCCACGTGGCTCCTGGAATGGCAAGGAGAGGTCCGCATGAGCCATCTCACCGCCATTTCTAGTGGGGTGGCCATCTTGCTGGGCCCGCATTTTCAGCCGGAGATCTTGGGGGTCGAGGAGCCCGTGCCAGGCCGCTTGCTGCACGTAACGGTTCGCCTGGGGGACGTGCCGCTCCATCTCGTGAACGTGTACGCCCCTCATCCCGGCCCGCAGCAAACGCGCTTCTTTGAAGAGGTGTCCGCTCTTCTTGGCTCCGTCGACGTCGGCGACTGCATTGTCCTCGGGGGGGATTTTAACTGCACCCTCGAGGCGAGGGACCGCTCCGGTGCCCCGCAGTGCATGACGGCGATGGAGAAGTTGAGGGACCTGGTCGGGTCCTTCGACTTGGTGGACGTCTGCCGAAATCTCCACCCCGACTCCAGCGCCTTTACTTGGGTGAGGCCTGGAGTTGGATGGTCTAGAGTCGACCGCCTTTACGTGTCTAGGGCGTACGTTTCCTGCGTCCCGGCGGCCTCCATGCGGCCGGTGCCGTGTTCGGACCACCACCTGGTGTGGGCGGAGCTCGCTTCGCTCCGCGCGAGGACGGGGTCCGCGTACTGGCACTTTAACAACCGGCTGCTGGAGGACGTGCGGTTCCAGGACTCGTTCCGTCGATTCTGGTCCGACTGGAGAAGGAAGCAGGGGGGCTTCCCCTCCTTGAGGCTATGGTGGGACGTGGGCAAGGCTCACGTCCGCGTCTTCTGTCAAGAGTACGCGAGGGGGTCGACCAAGAGGCGGGCGGCCAGAGTCGGGCGCCTAGAAAAAGAGGTGCTCGACCTGGAAGCCCGTCTCGGTCAAGTCGTCCGGGACCCGGCCCTGCGGACGGTGTACGAAGCGAAGAAGGCCGCGCTGAAGGACCTGCAGCTCGTCGGGTCCCGAGGCGCGTTCGTGAGGTCGCGGATCCGGTTCCTGCGGGATCTGGACCGCGGCTCCCCCTTCTTCTACTCGCTGGAAAAAAGGCAGAGTGTCCGTAAGCAGCTCTTGACGCTGCTGGCCGACGACAGCTCTCTCGTCTCGGATCCGGAGGGCGTCAACAACAGGGTCCGTGAATATTACGGGGCTCTGTTCTCTCCGGATCCGTCCAGCGAGGAAGCGCGTAGAGTTTTGTGGGAGGACCTGCCGAAGGTCAGCCCGGAGGGCGCCGAAAATCTGGAAGCTCCGCTAAGCCTGGCGGAGCTGACCGGTGCCCTCGCCCGGCTCTCGAGGGGAAAATCCCCGGGGCTGGACGGGCTGACCGTGGAGTTCCACAGGGCGTTCTGGGACGTCCTGGGGAGCGACTACGCGCGGGTCCTGGGGGAAAGTCTGGCGACCGGGGAGATGCCCCTCTCTTGGCGCAGGGCAGTCATCGTCCTGCTGCCTAAGAAGGGCGATCTCCGCCTCCTTAAGAACTGGCGCCCGGTCTCCCTCCTCAGCACGGACTACAAAATCTTCGCCAGGGCGATGTCTGCTCGCCTTGGTGCCGTGCTGGACCACATGATCCACCCCGACCAGTCCTACACGGTCCCGGGCCGGACAATCCACGATAACATCCATCTGGTCCGGGACCTCATCCATTGTTCCCAGGAGGCTGGTCTGTCGGTCGCCTTCCTATCCCTCGACCAAGAGAAGGCGTTCGACAGGGTGGATCACGACTATCTGCTCGGAACTCTGCGCGCTTTCGGGTTCGGGACGCATTTCGTCGCCCGGATCCGACTTTTGTACGCCGCCGCGGAGTGTCTGATTAAGGTTAACGGGTCCTTGACGGCGCCCCTTCGCTTTAGGAGAGGGGTGCGCCAGGGATGCCCCATGTCCGGCCAGTTATATGCTGTTTGCGTGGAGCCTTTCCTGCGCCTCTTGCGGACGAGGTTGACGGGACTGGCTCTGCAAGGGCCGGGCGTGGAGGTCGTCCTCTCGGCTTACGCCGATGACGTGCTCCTCGCGGTAGAGGATCCCGCTGACCTGCGGAGGATGCGTGAGTGCCAGGAGATTTACTCGGCCGCGTCCTCCGCCAGGATCAACTGGGAGAAATGTTCCGGACTCCTGGTGGGTCAGTGGCGGGTGGACTCCCTGCCGGAGGAGCTCAGGCCTTTTGCCTGGAGCACGACCCATCTCCTCTATCTGGGAGTCTACCTTAGCCCCGACGAGGGAGCCTGGCCGGCGAACTGGCAGGAGCTGGAGGCCAAGGTCGCCGCTCGCCTAGGGCGCTGGACAGGACTGCTCCGAGTGCTGTCCTACAGGGGTCGAGCGCTAGTCATAAACCAGCTGGTGGCCGCAATGTTGTGGTACCGGCTGGTCACTTTGACCCCTCCCCCTGCGTTTGTCGCCAAGATACAGAAGAAGCTGGTGGACTTCTTCTGGAACAACAGGAAGCACTGGGTCTCTGCCGCGGTCTTGAGTCTCCCGCTTGAGGAGGGCGGTCAGTCGTTGGTGTGCGTCAGCGCCCAGCTCGCGACTTTCCGTCTTCAGACCCTGCAGAGATACCTTTACGTCGAGCCCCCTCCTAGGTGGTGTGCTCTGGCGAGGTATTTCTTCCGCCAGCAGCTCGACCTCAATTATGACACGCAGCTCCTGTTTGTGAACTTGGGGGGTGCCAGGACCGCCCTCCGGGAGCTGCCTGTCTTTTACAGGGAACTCATCAGGGTCTGGAACAAAGTCTCCACCAAGCGCAGCTCTCCGCCGGCTGGAGTGGCGGCCGTCCTGCAGGAACCGCTGCTCGGGAATCCGTACCTCCACGGCCGAGGTTTTATGTGGCGGTCGGAAGAGAGGGCTGTGGCTGGTGAGGTGACCAGGGTCAGGGACCTGCTCGATGGCGGAGGAGCGGGCTGGATGGCGCCAGACACGCTGGCGCGGCGCCTAAATTCTGCCAACGTCCGCCACGCGGCCGATGCCATCGAGTCGCTAAAAACAGCTCTGGGCCCTGACTCCGTTAGGTGCATCGAGGAGGCTCAAGCACGTGGGGAGATCCCGTCCGAACTGACCCCCGTCCGGACGGAATTCCTCATCGGCGCCAAACCCCGGAACCTCCCTCGGGGGCCGGCGCCTCACAACTTGAGCCGCCTCGGGGAAATCCCCTCCGTGCCTTTCAGTTCCGCGCGGAGGGGTTTCCTGTACGGGCTGCTCCTGCACACCCTCAACTTTGCCATCCTCGCCGGCCGTCCGGACACGCCATGGCGTACCATCTTGCCGTCCGGAGGAGGCGGGGGTCCCCGATGGAGGGCACTCTACGCAGGGGTCCTCCCACTATTCATCGGGGACTTGGCCTGGAGGGTGGTGCACGGAGCAGTGCCGTGCAACAAATTTTTAAGCCGGTTCACGGACTCCCAGGCCGCCTGCAATTTCTGCGGTCTGGAGGAGTCCGTGTTCCATGTTTTTATTGAATGCACAAGGTTGCAGCCCCTGTTCCACTATTTGAAGGGGCTGCTCCTGAAATTCTGGCTGCACTTCAGTCCCACTCTCCTGATCTTTGGGCACCCTGTGTGGAGGGGAGCGGGTAGGTCCGAAGGCCTCCTCGTAGGACTGCTCCTGGGCACGGCCAAGGGTGCCATCAGCCGGTCCAGGCAGCGGGCGGTCGAGGGGGTCGTTCAACCTGACTGCCTGCCTCTCTTCCGCTCTTACATCCGGTCCAGGGTGTCCTTGGAGATGGAGCAAGCGGTGTCCACCGGTACGCTCGCGGCCTTCCGCGAGAGGTGGGCACCGGAGGGACTGGAGTGCATCATCACGCCCGGCAACCAAATTTTAATTTGATTTTACGTTTTAAAGTTAATTTGTTTTAATTGCCGGTGCTTTTAGTGTCCCCTTCCCTTTTATAGGGGGCACTGGGGAAAAATTGTGATTTTAGTGCCCAAAAAAAAAACAAAAAAAAAAGAAGACAAACACAAAAAAAAAGGGGGGGAAAAAAAAGGGCCTTGTAAATGTCTGGAGTGTCACCCAGGTCGGGTGGCACCGTTTAATGTTTTATGTTTTGCAGGTGAACTCCAAAAAGAGTTTCATGCACAAGGACCCCCAGGTCCCTCTGCACCGCAGCATGTTGTAATTACTCCCCATTCAAATAATATTCCCTTTTACTGTTTTTTTTTCCCCCTTGACTTAACTTGTTGGTCTCGGTACAAAACCAGTAACTTTAAATCTTATTGAGACTCTTCTGCCTCTTTAATGTCCCTCGCTACCTCATGAGGTGGCACAGTAGTGGTCCTGCTACGGTACCACCTCATTCTCTTCTTTGGTGCTGGTGGGCTGCCTTTGGGTAGCGGAAATCTCACTGGGAGAAAATGGGCCGGGATCAGGGCCCAGTTGGTCAGGCGGGCGAAAGTCCACACCGAAGAAGTGAATCCCGCCCAAGGTGATAGACTACCCCAGGCAGTAGTCTCGTACTGTTTAGGTGCTGGTAAGTGGTGCACACCGCACATCGGCGTTTCCTGGCTGGACCTCCTGCGGCGACTCGGCGCGACTTGGGCCTCCCGGCTGGATCTCCTGCAGTGCTGGACGACTCGACGCGACCTTCATCTCCCAACTAGACCTCCTGTGGCGACTGGGCAGCTGGACCTGGCTATCGGGCCTCCACCTCCTCCCCTTGGACCTCTCCTTCCCCACTGATGGCCTGGTCTTCTCTGCTCCTCCTGCACCTGGTGAGTACAATGGCTGTGATCCCCTGCCACCCCCATTCTGAAGCCCAGTGCACTGCTGGCCCACCCAATGCCTGCCCCCAAATAAACCTTGGACCACCTGCCACTAAGGGCGCTACCCAGCAATTATAGGCAATTAGGCCCATACAGCAGTGCCTGATCGCCAGTCGTCCTGGATCTCCTTGCCACTGGACCAAGACCTTGCTCAGCTAAGCCCATGTGGTAGCCGGTGTGCAACAATCACCCCACGTTAAAAGAACTCATGCACAGGCATCTGCCACTCCTCTAACATGAAGTTCGGGACCTGGAACGTCAGGACCCTCATGGACAAGCCCAACAGCGACAGACCGAAACGCCGCATCGCCATAATTGCCCGGGAACTTAGACGCTTTGATATCGACATCGCCATCCTAAGTGAGATCCGGCGGGCAGGAGAAGGCCAGCTCAAGGAACAAGGTGGAGGTTACACCTTCTTCTGGAAAGGGAAATCAGAGGCAGAATGCCGCCTCCACGGAGTCGGCTTCCCCATCAAAAACGAGCTGGTCGACCGCCTCAAATACTCCCCCTGTGGGTGTAAAGTCCTGTCCCCTCAGTACAGATTCACACGAGGCATGTAGTGAAGTCAAGGTCACTCTGGACCTGCACCTTTATTTCACAGCTCTGCAATGCTGCACTTGCCTGAGACCTGTCCTTATATACCTCTCTCTTGCAAGTGCACCCCTGATGGTAAGGTATGCTGGTAGTTACAGGTCATATCTTATTACAGTCATGTATAGCATGTTAGGATACAATTATATATAATAATGTAAGATACATGACATCACCCTCCCCCAAGGTCTTATTGTCTTTATAGGTTCAGTCTCTCAGGTGGTCTACGCTCTCGCGTGGAGTGTCTGAGTTGTGGTTCAGTTGTTTGCCTTGGTGTCTGTTTTTCTTTGGGTGTGGTTGCTGGTATCTCGCCTGGGCTGTCTGTTTTGATTGGTGTGATTGTTGTTGACTCACCTGGGCTGTCTGTTGGGATTGCCCTTTCCTCAGGTTGTTCCCTCTGTCTGTCCACCAGGTTGTGTGAGTTCCACATTGTAGTCTGCCTCTGGTTCCGCAGTGTTGTTGGTAAATCTGCTTTTGACTTGGTCTACATGCCTCCGGCAGGTTTTGCCATTGTCCATTTGTACTACCAGTAGCCTGTTTCCTTCTTTGCCCGTTACTGTCCCTGCAAACCATTTGGGACCCCTGCCATAGTTTAGTACAAACACTTTGTCCCCTATCTCATTCCATCTCCCCCTCGAATTTCTTTTATGGTACTCAGTCAGCTTACGGCGCTTTGCCTCAACGATTTCGTGCATGTCTGGGAGGATTAATGAGAGCCTTGTTTTTAAAGTCCTTTTCATCAACAGTTGCGCGGGGCGGATCCCAGTCAGTGAGTGCGGACGAGATCTGTATGCCAGCAGCAGTCGCGACAGGCGACCCTGCAGCGTGGGACCTTGGATTTTAAGCAAGCCTTGTTTAATGATTTGCACTGCTCTTTCCGCCTGGCCGTTGGAGGCCGGCTTGAAAGGTGCCGTCTTGACATGATTTATGCCGTGGTCAATTATAAAGTCTTGGAATTCTGCGCTGGTGAAGCACGGACCATTGTCACTGACCAATGTGTCAGGGATTCCATGCGTTGCAAACATGGTTGCGAGGCTCTCCACAGTGGTGGAGGTTGTGCTCGAGTTTAAAATGGTGCATTCGATCCACTTTGAAAATGCATCTACAACTATGAGGAACATTTTGCCCATGAATGGGCCCGCAAGTCTACGTGCACCCGCGACCACGGTTTGGTAGGCCAAGGCCAGGGGCTCAGTGGAGCCTCCCTGGGGGCATTGCTGAGTTGGGCACAAATGGTGCACCTTCGGACGCAGAGCTCCAAGTCCGCGTCAATACCAGGCCACCAGACGTGGGATCTGGCTATGGCCTTCATGAGAACGATCCCCGGGTGCTCGCGGTAGAGCTCCCGGACAAATGTCTCTCTGCCTCACAGAGGCATGACTACTCGGCTGCCACACATCAGGTAGTCTGCTTGTAGTGATAGCTCATGCATGCGCCTGTGAAAGGGTTTTAATTCCTCGGGACAGGCATCGCGAGCCTCTGCCCAGTCACCGGTTAGTACACATCTTTTTACTAAAGATAACGTGCTGTCGCTGGCCGTCCAGGCTCTGATTTGGCGAGCCATCATTGGCGAACCTGTGCACTCAAAGGCATTGATTGCCATGACTATCTCACAGTCCTGTTCGTCAGACCCTTCCGTGGTCGCCAGGGGTAGCCTGCTGTGCCTGGTCTGTGCCTTATTGTGTAGTTGTAGGACGCCAGCATGAGTGCCCACCGTTGAATTCGCGCCGAGGCGTTGGCGTTTATTGCCTTGCTCTCGGATAGGAGGGACGTGAGGGGCTTGTGGTCGGTTTCTAACGCGAACATGGCCCTGAAAAGGTATTGGTGCATCTTTTTGACACCGTACACGCACGCGAGCGCCTCCTTCTCTACCATTCCGTAGCTGCGCTCCGCCCGCGAAAGTGACCTGGAGGCATATGCTATGGATTGTAATTTGCCCGCACTGTTGACATGTTGCAAAACGCACCCGACCCCATACGCTGACGCATCGCATGTGAGAACTAGCTTTTTACCTGGGTCAAAGAAAGTCAAAACACTGTTGGAACACAGAAGGTTGCGTGCCTTATTGAAGGCGTGTTCCTGGGCGTCCCCCCAAAACCAATCGCACCCCTTCCTGAATAGCACGTGGAGAGGCTCCAGCAGCGTGCTTAAGTTCTGCATAAAGTTCCCAAAGTAATTGAGTAGCCCGAGAAAGGCGCGCAGTTCTGAGACATTCCGGTGCATGGATGCCAGGTGAATTGCTTTTGTTTTGGACTCTGTTGGGCGGATTCCATCAGCGGCAATCCTTCTGCCCAAAAATTCAACCTCGGGTGCGAGAAACAGGCACTTGGATTTCTTGACTCGTAGGCCTACCCAATCCAACCGTTTTAGTACTTCCTCCAAATTATGGAGATGGGAGTCGGTGTCCTTGCCCGTGATAAGTATGTTGTCTTGAAATACAACCGTCCCCGGGATGGACTTGAGCAGACTCTCCATGTTGTGCTGGAATATGGCAGCTGCCGACCTGATGCCGAATGGACATCGATTGTACATGAAAAGGCCTCGATGTGTGTTGATGGTGGTGTGTAGCTTGCATTCCTCAGTCAATTCCTGCGTCATATACGCAGATGTGAGGTCTAATTTTGAGAAAAGTTTACCTCCAGCCAATGCGGCAAATAAGTCCTCCACTCTGGGCAGCGGGTACTGATCCTGTCGGGAGACTCTGTTTATGGTAGATTTGTAGTCCCCACAGATTCGTACGGATCCATCAGGCTTCATGACTGGGACGATGGGACTTGCCTAGTCGCTAAATTCCACAGGAGATATAATGCCTTCCTGCAGAAGCCTGTCTAGTTCGTGTTCAATCTTTTCCCTCATCACATAGGATACAGCTCTGGCCTTGTGATGGACTGGTCTAGCATCCTGTGTGATGTAGATTTTGACTTTGGCCCCTTTGAAAGTGCCCACACCTGGCTGAAAGAGATGTTCAAATCGCTTTATAACTGTTGAGCAGGAGGTCCGTTCCTCTAATGACATGGCATGGACATCATCCCATTTCCAGTTTAGTTTTGCCAGCCAGCTTCTCCCCAGCAGTGCTGGGGGGTCTCCGGGGACAATCCACAGGGGAAGTCGGTTCACTGTCCCTTTGTGTGTGACAGAGAGCATGGCGCTGCCGAGGACTGGTACGATTTCTTTGGTACAGGTCCTTAGTGTGGTGTCGACCCTTGTGAGTTTTGGTCTGTCTCTTTTATGCGGCCACAGTTGTTCAGATTGTTGAGTGCCCATGAGAGATTGACTCGCTCCCGTATCCAGCTCCATGTTGACAGATATCCCGTTGAGTAGGACCCTCATCATTATAGGAGGCATCCTGTTGTAGGAGCAGCGGCCATTGATTGTGTTGACGCGCTGTACACCGGTGTCCCGGGTACTGTCCCCACCATCTTCTGGTCCGTTTTCCGACCCATCCGATTCGTATACCAGCCGAGCTACCGTTTTTTTGCACATGCGGGCCAAATGCCCTGTATATTCACAATTTCTGCAAACAGCTTGCTGAAATCAACACCCCCTTGACGAGTGCCCACCCCCACACCTCCAGCACAGACCTGTTCCATTGTTCAAAGAGTTCCCAAAGAATGAGCTGCGTCTGGCTGATCTCTCTTGAGCTTCTCTCAGTTTGTAGTTGATTGCTCGCATTGTGGGTTGATGAGGTGTGAACGGCCATTCCTGTGGCCCTTGATGGCTTCTGCCTGCTGTTGAGAGCCTGTTCTCCCGGTTTTGTCTGTGTGTGGGGGTAGCAGCATGATGGCTTCTGCCTGCTGTCGAGAGCCTGTTCTCCCGGTTTTGTCTGTGTGTGGGGGTAGCAGCTTGTTTACTGCTGTGAACTTCTTCTTCAGATATTTCGTTAGTTGTCGTACCTGCATTGTAAATCAACCTCGTTTCTTCTTCCCCTACCAAGAATGTCTGTGCAACCAGTGCTGCTGCCTCTAAGGTCAGGTTCTTGATCTCTCTGAGCTTTCGGAATATGCCTGCGTGGCCTATTTCTTCAATGAAAAAGTCTCTCAGCATTTCTCTCCTCAGTTCATCGGAGAACTCACATAAACTAGCCAACCTCCGAAGGTCCGCCACGAAGTCGGGTATGCTCTGGCCCACACAGCGTCTGTAGTTGTAGAACCTGTGTCTGGCCATGTGTAGGCTGCTCGCTGGCTTCAGGTGGTCTCTTACCAGTGTGCTCAATTCTTCAAACGACTTGCTTGCTGGTTTCTCGGGTGCCAACAGATCCTTCATTAAAGCGTATGTTTTCGAGCCACAGCTGGTCAAGAGATGGGCTCTTCTCTTGTCTGCCTTATCGTCGCCTAACCAGCCTTTGGTTACAAAGCTTTGCTGGAGCCTTTCTATAAAGTCCTCCCAATTGTCTCCCGCAATGTACTTTTCATCTGATCCGTTGTTCGCCATTCTGTGGATTCTGTAATCCCATAGCCCGTCGCCACTGTAAAGTCCTGTCCCCTCAGTACAGATTCACACGAGGCATGTAGTGAAGTCAAGGTCATTCTGGACCTGCACCTTTATTTCACAGCTCTGGAATGCTGCACTTGCCTGAGACCTGTCCTTATATACCTGTCTCTTGCAAGTGCACCCCTGATAGTAAGGTATGCTGGTGGTTACAGGTCATATCTTATTACAGTCATGTATAGCATGTTAGGATACAGTTATATATAATAATGTAAGATACATGACAGCAGGCCTAACGAATGCCTCATGACGCTTCGACTTACCCTATCCCAGAACCAGTGTGCCACAGTCATCAGTGCTTACGCCCCATGACTCGATGCAACAGATGAGGCCAAAGAGGGTTTTTACTCCAACCTCGAAAAATCCCAGACCTGCGTCCCCACGGGTGACAAACCGATCCTCCTCGGCGACTTCCAGGGTCGGCAGGGACACAGACCTCTGGGGAGGCGTGATTGGCAGATAAGGTGTAGGGAAAGCCAACTCCAGCGGTACCCTACTCCTGACAAAATGTCTAGAGCACGAACTTGTCATCACCAACACCTTGCCAGAGAGATAAATACAAGGCATCGTGGCAACACCCGCGCTCCCAACACTGGCACCTGCTCGACTATGTCATCATCCGAACCAGGGATCGCAAAGATGTATGCATCACCCGCGCCATGATAGGAGCTGACGACTGCTGGATGGACCACTGCCTAATCAGATCCATCATTGACATCAACATAGCCCCAAACCGTCTTCTTCCCGTGGCCGAGGAGCTCCTCCCGGAGTCACAGTGCGGACTTCGTCCCCTCCGGGGCACAACGGACATGATTTTTGCAGCGCGACATCTACGGGGAAAATGCAGGGAACAGCGCCAGCCCTTATACATGGCCTTCTTCGACCTTACAAAGGCCTTTGACACTGTCAACTGCAAGGGTCTATGGAGTGTCCTCCTCCGTTTCAGATGCCCCCAAAAGTACGTCACCATCCTCCGCCTGCTCCACGACGACATGCAGGCCGTGATCCTTACCAACAGATCCATCACAGACCCAATTCATGTCCGGACTGGGGTCAAGCAGGGCTGCGGCATTGCCCCAACCCTCTTCTCAATCTTCCTCGCTGTCATGCTCCACCTCACAGTTGATAAGCTCCCCGCTGAAGTGGAGCTAAACTACAGAACCAGTGGGAAGCTGTTCAACCTTCGCCATCTCCAGGCCAGGTCCAAGACCACTGCTACCTCTGTCGTCGAGCTACAGTGCGCGGATGACGCCTGCGTCTGTGCACACACAGAGGCTGAACTCCAGGACATAGTCGACGTATTTACCGAGGCTATGAAAGCATGGGCCTTATGCTAAATATTAGTGAGACAAAGGTCCTATACCAGTATGTCCTCACTGCACAGCACTGCCCCCCAAGCATCAAGATCCACGGCGTGGCTCTGAACAACATGGACCACTTCCCCTATCTCGGGAGCCTCCTATCAACAAGAGCAGGCATTGATGATGAGATCCAACACCACCTCCAGCGCGCCAGTGCAGCCTTCGGCTGCCTGAGGAAAAGAGTGTTTGAAGACCAGGCCCTCAAAACTGTCACCAAGCTCATGGTCTACAGGGCCGTAGTAATACCCGCCCTCCTGTATGGCTCAGAGACGTGGATCATGTACAGTAGACACCACAAGTCGCTGAAGAAATACCACCAGCGATGTCTACGCAAGATCCTGCAAATCCCCTGGGAGGACAGACCCACAAACATTAGCGTCCTCGTCCAGGCCAAGATCCCCAGCATTGAAGCACTGACCACACTTGATCAGCTCTGCTGGGCAGGCCACATAGTTCACATGCCAGACAGGAGACTCCCAAAGCAAGCGCTCTACTTGGAACTCGTCCACGGCAAATGAGCCAAAGGTGGACAGAGGAAGCGTTACAAGGACACCCTCAAAGCCTCCCTGATAAAGCGCGACATCGCCACTGACACCTGGGAGTCCTTGACCATAGACCGCCCTAAGTGGAGAAAGTGCATTCGGGAGGGCGCTGAGCTCCTCAAGTATTGTCGCCGAGAGCATGTAGAAATCAAGCGCAGGCAGCGGAAGGAGCGTGCGGCAAACCAGGCTCCCTGCCCACCCCTTCCCTCAACGACTATCCGTCCCACCTGTGACTGAAACTGTGGTTCTCGTATTGGACTGTACACCCACCTAAGAACTCATGCTAAGAGTGGAAGCAAGTCTTCCTCGATCCTGAGGGACTACCTATGATGAAGTGGTGCAGTGCACAGAACTCTATTAGCACAGACCAAAAATGAAGCACGTCTTGTACTCTGTCTGCGATCAGTATCTATAAACTCATAGGATCATAGAATGATACCAAACAGAAGGAGGCCCGTGCCGACTCTTTGGTAGAGCTATCTCATTAATTCCACTTCCCTGCTCACACCCCACAGCCCTGCACTGTTCTCCCTTTAAGTACTTACCTAATTCTCTTTTGACTGTTACTGTTGGAACTGCTTCCATCACCCTTTCAGGCAGTGCATTCCACTGAATTAAATTATTTACACAGCAAATTCAGCGGTTCTCAACTCTGGATTACTGCTTTGCCTTACCTGGTTCACTGTAAATTGCCTTGCAATGTATAATAAGTAGATTGCAGTGTGTTATATTGAGGGATTCAGATGAAATCTCATTGCTTGAGAGTGAGACTCTGGCAGTTTCTAAATGTAATCTGTGCATTACTGTACAGTATCTGTGTTTTCCTTTCTTCGATATTTAGATTTAATAATTTAATAATTTACCATTCCAAAAAACCCCAACATACAGAGTTGATTGCAGATCTGTTTCGGACAGAAAGCTGCTGTGATTGAAACTGCAGTGCTATTGTATTCAGTGACTCATACTGCAATGTTACCCCACGACCCACAGTGGAGTGATAATACACCACATCATTCACACTGCAGTCTTATTGTGCCATGTCACGTACACTTCAATGTTAGCTTATTTCACACTAAGTTACAGCAAAGTAGCATATCTTGTGTATGTTAGAAATGTGCAATCCTCTAACTAAATAATAGGGCTGAATTTCCTATGGGCTTCTCCTGGTCCGAGGGATGCTTACGTAGTCGTGGACTTGCAGGAGCCCCGAGGAAATTCCAGCTGATAGTTCTTATAAAGCCTGCTGTAAATAATTAACTTGTGCTCTTAAAAAACTGATGTAATGCTACCATAATTCATAGCAGTAAATCTGTGGTCAGTTTATTGGGCTAGAAATTCATTATAACCTGGAATCAGCGGATTATTAATTAGAAATGATTGGAATGCTAATTCAAGTCTTTAAGCCCAAGCTCATTGGCATTACAGTCAAAGGGTGGAGCACCATCAGATGTAGTCTAATCGCAAGTCATCATTGTCACAGGCTTTTTCCAGTTCTTAAAGGGAAGGTTCATTGATGCTGTAGAACCTCATTTTCAGCATTACTGGCTGTGCAGCTGCCTCAGAAAGCAGCAGCAGGTCAAGGAGAAGGAGCCGGAGGACTGAAGCAGGTGTACTCATGGCAGATCCACACCCCAGGGAGAGAGCCCGCAGATTCTGTGATCAAGCATTGTAGGTGTTGATGTTCGCTGTGGAGGGTGGAAGGTGATGCTCCACCTGGCAAGTGGCAGGAGGCTCTCACTGCATCCTGTGGAGGGAGATAGTGCAGCTTGTCTCAGGCAGCACCGTCGCATCCAGGACCCACACACAGTGCAGGAAGAAATTTAACGACCTCACTTGGGTGGTCAGGGTGACTTCAACAAATGCGACATACCACCATCTGAACTACAGCACACACTGCTCAAAGCACCACCACCCCAGTACTCACCCACAACAATCTTTACCCACCAACACTCACACCTTGCACACAATGACAACTATTCAACTATGGTAGGCACATCACCCAAACACATTAACTGAAATTTTTCCTACCTCGATAAGTCAGTGATAGGCAATGTTGATGCCGGGTCCAAGCCTCAGTGCTGGCTCCAGCATGATTTCCCCCGATTGGGCTTGTTAAGTCCACTCGGTGCATTTCCCGGCCAATGGGTCTGATGATATCATTTGATGACACGCCATCAGCCGGTTTCCTTAAAGGGACAATGCGCAAATTTATTTTGACATTTGTGTCATCAATGTTCTACAGTATTGAGGTGCTGCGAACACTGACACGCACTGCACAAAGACTCTCCCATTACTCCCTCCATATGCTTATAGAGGGAGTCACAGCACACAGGGAGGTTCTCTTTCCTTCCAATGGGCGGAAGAGACCTCCCCAGGAGACCAACACAGCCTGGTTGTACATTGCATAGGAGGGCACAAGTAAGGTTGTCGTCAGGAGGACCAGGCTGCAGTGGCGCAAACCTTTCAATGATAGCAGATCATGAAATGTTACTGCAAAGCCACATTCAAACACATCCTGCTGTGCCACTCATCACATCCCCATCACTCTGCCTTCCCTACTCTACTCATGCACACCTTTACTCAAACCAACTTACCTTGTATCTCCACCCATCCCTCTCTATCTATATTATCGCCACCCCTCACACTTACCCTCATCCTAGTCCAATCATATCAACTAACAAGGCACTTGTGTGTTTTAGACAATGTTTATGTTAAGTTTATGTTAATGTGCTGTCAAACATTGAAATCTTTATTTTCAACACTTTGCCTTCCTGGACAGATTTCTGTGCACCTTTGGAAGTGGCTTAGTGAGTTGCAGTGAATGGTGAGACATAACTGTAACCCCACAATGGTGATGAATGTGAAAGGAATGACTTGGGCATTGTAGGGATGCTTTGTGGTGTTGGTGTGGGGTGATGCATCATGTGGCAGCCAGGATATACAGCATCAAGTGAAGTAAATCTGGTTATGGTGAGGCCATCCCTAGCACCTTGGGCAGCAATATGGTCAGGTGCTGATTCCCTGTGTTCTGTGCAGCATCAGTTGATTGCGGAGAAGGTTGGTGTTGTTGTTGGTGCTGCTGGTGTGCTTGGTGATGCTGGTGTTGAGGCTGATCGTGATGGGATTCTGAGGACCAAGGTGAAAGAGTATAAAGTGCACTGATGCTGATGGAATAGATGGCAGGTGAAGTAGAGATGACAGAAGCGATCTGTCAATGGTAGGAGAGGTAATGAGGTCAGACTGGATGGAGACTTGTGTAAAGACTTGCAGCATCCTGAATCTGCAGTGGAAAGGCAGTTTAGAGAAGCTAGTGGTTAAGGGAAGTTATGTGAATCAGCTGGGAGCTTTGACTTGACATTTGAAGCTGTCAACTCATTAGCTGAAACAATGGCCACTGACTTCCCTCCTCAGCTTCACTGGTGAGGTCTAGGCACAGTGGGAAACTGGTGGGCAACTTATCAAATTCAAAAAGCTGGGAAAAAAGCATTGATAAGCTGCTGTAAACAAGCTATTAATGACCTGAATTGCCTTCCCTGCCACTGCGTGTCGGGTGTGCTCAGCGCTGGCAGACCTGATATTTGGGAAAGGCGCGTGGCGGTGGGTTGACAGCGGGTCCTAGTCCGCTGTCAAAAGAAAACACTTTCCCACCCAACCCGCCACTGATCCTGTCCGCTGACCCTCCCAGGAAAATTACCCCCATTGCTCCACACTCACTCATGCACTTTCCTTTCTCTTGCAGGCCAAGGTGGCTTACAACAGGAGGCAGCAAGAGCGCACAGACAGGGGACAAGCCGATACCCAACCACTGTGGTGGGTGCCATGACCACCAGCGACATTGATCCCTTGGGGGAAACAACGGTATGGTCATCCCTACTCCTTCTTCCCAAATCCCACTTCCCCCTCACCCCACAAGCGTTTCGCACTTTCCAGTTAATCATGCTGGATGCATATATTTCTCCCTTCCTTCCCCCTCCCCTCACCTTAACCCGACTCTTGTGCCTTTATGGTTTCAGATAATAAGGAAGCACCTGAGCAGCCTGTTCCTGAGGGCACCGTAGAGAGCGAGGCGGGAGAAGAGGAGGAGGAAGAAAACACTGCCTCACTGCATGTCTCACCCACAGGCACTAACAGACACTGGCACTACGTGTTCTTTAGAGGCTAGTATATTAGCGGGATCTGCACAGGGTGAGGCACCGGAAATGAGTGGGCTGCAGATGGGGAAAGGGTAGCTCGGGGCCAGCTCCCTGGAGAGTGAGTTCGTGTGTGCACAGGCCTCAGATGAGGACCTTGATGGGGAGCATTTAGAAGATGAGTGATGGGCATGCACACGGGGATGATAGGTGCAATGGTAAGGGTTCCCGAGAGCCCCTTGGCAATGATACGGAGTGTTTAGGAGTCCGCCTCCAACATTGCACAAGGATGGTAGACTCCAAGAGAGACGATGGCAACCCAGACCTGATGCCACATGTGATGGGCGATCTGGCAGCTTACATTGCAGCACAGGTGGAAGTGATGCAATGCATTAGTGCTGTAAATGCAATCTATACTTGGTGGCATCCAATCTCAGACTGCTCTCATGCAGTCTCAGCTTGATGCCACGCAAGCTCTGACTGCTGCCATCGTGGCTGGGTTTACCACCGTCGACTGTGACTTTTGACGGTGTCACAGTAGACCATCAATCTCTGCTCCCAAAACATTGCTAGGGATGCTGAAATGCTGCTCTGGGGTAACGGGATCAATGGAATAGGAACCTGTTGTCCTCTCACAGCATGACAGCATTCCTGCTCCCAGCACTGTCACACTGCCATTGCCCTTGTCGCTGCCTGTCATCCAACCAGCCCATACTGTCGCCGCCCATGCTGAGGTCTGCAGTCTACTGCCGGGCCTTCGAGGCCCAGAGCTGGTCGAAGGTGTCATGCAAAGCCATCTGAAGTCTCCCGCATGGACAGTCAGCAGTCTTTCACCAGCCCTGCTGCAGCCACTGGGCCAACACTTCATAGGAGCAGTAGAGTAGGCAAAGGCACAGTATCCAGAGGCACTAAGGGATTACACAAGGGTGAATAGTTAATAATTTTGGTGTAAATATGTGCTCACTGATTTTTGATAAATGTATTAATTCACATACCATTCTTTTATGATGTCTGTGATTTCAGCTCTGTGGTGAGATACGGCCTGCGTGGGATGTGGTGAGAAAAGGGGATCTGGGTTTTAAGTAATTCTGGTGTGAGGCTGGAGGTCTGCTGGGAGAAGGTGGCAGAATTCTGCGACCAACTCCTTGGTGAAACGGAGCTGTCTAATACACTGCTCCTCACTAATTGAAGGTAGGAGAAGTGCTCTCGGAATACCCTCGGAGGGTAAGGCCTCCTGGTGAGAGCCTTGATGTCCCTCCTCATCTCTCTGTGCACATGTTCCCGTGTTTCCCACTGCCTACGCTCCCTCTGCCATAGATCCTGGAGGGCGAGGTGGCTGCCAGTACAGTCCCCATTAATGTTACCAAGTAACAGTTTGAATCTTTGAAGAATAAATATAGCTACATTTTAGTTGCCAGAAAGCTCCTGATACAAAAGGACATAAAATTACTGAATGAAACTGTTGCAGTGGGTGAAACTGACAAGATACCACTGAAGTTGTGAGTGATTACTTATGATCCCTTTATCTAATGTCCCTGGAGCTGGCTTCCTGGTGCTGCATGCCAGCTCTCCCTATCGATGTTTACTCCAGGCAGTGAGGTAAGTGGCGAGAATCAATTTAGTAAACCATGCGGTCAGTGAGTGTTGCACACTCATTGGTGTCACGATCCACCTAGTGTTGACGTTCCGGCGATATGCTTACCAGCGGCACTACGGGGGGGGGGGCGGCAGATTTGGCATGCGGCGCTGGATTAGCCTCACCCCAGCAATACTGGTCTAGCGCTCCATTAGCGCTATCTACTGGCCCTAACGGGAGGTGCTAAGGGGATGCATTTTCCCCTTATGGCTCTATTTATAAAGCCCAGGATTCCACATACTTTATTAACTGCTTTGTTAAACTGTCCTGTCACCTTCAAACATGTGTCTCTCTCTTCTTCCACACCCTTTAAAATTGTACCATTTAGCTTATAATGTCTCTCCTCATTCTTTCTACCAAAATGTTTCACCTCACATTTTTTTGCACTGAGTTTCATCTGCCATGTGTCTGTACATTCCACCAGCCTATCTATATTCTCTTGAGGTCTATCACTACCTTCCTCGCTGTTTACTACACTTACAAGTTTTGTGCCATCTGCATTATGAGGATTCAAAAGGGAAGATTTTGAAGAAAGTTGACCAAACAGAGCCAGGCAACTTGCTCAGTGTGTTGAAGGGTTCAAAAACTAAGCCCCGTTAATAAAATAAAATGGGTAGTAAATAGATAGTTAGGAGTCAGAAGGAAAATTAGATGAACTTTTTTTTTCAAAAAGAGTGGCAGAGTTCTAGAATAAGTTACCATGGAAAGCCATTGAAGCAGATGGTAAGGGTGGGTTTAAGATTTATTTCTGGGGAGAGAGTGATTGAGGGATATGGTGGGGAATTGAAGCTGATCTATTAAAGAAGGGCAGTGCTGCTTGGGATTAATGTGCTTTTCATGTTCCAAAAAACTGTTAGGCTCTTGTAGATTCAGAAATCAAAAAGTAAATTATCTGATAAACTTGCGCTAATGATGTTACAATTGAAATAGTTACGGTTGAACTTGAAGAAGACCTGGGAGTCTTAGTCGATTCAAAACTCAATATTTCCAATCAATGCAGAGAAGCTAATTGGAATGTTGATCTGTATAGCCTAAACAGTAGAAAACAACAAATAAATTGCATTTATTTAGCACCTATACCAAAGTAAAACATCCCAAGGCAACAAAGATTTGACTCTGAGCCAAAGAAGGAGATGTCATCACAGAAACTTAGTCAAAGAGGTAGGTTTTAAGGAGTGTCTTAAATGAGGAAATAGAGGCGGGAGGTTTAGGGAGGGAATTCCAGAGTTTAGGGCTAATGCAGCTGAAAGCACGGCCGCCAATGGTGGAGTGATTAAAATCAGGTATGCACAAAATGCCAGAATTGGATATAAAAACAGAACTGCTAGAAATACTCAGCAGGTCAGGCAGCATCTGTGGAACGAGAAACAGAGTTAACATTTCAGGTTGATGATTTTTTGTCAGAACTGGAAAAGGTAACAGGTTTTAAGCAAGTACAGAGTCAGAGAAAGGGGGAAGAGAGGAAAGAACAAAAGGGCAGGTCTATAATAGGATGGAAGGCAGGATAGATTAAATGACAAAAGGGAAGTTGGTGCGAGGTAGCAAGGGGATGGGACAAGTAAAGAAACGAAAGAGGTGTCTAGAGGAGGTGTAAATAGGAATATCAGTTTCAACAGCAACAGCTGCCGTCCAACAAATGGGGGCAGAGGTTATGATGTGAAATTGTTGAATTCAATGTTGAGTCTTGAAGGCTGTAAAGTGCCTAATCGAAATATGAGGTGCTGTTCCTCAATCTTACATTGAGGTTCATTGGAACAATGTAGGAGTCTGACGTCAGAGAAGCCAGAATTGGAGAATTAAAATGACAGGCAACCGGAAGCTTGGGGTCGTGCTTTTGGACTGAATGGAGGTGTTCTGCAAAGCGATCATCCAATCTGTATTTGGTATCCCCAATGTAGAGAAGACTGCATCGTGAACGGTGAATGCAGTATATTAATCTGAAAGAAGTACAAATAAATTGCTGTTTCACCTGGAAGGTGTGTTTGAAACCCTGGACAGTGGGAAGGGAGGAGGTAAAAGGGCTGGTGTTGCATCTCCTGTGCTTGCACGAAAAGATGCCGTGGGAAGGGGAGGAGGTGTTTGGGGTGATAGAGGAGTGGACCAGGGTGTTGTGGAGGGAACAGTCCATTCGGAATGCTGAAAGGGGAGGAGAGGGGAAGAAGTGTTTGGTGTTGTGATCACACTGGAGGTGGCAGAAATGGTGGAGGATGATCCATTGAATGTGGAGGGAATCCTCAGTTGAGAAAAAAGAAAGACATATGGAAGCACTGGTATGGATGGTGGCATCGTCGGAACAGATGTGATGGAGACAGAGAAACTGGGAGAATGGAATAGAGTCTTTACAGGAAGTGAGGTGGGAAGAAATGTAGTCAAGGTAGCTGTAGGAATCAGTGGGCTTATAACGAAAAATGCCAGAATTGCAGGAGTGCAGAGATCTCAAAGGCTTGTAGGGCTGGAGGAGGTTACAGAGAGAGGGAGTGGCGAAGCAACGGAGACAAGAATAAGGATTTTAAAATTGAGGCGTTGTTAGACCGGGAGCCAGTGCAGGGCAGCAAGCACAGGGGTGATGGGTGAATGGGACTTGGTGTGAGTTAAGATACGGGCAACAGAGTTTTGGATGAGCACAAATTTATGTAGGGTGCAAGATGGGAGGCCATGTAGGGTGAAAGGTGAGCATTGGAATAGTCAAGTCTAGAGGAACAAATACATGGATGTGGGTATCAGCTACAGATGAGCTGAGGCAGGGATAATATTATGGAGGTGGAAGTAGGCAGTCTTGGTGATGGAGCGGATATGTGGTCAGAAGCTCATCTCGTGGACAAACACAACACTAAGGCTGTGAATGGTCAGGCTCAGCTTCAGACAGCTGCCTGGGAGAGGGATGGAAATGGTGGTCAGGGAACAAATTTTGTGGCGGGGACCAAAGACAATGGCTTCAGTCTTCCCAATATTTAGTTAGAGGAAACATAGAAACATAGAAACATAGAAACATAGAAAATAGGTGCAGGAGTAGGCAATTGGCCCTTCAAGCCAGCACCACCATTCAATATGATCATGGCTGATCATGCAACTTCAGTTTTCTCTCCATACCCCTTGATCCCTTTAGCTGTAAGGGCTACATCTAAAACCCTTTTGAATATATCTAATGAACTGGCCTCAACAACCTTCTGTGGTAGAGAATTCCACAGGTTCACAATTCTCTGAGTGAAGAAGTTTCTCCTCAGCTCAGTCCTAAATGGCTTACCCCTTATCCTTAGACTGTGACCCCTGGTTCTGGACTTCCCCAACTTCCTGCATCTAACCTGTCCAATCCCATCAGAATTTTATATGTTTCTATGAAATCCCCTCTCATTCTTCTAAATTCCAGTGAATGTAAGCCTAGTCGATCCATTCTTTCTTCATGTGTCGGTCCTGCCATCCCAGGAATCAGTCTGGTGAACCTTCGCTGCACTCCCTCAATAGCAAAAATGTCCTTCCTCAGATTAGGAGACCAAAACTGCACACAATGCTCAAGGTGTGGTCTCACCAAGGCTCTGTACAACTACAGTAAGACCTCCCTGCTCCTATACTCAAATCGTCTCGCTATGAAGGCCAGCATGCCATTTGCTGTCTTTACTGCCTGCTGTACCTGCATGCCTACTGATGTACCATGACACCCAGGTTTCGTTGCACCTCCCCTTTTACTAATCTGTCACCATTCAGATAATAATCTGCCTTCCTGTTTTTGCCACCAAAGTGGATAACTTCACACTTATCCACATTATACTGCATCTGCCATGCATTTACCCATTCACCTAGCCTGTCCAATTCCCCCCTGCAGCCTCCTAGCATCCTCCTCGCAGCTTGCACTGCCAGCCAGCTTAGTGTCATCTGCAAACTTGGAGATATTACACTCAATTCCTTTGTTTAAATCATTAATGTATAAGCTAAATAGCTGGGGTCCCAGCACTGAACCCTGCGGCACCCCACTAGTCACTGCCTGTCATTCTGAAAAGGATTCATTTATTCCCACTCTTTGCTTCCTGTTTGCCAACCAGTTCTCTATCCACGTCAATACCTTACCCCCAATACCATGTGCCTTAATTTTGCACACTAATTTCCTGTGTGGAACCTTGTCAAAAGCCTTTTGAAAGTCCAAATACACCACATCCACTGGGTTCTCCCTTGTCCACTCTATTAGTTACATCCTCAAAAAATTCTAGAAGATTTGTCAAACATGATTTCCCTTTCATAAATCCATGCTGACTTGGACCGATCCTGTCACTGCTTTCCAAATGCGCTGCTAATACATCTTTAATAATTGATTCCAGCATTTTCCCCACCACCGATGTCAGGCTAACCGGTCTATAATTCCCTGTTTTCTCTCTCCCTCCTTTTTTAAAAAGTGGGGTTACATTAGCTACCCTCCAATCCATAGGAACTGAACCAGAGTCCATGGAATGTTGGAAAATGACCACCAATGCATCTACTATTTCTAGGGCCACTTCTTTAATACTCTGAGATGCAGACTATCAGGCCCTGGGGATTTATCGGCCTTCAGTCCCTTCAATTTCCCTAACACCATTTCCTGACTAATAAGGATTTCCCTCAGTTCCCCCTTCTCGCTGGACCATCGGTCCCCTAGTATTTTCGGGAGGTTATTCATGTCTTCCTTAGTGAAGTATTTGTTCAATTGGACTGCCATTTCCTTGTTCCCCTTTATGAATTCACCTGATTTTGACTGCAAGGGACCTACATTAGTCTTCACTAATCTTTTTCTCTTCACATATCTGTAGAGGCTTTTGCAGTCAGTTTTTATGTTCCCTGCAAGCTTACTCTCGTACTCTATTTTCCCCCTCCTAATTAAACCCTTAGTCCTCGTCTGCTAAATTGTAAATTTCTCCCAGTCCTCAGGTTTGCTGCTTTTTCTGGCCAATGTATGTGCCTCTTCCTTTAATTTAACACTGTCCTTAATTTCCCTTGTTAGCCATGGTTGAGCCACCTTCCCTTTTTTATTCTTACGTCACACAGAGATGTACAATTGTTGTAGTTCATCCATGTGATCTTTAAATGTCTGCTGTTGCTTATCCACCGTCAATCCTTTAAGTATCATTCTCCAGTCTATCCTAGCCAATTCATGTCTCATACCGCCGAAGTTACCTTTCTTTAAGTTCAGGACTCTAGTCTCTGAATTAACTGTGTCACTCTCCATCTTAATGAAGAATTCTCCCATATTATAGTCACTCTTCCCCAAGGGGCCTCGCACAACAAGATTGCTAATTAATCCTCTCTCATTACACAACACCCAGTCTAGGATGGCCAGCTCTCTAGTTGGTTCCTCAACATATTTTCTGCTCATCCATGTTGGGCAAGCAATCTGACAATTTAGGGACTGTGGAAGGGTCAAGAGAGGCGGTGATGGGTTAGAGCTGAGTGCCGTCAGCGTACATGTGGAAACTGATGTTGTGTTTTTGGATGAGAAATAGAAGGGGACCAATCATAGATCTTTGGGGAACTCTAGAGGTAATAATGCGGGAGTGGGAAGAGAAGCCATTGATTTACTGGCTACAATTTGATAGATACGAATGGAATCAGGCAAGGGCAATTCCACCCAGCTGGATGGTGGAGGGGATGCATTGGAGAAGGATGGTGTGGTCAACTGTGTCAAATGCTGCAGATAGGTTGAAAAGGATAACGAGGGATAGTTTACCATGTTCATAGTCACATAGAATGTCATTTAATTACTGTCGCGGGGGCGGAAAACCGATTTTAGGGAATCAAATTTAGAATTGCAGGAAAGATGGGCACTGATTTGGGAGGCGACAACATGTTCAAGTATAAGACAAAGGAAGTCAAACTGTGTAAGGCTCTGGTCAGATCACATTTTGAGTACTGTGTCTAGTCTGGTCACTAATACACAAAGGAGACATTCAAATGTTGGCTATTTGAAGAGTAAGGAGTTACTATGGGTGCTGATAATGCAATCTTCAGCACCCAGAATGCTGCTCTGTCCTGAGAAATGGTTCCCTGTAATATGGAACCCTAAGGCCTAATGGACACCTGAAGCACAAGCACGTTATCACACAAATGGAGGAGCCTCAGATGCTTGAAGCCTATGCTGCGCCTCTTGTTCTGTGCAACCTTCTGCTGCAAACAGATGTAATGTGGATTATATATTGGTCAGAGAACACAAGAACACAAGAAATAGGAGTAGGCCAATTGACCCCTCGAGCCTGCTCATCCATTTAATAAGATCATGGCTGATCTGATCATGGACTCAGTTCCACTTCCCTGCCCGCTCCCCATAACCCTTTACTCCCTTATCGCTCAAAAATCTGTCTATCTCCGCCTTAAATATATTCAATGACCCAGCCTCCACAGCTCTCTGGGACAGAGAATTCCACAGATTTACAACCCTCTGAGAGAAGAAATCCCTCCTCATCTCAGTTTTTTATGGGCGGCCCCTTATTCTGAGACTAAGCCCCCGAGTTTTAGTTTTCCCTATGAGTGGAAATATCCTCTCTGCATCTAACTTGTTGAGCCCTCTCATTATCTTATATGTTTTGATAAGTTCACCTCTCATTCTTCTGAACTCCAACTCAACCTACCTTCATAAATCAACTCCCTCATCTCTGGAATCAACCGAGTGAACCTTCTCTGAACAGCCTCCAATGCAAGTATATCCTTCCTTAAATACGGAGACCAAAGCTGCAAGCAGTTCTCCAGGTGTGGCCTCACTAATACCCTGTACAGTTGTAGCAGAACTTCTCTGCTTTTATACTCCATCCCCCTTGCAATAAGGGCCAACAATCCATTTGCCTTCCTGATTACTTGCTGTACCTGCATACTAACTTTTTGTGTATCATGCAAAAGGACCCCTAGGTCTCTCTGTACTGCAGCACTTTGCAATTTTTTTCCATTTAAATTATAATTTGCTTTTCTATTTTTTTCTGACAAAGTAGATAACCTCACATTTTCCAACATCTGCCAAATTTTTGCCCATTCACTTAGCCTGTCTATATCCCTTTGCAGATTTTTTTGTGTCCTCCTCATACTTTCCCACCCATCTTTGTATCATCAGCAAACTGGGCTACATTACACTCGGTCCCTTCATCCAAGTCATTAATATAGATTGTAAATAGTTGAGGACCCAGCACCCACCCCTGTGGCACCCCACTAGTCACTGTTTGCCAACCGCAAAATGACCCGTTTATCCCAACTTTCTGTTTTCTGTTAGTTAGCCAATCCTCAATCCATAAACCATCCACCCCCAACCCCGTGAACTTTTATCTTGTGCAGTAACCTTTTATGTGACACCTTAACGAATGCCTTCTGGAAATCCAAATACACCACATCCACTGGTTTCCTTTAACTACCCTGCTCATTACATTCTCTCAGAATGCCAACAAAATTGTCAAACATGATTTCCCTTTCATAAAACCATGCTGACTCTGCTTGATTGAATTATGCTTTTCCAAATGTCCTGCTACTGCTTCCTTAGTAATGGATTCGAGCATTTTCCCAATGATAGATGTTAGGCTAGCCGGTCTATAGTTTCCTGCTTTCTGTCTGCCTCCTTTTTTAAATAGGGGCGTTACATTTTCAGTTTTCCAATCTGCTGAGACCTCCCCAGAATCCAGGGAATTTTTGTAGATTACAACCAATGCATCCACTATCTCTGCAGCCACTTCTTTTAAAACCCTAGGATGCAAGCTGTCAGGTCCAGGGGACTTTACTGCCTTTAGTCCCATTATTTTACTGGGTACTTCTTCTTTAGTGATAGTGATTGTATTAAGTTCCTCCCTCCCTATAGCCCCTTGATTATCTCCTATTGGGATGTTTTTAGTGTCTTCTACCGTGAACACCAATACAAAATATTTGTTCAAAATCTCTGGCATTTCCCTGTTCCCCATTATTAAGAGGTATGTGAGAGATGTGTGACACTCAGGTGCTCAGGCCAGCTACTTTAGGTGAGAGTGTGACCGTACCCTACTCAGGTTCTCTGTGCTGGTAGCATCCTTCATGTTGTTTGGAAAAGTTAATGGGTCATATGGTCAATGCATCGATATGGAAACAGTGCCTGGCAACAACAGGAACAACAGGAGAATGCCCGTGCATTTAGAAAGAAGAACAATTGGCAAGGTGAAGTGAATTCTTCCTCTCTGATGGTGCCCCAAGTTCAGAGTGAAGTGCAGTTCAGATATATTGTCAGCCAACATTGTAAAGTCACATCACATATCTGTGCACTTACTTTGACAACATGGTGTGGCCCAGAAAATTTCTTCTTCACCTGTTCCAGGTTCTGACCACAGGTGAGACAGTGCTGACTTACTGTAGCATCTGAAGCTGTGGTTCTCTGCTCTTGATCTTTATTGCAAGGTGCCCCTCACCTCCAAAAAGAGTCACCCTTTTCTGCAGGAGCTCCTGCTCCAGATGCAACATCACTGAATGATGTCGTTCTCTTCCTTTGTCTACTTCCAGCCAGAATATGAGACTAAACTAGCGAGAGATATAAAACAGACTATAAAAGCTTCTATTGGTATGTAAAAAGGAAAAGATTAGCAAAAGTAAATGTGGGTCCCCTACAGGTTGAGACAGGAGAAATTATAATGGGGAATAAGGAAATGGCAGAGAAATTAAACAAATACTTCGTGTCTGTCACGAAAAACCTCCTGGAAATAGTGGAGTACCAAGAGTCTAGTGAGAATGAGGAACTGAAAGAAATTAGTATTGGTAAAAAAAAGTACTGGAGAAATTAATGGGACTGAAAGCCGATAAATCCTCTAGACCTGATGGCCTATATCCTAGGATTTTGAAAGACGTGGCTATAGAGATAGTGGATGTATTGGTTGTCATCTTCCAAAATTCCATAGTTTCTAGAATGTTCCTGCAGATTGGAGGGTAGCTAATATAATCCCGCTATTTAAGAAAGGAGGGAAAGAGAAAACGGGGAACTGCAGACCAGTTAGCCAGACATCAGTAGTAGGGGAAATGCTCGAATCTATTATTAAGGATGTGGTAACAGGGCACTTAGAAAATAATAATAGGATTGGGCAGAGTCAACATGGATTTATGAAGAAAATCATGTTTGACAAATCTGGTTGAGTTTTTTGAGGTTAGCAGAATCGATAAGGGGGGACCAGTGGATGTGGTGCATTTGGATTTTCAGAAGGCATTCGATAAGGTGCCACACAAGAGATTATTAAACAAAATTAGGGCTCATGTGATTGTGGGTAATACACTAGCATGAATTGAGGATTGGTTAATGGACAGAAATAGAGATTAAGAATAAACAGGTCATTTTTGTTTTGGCAGGCTGTAACTAGTGGGGTACCGCAAGGATCAGTGCTTGGGCCCCAGCTATTCACATTCTATATCAATGATTTGGATGAGGGGACCAAATGTAATATAATCCAAGTTTGCTGATGATACAAAGCTAGGTGGGAATGTAAGCTGTGAGGAGGATGCAAAGAGACTTCAAGGGGATATGGACAGGCTAAGGAAGTGGCAAATGGAATATAATGTGGAGAAATGTGAAGTTATCCACTTTGGTAGGAAAAATAGAAAAGCGGAGTATTTTTTAAATGGTGAGAGATTGGAAAATGTTGGTGTTCAGAGGGATCTGGGTGTCCACTGAAAGTTCACTGAAAGTTAACATGCAGGTACAGCAAGCAAGTAAGAAAGCAAATGGTATGTTGGACTTTATTACAAGAGGATTTGAGTATAAGAGTAAAGACGTCTTACTGCAATTATATAGGGCCCTGGTGAGACAGCACTTGGAGTATTGTATACAGTATTGGTCTCCTTATCTAAGGAAGGATATACTTGCCATTGAAGGATATACTTGCAACGAAGGTTCACCAGATTGATTCTTGGGATGGGGGATTGTCCTATGAGGAGAGATTGAGTAGACTAGGCCTATATTCTCTAGAGTTTAGAAGAGTGAGAAGTGATCTCATTGAAACATACACAATTCTTGCAGGGCTTGACAGGGTAGATGCAGGGAGGATGTTTCCTCTGGCTGAGGAATCTAGAATCAGGGGTCACAGTCTCAGAATAAGGGGTCGGCCATTTAGGACTGAGATGAGGAGAAACTTCTTCACTCAGAGGGTTTTGAATCTTTGGAATTCTCTACCCCGAGGGGATGTGTAGGCTCAGTCTTTGAGTATATTCGAGACAGAGATCGATAGATTTTGGGATATTAATGGATTCAAGGGTTATGGGGATAGTGCAGGAAGGTGGAGTTGAGGTAGAAGATCAGCTAAGGTCTCATTGAATGGCAGAGCAGGCTCGAGGGGATCAATGGCCTACTCCTGCTCCTAATTCTTATGTTCTTATGTTCTTATATTACTCCATCATTTGCAGTATACTATTAAGGATGACCAGCAGCCCTTTAAGAACTGCTGCTGTTGGCAGACCCACCCTATGGCTTTCCTAGCATGTCATGTACTCAGTCCTGGGATCCTTGAATATTTATTCTAATGAGCTAACCTTGCATTATAGAGTGAGGGCAGTAGGAAGTAGATACTGACAGTGCTTCGGACCGCATTATCTGCCCCTGCTATCCTACCCAACATTCCTTCAACCAACACTACCAAAAAATGATTAGCTGGTCAATGAATATCTGCAAATATAGTTGGTGGCATCTAGGTGGGTGTAGTCCATTGGGCTTTACTGGCCAATGATTAGCCTGTGATGCTTTTTTTCATGCAGTACCACTTTCAACATCACGTACCATCATTGAGGCCAAATTGAAGAGGCATCCAACATAATAATTAATCAGGAAATCGCATGTATCTATGCCATGGTGCCTGCAGTCAAAACCTTCCTTGAGAAATGTAACCTCAGCATGCACTGCTCTCTGCTAAAGTGGGGCACGTGCGCCGCTGTCCATAGTTGAGGGTCAGAGGGTATAGAACACGTCCGGTGCAATCTGACCTGCCTGGCAACCCTCTTTCTCCTCCCTCCTCCAAAAACTTCACAAGTGGGCATTCCCCATTGGGAAACCCACTGATGGCGCTAATGGAGTTGGAAGACGAAATAAGTAAGCTGCAGAGCGATTACTACTCGGCCTTAGGAAAGCTTAATGGCTTGGTTTTGCCTGTAACAGCCTCTTAGGAACCTTTGACGCCTATTATATATATGGGTGTGGTTTGGAAGTTGTGCTGTACCGATGCAGGAGGTATTATGATGCCACTTCCACGTCATCTGAATATTTTAATGAAGCTTCCACTTGCGTAAACTGGCAGATTCTGTGGAAAGATGCATCATGTGCAAGTGGGGACAGAAACGTGATGGTGTGGGTCTACGTCCTTTTTTCTGGACCATCACACCTGTGAATTGAGACACATGGTGGGGGGGTGGGGGGGGGGTGGACAGGCCTACACAGCCCAATTTAGCCTCCATGGGGTTTAACCTACACAGGAACCAGCTTCTTGAGCGTCACTGAGCTATTCAACTATCATATTGGCATGAGGTGTAATAAGTAATGACATGGTTATGGTTATTACATGAAACAAGGTGGGTCAGGAAAATAGATTTTGAAGTGCCAGTTGGTCAAATGTTCAAAGTGCTAACGCAATCAATGGTAAACATGCTAATATTAAGGATGTCACTTTGATGCTGGCAAATAGTGTGAAAATATCCTTGCTGACAACAACCTCGCTAAAGCAGAGTTTTTCTTAGAATGCTTTGAAATCCTTTTGGCAACACGTACCACATCTGCAAAGTTATTCATGAAGACTGATACTTAGGGCGAAAAATTTGTGTTCGCCAGCAAAGTTACTGCCAATTGCAGGTTAAGTCCGCTGGAAATGGCTGCAACGCTAACTGAGTGAAATTGGTCTGGGGTGGGCGGGGGGGAGGGGATGGCGGACATGGAGATAGGTAGCGCAGCGCTCACCTTCCATGCAACGCCGTTCTGGTGGCGTTGCTGGAGGGATCTGGGATGAAGTTCCTGTCCAGGTCCGGCGTTGCAGCTTCCCACAGCCTCTGTGAGCGAAGTTGTGGAGCTCGCAGGGAATTGTGGGCAATGAAGAGGTCTGAGAATTAAAGGGGCCTTGCACACTGAGCAATACAAAATAAAATGCAGTGAATCAATAAATTTTTCAGCCTTTTCTGCCTTTTAAGAAATATTCAATATTTAAAAGAAGTCCCAAATGTGAATATTCAGTTGTTAACGCTGAATTACCTTTCCAATCCCAACAAATGGGACCACTGCCTCAGTACTAACAGAAATGGCTCCGCAAGCCAGGGAAGGGGCACCCAGGGTCTCACATGCAGCACTCCAGCTTAGTGCAGAGGGTCAACACTGCAAGAGGAATGCCCAGAACAGGAGGCCCTCCAGAAAGAAGTGTGTGGGAGTACATCATTAAGACTATCAATGCCCCTACCACCTGGCTCTGTGCCCAAAGAAGCTTCATGACCTGAGACCACTGGTCAAAGTCAGTGAATGCATCTTCAAAAGCCATCTCCTGCAAACTGTACCATTAGCCTCACACACTGCTCAATGCACAACCCCCACATCACTCACCTACCAACAACCTGCACCAATGATGAGGCACATCTCTCATTCTTAGCCTCACCTCACCCACTTGGATGAGACATGCAGGCCAGTCTTGGCAGGGGTATGGTTGAGCCCTTGGCCAGCGGTGGTGCTGAAAGGATACAAGATGCTAGTATCCTCATACGTTATTCTCCTTCTCACATGCACCTTTTGCTTTCCCGCCCCCCCATCCTCACAACTCCACCCTTGTGCCTCCCTCAGTTCACACGCCCAGGAAATGCAGCTTGCTCAGCCAGAGGGACTGCAGGCAGATGATTCCATCCTGGATATCCTGGTCACAAAGGGGCTGTCTGGGATGCATCCTTCCGTTTGATTCCTCCTCTTCGGCTTCCTCGTCTTCTGCGTCTTCTTCTTCCCTCTGCAAGCGAATGCTATAAATGTGAAATTACAACATAAAAGCTGGAAATACTCAGCTGGTCAGGCAACATGTCGAACTCAGATGTGGGGGCCCAAAAAGGCCACCTACCGGCAGGAAAGCGGCGGAGTCGAGCAGCTGCCGACTTCCGGCCCAATGGCTGTTGCCAGCAAAATTCAGCTCGGGGATTTTTCTGGCGGTCCTCACTTCCGCCCCTCGAGAGTACTTACCGCTGCACTTCTGCCCTCAGTGTGACCAACTTCCGGTCCACCTGAAAAAATAACGACAAAGAGCTGAATTTCGCGAAAGAGGCTACCTCATTGGAAGCTGCGGTAAAAAAACTTCAAAAGTGGTAGGGGTAACCCGTTTCGGGCGGGGCTGAATTTCAGCCCCGTGAACACTGTTTTTCTCACCACGGATGTTGCATGACCTGCTGAGTAGTTGCAGCGTGTTCTGTCTTCTCAAAGGCCTTCATTTACCATCCGAGCCTTTGCCAGCATCCAGCAGCACGCCCTACACATTTAAAAAAAACTATTCACATCTATTGCAGCAAGTCACCACTTCAATAAAATCAAAAAAAACAAAGTTACCTGAATGATGTGTCACTGTCAGCCTGCTTAAACACCTGGTTAACCTGGTTAAGATGGCGTTGCACGGTGATTGATGTCACCACGCCACCAGTTACCGGCAGCGCAGATGGGGAGAGGAATATGGTGGCCGTTGCAGGAGCCATCAGCAGCTGGCGAAAGAGCGGCAGTTGCCATTTTATTGCCATTTCATGGCGCTATCGAGTGGCGGTTAGTAGGTGAGTTTCTAGCCCTATAAGTTTTTTAAATATGACCTATTCCGATGTATATCACTACGACAAATAACAAAAGCTCCATTAGTTTAAACGGAGTAAATTTTCCTCTTTACCCTGTGTATTTTCATTCAGTGACACTCTTTATGATAATTGTCAGTCTTAATATACATCAGTATTCACCACTGTCAACTGCGAGGGTCTATGGAGCGTCCTCCTCCGTTTCGGATGCCCCCAAAAGTTCAACAACATCCTCCGCCTGCTCCACGATGACATGCAGGCCATGATCATAACCAACAGATCCAATCCACATCTGGACCGGTGTCAAACAGGGCTGCGTTATCGCCACAACCCTCTTCTCAATCTTCCTCGCTGCCATGCTCCACCTCACAGTCAACAAGCTCCACGCTGGAGTGGAACCAAACTACAGAACCAGTGGGAACCTGTTCAACCTTCACCATCTCCAGGCCAGGTCCAAGACCACCCCAACCTCTGTCGTTGATCTACAGTACACGGACGACTGTGCACAAACAGAAGCTGAACTCCAGGACATAGTCGACGTATTTACTGAGGCATATGAAAGCATGGGCCTTATGCTAAACATCCGTAAGACAAAGGTCCTCCACCAACTTGTCCTTGCCGCACAGCACTGCCCCCCAGTCATCAAGATCCACAGTGCGGCCCTGGACACCGTGGACCATTTCCCATACCTCGGGAGCCTCTTATCAACAAGAGCAGACATTGATGACGAGATTCAACACTGCCTCCAGTGCGCCAGTGCAGCTTTCGGCTGCCTGAGAAAAAGAGTGTTTGAAGACCAGGCTTTCAAATCTGCCACCAAGCTCAGGGCTGTAGTAATACCCACCCTTCTGTCTGGCTCAGAGACATGTAGTATGGTAGTCACCTCAAGTTGCTGGAGAAATACCACCAACGATGTCGCTGTAAGATCCTACAAATCCTCTGGGAGGACAGACGCACCAACATTAGCTTCCTCACTAAGGCTAACATCCCCAGCATTGAAGCACTGACCACACTCGATTAGCTCCGCTGGGCAGGCCACATTGTCCACATGCCTGACACGAGACTCCCAAAGCAAGTGCTCTACTCGGAACTCCTTCACGGCAAACGAGCCAAAGGTGGGCAGAGGAAACGTTACAAGGACACCCTCAAAGCCTCCCTGAGAAAGTGCGACATCCCCACTGACACCTGGGAGTCCCTGGCCCAAGATCACTCTAAATGGAGGAAGTACATCGGGAGGGTGCTGAGCACCTTGAGTTTCATTGCTGAGAGCATGCAGAAATCAAGCGCAGGCAGCGGAAAGAGCGTGCGACAAATCTGTCCCATCCAACTCTTCCCTCAACCACTATCTGTCCCACCTGTGACAGGGACTATGGCTCTTGTATTGGACTGTTCAGCTACCTAAGAACTCATTTTAAGAGTGGAAGCAAGTCTTCCTCAATTCTGAGGGACTGCCGATGATTATCGCTCCTAATTCACCACTGAGTCAGATGGTTGTGGGTTCAAGTCCCACTTGAGCCTATAAATCTAGGATGACACTCCTGTGCCGTGCTGAGGGAGTGCTGCACTGTCAGAGGTGCCATCTTTCGGATGAGACGTTAAAGCGAGGCCCCATCTGCTCTCTCAGGTGCATGCAAAAGATCCCATGGCAGTATTTCGAAGAAGTGAAGGGAAGTTATCTCCAGTGTCCTGGCCAATATTTATCCCTCAATCAACATAACAAAAAAACAGATTATCTGGTCATTATCACATTGCTGTTTGGGGAAGCTTGCTGTGCGCAAATTGCCTGCTGTGTTTCCCACATTACAACAGTGACTACACTTCAACAGTACTTCATTGGCTGTAAAGTGCTTTGAGATATTCGGTGGTTGTGAAAGACGCTATATAAATGCAAGTCTTTTTTTTCAATATTAAGAGCATTGCATGTGCATTGAAAAGGAAGTTCCCTCTTTTGACACATATATCAAAGTATTATAAAAGTATTTTACAGATTGGGCTATGTTGAAATATAATCACATTGCATCAGAATTTTAGAAGATCACATTAATACAGTGAAATGCATTAAAGAAACTATTAAAGACACTAACAATATTTTCCAGTGTTGTATAAAGCTATCAAACTTCTCAACTTCGGAATCCATGGACTAGATTTTACTAAATTTATAGCTTGCTCTGTCTTGACCTGTTATAAATTTTTGAATGTTTGTAGCAATTTCTTTACTTACAATATAAGATGTTTATCAGCCAGCTTGGATTATTATCGTCAAAGGAGACATACCAGAAATTACTATGCCCTTTCTCTGACACACAAAACAGAGGCATCTGCCTGGATATCCTGGCAAGCTTGCTTCCTAAAAGATTCCTTGGGTGGTCTTGGACGACAGGCATCAGCAATAAAATAGGCCACAAAAGCCTTGAGGTACTATCTTTACTAACAGGCAGGTGGCAGCATTCTGTCTGGTGCTGACCTAAAGGCCCTATTGGATTTATTCTGGTTATCTTAAAGGGCTTTATCAGTCTTTCTCTTACTTTTATTTTTAGCATCACTCATTCCTTTGAAAACTGAAAGATTTGAATGATATAGTTCCTCACTTAATGCTTGATGTCCTATAATGTGCCTCTGAGCATTATAAATGTATAAATACAAATGTAAATCTAAACCCGAAATAATTTACACACTGTACCAAACCAGTGCGATTTACCGTTTTTCAATGAGAACGCCAAGGGCTAATTGGGTTATTTTTATTTTTATTTTTAAATGTGTTTTTCTTTTGGCTCGTTGAGTTTTAACTAGAGGGCTGACAATGTTAAAACTGTTTCATCTGACTAATGGGGACTTTTAAAAATTCATTCACAGGATGTGGGCACACGCTGGCTACATCCCTAATTACCCTCAAGACAGTGGTGGTGGAACCACCTTCTTGAACAGTAGAGTCAATCACATTGCTGTGGGTCTGAAGTCACATATAGGCCAGACTGGGTAAGGGCAGCAGATTTCCTTCCCTGAAGGACATTAATGAACCAGACAGGTTTTTATGGCAATCTGGTAGTTTCATGGTCAGCATTGCTAATACTAGCTTTTTATTCCAGATTTTTATTTAATTAACTGAATTTAAATACCCCAGCTTTACAGCCATAGACAGGATTTGAACTCATGTATCTGGATCATTAGTCCAGGCTTCTGAATTACAAGTCCAGTAACATAAACACGATGCTACCATACCCCCTTGTTAATTGTGATTGAATTTCCACAGACAGAAAGATATTTTTCTTCCGAATAGAGTGTAAATTCTATCACGTTTCAAGCTTGCATAATATAGATTAACCAATAGAAAAACAAGCCAACAGACCATTGTGAATCAGTTCTATATTTTGAAAAAACTATATTGTAACACCCTCTAATCGCTGAGCTGTGTTACCTTGGTAACTATAGCATATTATGAATTACTGAAATACTGAATTACTGAATTACTGTGAATTGATCTCAAAAAAACTCTTCCCGAACAGATATAAAATAATTATATGACTATACCTCACTGCACTCAGAGAGTGTTTGAGGCAACAAGCTTCTCAATGATATCTGAATAGAAGATTTAAGCTTAAAGTCAATTAGGGAGTGGGTTACAATTAATCTCGTATTGCAGAGACCGTGCCTGTGGGGGATAGGCAGTAATTAAGGTGTGCAGGGGTTCTTCAGTCACAGCATCAAGATGAGCTGTGACTGATACTTCTTTTGAAAATCTTGGCAGCAATCTAAATAGAATCATAGAATGATTCAGCACAAAAGAAGGCCGTTCGGCCCATCAAACCTGTGCTGGGTTTTTGAATGAGTTAGCCAAATGGGAGTGCGGTAGCATAGTGGTTATGTTACTGGACTAATAATCTAGTGATGTGAGTTCAAATCCCACCATGGCAGCTGGGGCATTTAAATTCAGTTAATTAAATAAATCTGGAACTTATTTTTTAAAAAGCTAGTATCAGTAGCGGTGACTATGAAGCAACCGGATTGTTGTAAAAACCTAACTGGTCCACTAATGTCCTATAGAAAAAGAAAAGAAAAAGAAAGACTTGGATTTATATAGCGCCGTTCACGACCACTGGACGTCTCAAAGCACTTTACAACCAATCAAGTACTTTTGGAGTGTAGTTACTGATGTAATGTAGGAAACGAGAATGCAGTAATGTAGGAAAAGGGAAGGAAATCTGCCATCCTTACCCGGTCTGGCCTATATGTGACTCCAGACCCACAGCAATGTGGTTGATTCTTAACTGCTCCTCTGAAATGGCCTAGCAAGCCACTCAGTTGCACCATATCGCTTCGACAAAGTCAGCACTGTGTGAGTAACTTCACCACAAGGACTGCAGTGGTTCAAAAAGGCGACTCACCACAATCAGGGATGGGCAATAAGAGCCATGCAGCCACCCGCCACATCATTGAGCAGACAATTGGCATGCTGAAGCAGCACTTATCATGGCTGGACCGTTCTGGAGGCAGCCTTCAGGACTCCCCTGAGCAGGTCTCCAAGTTCATTGTCATGGGCTGCATGCTGCACAACTTGGCCATCATGAGAGGAGAGGCATTGCCAGTGGGGATTGCAGGGCCACCTCAGGAGGAGGAGGACGAGGAAGAGGAGGAAGAGGAGGAAGAGGGGCCTGCCCACGAGCCCATGCTGCAACCACCACAACCACAGGGGAGGCACTGTGGAGATGTAGCCGCTGCAAGAGCTTCACGTCGTCAGCTCATCACTGAGCGCTTTGCTTGAACCGGGAAGGGGAGGTTTGAGCGAAACCTCACGACTCAATGCCACTATGCTGGCTATTCCACCACTTACTCTGCAAATGAGACACAAGACACCAATTTTTAAGGTCAAGGAAATATTTAAAAAAAAATGCAACAACTCCCCCCGCCCCCCACCCCGGCCAAACAAAGCCCACAATTATTCAATGGTTACACACTCATGGACACAAAACTGCATCCTGCAATGAACAACATTAACATCAAAGAAATACTGTATCCTGCAAAGAACAACATTAAGATGAAAAAAAACTGCATCCTGCAGTACACAATATGTAACATAAACTAACTCTGCTTTCTGCAGTGCACAACATTGTTGCAAGGCCTTAATGCTTATGGGACATGCTTCAACCACGCCCCCCTTTCCCTTCAACCCCCTCCCATATCTGTTGCTCCTCCTCAATGTGGTGTTAGGGCGTGCAGCAAGGCTGCTAGAGGGCTGCTGTGTTGGGGGCTCAGACAATGGAGATGGGGTTTGAGGATGCACTGGATTAGCTCCTGGCCTGGAAGGCCCAGCTTCCGACTGGTGCACCTCTTCCTCACCCTTACCAGTCACAGGTTGTTCGGGGTGTCAACCGTGGTTGGTGCTTGGTTGGCGACTGAGTGGTGAGAGCCAGAATGCTGTCATCCTGAGGAATGCCAGCATCTCCCATTTCCCTGGAACCACTCTGTCACCAATGGGACTGGGCCTTACTTAGGAACACGATGTAAAGCATAACCTTGCTGGACTGCTTCGGCACCGTCACTTCTCCGTGGGAGAATATGGAGGCAGACATGGACTGTGTCACTTGCCCAAGCTGAAGAAGAGCTTGTGCCTGTGATGCGCCCGAGTCTACGACGTGATCAAGGGCACGCGCCACACTCTCTGGAACTCCACTGTCGCTGCTCGAGGCCACCAGCCTCTGTGTGTGGACAATGATGGCCTCGCTGGAGTCACGGCTCACCACGACAATCTGCGACCCTACCTCTGTAGCAGTCGCAGTGAGCTTGTCGATACACACGGGGATCCATCCCAATGCATCAATGAGCTCACGGTGCATCGCTGTGCTTACCCTGGCCATTTCCACCGGGTCCAGTTCTAGCTCTGCCTGTCGGTTAGCAGCCTGACTTTGCCGACTCACCCTCCGGAGAGCTGGCCTGCGGGATTCCATCGCAGTATTGCGTTGCTGCACGCCACTGTGGCCAGAAGCCTCCGAGTTATCAAACCCCGGGAAGTCAGCCTCGGTCCCAGATGAACTCAGTCCCGATGGGACAACTGTTGGGCTGGGATGCTCTGCTGGAGCTGTTTCATCCATTTCCCCTTCCTCTGCACCATGGCCTGATGTGGAGGGCTACCTCAAGGGATGCTGCACATCTGACTGGTCACCTGGAAGTAGAAAGCAACAGACGAGTGGTTAGTGGCAGGGGAGGGGGCAGGTTGACACGAGGAGGGTGGTATAGGACAGGCTCATTTGAAGGTCTGCCACTACTCCATTATATCTCTCGATGCAGTGTTTTGAGTCGCGCGATCCATTTACATACCCTCAGTATCCGAGGGAGGCTCAGCATCGTCCCCAGCAACTGTCCGACCTGTGACTCCGATAAGGGCCGAGACCCTCTCCTCCACATCCGTCAGAAGAAGTGTTTGAGGCTGATCCCTGCCTGTCCGCAGTTGCTCCCTCCGGTTGTGGGAGTGCTTCGACTGAAAAGACAAAACTGGAAGTGTTAAAAAAGGGTACATCTGCTGTCTGCAGTTGCCCACCAAAGTAGTTTAGGCCATACTGTGTGAATGTTCTCGACACCTCCAGTAATCCACTTGGATCTTACATGTGCTTCATCAGAATGCATTAGAAGGTTACAGGCGTCTAACACGAGGTGTGTAAGAGAACTTTCAGAAAGTGATATGAGGCATCGCAGTGCATTGTGATGCACGATGTTAATTATGTGCATAGATCATTCAAAGCCAACAGGGTGCCAAAGCAAGCCTTCCTTTCTGAGAGGCACCCCACAGAGTGTTGAGAGGGACAAAAAGCACGTGAAAAATCAGATCGTGTGTCAGATTTATCTTTGAAGTCATGGAGGCTTGCATAGATGAAATTTTCACTCACCCTGACGACTCTCGTGAGGTCGTTAAACTTTTTTTGGCAATGTGTGCCAGTCCTGGGCACAGTGTCTGCAGCAGAGACCTATTGTACTATGTCCCTCCAAATCCGCTTGGGCACTGGAGGCAGTGGTCTGGATCCCCCTGGAAGATGGAGTGCGGCCCACCTCCTCTCCACCGCGCCCACCAACGCTTCACTGGCCTCATGGGTGAAGCGCCTGGCACACTGCCTTCCCTCCTCCTCCTCCATCTCAGCAGACGTGGCTGAGGTGGGCCGGTTTAAATGCACATGTACGCAGGAAGATGCCGCGCCCTGCATTAGTGTCTGCGACCGGAAAAGAAACCAGGAGGGGGGTGGGGGGAAATTTCAAGCGTATACGCAAAATGGCCACCTCCTTCAACGCCGAAGGTTTTGGCTCTGGCGCACAAAGTCAGTTGTGCAACACCAGACTTGACGGCAACAATACTCCGGAGCATTTTTTTGGCAAAAATTCCTCGCGGAGTCGCAAACTTTAGTGCTCCGCCGCGAATTGCGCCCCGAAATCCTAAAAGCCGAAAATCCATCCCTTAATATTGATACCAATATTTATAACAGAGTTTACATTTGCAGGGACAAGATAGAAGAGGTAAGCTTGGAATCCAAATCTTTACAATGAATAAAATGAAAGAAGCTGTGATAAGGGATTCGCCTCTGGTTCTTTTGCCAGTTAACTTAAATCTGTTTCCTCTGGTTACGAACCATTCTGTCATTGGAAACAGTTTCTCATTATTTACTCTATCAAAACCCATCAAGATTTTAACCTTTAACCTTCTCTGCTCTAAGGAGAACAATTCCAGTTTCTCTAATCTCTCTACTTATCTGAAGTCTTTCAAATATTTGCATCCATTTTATACTTTGGTTGGAGTAGGGGTACTTCTGCATGCATAATCTGTACAGTGAAGTATAAAAGGTGGTTTTATTTGTCCAAATTTCAGCATTTTACAGAGAATGAGGAGGAGTGAGACATATAGCACTGCTTTTTGTATTTCATCAGTGGTAATAATGGAGTTTCCCGATGTCAGAGAATGGGATCAGTGTCGTATCCCACCCATTTCCTGTGCAATATCGAACACAGAGGTGCCAACAGGAGGTTATTAACAGGGAGGAGGGTAAGTCGGAGGTGAGAGTTATGCAGCTATGGTTTAAAGGAAAAAAAATTACGCAGCGAGTTATTATCTTCTGGAATGCACTGCCTGAAAGGGCGGTGGAAACTGAAACAATAATAACTTTCAAAAGGGAATTGGAAGGGAAACATTTACAGGGCTATGAGGAAAGAGCAGGGGAGTGGGACTGGTTGGATAGTTCTTTAGATAGCTGACACAGACACGATGGGCCAAATGGCCTCCTTCTGTGCTATAACATTCTATGAGTCACTTTTTGGCAACTGGCTCTCGGGGTGACTGGGGGTTCCCAGGGAGCAAGTTGTGCACCTGTGTTCTTGGTTGCTGGCGTCGGGATAGGCGGACAAAGAAAAAGGTTTAAAAAATATTTTTTAAATGGCCATTTTGAAGTCACTTCAGTTAATAGATGTTATTAAATGTGCATTTGGTTTGCACAAGCCTAATTTTGATAATGAAAAATGTAAATATTAATTTATCCATATAATTAAAAGCCTTTCATAAAGCACATTTTACAATTTAATGATTGGCTATATTAAATTTGTTATGCTTTGAATCTGGATTTCATACATGCTTTAATGATTGGCTTAAATATTAAAGATTTTCTTTCAGTTAAGCATTCTGATATGCTCAAATATCAGATTGCTACCACAACCAATCAGGAATGAGAAATCATTTTCCAAGAAACCAACCAATCAAATCTCAAATAATTTCATCGGCCCCAAAGTTCCTGGGAAGAGGGGGAAAGCCCAACATCTGACTGAGGGTAGTGAAGAATGTGGGGTGGTACCTGGTTATGGTGGGATTCCGCCCAATTTCTTGATGGTTGGTGGCTGCAGATTTCATATAGCCAATCATTAAACTGTAAAATGTGCTTTATGAAAGACTTTTAATTATATGGATAAATTAATATTTACATTTTTCATGATCAAAATTAGGCTTGTGCAAACCAAATGCACATTTAATAACATCTATTAAATGAAGTGACTTCAAAATGGCCATTTAAAAAATATTTTTTAAACCTTTTTCTTTGTCCACCTATCCTGACGCCAGCAACCACGAACACAGGTGCACAACTTGCTCCCTGGGAACCCCCATCCCCCATGCCAAGGGCACGTGTCTGTGGGAGTTTCCGGTTTACGATGGGCATTCTGTCCTTTACACCATCTGTAGGCCTGAGCTGAGAGCTGCAACAAGTCCTCAAACCTATATTAGGGAAAGGTAGTTGATCCTGGAGAGGATTGATTACTTTCCCAAAAGAGCCGGCTTGCTATACTGGGAGAGGAAAAGATGAAAAACAGAGGTTTCGTCAGACGCTCACTGGCCCTCCTCTCTGCTATCGGAGCAGCACGGATGCTCCAGCAGTTCAGCTGATGGTTAGGGGCAAACGTTGCTGGTGCTGCTTTGCAGGTGAAATGTGCCTGCCCCAGCCTTGCAATCTCTGGCCTGGGGCTTGAGTCTTAACCTTCACTCTTCTAACCTGGGTACTGTTCCATGCAGTTCAGTATTTCCGTGAGGAAAAACTTCCTGATATTAGTCCTGAATTTACCTTTGTTTGTTTGAACTTGAGTCCTACTCTCTCAATTTAAATTAATTTTCAGATTTAGGTTTTCCATACCATTTGTGGTGTGCCATATCATAGACAAGCAATAGCTAGCATTTAAAGAATTAATGTATAATTTACAACAAACATATTTCCCGTTAAGGCACGAAAACCCCACAGGAACAGTGATCCAACCATGACTAAAAAGAGAAGTTAAAGTTAATATTTGATCAAATGAGGAGGTTTATAATGTTGCCGAAAAGAGCAGTAAGCCTGAGGATTGGGAGGATTTTAGAATTCAGTAAAGGAGGATTTGATAAAGAAAGGGAAACTATAAGATGAGAGAAAACTAGCGAGAGACATCAAAACAGACTATAAAAACTTCTATAGGTATGTAAAAAGGAAAAGATTAGCAAAAGTAAATGTGGGTCCCCTACAGGCTGAGACAGGAGAAATTATAATGGGGAATAGAAAATGGCAGAGAAATTAAACAAATATTTTGTGTCTGTCTGCACAGATGAAGAAACAACAAACCTCCCGGAAATAGTGCAGAACCAAGGATCTAGTGAGAATGAGAAACTGAAAGAAATTAGTATTAGTAAAAAAATAGTACTGGAGAAATTAATAGGACTGAAAGTCAATAAATCCTCTAGACCTGATGGCCTACATCCTAGGGTTTTGAAAGAGGTTGCTGTAGAGATAGTGGATGCATTGGTTGATATCTTCCAAAATTTCATAGATTCTAGAACAGTTCCCACAGATTGGAAGATAGCTAATGTAATGCCACTATTTAAGAAAGGAGGGAGAGAGAAACATAGAAACATAGAATAAAGGCGCAGGAGTAGGCCATTCGCCCTTCAAGCCTGCACCACAATTCAATAAGATCATGGCTGATCATTCACCTCAGTACCTCTTTCCTGCTTTCTCTCCATACCCCTTGATCTTTTTAGCCATAAGGGCCATATCTAACTCCCTCTTCAATATATCCAATGAACTGGCATCAACAACTCTCTGCGGTAGAGAATTCCACAGCTTAACAACTCTCTGAGTGAAGAAGTTTCTCCTCATCTCAGTCCTAAATGGTTTATCCCTTATCCTTAGACTGTGTCCCTTGGTTCTGAACATTTGGAAAGAGGTGACATGATAGGTCCAAGTCAGCATGGATTTGTGAAAGGGAAATCATGCTTGACAAATCTTCTGGAATTTTTTGAGGATGTTTCCAGTAGAGTGGATAAGGGAGAACCAGTTGATGTGGTATATTTGGACTTTCAGAAGGCGTTCGACAAGGTCCCACACAAGAGATTGATGTGCAAAGTTAGAGCACATGGGATTGGGGGTAGTGTACTGACATGGATTGAGAACTGGTTGTCAGACAGGAAGCAAAGAGTAGGAGTAAATGGCTACTTTTCAGAATGGCAGGCAGTGACTAGTGGGGTACCGCAAGGTTCTGTGCTGGGGCCCCAGCTGTTTACACTGTACATTAATGATTTAGATGAGGGGATTAAATGTAGTATCTCCAAATTTGCGGATGACACTAAGTTGGGTGGCAGTGTGAGCTGCGAGGAGGATGCTGTGAGGCTGCAGAGCGACTTGGATAGGTTAGGTGAGTGGGCAAATGCATGGCAGATGAAGTATAATGTGGATAAATGTGAGGTTATCCACTTTGGTGGTAAAAACAGAGAGACAGACTATTATATGAATGGTGACAGATTAGGAAAAGGGGAGGTGCAAAGAGACCTGGGTGTCATGGTACATCAGTCATTGAAGGTTGGCATGCAGGTGCAGCAGGCGGTTAAGAAAGCAAATGGCATGTTGGCCTTCATAGCAAGGGGATTTGAGTACAGGGGCAGGGAGGTGTTGCTACAGTTGTACAGGGCATTGGTGAGGCCACACCTGGAGTATTGTGTACAGTTTTGGTCTCCTAACCTGAGGAAGGACATTCTTGCTATTGAGGGAGTGCAGCGAAGGTTCACCAGACTGATTCCCGGGATGGCGGGACTGACCTATCAAGAAAGACTGGATCAACTGGGCTTGTATTCACTGGAGTTCAGAAGAATGAGAGGGGACCTCATAGAAACATTTAAAATTCTGACGGGGTTAGACAGGTTAGATGCAGGAAGAATGTTCCCAATGTTGGGGAAGTCCAGAACCAGAGGTCACAGTCTAAGGATAAGGGGTAAGCCATTTAGGACCGAGATGCGGAGGAACTTCTTCACCCAGAGAGTGGTGAACCTGTGGAATTCTCTACCACAGAAAGTTGTTGAGGCCAATTCACTAAATATATTCAAAAAGGAGTTAGATGAGGTCCTTACTACTAGGGGGATCAAGGGGTATGGCGAGAAAGCAGGAATGGGGTACTGAAGTTGAATGTTCAGCCATGAACTCATTGAATGGCGGTGCAGGCTAGAAGGGCCGAATGGCCTACTCCTGCACCTATTTTCTATGTTTCTATGTTTCTATGTTTCCCCAACATTGGGAACATTCTTCCTGCATCTAACCTGTCCAGTCCCATCAGAATTTTATATGTTTCTATGAGATCCCCTCTCATCCTTCTAAACTCCAGTGAATACAGGCCCAGTCGATCCAGTCTCTCCTCATATGTCAGTCCAGTCATCCCTGGAATCAGTCTGGTGAACCTTCGCTGCACTCCCTCAATAGCAAGAACGTCCTTCCCTCGATTACGAGACCAAAACTGAACACAGTATTCCAGATGAGGCCTCACCAAGGCCCTGTACAACTGCAGTAAGACCTCCCTGCTCCTATACTCAAATCCCCTTGCTATGAAGGCTAACATACCATTTGCCTTCTTCACCGCCTGCTGTACTTGCATGCCAACTTTCAATAACTGATGTACCATGACACCCAGGTCTTGTTGCACCTCTCCTTTTCCTAATCTGCCGCCATTCAGATAATATTCTGCCTTTGTGTTTTTGCCACCAAAGTGGATAACCTCACATTTATCCACATTATACTGCATCTGCCATGCGTTTGCCCACTCCCCTAACCTGTCCAAGTCACCCTGCAGCCTCTTAGCATCCTCCTCACAGCTCACACCGCCACCCAGCGTAGTGTCATCTACGAACTTGGAGATATTACACTCAATTCCTTCATCTAAATCACTAATGTATATTGTAAATAGCTGGGGTCCCAGCACTGAGCCCTGCGGCACCCCACTAGTCACTGCCTGAAAAAGACCCGTTTATCCCGACTCTCTGCTTCCTCTCAGCCAACCAGTTCTCTATTCACGTCAGTACATTACGCCCAATACCATGTGCTTTAATTTTGCACACGGATCTCTTGTGTGGGACCTTGTCAAAAGCCTTTTGAAAGTCCAAATACACCACATCCACTGGTTCTCACTTGTCCACTCTACTAGTTACATGGGAAACTACAGACCAGTTAGCCTGACATCAGTAGTAGCGAAAATGCTAGAATCTATTATTAAGGACGTGGTAACAGGGCACTTAGAAAATAATAATAGGATTGGGCAGAGTCAACATGGAGTTAGGAAAGGGAAATTATGTTTGAAAAATGTATTGGAGATTTTTGAGGTTGTAACTAGTAGCATGGATAAGGGGGCCAACCAGAGTATGAACCATTTATCCCGACTCTTTGTTTTCTGTTAGTTAGCCAATCCTCTATCCATGCTAATATATTACCTCCAATCTCGTGAACTTTTATTTTGTGCAGTAACCTTTTATGTGGCACCTTGTCAAATACCTTCTGGAAGTCCAAATACACCACATCCACTGGTTCCCCTTTATCCACCATGTTCGTTACATCCTCAAAGAATTCCAGCAAATTTGTCAAACATGACTTCCCCCTTCATAAATTCATGCTGACTCTGCCTGACCAAATTTTGCTTTTCCAAATATTCTGCTACTGCTTCTTTAATAATGGACTCTGATGTAAGCTGAGTGGACCTAGTGAAATACAAAGTTGACGCTTAGCCTTGATACCCCTCTGGGCAGACGAAGTGAAATACAAAGTCGACGCTCCGACTATTAGAGATGACAGACTTTGATTGGAGGTTCAAAGCGGTGTTTATTCACAGGGGAGAGCCTTCTGAGACCGCTCTCAGATCCGACTCACCAAGATGTTAGCGAATTTCATATTTATACATTTAACAGTCCATCACTTCCGTAGTCTATCCCGCGTGACACCTTACGCTATTCCCGATATTCACAGTTAATCTTGTTTCTTCTTGTAAGCTTATTTTCAGCTCCTTCTGTCATTGGGGGCTTCCTCTTATCTATTCTTGCAACTTTGTTGCTGTAACAATCGCCCTTTGTTTTTGCCAGATGGTCTTGTTCGATAGCATGTTTTCTTAAGGTAACTGCAACGTGAGCAGATTCTGACCTTGTAACATGCTCATGTTAATTTTGTGAGGCAAGCATATCGTGGTTAATTTTATCAGACTTTAGCTGTAAGTCATTTATCGTGGTTAATTTCATCAGACTTTAGCTGTAAGTCATTTATCGGGGTTCATTTTCTCAGACTTTAGCTGTAAGTCATTTATCGGGGTTAATTTTATCAGACTTCAGTTGTAAGTCATTTAGCGGGGTTAATTTTATCAGACTTTAGCTGTAAGTCATTTATCGGGGTTAATTTTATCAGACTTTAGCTGTAAGTCATTTATCGGGGTTAATTTTATCAGACTTTAGCTGTAAGTCATTTATCGGGGTTAATTTTATCAGACTTTAGCTGTAAGTCATTTATCGTGGTTAATTTTATCAGACTTCAGCTGTAAGCCATGTTGCTATCCACACAGTGCATCCTTTATCGTTTAATTGTGCAGACCGGTGCCTTGCCCGAGCAAGTCCTCAAGTCCTCTTAATCATGGATCGATCCGCTACCTCTTGTCCCATTTCACCAAGCACACTGGTGATATACTATAGCTCAACATATTTATACATAAATTCAAGCGCTACATAAATTTGGTTATTTCAGCCCCACCTTATGGCCCATTGGTCCCCTTGACTCAAAACGGCCAGTATCCTACAGTTTAAGATTGTCTGCTATGAGCTCCCGTCGCCCTGGTGGTACTAACCCAGGGTGTCTGGTACTCATAGTCCCACAATCCTAAACACAGTCTCTGGCTGGGTTCTGGTTCTTTCGCCGATGATATCTCCTGCAACAATCCACCAGAACGTATAATGACATTAATAATTGAACTTCTGCCAGCACGTGCGCCATGTCAGGTTCGAATATCCACAGCCGCATTTTATTGGAACACCCTAAGGACAAGAAAACTATCATGCGATCGTCCTATACATTTTAAATGAACATTTTTGGCCAAGTAAAATCCTTAGACCAGGTAGGCTGGGAAACGTGTGGACGGATACAGACATTGTGGAGTCTATCTCACAAGCGAGACAGAGGCACTGGCCAATGGGGGAAAAGTGCATTCTGGCAGGCCAATCAGGGGTCGAGTCGGGCCTGAAGCGGGGAAATCCTCAACCAATGAGGACTACCCGGCCCAGTTTGAAAATATGACTCACCCCTAGTGAATGTGGACCATCATCTACCGAATGGCCCATCAAAGGGGAGGCCCAAACCGATTGACTCCCAGGACTGTTACAATGGACCAGCAGACTTTGAGGCACCAATGTGCATTGAAACAATACCCCTGTCCTCACACCTACCTGTACCTGTGACATCTTCTAATTAAATATTCAAAGCTATCTCCCCACCCAAACTTACACAATGGACCACCAACTGAGTTTGAGTACGAAAAGGCCAGAACTAAATTGGCTATAAATATAGGAGCTACAGAACCAGCAGAGGTGGAAGCAGTTGGAGTCAGCTTTTGGGAGCAGTTGGAGTCAGCTTTTGCAGCAGTAGGAGTCAGCTTTTGGTTGTTCGAGTCAGCTTGTGGGAGTTGAGTCAGCTTTTCACAGGGCCCTCGCTCTGGGGAAGGTGTGCTTAACTCCAGCAGCTTTTTGCTTAGGAGCCAACCGAGAGGCAAATAGAAGAACCGACGCAACATCGAGGAGGAAAACCGAACCGACCAAAAACGTAAAACCCACCCCAGAGGGACCCCGAGCTGAAATAAGTGCCCCCAGAACCCCGGAGTTGATAGGATTGAGAGTATAGCCCAAACCCCCTCACAGACTCAATTTAGGATAGGAATTGGTAAGAAGGGTGGAAGTGGGAGGTGTGGTTGTGTGTGAGTGGAATGTTTTAACCTCTTACCTGTTGCGAGAATGTTTTGTGTTGTTGAGTGAGTTTGTGCCATTACTGCTATTTACGACCTCTTCCTATGCCCTCTATCTTTGTGTTTACTATTCTAAATAAACAACATTAACCATTTTGCACTCTTACCCACTGTGTCTGGTGCCTCATTACTCACCCAACCTCATAAATCGCACGTACAGAACCTCAGGGGAGTGTGGATTCGAACCCACACCCCAACCTCCCCTTACAAGAGATCCCAATGCGACCTCTAGGTCTGCCTCAGCCTCCCTGGGAAAATTATACTGCTTCTGGGACTTAGACATGGGGTCTCCATCTATTCTGACCTCGACCCCATTTACCCGTCCATAGTCGTGCTTACGCCTGGCAAATGCCGCCAAGTTGGCCCGCACAAAAGCCTGATAGATTATCGGGGTGCTGTCTACCAGAGCGCCGAGGTCATATCCCTCCTTCGCCTTTACAGTGCAGAGGGAACCCTTCCCCTGCTTCCCCTGGATGACTGCTGTACCTTCCCCCTCCCCGGTGTCAGCTGTGCCCCACAGGCAGTGGTTCCTCAGGTCGACCAGAATTTTCTGGCCGCTGAGGAAATCTGCCCCTAGGATGCCTTTACCCATTCCCTCCCACAGCAGAAGGACACACTTCCACATGGTGTGGAGGGTGCCTTTGTGTATCTGCAGTGGTGTGGAGAAGAAGCCCTCGCGTTCTTCTCCAGTGAAGCTGGTTAGGCAGTAGGGGATCCCACTGGATAGGGGTGAGGTGGTCGGGTCGTCTACATGAAACAGGGTGCACGAGGCCCCTGTGTCCAGCAGATACTCCCCCCGGACCCCCTCAACCCCCATCATGACTGAGATGAGGAGAAACTTCTTCACCCAGAGAGTGGTGAACCTGTGGAATTCTCTACCACAGAAAGTTGTTGAGGCCAATTCACTAAATATATTCAAAAAGGAGTTAGATGAAGTCCTCACTACTAGGGGGATCAAGGGGTATGGCGAGAAAGCAGGAATGGGTTACTGAAGTTGCATGTTCAGCCATGAACTCATTGAATGGCGGTGCAGGCTAGAAGGGCCGAATGGCCTATTCCTGCACCTATTTTCTATGTTTCTATGTTTCTATGAGACGTGGCCTGTTTCACGCATCATAGGTGACCGGGCAGAGGTACACGGGTTCCTCGGGGTCGAGTCATTGGGGGGTGTTGGTCTGGACCTGAGGGACTTCTCTCCCGGTCACGGCTGCGACCTTCCCAGTCTGGGTAAAGAGTGCCTGCAGAGCCGCGAGGAGACCCTCGAGTGGGGCGGCAGGGCTGGGCACAGCTGGCTTGGGAGTGCTTGCGGCCGCGGGGACTAGGGCTGCGGTTGGGGCCTGTGGACCTCTCTTTTCCTCCCTTGGAGCCTGGCATTCCCTCCTCATGTGCCCTGTCTCCCCACACCCGTAGCAAACCACTTCTCTGCCTGCCTGCCAGTTCCCTTCTTGCCTCCACTCTCTCTTATCAGAGTCGGGGCGGATCTCACACACCTTCCCCTTGGTGGGTTTCTCCCCCACGATTCTGCCATTGCAAAAAGAGAGGGTCAGCTGCCTCAGCACCGTCTCCTCTGTGGCTTGGGCGTCTCTGAAATAGAACCACAGGTTGGCCTGGGCGCGCAACTCCGGTAGGCTGTTTGCCACCAGTGCACGCAGCCAGCGACCACGTCGGTGTGCATCCAGCTGGATTCGGTCCAAATTCCCCCCACTGGCTTCCTCATAACTGGCCACAGTCGATCAGTGAACACCTGGGGGGTCTCCCCGGGTCTCTGGACAGTGGCCTGTACCCAGTCAAACGGACAGCCGTCGTTCAACCCCATGGCCTCCAGAATATCTTCCTGGAGAGCGGCCACTGTTCACTGATCCCTCTTACTCTCAGCAGAGAGAGCCTAACACAGGGCTGGGTCCAGTGAGAACAGGAGCAGTTTGCTCCGTTCGGCCTCAACGCAGTCATTTGTGTCTTCTACCTGCTCTACTTCCATAAAGTGGACAGAGGGGTCTCCTTTTCGGGTAAGTTTATTCACATGGGCCACCATCTGCCGCAGCTGGGTCGCACTGTGGGGAAGCACATATTGGTTTTGTAGGGGACCCTCAGCCTGACCCACTGTGGGTGGTCCGAATCTACTCGCCTGATGGGGCACATTGGGGCTGGTCCCGGAGGTTTAGATTCCAGCATTTCACCCTGCCTCTCCTTCGGGATCCCCAATGGGGCTGTGGGAGAGGGCCTGTAGGATTCTTCTTCCCTATCCTCCTCCCCACAGCCTGTTTCACTATGCTCCCTCTTCCGCACCTCGGCTGGGCTGATAAGGCACACCACTCCTTTACTGGGTGCCTTGCTTTCAGCCCAGCCAAGGGCTTTTGCCTCAGCTAGGGCCAGAACTTTGGTGTCGGGCCAGGTGGGGATTCGAGTCTCGGGCACTTCCAGAGCTTTTGCTCCGGCTTGAACAAGGGCTGCTTTGGCTTCAGCCAGAGCCAGGATGAGCCAATCAATTTGCTCCTGAAAGGAACGATGATCCGCCTCTGCCCTGCTGTGGCATGCCTGAAGCGCAGCCTGTAGCTGTAGACTCTTACCCTCTCCCAACCTTCCCTGGTTCTGAGCCTGGGCAAGTTCCTCCTGCAGTCCCCTGACATAACCTTTTCCCCCAGTTACCTGGGACTGAAGGTACTCCCTGTGGTTGTGATAGCTTTCTCTATCCCTCTCTCATTCCTGCCTCTCCCACTTTAAATCCTGATCCAGCTTTTCCCTTTCTTTGCTAGTCTTTACTAGCTCCTCTCTCTGCTCAGCTAACTCTGTCTGCAGGATGTCTACCTGCCTGTCCAAGACCTGTATTTGCTTCCGAAAGCAAATCAGCCACACTGCCTTTTCCACTGATCTTTTATGGTCGTTACTCTGGGTCCACCTGGGCTGCTGCGTTCTCAGGCCGTTCAGCCCTCAGCAGCGCCTGCACCCACTTCCTTGAGCAGTTTATCCTTGCTGTTACATACCTAGCAACCATACCCTCCATTTTATACACCTCTCCACCAAGACTTACTGTCTCTTCACCCTCACTCAACGCACGTCCCTTCGTGGTCGCCATTGTAAGGGGAGCTTGGGGTGTGGGTTCGAATCCACACTCCCCTGAGGTTCTGTACGTGCGATTTATGAGGACGGGTGAGTAATGAGGCACCAGACACAGTGGGTAAGAGTGAAAAATGGCTAATGTTGTTTATTTAGAATAGTAAACACAAAGATAGAGGGCATGGGAAGAGGTCGTAAATAGCAGTAATGGCACAATCTCATTCAACAACATGAAAATTCTCACAAAAGGGGAGGGGAAGATAAAAGGTTGAAACATTCCACTCACACACAACCACACCTCCCACTTCCACCCTTCTTACCAATTCCTATCCTAAACTGAGTCTGTGAGGGGGTTTGGGCTATACTCTCAATCCTATCAACTCCGGGGTTCTGGGGGCACTTATTTCAGCTCGGGTGGGTTTTACGTTGTTGGTTGGTCCGGTTTTTCTCCTCGATGTTGCGTCGGTTTCTTCTATTTGCCTCTCGGTTGGCTCCTAAGCAAAAAGCTGCTGGAGTTAAGCACACCTTCCCCAGAGCGAGGGCCCTGTGAAGAGTTGACCCAACTCCCCTTTAACTCAACTCAACCACAACGAAAACTGACTCCCACCTTCTTAACTCAACTCTACAACTCAATGCAAAAGCTGACTCCAACCTCCAACCTCCAACCTCCTTGTGTGTTTTTGCAGCTTTTCTTATAGTCCGTTCATCTTCGCGCCAAAACTGCATGCCATTGTCTTGGGTCTTTCTTGAGTAAAATGGGGTGTGAATGGCAGTTCGATGTATATCGATCTGTCTGGAATGAGAGATTAGCCACACCTCCTGTATCCTGTTGCTCACTGATGGGGTGAATGAAGATGATTATTCACTATCTCGACAGAGGTGCCACTCTGTCTGGGCTGGCCAAAATGATTGCATCAGACCTGTGGGCCTTTGTTTAATTATTCAAACTGATACCCTTTGTGTTGCCTTGTGTATTACTGGGGAGATTTTGCCCTGACATCTTGCCTCTTCTGTGAGGGTTTTACATGAAAAGCTGGAGAAATGTCCTTTTAAAATATAAAGTTGCCTTGTATCCATTTTCCTGGAAGAACCGAATGTACACTCTTCCCCCTTACGGTAGCTGGCTCATCCCCCGTCCGGTTCCATACCCCTGCAACACTGTCTGTTACTGTACAGGATGGCCAGAGTCCCATCATCCTCCACGGTTTACAGGCTGTTGGCTGAATTTGGTCATTTTAAACATGGCATCTTCCCATTCTCCCTGCCACATGTCTCCGTGGTTGATTTTGCAGAACCTTACAAAGGCAAGTATATCCTTCCTTAGTTAAGGAGACCAAAATTGTACACAGTACTCCAGGTGTGGTCTCACAAAGGCTCTATATAATTGTATCAGACCTCTTTACTCTTATACTCCAATTCTTTTGTAATAAAGACCAACATACCATTTGCTTTCCTAAAGTACAAAACAGGCTGGGGGTGTTCTTTCTGAAGGGTGAAGAACCCAGGTACCGCTTAAATACACCCAGACAACCCGAGAAGGATAGAACGTGCCAATGAAAGTAGGGGACCCCTACAAAAGGTCACCCAATCCTACAAGATCACCATTCCACTTAGACAGCAACTTTGATAGCTTCTTGTCCCAGATGAACTCGAGAACATTAGCAAATGGGCTTCTCCCCTAAAGAGTGCACTGTACTGTACTCAGAGAGTGAACAATTGCATAGGCAATGTACCAGTGTGTTCTCCAAGAAATACTCTGTTGAAAACTACACAGTGACTTCACAAAATATATGTAATCCCCTGTATAAAAATGAAAATAATTTTAAAATACTGTCTATGTAATAAAATCATGTATCATTGAAATTTAAGATGACTTGGGACACATGATGGTAATTGATTTTGTATAAAATGTGAAAAGAGTAGTATAGGGTGTTAGAATATTATAGAGTGATTTAAATGGCCAGTTTCCCAGCATGCTTTGCTTTAGCATTTTAGCCAGAGTGCGAATGTGGAGAAAAGGGGAAGCTTATTGTTTTTGTGTGATCAAAACGAGCTGAGCCATGCGAATCAGCCAACGAGATAAGGGGGCAGTTGCTAAGACACCACATACCACAGCAAGAGATAGCACAGAGATACTGCTAAGACAATCAGAACAGAGATGAAGGCCGATAGATTAGAGATGGGATAACCACCTCAACAAATGTGCACTTACGCATAATGTTGTGTGTATGTGCAGCCCATAAATGGGACCTTTTTCCTCTTAAAGTTAGAGCGTCGGAAGCCCATTTGCCTTAATGGTGACCGACAAAAGTTAACGGTTGGAATTTTCTGGGGTCTGTGCAGGTGCGATTGGAGGTGGATCAGGTGGGAAATTTGAAAAATCTTTCAGCGGGTCGGGTACCCGCCGCCATCCCACCCCCACGCGCCTTTCCCTTGGACATGTTTGCCGGCACGGCAGTGACCCGAACGGCAGAGGCGGGCGAGCTAATTTAAATCATTATTAGGTCATTGTCAGAACCTTAAGAGTCTTTTACATTTCACTGGATGACCACAGGAATCACGCAGCTCGGGAACCATGTCTGTCAACCTGAGGCGGAAGTTGAGTGGCCATTGATCCAGCTGATTAGTGCACAGTATGAAAATTACAATAAAAACTCCCATCTCACAGCTGATCACTTTCTTCAGGCAGATGCTGTTGCTGACTGCACTGTCAGCACAGATTTAACTATCTACAGGCTGCAAATGTTTCCAGCAAAGTTTCCATCCTGCGTCACCCTATTGTTAGAACCTATCATCTCATTGATAGATTGCTTCTATCATTTCTACTTGACATGTCATCTCTTCCATCAATTCGGGTGCCATCTATGCTGTCTCAGTTTGGTCCTCAGAATCGGACCACGATGAGCCCCAACACCAGCAGCACCAAAAACAACACCACCAACCTTCTCCTCAACCACCGCACAGGGCAGAGGGCATCAGCACGGGGCTGCAGCACACCGGAGGCGATACCCCCAACACAGGGTATATGGGCAGAGGATCAGCTTCCTCAACATGACTGAGCAGCTGTGCCAAAGGAGGCTCAGGCTATCGTGCTGGGTCATCGCAGACATTTGCAGATTGCTGGAGCAAGGCCTGCAGCCCAGAGGAGCAGGTGGACATGTCTTACCAGTGGCTGTCAAAGTCACCAGCACCCTAAACGTCTTTGCCTCAGGCTCCTTTCAGGGATGTGCAGCAGACATTTGTGGCACCTCGCAGTCAGCCGCCCACGGATGCAATGCAGAGGTCACCGATGCTCTGTTTGACAAATCAGCCAATTATATTGGCCCAGAAATTGCGGTTGGTGGCTTCCCGCGGGCGGATGCCTCCGACCTGAACCGTTTCTACGAATCTACCTGGTGGTTCTGGAAGTTCGGCGACTTGTGGTCCTGGGCCTCTACACAAAGGCTTGCATAGAGGCTCATGTATTCCAGGGACATAAGCGCTTCGCATGCGTCCCTGGGATCACGTGGGCCGGCCCAACCAATCCAAGCAAGGGTATTCCCATTCATACTTGCGGTGAGTTTCGTATGTTACAATAAATTTAAAAAACATTACTTATTTAAAATGAATTAAAATGGAATTTAATTAATTATTTTAAACAAAAATAAATGTTTTTGAAAAATGAATTTACATATTTTAAAGGGTCTAAACATAAACAGAGTGATTATTTGCACTAGTTTTCTCTGTGTCCTTCTGCGCACGGGCGCATTGGACTCTGTCCCTTTTTTGCGCACAGGTGCTTGATTTGGTCGCGCATGCGACATACGAGGAAATCGGAAATGGGGCCGAACCACGAACTGCGAGGAGTTCATCGTTGCTCGAGCTGCTTCTAGCTTTTGGATTATCTTCAGGACTATTACCTAGAATATCACTGTGATTACCTACACGAACATTTTCGCAGCCTTCTGTGGGAGAGAAAACATCGGAGGTGGAAGAGAGAGAGTGAGAGATGGGGGTGGGAGAGAGTGAGACTTGGGGGGAGAGAGAGAGACTGAGGGAGAGAGAAAGACTGGGGGGAGGAAAAGAGATTGGGGGGAGAAAGAGAGACTGAAGGGAGGGAGAGAGAGAGACGGGGAAAGAGGGAGAGAGAGTCTGGGGTGGAGAGAGAGAGAGAGACTGGGGGGGTAGAGAGAGACTGGGGGGAGAGAGAGACTGGGGGGGAGAGAGAGAGACTGGGGGGAGAGAGAGGGAGACTGGGGAGAGAGAGGGAGACTGGGGAGAGAGAGAGAGAAACAGGGTGAGGGAGAGAGAGAGATTGGGGAGAAGGAGAGAGAGGCTGCGGGGAGAGAGAGAGAGAGAGAGACTGAGGGAGAGAGAGAGACTGGGGGAGAGATACTGGGGAGAGAGAGAGAGACTGGGGGATGGAGAGGGAGAGACTGGGGGTGGAAATACATGGGAGTAGGGATCGGAGAGCAGAGACGGAACTCAGGGAAAACAGATCACGTTCTTCCAAACCCACCCCCTTTACATCCACACCCGATTTCTCAGAGAGCTCGGTGCATGTGTGACAAGGGACATTATTGGAATGGATGAAAAACGGAATTCATGACACTGTCAGTTTTCACTTCATATCAAATATACCTGTTAACAATTGTGACCCACACACAATGGCCCATCTATGTTGTAACCGGTGGAAGGGGGGTGGTGGTAAGGTCAGGAATCCAGCTGGGATGGGTCAGTAACCTGGGCTGGGGCATGAACTTGGGCTGGGGATGCGGTCAGGATCTTGGGCTGGGATGGGGCATGAACTTGGGCTTGGGGGGTAAGGAACTTGGGCTGGGTGGGGGGAGGGGTGGAACTCTCTCCTGTCTGGAGTCGGCAGTCAGAATGGCTCAAATTACACTTTGCAAAGTCACTGAGAACTTGGGCTGGGCGGTTCTAATTACACATCTCAGAGAAACTGCTGGGTGTGTCTTATCCTCCAAGGGGACCAATCTTAATCAAGTCATGTGATCAAGGGGACCCAATCAGAGCATTTTTCTGTTGCAAATAACTACGTCCAAAAATAAACTTACCTTATTTAACAGGATTTTAAATGATTACATTATTGAAAAAAATGTCTTTTTCTGTCCTTTGAAAGTCTTACACTGATAAAAACAGGCCTTATGCCTGCTATAATCAGTCATACGAATTTCAAGGGCATTCGCTGGCCAGAAGTTGGGCAAATAGCGTGAGGCTCTTTACTTTCGGATGCGTGCGATCTGTCAAGGGGATTCTTGACAGATTGCAAGTTCCAGGTTTAGGCGCATGTGCTTCGTATGCCTAAACCCAGAACTTTCGGGGCCTGTTTGGACGCATGCGTACCTCGTAAACACCCATAGAGGCTGCGAATTCAGGGCCAATAACTTTGCCACTGATGAAGCCAGTGTTACTGAGTGGGTGCTAGGCTTTTCCGCCCTGGCTGGCTTCCCACGGGTGCAGGGTGTCATCGACTGCTCACATGTGGCCATCAGGGCACCCCATCATCACTCAGGAGTGTTGTTCAATCGCAAAGGCTTCCACTCCCTCAATGTGCAACTTGTCTGCAACCATAGGAAGATCATTATGCATGTGTGCGCCAAATTCCCTAGCAGCTGTCATTATTCTTTCGTCCTGTGCCAGCCCACCCTCCCTCAGCTCTTCGCTCTTCCAAACAGACTTTCCGGCTGGCTGCTTGGAGACAAGGGCTATCCACTGATGATGAGGCTCAGGACACCCTTGGGGACACCAAGTACTGAGGCCGAGGTGAGATATAATGATAGCCACATTTCCACCTTTTATGTCAGAGAGCAGACAATAGGCATGCTGAAAATGCGCTTCAGATGCCTTGACAGATCTGGAGCAGCCCTTCAGTACGCACCAGCCAGGGTCTCCAGGATCGTTGTTGGTCTGCAGCGCCCTGCACAGCATAGTGCGGCAGCAAGGATTAGCACTGCATGAGGAGCAAGGCTGTGAGCGCACAGCCTCTTCAGAGGAGGAGGAGCAGGAGGAGCAGGAGGCACCTGTGGTCCAGGTTCCACCAGCACCCGAGCACACTGCTGCCCAGGAGACCAGGGGTTGCCTCATCATGGCCAGATTTACTTAACTTCAGCCATTATACTCATATGGCGGCCAAATGCTGTGCCAGGTTGGCACTATCCCACAGCCAACACCATAAAGCATCTCTACAATGATCAAGCCATTCCTTTCACACTGACCACCGTTGCTGGAGGTAATGTTATGTTTCAGCATTCACTCCAACTCAATAAGCCACTTCCAAAGTTGAACACAAATTTGTCCAAAAGTGGAGGAAATAAAGATTTTTATGTGTGACATTACAGTAACAGAATCATTTAAACAAAACACCCAAGTAGCTACCCTTGTGAATCTACTTGTGTTTTATCTTTCTCTTCCATGTGCTTCTACAAGGTGCTACCCCTGTGGCTTCAGCAGAGGTAGAGTCGGCTGGCTCACTTCCCTGCTGCGACTGTGTAAATGCTTTTGGCGGATGTTCTCTGAGTTTTGGAGCCTCTGATGGCTCTGCCAAAGTCTGCTACCCCTGAGACTGCAGGGGCAGAATCGGCCATCGCGATCCCAGGAGCCATCTGGGGCTCTGACTGAGGTGGGTGGGGGGTGGGGGCCAACGGGGGCAAGGTGTGAGTGCTTTGAGAGGAGCCCCCACTTTCATGTCTCCTTACACCATCTTCCCTCTCATGGGCTTCCTTGTTAGCAAGGACCTGGAGAGCACCTTGCTGCACTTCAGTGGGGCCATGAGGACCTGCATCTGCGCTGACATCCCTCCTAGAGAGAAGGTCTATGAGCGTCTGTCATCTATTCTCCAAAGATAGCCATCTAGTGTCCATAGAGACCATGTGGTTCTGTGAGTGACACATTAGCTGTTCCATGCAGGTGGCCATCCTATCCATGGAAGAGCCTACAGTCACCTGCGACAAGGTGGTGCTCATGTTAGAAATGGACTCCTCCATTCTCTGCACATTTGCAGACATCACGCTTGCAAAACCTGTCAAAGTCTCCTGCACATCTTGCTTCACCTCCAGGATCGCCTGCTTTCTGGATGGCCCCTGAGGCTCAGAGTCTGCATGCAGCTGAGCAGAGCTGGGAGCGTCCTGCGCCCTCTGGCAAGGAGTCTCCGCTGCTGTCCCTGTATCCACAATCTCCTCTTGCTCACTTGTAACTTGTGACCAGGTGACAATACTGCTCTATATCACGTGGCACCCACCAAGGTGTGGGTATGTGCGCTGGTGCTAGGTGCGCTTATATCTGGTGGTGGTGCACACTCAGAGATAAGAGGCACCTCTGAGGAATTCTCTTCCTCCTGGACAGTGAGGGGGGTGGGGTGCTCTTGATGGACCCGTGGAAGAGTAAATAGATGAGTTACTACATCATATGATGACCAGTCATTAGAATAAGGGTGAGTGTGAGGGGTGGATAATTAGATGGGGATGTGATAATGCATATACAGGGAGAGGCATGGGTGGTCATGCAAGGTATGTTGTTGTGGGTAATGATGTGCAGGAGTAGGGTAGGGAAGGCAGAGTGATGGGGATGTGATGAGAGGCACAGCAGGATGAGGTTGGGTGTGACTTTGCCACACACAACTGCACCCAGGTCCTCCTGACAACATCCCTGCTGTTGACCTCCTGTGCTATTTGGAGCCAGGCTCTTTTGGTCTCCTGGGGTGGTCTCTTCTGCCCATTAGAAGGGAAGAGGACCTCCCTGTGTGCTTTGATCGGAGAACCTGGCCCTCTGCCTCAGTGCAGTCATGTTTGGCACTCTTTGCAGCAGTCCAGTGGTGCAGTGTGCTACCTACACACCCCTAGATGATCCTTCAACTACAATGTTTAAATATCCCGGCTGAAAACGCATCATCGCTGACGTCATCTGACCCACACCATTTAATTGGGGCGGGTAACGGGCAGGGCGGCCTTAATAGGCCCCATTAACACAGAGTTGCTCTGAGGAACGGCATGTAATCAGGAACGGGGTCATGTCCCGCCACGGCGACCGCCCACACCCACCCCACCCAGGTACAGGAAATTACGACCAACAGATCTGATCAGCTTGAACGGGGCTTCGTAGAATAAACAGTTGTATTAATTGCTCACCACTTAATGTAACACTGTGGAGCAGTTGTGTAAAACCAAGACTGTTATTAGCCAATGCATTTTAAAGTTTGTTCTTTAAAACCACTTGGGTTTGAATCATGCGGAGGTTATTGTTACAGGACGAACAACCCTTTATCGTGACCGTAATGATGGGAAGTCTGCTAACACAGGGCTACTGATTATTTAGTATGCATCATTTGGACAGATTTTTCTAACGTTAATCAAAATAATATAATTTGATTGAGATAATCTACTACTCAGTACAGATTGATGCTCTAAGGAAGTAATCAACCAGCCTGTATTCCATTAGGACCCAGACAGCTGCTTCCACCTCACTGGTCTTACTGGTCACTTGTGTTAACTCATGAAATCGGACTTTCCAAACAAAACATGAAGAAAACCTCCCTTATAACAGATTGTTTTCTTTGAATCTTGTGGAATTTTGACTTTGTTTCCTGTGTTCTCCACTACATGGTGACGGTAGAAAGATTAGCGGATAGCAGGTGCGGATTCTCAGGTTTTGGACTGGATTTTGTAGGTATTTTACATAAGGATAACGATCTACCTGGGAACGATTTACAGCCGAGTTGGAGGAGCAGGGCATGGCCCCTGCGATTGTTCAGTTGATGAATACACAGCCTCGGGTGGACCTGCACCATGCAATCCAGGAAGGTTCTGGGTCAAGTCACCAGTTTGTGCTGTGTGAGCTGATCCTAACTAGGAGAGCAGTTGCGTGCTCTGATTTGCTTCAGTATCCTAGGATCAGGGAGGGGAAAAGTCATCCAGCGTTTCTGTTCTTGGATACTATTCAATAATATCTCCCCAATCCCCCTTTCCTGTCTCATCCCATACTTGAACAATGGTCACTTTGGGGTTCTTTGAGGGACCAGATGGCATTCCGCCCAGTGCACTGAGCCTGTACCTTCAAGAGAGGACTGGAATAACGGAGATTTAAAAAATGAAAGATAGTTGGTACCAAGCCACCTAAAGCTCCCCGGAAGGCTAAGTTAGGAAGATGAAGTGCAGAAGGAGCAACATTCAAGAATTCAACACAAGACAAATCATGGTGTGTTTATTCCGTTAATATGAAAATGAGACTTACAAGAAAGAAAGACCTGCATTTATATAGCGCCTTTCATGGCCACTAGATGTCTCAAAGCGCTTTACAGCCAATGAAGTACTTTTTGAAGTGTGGTCACTGGTGTAATGTGGAAAACACGGCAGTCAATTTGCGCACAGCAAACTCCCACAAACAGTAATGTGATAATGACCAGATAATCTATTTTAGCGATGTTGATTGAGGGATAAATATAGGCCAGCACACTGGGGATAACTCCCCTGCTCTTCTTCAAAAATAGTGCCATGGGATCTTTTACATCCACCGGAAAGAGTGATTTAACATCTCATCCGGAAGACGGAGGAGAATTACAATTAGAATTACTATGCTGACGTGCAGATTGTCATGTATGTAACCCTTCATGTAACAACACTGCAAACTGTACACACCTAAGAAATGCACACCTTGACCACAGGGGGTGAAGTTGTGGGAGACACTCCTCACCTGGTCATCCAGGTATATAAAGGGAGGTCCCACGCAGGGTCAGCACTCCTTGGTCCTGTGAATAAAGGTATAGGTCACAGAGTGACATTGTCTCCAGTATGTGCCTCGTGTTGATTTGCTGTAGTGTGTAAGGACACAGCACAGATTGCATTCTAAAAATAGTTGATGCTGTACACAAAATGGCTGCCAGCTCTTTTACTAATAAATGCTGTAAAATGGCAGCTGAATCACTCAGAGTGACACCCGGGGCTCTCTATACGAATCAAAAGTGAAAGTAAAGTTGTAATACACCTAACAGTCACCCTGCCGTTCCAGCACTGTGGAATCTGACTGCTGGCTCAAACCCATTTGTTAACCACTTAAAATGCAAATCATCATGCATCTTGGCTAATAGAGAACCAATAAAAAGATAGTGCTTTGTAACACTACAGATGCATAATAAAAAAATAATTGGACTTATGTGTCCCCTCGTTTTGCTATTATACCATAGACAACATAGGCTAGAAATTACTTTAGATGTTTAATGAATACCTTCACTGCTTCTGGGTCAGCACAGACATATTTGGTAGTGTGGAACGATACATATTTAACTCATTATTCTCACAGGCGACTAAATTACTGTCAGGAGGAAGTGGCTTGTTGGCACTATAGCATTGAAGACAGACAAGGTTTGTTGAAATCATTAATGTTGGCATCACTGGGGTTTGTAGCTGTCACTTTTAAAATAGTGAAATGTCCAAATGTACTTTACAAAGAGGAAGAGGATACCGAGTGGGAGTTTGGGAGGAAGTTTAAGGGAGGTGAGCCACTTGCCTCGTCTTTCCTGCTTATTGACACATCTGCTGTCATTCAGGGGTTTAAGTAGCTGCTTGTCACCGTTTACAGGTGCTGGCCAAGATAACGGAACTTCATGCTCGACTGGGTTCCCCATTGTGCATTGGTTACAGCCACAGGCTAAACAGTTAAACCATTGGTTCACAAGCATGTTTAATTATGCTCGTAAAGCTTAAGCAATGCTTTGTTAACCCTTCCTTCGCACAAAAACAGTCATTTCCAGCCTTCCATGTTTAAAGGGCTCTACAAAACAAGAATGTGACCAGTGTCCTGGAGGTTTTGTATAGTTGTTTGCAGATTTTGTTGAAGTTATTCACATTATCCTCCCATTTTTACTTCTCTTATTTCTGTTCTGTTGGTGGTGACTCATGTTGGATTTCAGTTTCTCAGTATTTCAGTCTGTGGCTGGTCTTCATGGAGGAGTCTGGGCAGCAAATATTGGGTGTGGGAGCCAAGCCCGACCCTGTCCCCACCTCAGACTGAGACACGAGCAGTTCCAGTAGACAGCAACCAGGACCAGGAGTCCTGAAAGATGTTTTTTTCTCTCCCCATCTTCCCGGCCTGTAAACACTGAAACCAATTTTGCTATCTCAGGCTATCATCATCATCATCATAGGCAGTCCCTTGGAATCGCTTGCTCTAAAAATGAGTTCTTAGGTGATTGAACAGTCCAACACAAGAACCACAGTCCCTGTCACAGGTAGGACAGATAGTCGTTGAGGGAACGGGTGGGTGGGGAGCCTGGTTTGCCGCACGCTCTTTCTGCTGCCTGCGCTTGGTTTCTGCATGCTCTCGGCGACGAGACTTGAGGTGCTCAGCGCCCTCCTGGATGCACTTCCTCCACTTAGGGCGGTCTTTGGCCAGGGACTCCCAGGTGTCGGTGGGGATGCTGCACTTTATCAAGGAGGCTTTGAGGGTGTCCTTGAAACACTTCCTCTGCCTACCTTTGGCTCATTTGCCATGAAGGGGTTCCGAGTAGAGCGCTTGCTTTGGGAGTCTCGTGTTAGGCATGTGAACAATGTGGCCTGCCCAGTGGAGCTGATCGAGTATGGTCAGTGCTTCAACACTGGGAATGTTGGCCTGGTCGAGGACGCTAACATTGGTGTGTCTGTCCTCCCAGGGGATTTGCAGGATCTTGTGCAGACATCGTTGGTGGTATTTCTCCAGCGACTTGAGGTGCTACTGTATATGGTCCATGTCTCTGAGCCATACAGGAGGGCTGGTATCACTACTGCCCTGTAGACAATGAACTTGGTGTCAGATTTGAGGGCCTGGTCTTTGAACACTCTTTTCCTCAGGCAGCTGCACTGAAAGCTGCACTGGCGCACTGGAGGTGGTGTTGAATCTCGTCGTCAATGTCTACCCTTGTTGATAAGAGACTCCCGAAATGGTCCACGTTGTCCAGGGCCGCGCTGTGGATCTTGATGACTGGGGTCAGTCCTGTGTGGCGGGGACAGGCTGGTGGAGGACCTTCGTCTTACGGATGTTTAGTGTAAGGCCCATGCTTTCGTAGGCCTCAGTAAATATGTCGACTATGTCCTGGAGTTCAGTCTCTGCATATGCGCAGACGCAGGCGTCGTCCGCGTACTGTAGCTCGGTGACAGAGGTTGGAGTGGTCTTGGACCTGGCCAGGAGGCGGCGAAGGTTAAACAGCTTCCCACTGGTTCTGTAATTTAGTTTCACTCCAGCAGGGAGCTTGTTGATTGTGAGGTGGAGCATGGCAGTGAGGAAGATTGAGAAGAGGGTCGGGGCGATGACGCAACCCTGCTTGACCCCGGTCCAGATGTGGATTGGGTCTGCAGTGGATCCGTTGGTAAGGACATGAACTCATTGAACGGTGAAACAGGCTCGAGGGGCTCAATGGGCCTGTTCCTGGTCCTACGTCCCTGTGTTCTCTGTCTGAGGTCAGCTGATGTAGGATAAAGCAAAGGTCAAATAAGAGCCCTTCCTGCTCTTTATGGCTTGGTGGTACATGGTGTACTTACTCATTAAACCATTGGAAGTTAGGCAGTTCTATCGATTTCTCTATTGACTCCATAGTAGGGAATTCAGGGAGGATAGCAAACTGGATTAGATGAATTGATTCGAAGGGTGAAACCAGAGAACAGAAGCTGAGGGCAGTTTCTCAAGAGGAAGTGAGTTCTGGTGTCCCACAGTGCTCAGTCCTGGGGCCCCTTCTGTTCACTGTGTATATCGACGATTCGGATATAGGCCAAGAGGGAGAAGTGTCAACATTTGCAGATGATACCAAAATAGGAAGTATAGTTAATTATTTAGAAGAGCAAAGGAAGCTGCAAAGAGATACTGATAAGCTGGGGCAATGGGTTAAAAAGTGGCAGGTGGAATTCAACGTCAGTGTGAGTTGAAAACAAATAACAGCAATAATCATACTCTGAATGGAAGTAGGTTTGGTGCTGTGGAAGAGTACAAGGCCGGGGGTTGGGGGCAGGTACAGTTTCACAGGACATTAAAGGCAGCACCTCAGGTTGATAAAGCTGTAAAAAAAAAGCAAATGGAATTCTAGATTTTACCACGAGGTAGAGGGGAAGAAATTCGGGGCGTTTGCGCCTACTATTAGCTCCCCCCGGGGACAGCGTCATCACCGGGCGCTGCGACCTGTTTTCGCCCCGGAGTGAAAATTTGGTAACTTCCCCTGAAGCTGCGGCAAGCAAAGCCAGCGAGAGCATCAGGGGGCGCGTATCGGGCTGTGGGCCGCCCCTGGGGCAAAATTTAAAGAGGAGGTGGCGATTTCAACATAAAACAATTGGCTGACTTACTGCTGGATGTTGAATCGCGGGATCTGTGCCTCGATCTTCCAGCCCAGCACTTCGCTTGTGTGCCGGGCTGATGTCACGGCACCCTACTCCCCTGTCGTTCAGGTCGGGCCCCGGTTCCCCCCCTGCAGATTTGGCAGCTTGGCCCTCACCTTTAATGAAGGGCTGGGTCCTGTCTACGGAACAGTGCTATGCGTCCCACTGGGATATTTTATACTCCACTTGCTCCGGGGGGGTTGGTAACCCGATTTTAGGTCCGGGCAGGACTTCAAGCTTCGTGGCTGTTACTGCCACCAAACGGGGCACTACGCAATTTCCCGCCTATAGAGAATAAAAATCAAGTGGTGATGATGAGCCTGTATCAAACCTCAATAAGATCTCAGTTAGGCTACAACGTGCAATATTGGACTTTGGAAGGTGATTGAGGGCCGAAATTGCCCCTTTTTATAGCCCTGTTAGCACATCCAGGGGGCGCTAATAGGGCCCAATGAAGTTTTCGCCTGGGCGAAGGGGGGTGATTGCCCTGGAGGTTTGGAGGGGCTATGTCTCGGTAGAGCTGTGCCGTGCGATTTGTGCCCCGGGCCGGCGCTCGCCCATCCCCGACACCTCAGCACCCTGCAACAACCTCTTCGCGCCCCACGGGAGAAATTGCCCTGCGGGCTACAAGGATGGTACCGGCGGATAACGTCCACCGCCGGGGCGCCCCTCAAAGGGGAGCCCATGTTTTCTTCCGTCGGTCCGACAATGGCGGCACTCCGTTATGGGTGCCGGGCTGGTGGCTCAGTCGATTGCCTCCCTGGTGGCCCAGTGGCAGCCACCAGAGAGCCTTCAGAGTGTGCAGCGACCTTCCTCTTTAAATGAAGGGGAGAGGCATTGTAGAGCATGAGCGCGATGTGGAGCATTTGCGTGGTGCTACACTCCTGAGTGTGGGCTTCTCAGCACCGCGCTCCCGCCCTGAGAATGCCCTTACAAGGACGTGGAGCGCTGGAGGGACGCACATGCCAATTCTGTGTCGGGGCCAGGACCTCCTGGTCGGGCGATAAAAGTCCCGGCCTGGGGCAATTTCAGCATCGGCGGCTTTAAAGGGGATATCATGCAGGTTCACTAGGATGCTGCCTGTTATGCGGAAATAAGATTTGCATTTATATAGCGGCTTTCACAACCTCAAGGGTTAGGGTTAACCCTAAATGCATTCCAAAGCGCTTTACTGTTGAACTGTAATGGGGATAAGGCAGACAATTTGCAAACACTAAGGTCCCATAAAACAGCAGTGTGATAATGTACAGACAATCTGTTTTTTTTATGATGTTAGTTGAGGGATAAATATTGGCCAGGACGCTGGAGATAACTCCTCTGATCGTCTTCAACATATGCTGTAGGATCTTTACATCCACTTGAGAGAGCAGACGGGGCCTTGGTTTAACATCTCATCCAAAAGACAGCACCTCCAACAGTGCAGCGCTCCCTCAGTGCTGCACTGGAGTGTCAGCCTAGATTTTTGTGCTCAAGTCTCTGGAGTGGGACTGGAAGCCATAACCTTCTGATTGAGAGGCCAGGGTGCTACCCACTGAGCCACAGCGACACAGCAGAACCTGATATAACACGGTTAGTGGTTGAGGCAGAAATCACATCAACATTCAAGATTACATTGGATAGATGGATGAAGGAAAAGGGGATAGAGGGATATGAGAACAGGGTGAGTAAATGGCATTAAGACTATTTGTTCATGTGCAAGGTAAACGAGATCACAGAGACAGTTTGGACTGAATGGCCTGTTTCAGTGTTTTAACTTCTGTGTATTTTGATATTTCCATCACTCTGAGTACAAATCAAGATTCTGAAAAATATGAAGCATTTTTTTAATCTAGATTTAATTTGGTGGCAATTCCTTTCATTCAATCACACACTTTAAAAAATAAATTTAAAAACCAGTTGTGTTCAAATTACATCTTCAGCGAAGATTTGTTTTATTCTCTCTGAAGCTGCAGGAAAGAGGCAGGACACATTCAAACACAATCACATTGCGTGATTTGCCTAGTATAACTGGCTGTTACTTTTGAACTTAGCTGACAGTTATTCAAATCATATCTGTAAGGGGAGTAATTATGAGTAGTTGAAACCTTCATCCATGCCTTTGTTATCTCTAGATGTGACTATTCCAGTGCACTCTTGGCTGGCCTCCCATGTCCTACCCTCCGTAAGCTCATCCAAAACTCTGCTTCCCATATCCTAACTCGCACCAAGTCCCGTTCACCTGTCACTCCTGTGCTCACTGACCTACATTGTCTTCTGGTCTGGCAACGCTTTCACTTTAAAATTCTCATCATTATTTTCAAATCCCTCCATGGTCTCGCCCCTCTCTATCTCTGCAACATCCTCCAGCCCTACAACCCTCCGAGATCTCTGCGCTCCTCTAATTCTGGCCTCTTGCGCATCCATGATTTTTTTCGCTCCTAAATTGTCGACTCTGCCTTCAGCTGCCTAGGCCCTAAACTCTGGAATTCCCTCCCTAAACCCGTCCATCTGTCCAGCTCTCGCTCTTCCTTTAAGGCGCTTCTTAAAACCTACCTCTTTGGCCAAGCTTTTGGTCACCTGCCCGAATATCTTCTTATGTGGCTTGGTGCAAAATTTTGTTTGATAATTGCTCATGGGAAGCGGCTTAGGATGTTTTACTACATTAAGGGCGCTATATAACTGCAACTTGCTGTTGTTCTTATGGACTGTTCAAATTATTAAGTCGCTTTGGTTTTCAAAGCTATGTCAGGCAAGTTAGCTCATGCAGTTGGAAGTCTATAAGAAGAAAAAAAAATTACACAGATAAAAGCATAAAATAATAGTTTACCATAGAGACTGCAAATGTTTATTATTTTCCTTTTGAGGAGTATAGTATAATATCTACTTTAATTATGTAACTTATATTATTATTTATTTGCTTGTTCGTCTATTGTTCTGGAACTCCCTCCCTTAACCTCCCAGTCTCTCTACTTTTTCCTCCTTTAAGACGTTCCTTAAAACCTACCTCTTTAACCGAGGTTTTAGTCATCTGCCGTAATGTCTTCTTATGTGGCTCGGTGTTAAATTTATCTGTTTTGTCTTATATCACTACTGTGAAGTGCCTTGGGACGTTTTACTACGTTAAAGGTGCTATATAAATAAAAGTTATTGTTGCTGTCCGGTGAATTCACTTGATAATAAGGCTAGGATTTTCCTCTGGGGTGAGTTCACTGTGGAGGAGGGACGGGGTGTGACTTTAGCCCTCCACCCCAACCCTGCCGTGAGGGAACTGGTGAGGCCTGAGACAGGTAAGGTTTTTGGGACTGAAGAAGGGGAGAGATGGCTGTCTCCCTCCAAAAGGAGGTTTAGTGAGCCTTCCACCACAGCCCAGTGTCGTTTGCCATCCCGCTCCGTGGCAGCAATGGGAGGCAGGGTAAGTCAGGCGGGCTCCTGGGGTCACCTCCCTGCTGTCATTTGCATACAGTGGGTTAGTATGAGGTTGGGAAGGCTAATTCCCTGCACTGGTGAAAGGAAGGATTCGGCTCGCGTAGGAGTGGAATGTGGCAGCTGGCCTCCCTATCTGATTTTCCGCTGATGTACCATCTGATTTTTGGCAGTGTAGTGGAGGAAAATCCAATGTGAAGGGCTAGATTTTAGGCTTTTATGTTTTTGGGGCGATAATGGCGGCAGGGCGGGAAAGTTCGCAGCCGGGAATAGTTTGTGCTTTAGTATTTAAGTTTGGGCAGCTGGGCCTTGCATCAGGGGGCGCAGCCCTAAGGGAGGCGTTGTACACCTCCCGTGGCGCAAGGTTGGGAAACTCCCAAGCTACAGAGCTAGATCGGGAGCGCTCTGAGAGATGTCTGGGGCGTGGGGGAGGGGGGGGGGGGGGTGGTGAGGGGGGAACCTAAAAAAAACCCCACAAAAATACTCCCAAAACATTGCCCACGTCACAAATCGCTAAAAATTTAAAAGAAAAAGCAATCGCATTTACCTTAGGAGTCCATTACTCACTTTTCCGCTGACGGGTTGGTTGGACCGCCCTGATATTCGAGGCGGTCATTTCGGGACGCACTTCCGGGCAGACGGGTCGGGCAGGAGCTCAAACTCACGCTGGTGTCGCAACCAAGGGCGTTGCTCACCGGTGTGGCTCTTCTGGGCGGTGCTGCTCCGCGTCACTGTAAAACCAGACCCGAAGATCGCTGCGGGGAGCAGAAGACCTCACCGTCGCCATTGCTGCCGCTCCGGGGCGAAACCGGGAGCGCAGAAGACCGGAAAATCCAGCCCAAGTCTGAACTGAGGTTTAGTGCCGTGATGCTTTGCTGCATTTCAAAGACACACGGACATGCTATTAAGGCACAGGATAGATCCAGTAGCCAAAAAGAATTTTAAAGAAAAGTGATTCTGCTTATTATCCTGGGCACTTTACCAAAACTTACCTAGAGAACAGGGCCGGTGAGGATTCCCTTGAGGGCATGTGGAATGCAAAAGCCAAATTATCTAAGATAAAAGGAACGGAAAAGACTCCAAAACATAACTGATATTTTGATTGTTTCAAAGCAAACTAAAAAATGGTGTCGTTCAAAGACTGGAAATGTTCAATTGTGCTCAAAGGCAATAAATAAAAGATTAGCATAAATTATCTGAAGACTCGATATGGTGGAATAAAATAATTTTCTCTCCATTTCCCTTTGTGTAATCTATCCATGCACCTTCCCTGGCCCAGCAGTCAGGCACTGGGGTTGCACACCTGCCTCTCGGCCCCAGTCACTGGTGCTGTATGGTCAGGTGTGTAAGAGTGGCCTGGATGGCCCTCCTCACATGTTTCATTTCCCTGCCCCATCAAAAAGTGCTTGCAGAAACTGCATGGTTGAGATTTACATTAAATTGTAAATTGGAGAACGTTGCATTCCTTTGACGCTGGCCTCTTGTGCACCGCCCCGCCCCCCCCTCCCACTATCCCATTATCCCACTATCCCATCGTTGGCAGATGTTCCTTCTGCCATTGAGGCCCTATACTCTGGAATTCACTCTATAAACCTTTCACATCCCTATCCTCCTTTAAGATGGTCCTTATTTTCAAATCCCTCCTCGGTCCGTTGTTGATAAAACCCATCTTTGACCAGGTTTTTAGTCAGCCCTCCTACCTTGGCTCAGCATCCATTTTTGTTTGATTACGCTTCTGTGAAGCACCTTGCCATGCTCTCCTCTGCTAAAGACACAAGTTGGTGTTGAACTGTGGGCAGTGTATGTGTCTTTCGCTTCATGGCCCAACCTACTGATAGTGCGTCTCACTGCGCCAGCTGAGCACTTCAATCTTATATTCAGGTTAAACTTGATATGAAATAAAGAAATTACAAGAGGAAAGGAATTCTGCTTAATAGCGGTAAAGAGGAAAATAATGCAAATGCTGCATTTCTGAAATTATAACAGACATTGTATTGAGTTCTAATGAAAGGTCTCACCTAAAACTTTAACCTCTTCCTTCAGATACTGTTTAACCTGTTATGCATTTTCAGCAGTGTCTGTTTTTGATACATTCTGCTTATTGTTTTATTTAAAAAAAAGATTACTCAGCTTCCACAGCTCTCTGGGTAGAGAATTCAAAACTGTACTGTGCAATTAAGGTGTTGAAAATTCTGTGAGAGGTCTCAGCTGTGGTTTAGTGATAGCACTCTTGCCTCGGAGTCAGAAAGTTGTGGGTGCAAGTCCCACTCCGGAGACTTTAGCACACATTCTCGGCTGAGGGAGTGCTGCACTGTTGGAGGTGCAGACTTTTTGATGGGCCACATCTGCCCTCGGGTGGACTTAAAGCTTCCACGGCAATATTTTGAAGAAGAGCAGGGGCGTTCTCCCCAGTGCCCTGGCCAATATTTACCAACATCACTTAAAACAGATTATCTGGTCGTTATCTCATTGCTGTTTGTGGGAGCTTCCTGTGCGCAAATTGGCTGTCGTGTTTCCTATTTTACAACAGTGACTATACTTCAAAAGTATGTAATTGGCTGTAAAGCACTTTGGGACATTCTGAGGTTGTGAAAGGTGCTATAGAAATGAAACTCCTTCTTTTCTGCTGGTAGTAAAAGGCCTGCATTGTGTAGCTTGTTCAACCCAGTTCAATTCGATAATCTGGACAGACCAAGCAGACTTCCCTCAAGCAGAAAAAATAGTCCCTTAATTCTTTGAGGACTACTGTAACTTGGCATCTTTGAAAATATGTAGATCTTTACTATCATATAAGATTTGCAAAAATCATAATGACTTTAATTATATGGAGGACTGGGTCATGCAGGACTCATCACTCATTAGGATCTGGGTTTATATCCAGTCCATACTGATGAATCTCCTTTGTCTGCTGGCTGTAATAATCCTCAATCCGGCTCCTAGTGGGGATGCGTGCACATCCAACATGCCGACCCCACATTAACATGCAAAATCAACTTGTTGGGGTGCGGCAGTGGTAAGTGCCTGATGAATTGTGGTCCCTGCCCACAAATAGGCCATGATTTCGCCAATGGGTGTGAGTTGGGTGTGGGTGGCATTGGTGGTGTGTGGGAAATGCGCCCCAGCTGCAGCCCGCCCTCTGACAGCAATCTTCCGTGGCTGGAGCTTGTTAAGCCCGCCCTGGGGGTTCCCGGCCAATTAACTGGAAGCGGGACAGATGACATCATCTGATGATGCGTCATCAGCCGGTTTCCTTAAAGGGACCATGCCCAACTATTTTTTGACAGTTCATCTGTCAGTCTTTTGCAGCATTGAGCTACTGCAAACACTGACACACACTGCACAAAGGTGCACGGTTGCACCTAGGCTCTCCCATTAAACCCTCCAAATGCTTATAGAGGGAGTCACAGCACACTGGGCGGTTCTCTTCTATTCCAATAGACAGAAAAGACCTGTTCAGGAGACCAACGCAGCCAGGTTGCACATTGCACATGAGGGCACAAGCAGGGCCGTTGTCTGGAGGACCTGGTTGCAGTGGTGCAAACCTTTCAGTGATCTCAGTAGATCACAAAACGTTACTGCAAAGCCACACTCAACCTCTTCCTGTTGTACCGCTCATCACATTCCCATCAGTCTGCCTTACCTTCTCTAACCCTGCACATCCTTACTCACACCAACTTACCTTGCACCTCCACCCATCCCTCTCTCTCTCTACATTATCAGTTTCCCATCTCACTAGCCACCCCTCACACTCACCTTCATCCTTGTCCAATCATACCAACTAACAACACACAAGTCAATGTTCATGTATAGTAAATGTTACTGCGTAGTCAAACATTGAAATCTTTATTTTCAGGAATTTGCGTTCTTGGACGGATTTGTAAGCATCTTTGGAAGTGGCTTAGCAGGTTGTAGTGAATGGTGAGACATAAGGGCACCCCCCACAATGGTGATGAGTGTGAAAGGAATGGCTTGGGCATTGCAGGCATGCTTTATGGAGCTGGTGTGGGATGATGTCAACCTGGCGCATCATGTGGCAGTCAGGGTGTACATCATGAGCAGGAATTCTTTGAGGATGTAACGAACAGGGTGGATAAAGGGGAACCAATGGATGTGGTGTATTTGGACTTCCAGAAGGCATTTGACAAGGTGCCACATAAAAGGTTACTGCACAGGATAAAAGTTCACGGGGTTGGGGGTAATATTTTAGCATGGATAGAGGATTGGCTAACAAACAGAAAACAGAGAGTCGGGATAAATGGTTCATTCTCGGTTTGGCAATCAGTAACTAATGGTGTGCCGCAGGGATCAGTGCTGGGACCCCAACTATTTACTGTAATGTATTACATAAGGTCTGCCCACCAACAGGGGGCACTACCATCAGAGGTCCTAGGGTCATAGGCCCGGTATGTAACCTGAACTTCACATTTGTATCTTCAATTCTGGAAGCCATTAAAGACTGACCAGCTTACACCTGGTCACTGGCTCACAGTACGGAGTTCAGTGTATCATTTCATACCACAACTGGCGACAAGGCAAATACAAACCCACGCAAAAGTATGGTGAGCACAGCACGATCGACTACTGTTGGAATTCTCGAGAGATTCAATGAGGGAGAGGATTGGGGAGATTTCATGGATCGTCTTGACCAGTATTTCGTGGCAAACGACCTAAACAAAGACAAGAATGCAAAGAAGCACAGGGCAGTTCTTCTCACCATCTGCAACCCCACGATCTATGCACTCATCAAGAATCTTCTCTCACCCACTCTTCCTACAGAAAAGGATTACAAAGAACTGTGTGCTCTAGTTCGGGAACACCTTAAACCCACGGAAGGAATCCTCATATCCAGATATCGCTTCTATACGCACGTTCGTCCAGAAGGCCAGGACGTAGCGGCATTTGTTGCCGACCTGAGACGTCTTGCAGGGCCTTGCAAATTTAGGCCTGAGTGACTTTTTTATGATCGGGGTCAACCACGAGGCAATTTTAAGTAAGCTGCTGGCTGCGGAGACGCCGGATCTCAGCAAGGTCATCACCATCGACCAGGCTTGCATGTCCACGCAGAAAAGCACGAAGCAGCTATCGCGACAAAATAGGAACTCCGCAGGCAAGTACTGTGCACAAAATTGTATCGACGGCCGGCAGAGCTGCACATGGGCAGGGCCTACTCGACTGCATCTACAAGACCGAGAGCTGCTTAAAGTTCGCCATCGAAGGTCTACTTGACTGCGTATGCGAGAACAGGAGCCGCTCAAAGCCTGCCATCGGGAGCAAATCCAAGCTCAATGTGTTGGCGTTGCGGGGGCAATCACCGACCCCATCAGTGCCACTTCAGGCAGTATGTACGGGCCATCTTCAGCGGACGTGTCCACAGCAGAGCAAGCGAGTTGCGACACACCACGTGGATGATGATCAATCCAGCGTGGATCTGGCGATGCAGCCCGAGGCATTTGAGAGCTCTGAGGAGGAAGTGTAAAGCGCACGTGCGTTCCTAACAAAGAGCCAACCGCTAATGATGGAGGTAAAATTGCTAACAATGAGCCAACTGATAATGATGGAAGTAAAATTAAACAGCGTGCCGGTATCCATGGAATTAGACACGGGTGCGAGTCAATCGATAATGAGCCAGAGGATTTTCGAAAAGATGTGGGAGACCAAGCTGAGTCCAATAAATGCGAAATTGCGTACCTACAACAAAGAGCTCATACCAGTGATCGGCAGTGCAGCAGTAAAAGTGTCATACAAGGGAGCGGTTCATGATCTACCATTATGGATTGTCCCGGGCAACGACCCATCGTTATTCGGCAGGAGTTGGCTCGATCATGGTCGATCCGATCATGGACTCAGGTCCACTTCCCATAACCCCTTAATCCCTTATCGGTTAAGAAATTGTCTATCTCTGTCTTAAATTTATTCAATGTCCCCGCTTCCGCAGCTCTCTGAGACAGCGAATTCCACAGATTTACAACACTCTGAGAGAAGAAATTCCTCCTCATCTCAGTTTTAAATGAGCGGCTCCTTATTCTAAGATTATGCCCCCGAGTTCTAGTCTCCCCTATGAGTGGAAACATCCTCTCTGCATCCACCTTGTCAAGCCCCCTCATAATCTTATACGTTTCGATAAGATCATCTCTCATTCTTCTGAATTCTAATGAGTAGAGGCCCAACCTCCTCAACCTTTCCTCATAAGTCAACCCCCTTATCTCCAGAATCAACCTAGTGAACCTTCTTTGAACTGTCTCCAAAACAAGTATATCCTTTCGTAAATATGGAAACCAAAACTGCACGCAGTATTCCAGGTGTGGTCTCACCAATACCCTGTATAATTGTAGCAAGACTTCCTTGCCTTTATACTCCATCCCCTTTGCAATAAAGGCCAAGATTTCATTGGCCTTCCTGATCACTTGCTGTACCTGCATACTAATCTTGTGTGTTTCATGCACCAGGACCCCCAGGTCCCACTGTACTGCAGCACTTTGCAATTTTTCTCCATTTAAATAATAACTTGCTCTTTGATTTTTTTCTGCCAAAGTGCGTGACCTCACACTTTCCAACATTATACTCCATCTGCCAAATTTTTGCCCACTCACTTAGCCTGTCTATGTCCTTTTGCAGCTATTTTGTGTCCTCCTCACACAATTGCTTTTCCTCCCATCTTTGTATCATCAGCAAACTTGGCTACGTTACACTCAGTCCCTTCTTCCAAGTCATTAATATTTGTCTACATAATGACAGTGACTAGTATTCAAATGTAATTCATTGGCTGTCATTTGTTGTGCATGTCTTTGATGTCTTAAGTTGTTTATTGTACTTCTAACATTCCACATATGAATGATCATTAGTTCTCTGCAGCATTCAAATTCTCATCTAGCCATTGTGGAATGAGTATTTATGTGTGGATGTATAGTTTAAAAGCTTACTATAGCTATTCTATGTGGTACACCTGTAATATATGAAGTGCTTTGGGAGATCCTGAGGATGTGAAGTTTCCTTTTTAAAATCTCAATTGTTTTTATCACAATCATGTACAAGAATACCATAAATAGATATCCCAAAGTGCTTTACAGCCAATGAAGTACTTTTGAAGTATAGTCATTGTTGTAATGTAGGAAAACACAGCAGCGGAAATTGTGCACAGCAAGCTCGCACAAACAGCAATGTGGTAATGACCAGATAATCTGTTTTTAAGTGATGTTGATTGAGGGATAAATATTGGGCAGGACACCAAGGATAATTCCTTTGCTTTTCTTCAAAATTGAGCCATGGGATCTTTTACACCCACCTGATAGAGCAGAGGGGCCTCGGTTCAATGGTTCACCCGAAAGACAGCACCTCGGACAGTGCAGCACTCCCTCAGCACTGCACTGGAGTGTCATCCTAGATTATGTGCTCATATCTCTGGAGTGGGAGGTGAACCCATAATCTTCTGACTCAGAGGTGAGGGTACTACCCACTGAGCCACAGCTGACACCATATTGCAATTTACCTATAGCAGTCATTAAGTGAGAGCACTGATATGGCCAGGAGTTTTCCTGACATTTGGTGTGAAACAAATCCTGAATATTACAGTTGCAAGAAGAGTTGATGCCACTTAGCAATGCTGATTATGGTGATGAGCAGTTACCAAAGACAGCTCCTGTTCCTTCTTAAATCACCTTCCAAAATGTTGCTGATATCTCATTAGTTGGGACAAACACAACCCCTCGGAATATTTTGATGCATTTTCTGCTGGATTACAAGTGTGGCCAGAATACAATATTTTGGTTACCAGAGGATAGACTGTCAGTAACTGGTTAGACTTCCTCTCATACCAGACATGTTTTCTTCAGAATTAGAATATTGTGAGCTACCTGCACATCTATCATTCTTAATGAATTGAGATCAGTTTTATTCTACAGCACAATTCTTCTCTATACATGAAAACTGTCTTAGCTCTGCTGCCTAATGTCAATGGCTACCAAGGGGAAATAGAAAACCCACCCTTAACGTACTGGACTAAGCTGATTAAGCAGGTGGCAGCAATGACATCTGGTTTATGTAAAGATTCACATTCCTTAGGCCAATTAAATATTTGTTACCCCCCGTCACTTTTTATTTACTTCAAAAGCCATTTCTGGCACTTGCTTAATTAGTTTCCTTTGGGGTCTGAATTGTATATTAACTAATGTCGGTGTGTGACAGATCCTTTCTGACCGATTCTGCTTCAGTTATTGCGCATACAAATTTAAAGCAACCATTAGATCCGAGATTATACATTCTAACTGAGTCAGGAAGTATTCAGGAGTTCCGAATTTGTGTAACACGAGTTAGGAGCACGTTTCTTTCCTGTGGTATACAAATACTGACTGCAGTCGGTGATTATGGGGAACGGGGTGGGGGACGGGGGAACCTTTAACATGAAGCGTACAGTCTTAGCAACCCGGTCCCACTGGAACCCTGCTGGCCACCATTTTAACTGCTCATTGTAGTTCGATGGCTGAGGTGCTGAGGTTCATAAATTTATATAACTAGGAGTCCCATTACGTCAATGGGAGCCGAGTGGATTTTAACTCTGGCCCGACTAGGGCAGCTGACGTGGCAGGTGAAGGCAGATCAGCAGTTGTCGGGGGGGACAAAGAGACCCTCCAAGGCAACCTTTGCTATGTGGGTTCAAGAGGAGCTGGAATCCTCCTGGTCTCCTTCTCTCTCCTCTTGCGTGGCAGTCCCAATATCTCTTCCCTGAGACTTGTCCGCTCGCTAAAGAGACTCCCTTTGGTGCCGGTCAGGCAGCCTTTGGCTGCCCAAACTTCTGCTTCTGCCCGCTATCCAGCTGCTGCATTCCGCCCGATCCGAGTGGACAGCTGACCGGAGGCATGCAGACGAGGCAAGTTAAACTAGACCAGGCCTGAACTCTGGGCCTGTGGGGGCCTTGTGCATTTGCCTTCCCCCATGCCTGCCTGAAATCTACTCTGAGTTAAAATAGACCCCAATGGTGATAACTCATTGACACCCACATATATGGTCAATATCTAAAGGCTGTTGTTGAAATCATAATCGGGCAACAGTTTACCTTATCATCTGCAGTGTGAATCCTTACTTTATTATACCCTTAGGTTTATTTTATTACCGGCATGGACACGATGGGCCAAATGGCCTTCTTCTGGGTCGTAATTTTTCTATGATTCTATGATTTAAAAAAATAGGGAACATTTGCACCCATTTTCACAAGTTGTAGCTTTGTGGTTGAAAAATATGGGGGCAATTTCCACCCCCGCCCCCCCGGGTGGACTTTGGGTGGTTGGCCAACAGAATGTGCCGGAAGGTGCTGGCTCTGGGCCTCTGCAATATCTCTCCAGCCGTCCAGCCTCTAGACTGGAAGAAAGAAGGTGTGTGGAGAGGGTGCTGATCCTGGAGCGAGAGGAGCCAGAGCACCAGTGGGGGCAGGCTGGTTTTGTGAAGTTGGCATCAGCACTCCTGGCCCCACATAAAATAAAGAAGTACTTATCTTCGGGCTCCTCTTCAGCCGGCCCACTAGCAGATATTGGGCGGCTATGGCATAATGGCAAGTAAGGCTTGTGTGGCTCAAGTGCTCTTGGGCTTCTATCGTATTATTTCACTTCAACCAAGAAATGCTCTATTTGTCCAACCAATGCCGATTATTAACAATACCTTGATTTACTGCCTACCTGGGACTGTGCTGCTGGTTGCCGTGTGTCTGTGGCTTGCTAATCATCGACAAAAGTTGTTATTGGAAGAAATCTTTTCACATGCTTCCCTTTTTATCTGTCCATGTCATGCTGAATTTCTGTAAATGCTTCACTTACAGTCCTCTTTCCAGGGAATGAGTGGGCAACAATGGACTATTATTTTCAGGCAATTGATGAACAAATTTACTATATGAATTAACTGAAAATTGTTCCCTTCAAAATTGTTCCAGAAATAAGTGGTATTCATGAAAACTTCATAAATATTGAAACAACCTGTAATAAAAACATCGTATTAAACATGGTACTATAAATATTGCAACCAAACAGAACCATCCAAATCCCTTTAAGAGCTTCATCAGGTGGGTGGCTCAGGGCTCATTATTGGGATCGTGATTGTTTCTAATTTGCATTAATGTCCTGGATTCAGAAACTCAATAAAATGACCAAATGTGCAGCTGATATCAAGTGAGGAGGGGGAGTGAAATCAGAGGAGGCAGCTCAGAAATGACAGAATAAGTTGGACAAGATACGTAAGTGGGTAGAGCAATGGCAGATGAAATGTCAAATATATGTCATGCGCCACCCGATGTAAAATACCTGAAGCTGACCGAGACCTAGGGGAAGATTTTCGCTGGCTCTGCTGGGCGGAAATTCGGCTTCTAACACACAAATGCTGCCTGGAGAATACGCATGCGCAAGGAATTGGGTGCCAAACAGACCTAAAGCCTGCTTACCCAATTGTCTGACCCCGCGGCACCTGTTCTGCACACCTGGTGCAGCTAGCACAGAATCAGTTCATTACCTCGAATTCTGCAAAGCTTCAAACGGGGAGTGTTTGCTAGTGCTGTTGGGGAGGATTTAAACTAATATGGCAAGGGGATGGGAACCAATGCAGGGAGACAGAGGGAAACAAAAAGGAGGCAAAAGCAAAAGATAGAAAGGAGATGAGGAAAAGTGGAGGGCAGAGAAACCCAAGGCAAAGAACAAAAAGGGCCACTGTACAGCAAAATTCTAAAAGGACAATGGGTGTTATAAAAACAAGCCTGAAGGCTTTGTGTCTTAATGCAAGGAGTATCCGCAATAAGGTGGATGAATTAACTGTGCAAATAGATGTTAACAAATATGATGTGATTGGGATTACGGAGACATGGCTCCAGGATGATCAGGGCTGGGAACTCAACATCCAGGGGTATTCAACATTCAGGAAGGATAGAATAAAAGGAAAAGGAGGTGGGGTAGCATTGCTGGTTAAGGAGCTAATTAAGGCAATAGTTCGGAAGGAGATTAGCTTGGATGATGTGGAATCTATATGGGTAGAGCTGCAGAATACCAAAGGGCAAAAAACGTTAGTGGGAGTTGTGTACAGACCTCCAAACAGTAGTAGTGATGTTGGGGAGGGCATCAAACATGAAATTAGGGGTGCGTGCAATAAAGGTGCAGCAGTTATAATGGGTGACTTTAATATGCACATAGATTGGGTTAACCAAACTGGAAGCAATACGGTGGAGGAGGATTTCCTGGAGTGCATAAGGGATGGTTTTTTAGACCAATATGTTGAGGAACCAACTAGGGGGGAGGCCATCTTAGACTGGGTGTTGTGTAATGAGAGAGGATTAATTAGCAATCTCATTGTGCGAGGCCCCTTGGGGAAGAGTGACCATAATATGGTGGAATTCTGCATTAGGATGGAGAATGAAACAGTTAATTCAGAGACCATGGTCCAGAACTTAAAGAAGGGTAACTTTGAAGGTATGAGGCGTGAATTGGCTAGGATAGATTGGCGAATGATACTGAAGGGGTTGACTGTGGATGGGCAATGGCAGACATTTAGAGACCGCATGGATGAACTACAACAACTGTACATTCCTGTCTGGCATAAAAATAAAAAAGGGAAGGTGGCTCAACCGTGGCTATCAAGGGATATCAGGGATAGCATTAAAGCCAAGGAAGTGGCATACAAATTGGCCAGAAATAGCAGCGAACCCGGGGACTGGGAGAAATTTAGAACTCAGCAGAGGAGGACAAAGGGTTTGATTAGGGCAGGGAAAATGGAGTACGAGAAGAAGCTTGCAGGGAACATTAAGACGGATTGCAAAAGTTTCTATAGATATGTAAAGAAAAAAAGGTCAGTAAAGACAAACGTAGGTCCCCTGCAGTCAGAATCAGGTGAAGTCATAACGGGGAACAAAGAAATGGCGGACCAATTGAACAAGTACTTTGGTTCGGTATTCACTGAGGAGGACACAAACAACCTTCCGGATATAAAAGGGGTCGGAGGGTCTAGTAAGGAGGAGGAACTGAGGGAAATCCTTATTAGTCAGGAAATTGTGTTGGGGAAGTTGATGGGATTGAAGGCCGATAAATCCCCAGGGCCTGATGGACTGCATCCCAGAGTACTTAAGGAGGTGGCCTTGGAAATAGTGGATGCATTGACAGTCATTTTCCAACATTCCATTGACTCTGGATCAGTTCCTATGGAGTGGAGGGTAGCCAATGTAACCCCACTTTTTAAAAAAGGAGGGAGAGAGAAAACAGGGAATTACAGACCGGTCAGCCTGACATCGGTAGTGGGTAAAATGATGGAATCAATTATTAAGGATGTCATAGCAGTGCATTTGGAAAGAGGTAATATGATAGGTCCAAGTCAGCATGGATTTGTGAAAGGGAAATCATGCTTGACAAATCTTCTGGAATTTTTTGAGGATGTTTCCAGTAGAGTGGACAAGGGAGAACCAGTTGATGTGGTATATTTGGACTTTCAGAAGGCTTTCGACAAGGTCCCACACAAGAGATTATTGTGCAAAGTTAAAGCACATGGGATTGGGGGTAGTGTGCTGACATGGATTGAGAACTGGTTGTCAGACAGGAAGCAAAGAGTAGGAGTAAATGGGGACTTTTCAGAATGGCAGGCAGTGACTAGCGGGGTACCGCAAGGTTCTGTGCTGGGGCCCCAGCTGTTTACACTGTACATTAATGATTTAGACGAGGGGATTAAATGTAATATCTCCAAATTTGCGGATGACACTAAGTTGGGTGGCAGTGTGAGCTGCGAGGAGGATGCTATGAGGCTGCAGAGCGACTTGGATAGGTTAGGTGAGTGGGCAAATGCATGGCAGATGAAGTATAATGTGGATAAATGTGAGGTTATCCACTTTGGTGGTAAAAACAGAGAGACAGACTATTATCTGAATGGTGACAGATTAGGAAAAGGGGAGGTGCAAAGAGACCTGGGTGTCATGGTACATCAGTCATTGAAGGTTGGCATGCAGGTACAGCAGGTGGTTAAGAAAGCAAATGGCATGTTGGCCTTCATAGCGAGGGGATTTGAGTACAGGGGCAGGGAGGTGTTGCTACAATTGTACAGGGCCTTGGTGAGGCCACACCTGGAGTATTGTGTACAGTTTTGGTCTCCTAACCTGAGGAAGGACATTCTTGCTATTGAGGGAGTGCAGCGAAGGTTCACCAGACTGATTCCCGGGATGGCGGGACTGACCTATCAAGAAAGATTGGATCAACTGGGCTTGTATTCACTGGAGTTCAGAAGAATGAGAGGGGACCTCATAGAAACGTTTAAAATTCTGACGGGGTTAGACAGGTTAGATGCAGGAAGAATGTTCCCAATGTTGGGGAAGTCCAGAACCAGGAGACACAGTCTAAGGATAAGGGGGAAGCCATTTAGGACTGAGATGAGGAGGAATTTCTTCACCCAGAGAGTGGTGAACCTGTGGAATTCTCTACCACAGAAAGTTGTTGAGGCCAATTCACTAAATATATTCAAAAAGGAGTTAGATGAAGTCCTTACTACTAGGGGAATCAAGGGGTATGGTGAGAAAGCAGGAATGGGGTACTGAAGTTGCATGTTCAGCCATGAACTCATTGAATGGCGGTGCAGGCTAGAGGGGCCGAATGGCCTACTCCTGCACCTATTTTCTATGTTTCTATGTTTCTATGCTCTGTGAAATTCGTAATCAGAGAGGATTACAGAATAAGAAAGGTAATTTAGCCTGTCAAGCCACAGACTACGCAAAGTTTATCCTGTCATTTCCTATCTTTTCAATCTCCCGAGGGAAATTTATACACAAATACATCCTGATCCCCTCAGATAATGAAGTGAAATTCAAAAAATATCTATCCATTTCCACACCCCTACATTCGAACTCTGACTGGCTATTCTCCACAGAGGAAAACACTTCTCCCCCAGCCCCAGCAGCACAGATGCCACTATGTCAGGTTAACAACATATGAACATAAGGATTAGGAGCAGGAGTAGGCCATATCGCCCCTCCAGCCTGCTCCGCCATTCCATAAGATCATGGCTGATCTTCGACCTCAGCTCCAGTTTCCTGCCCGATCCCCACATCTCTTGATTTCCCTAGAATCCAAAAATCTATCACAGCCTTGAATATATTCAACGGCTGAGCATTCATAGCCCTTTAGGATAGAGAATTCCAAAGATTCACAGCCATCTGAATAAGGATATTACTCCTCATCTCAGTCTTAAATGACCAACCCCTTATCCTGAGACTGTGCCCCTACTTCGAGACTCACTAGACAGGGGAAGCAACCTCTCAGCATCCACCCTGTTAATTCCCCTTAGAATCTTGCCTGTTTCAATGAGATCACCTCTCATTCTTCTAAATTTCAGAAAGTATAGACCCATTTTACTCAATCTCTCCTCATAGAACAACCCTCACACCCCAGGGATCACTCCAATATTTGATCAACCTAATGTGTATTGATCCTGATACCCCGCGATTCTATTTCTAATTAAATATTTATCCAGTTCTTTGTTGAAGGAGCTAATCAATGCTTGGAATGCCTCCTCTAAACCTACCTCCTCCTTCTCTCGAGCCTGCAAGTACAGAGGTAAGTTCAAAACAATATCCACAGCTGGATGCTAATGGGTTCTCGAGTAACTACAACTACACAAAGAGTGACACAAGATGCAGACCAGCTTTAAGCAGCCATCAGGAAGCTTCCAAAAAGTTTTAATGACTTATTTTATGCAATAAAACCAACCAGTGCACAAACAGTCAGTTGCTAAGAGAAACAGCAAAGCACCTTTAACAATCAGTACCCAAATGACGGAAACAGGTCTCCCTAGTGTAATGTATTTGCTTCATGGGTTCTTTGCTTAAGAATTCATAGCAACACTATTAAGGACTAGTTGGTTTATTAACAAAGGTTTAACAATCACACTGCACCTTACCAGTTTATCCATTAGGCTCACAGCTGCATACCTCATCGTGGATGACCTAGACCCAACTAACTGGAGTTTTATTAAGTCTTGTGAACATCACATGACTGACTAAACAACTCACAATGCAACAGCTCTACAACTCTTTTGGTTAAAATTACACAGTGTAAATTCTGGCAGCAGTGGGATTCAAACCAATGCCTCCAAAGAGAATGGAGCCTGGATCCAGTGCCTTAAACTGCTCGGCCACGTTACCACAAACCTGTGCACATACTCAACAGGTGCATACGTTACACTTAGCAGTGCCAGTTTTATACAGATGCTCAGCCTAACAGCTGTTGCTTATGCCACCCGAGCATGTTGGGTGGTATGAGGATTCCCTCATTTACATAAAATTGACAGCCGCAATGAGCCTTGTGTATTGTCTGTACGCGGGGTCAAACTGCTCAAAATGCTTCAGGGTCACATTGAAGCATGCTGTGCACATCGGATGTATTGCGAGTTTAGGCCTGCACACCTCATAATGCAGCAATCTGGTGCTTTGATTGACTGTCACCACATTATCGGCCCCATGCTCTCAAGTACTGTTGGCATGCATTGCTATGTCAGGTTCTCGCTCAGGCCAACATCCCCAGCATTGAAGCACTGACCACGCTCGACCAGCTCCATTGGGTGGGTCACATCGTCTGCATGCCCGACACGAGACTCCCTAAGCAAGCACTCTACTCAGAACTCTGACATGGCAAGCGAGACCCAGCTGGGCAGAATAAACATTTCAAGGACACCCTCAAAGCCTCGTTGATAAAGTGCAACATCCCCACCGACACCTGGTAATCCCTGGCCCAAGACCGCCCGAAGTGAAGGAAGAGCATCCGGGAGGGCACTGAGCACATCGAGTCTCGTCGCCAAGAGCATGCGGAAATCAAGCACAGACAGTGGAAGGAGTGTTCAGCAAACTAGACTCCCCACCCACCCTTTCCTTCAACCATTGTTTGTCCCACCTGTGACAGAGACTGTAATTCCCGTATTGGATGTTCAGTCACCTGGGAACTCACTTTTAGAGTGGAAGCAAGTCTTCCTCGATTTTGAGGGATTGCCAATGATGATGCTATGTCAGGGTTCTTTTACCATGCAGCACTTACCCAAATTATTTTTGATTGTTAAAAAAATAGCATGTAACAGTGAACAAGTGGAGGTGCCCCAATCCAGCCTAAAGTCATTGACTAAGCTTGAAGAAATGACCCTCAAATAGTGGAGCCAGAATGTGTGGCGTCAATTGGCAAGGGACATGCAGGAGGCCTCATGTCCCTGGAGACTGGTATCTGTCATTGCAGAAGAGCACATCGGGAGAGCGGAGCATTTAAACACAGCGCAGGAACCCGGAGAAATAGGCAGTGCAGCAGAGCACTGAACAGAGGCAGAATTTGAAAGAGTGACATCAGAGTTAAAAAAGTGATATTGGCCACAAGGGATGGAGCTGATTGGTGAATGTTTTTTTTAAGTTTCAATTTTATTTCTGCTAAGTTAGTTCTTAGTCGATTAAATAGAGAAATGGCAGGGCAGCTCAGTCCCGTGGAATGCACATCCTGTGCCATGTGGGAAGTCCTGGACGCTTCTCGTGGCCTGGATGACCACATGTGCAGGAAGTGTCGCCAGCTACGGCAGCTCGAGATCCGTGTTTCGGAGCTTGAGTGGCAGTTGGAGTCACTGCAATGCATCCGTGAGACTGAGAGATTCATGGATAGCATGTTTCTAGAGGTGGTCATAAGAACATTGTTGTGTATCTGTAAAGCATGCACTTCCATGTTCTGCCACCAGGGAGCGCATCCCCTGAAGTCTCAAGGGATCCCAGCATCCCTTGGGAGCACTGTATATAAGCCGGCCCCTAAGGCCTGTTCCTCACTCTGGAGTGTCTTAATAAAGACTGAGATCACTGTTACTTTAACCTCCCTGTGTACAGTCTCATCTGTGTTAGGAACACAATAACTGGCGATGAGAATACGAATCCAACGCAAAGATGCAGCAAACTGTGGGCATCCTGGAGAAGTTCTCGGAGGGTGAGGACTGGGAAGCCTATGTCGAATGGCTAGACCAGTACTTTGTAGCCAACGAGCTGGACGGAGAAGGAAGCGCTGCAAAAAGGAGGGCGGTCCTCCTCACAGTCTGCGGGGCACCGACCTACAGCCTCATAAAGAATCTTCTGACTCCGGTGAAACCCACAGATAAGTCGTATGAGGAGCTGTGTACACTGGTTCGGGAGCATCTTAACCCGAGGGAGAGCGTGCTGATGGCGAGGTATCAATTCTACACGTGCCAGCGATCTGAAGGTCAGGAAGTGGCGAGCTACATCGCCGAGCTAAGGCAACTTGCAGGACAATGTGAGTTTGATGGCTACCTGGAGCAAATGCTCAGAGACTTTTTTGTACTGGGCATTTGCCACGAGATCATCCGACAAAAACTTTTGACTGTAGAGACACCGACCCTCAGTAAGGCCATTGCGATAGCACAGGCGTTTATGTCCACCAGTGATAACACCAAACATATCTCTCAGCACACAAGTGCTAGCAATGTTCATAAATTAACTGGAACTGTGTTTGTGAGCAGAAATGTACAGGGCAGAACCCATGAGTCTGCAACTGCCAGCAGGTGACCCAGATGACTCAGAGTCCGCAACAAAGGAAGAATGCAAGGCAATTCACACCTTTTTGGCGTTGTGGAGGCTTCCATTCAGCCTATTCATGCCGCTTCAAAGGGTATGTTTGCAAGAGCTGTGGAACAATGGGGCACCTCCAACGAGCTTGCAGATGAGCTGCAAGCTCTGCAAAACCACGTGGCAGAGGAAGATCAGACAATGGTGGATCAAAGCAATTTCGAGCCTCAGAGAGGCAGATGCTGAAGTACACAGGGTGCACACATTTTCGATGAAATGTCCACCTATAATGCTAAATGTAAAATTGAATGGCTTACCCGTAGCCATAGAACTGGACACTGGCGCTAGCCAATCCATCACGAGTAAAAATATGTTTGAGAGACTGTGGTGCAACAAGGCACTCAGACCAGTCCAGAGCACCATCCACACAAAACTGAGAACGTACACCAAAGAGCTTATCACTGTCCTGGGCAGCGCCATGGTCAAGGTCACTTACGAGGGCACGTGCATGAACTGCCACTCTGGATTGTCCCAGGCGATGGCCCCACACTGCTTGGAAGGAGCTGGCTGGGCAAAATCTGCTGGAACTGGGATGACATCCGAGCATTATCACATGTCGATGAGGCCTCATGTACCCAGGTTCTTAACAAATTACCTTCCCTTTTTGAGCCAGGCATTGGAAACTTTTCCGGGGTGAAGGTATGGATCCATTTGGTCCCAGAGACATGACCCATTCACCACAAGGCACGAGCGGTACCTCACATGATGAGGGAGAGAGTAGAAATCGAGCTGGACAGGCTGCAACGCGAGGGCATCATCTCCCCAGTAGAATTCAGCGAGTGGGCCAGCCCGATTGTTCCAATACTCAAAAGTGATGGCATGGTCAGGATTTGCGGCGATTATAAAGTAAGTATGAATCGTTTCTCGCTACATGACCAATACCTGCTACCTAAGGCAGACGACCAATTTGTGACGCTGGTAGGAGGCAAGACGTTCATCAAGCTCGACCTGACTTCGGCCGACATGACGCAGGAGCTGAAGGAGTCTTCGAAGGGCCTCACCTGCATCAACACGCACAAGGGACTGTTCATCTACAACAGATGCCCGTTTGAAATTTTGTCGGCTACAGCGATCTTCCAGAGAAACATGGAGAGCCTACTCAAGTCGGCACCACGCACGGTGGTTTTTCAGGACGACGTATTGGTCACGTGTCAGGACACCGCCGAGCGCCTACAAAACCAGGAGGAGGTCCTCCAGCGACTGGATCGCGTAGCGCTGCGGCTGTAGAGGTCGAAATGCATCTTCGTGGCAACAGAAGTGGAGTTTTTGGGGAGAAAGATCGCCGCGGACGGCATTCGGCCCACAGACGCCAAGACAGAGGCTATCAGGAATGCACCCAGGCCACAGAATGTCATGAAGCTGCGGTCGTTCCTGGGAGTCCTCAACTATTTTGATAAATTCCTACCGGGGTTAAGCACCCTCTTAGAGCCCCTACATGTGTTATTGCGTAAAACTGAGAACTGGGTATGGGAAAAAAACAAGTAATTTTGAGAAAGCCAGAAACATTTTATGCTCCAATAAGCTGCTTGTATTGTATAACCCGTGTAAAAGACTTGTGCTAGCATGTGACGCGTCGTCGTACGGAGTCGGGTATGTATTACAACAAGCTAACGTTGCGGGGAAGTTGCAACCTGTCGCCTATGCCTCCAGGAGCTTGTCTAAGGCCAAGAGGGCCTACAGCATGATTGACAAAGGGGCATTAGCGTGTGTGTTTGGGTTAAAGAAAATGCATCAGTACCTGTTTGGTCTCAAATTTGAACTGGAAACTGATCACAAGCCCCTCATATCCCTGTTCGCTGAAAACAAGGGGATAAATACTAATGCCTCAGCCCACATACAAAGGTGGGCACTCGCGCTATCAGCATATAATTATACCATCCGCCACAGGCCAGGCATCGAGAACTGTGCGGATGCTCTCAGTCGGCTACCATTGCCCACCACGGGGTGAAAATGGCGTAGCCTGCAAACTTGTTGATGGTGGCGCAACCCGCAGACTTGTTGATGGTCATGGAAGCGTTTGAAAATGATAAATCACCTGTCACGGCCCGCCAGATTAGGACTTGGACCAGCCAAGATCCTCTGCTGTCCCTAGTAAAAAACTGTTTACTGCATGGGAGCTGGGCCAGCATCCCCGTTGAAATACAAGAGCTAATCAAGCCGTTCCAGCGGCGAAAGGACGAGTCGTCCATTCAGGCAGACTGCCTGCTGTGGGGTAACCGCGTAGTGCTACCCAAAAAGGGCAGGGAAACGTTCATCTTGGATCTCCACAGCACACACCCAGCTGTAGTAATGATGAAAGCGATAGCCAGATCCCACATGTGGTGGCCCGGTATCGACTCTGAATTCGAGTCCTGTGTACGGCAATGCAGCGTGTGTGCTCAGTTGAGCAACGTGCCCAGAGAGGCACCACTAAGTTTGACATACTGGTCAGTGACAATAGGCCATGTTTCACCAGTGCCGAATTTAAAGAATTCATGACCCGCAATGGTATCAAACATGTCACCTTGACGCCGTTTAAACCAGCCTCCGATGGGCAGGCAGAGCGGGCAGTACAAACAATCAAACAGAGCCTTAAACGAGTCACAGAAGGCTCACTCAAACCCGCCTGTCCCCGAGTGCTGCTCAGCTATTGCAGCACAGGGGTGCCCCCGGCTGAGCTATTCATGAAAAGGACACTTAGAACTAGACTCTCGCTGGTTCACCCCAACCTGATCATGTAGAGAACAGGCGGCAGCAACAAAATGTAAACGATGGTTGCGCCGCTGTGTCACGGGAAATTGATCTGAATGACCCTGTTTATGTGCTAAACTATGGACATGGTCCCAAGTGGATCGCGGGCACGGTGATAGCTTAAGAAGCAGTAGGGTGTGTGTAGTCAAACTAGACAATGGACAAATTTGCAGAAAGCACCTGGACCAAACGAGGCTGCTGTTCACAGGATGCCCTGAACAACCCACAGCATTCACCACCTTTTTCGAGCCCACAACACACACCCAAAGGATCAATGACACCACTCCGGAATAGGAAATCGAACCCATCACGCCCAACAGCCCAGCAAGGCTAGGCTCACCCAGCAGTGCTGCAGGGCCAACAACACGCCAGCCCAGCGAGGCCAACACACCAGAACAGACATTTGTACCGAGGCGGTCCACCAGGGAAAGAAAGGTGCCCGACGCCTCACCTTGTAAATAGTTTTCACTTTGACTTTGGGGGGGAGTGATGTTGTGTATCTGTAAAGCATGCACTCCCATGTTCTGCCATCAGGGAGTGCATCCCCTAAAGTCCCAAGGGATTCCAGCATCCCTTGCGAGCACTGTATATAAGCCGGCCCCTAAGGCCTGTTCCTCACTCTGGAATGTCTTAATAAAGACTGAGGTCACTGTTACTTTAGCCTCCCTGTGCGCAGTCTCATCTATGTTAGAGACAGAATAAACAGAATATAAGAAATAGGAGCAGGAGTAGGCTATACGGCCCCTCGAACCTTCTCCGCCATTTAACACGATCATGGCTGATCTGATCATGGATTCAGGTCCACTTCCCTGCTCGCTCCCCATAACCCATATATCCCTTATGGGCTAAGAAACTGTCTATCTCCGTCTTAAATTCATTCAATGTCCCCGCTTCCGCAGCTCCGTGGGGCAGCGAATTCCACAGATTTACAAGCCTGTGAGAGAAGAAATTCCTCCTCATCTCAGTTTTAAATGGGCGGCCCCTTATTCTAAGTTTATGCCCCCTGGTTCTAGTCTCCGCTATCAGTGGAAACATCCTCTCTGCATCCACCTTGTCAAGCCCCTCATAATCTTATACGTTTCATTAAGATCGCCTCTCATTCTTCTGAATTCCAATGAGTAGAGGCTCGACCTACTCAACCTTTCCTCATAAGTCAACCCCCTCATCTCCGGAATCAACCTAGTGAACCTTCTCTGAACTGCCTCCAAAGCAAGTATATCCTTTTTAAATATGGAAAACAAAACTGCACACAGTATTCTAGGTGTGGCCTCACCAATAACCTGTATAACTGTAGCAAGACTTCCCTGCTTTTATACTCTGCAGCTTAAGAGTGTGCAGGTGGAAGCGGTATCAGTGGGAGAGCATTTTGGTGCTAGTGATCATAATTCACTTAGATGTAGGGTAGTTATGGAAAAGAACAAAGATAGACCAGGAATAAAAGTTCTCAATTGGGGGAAAAGCCAATTTTACCAAGCTGAGATGTGATTTAGCCAAAGTGGATTGGAAACAGCTACTTGAAGGTAAATCAGTGTCAGAGCAGTGGGAGGCATTCAAGGAGGAGATCCGGAGGGTTCAGAGCAAGTATATTCCCTTAATGAAAAAGGGTGGGACTAATAAACCTAGCATCCCCTGGATGTCAAGGAGCATACAGGATAGGCTAAAGAAGAAAAGAAAGGCTTATGACAGATATCTAGGCTCAATACTGCAGAAAGCCTAGAGGAGTATAGAAAGTGCAGGGGTGAAATTAAAAAGGAAATTACGAAAGCAAAGAGAGAGCATGAAAAATTTTGGCAAGTAAAATCAAGGAAAACCCAAAGCTGTTCTATAAATACATTAAGAGCAAGAGGATAACTAAAAAAGGGCAGGGCCGATGAGAGACCATAAAGGTAATCTGCGTTTGGAGAAGGAAGATGTGGGTATGGTTCTTATTGAATACTTTGCGTCTGTTTTCACAAAAGAGAGGGGCGATGCAGATGTTGCAATCAGGGAGGAGGAGTGTGAAATATTAGATGAAATAAACATAGTGAGAGAGGAAATATTAAGGGGTTTAGCAGCTTTGAAAATGGATAAATCCCCAGGCCTGGATGAAATGTATCCCATGCTGTTAAAAGAAGCAAAAGAGGAAATAGCACAGGCTCTGACCATCATTTTCCAATCCTCTCTGGCTGCAGGTGTGGTGCCAGAGGACTAGAGGACTGGTAACCTTGTACCGTTGTTTAAAAAGGAAGAAAGGGAGTAATTATAGGCCAGTCAGCCTAACCTCAGTGGTGGGAAAATTATTGGAGAAAATTCTGAAGGAGAGGATAAATCTTCATTTGGAAAGACACGGATTAATTAAGGACAGTCAGCATGGATTTGTCTGACTATCTTGATTGAATTTTTTGAGGAGGTAACAAGGAGGGTTGATGAGGGTAGTGCATTTGATGTAGTGTATATGAATTTTAGCAAGGCTTTTTATAAGGTGCAACAAGGCAGACTGGTCAAGAAAGTAAAAGCCCATGGGATCCAGGACAAAGTGGCAAGTTGGATCCAAAATTGATTCAGAGGCAGGAAGCAAGGAGTAATGGTTGATTAGATTTTTTTGTGACTGGAAGGCTGTTTCCAGTGGGGTACTGCAGGGCTCAGTACTATATTTCAATGGAGGCATGATTAAGCAGTTTGCAGATGATACAAAATTGGCTGTGTGGTTGATAATGAGGAAGAAAGCTGTAGATGGCAGGAAGATATCAATGAACTGGTCAGGTTGGGCAGAACAGCGGCAAATATAATTCAATCCAGAGAAGTGTGAGGTAATGCATTTGGGGAGGGATAACAAGGCATGGGAATACACATTAAAAGGGAGGACACTTAGAAGTGTAGAAAAACAGAGGAGTGCATGCCCACAGACCCCTGAAGGTAGCAGGCCAGGTAGATAAGGTGGTGAAGAAGGCATACGGAATGCTTGCCTTTATTAACGAAGGTTTAGAATACAAGATCAGGGAGGTTATGCTTGAACTGTATAAAACACTGGTTAGGTCACAGCTAGAGTACTGCATGCAGTTCTGGTCATTACATTACAGGAAGGATGTGATTGTACTAGAGAGGGTACAGAGGAGAATTATGAGGATGTTGCCTGCACTAGAGAATCTTAGCTATGAGGAAAGATTCGATAGGCTGGGTTTTCTTTTGTTTGGAACAGAGGAGGCTGAGAGGAGACCTTATTGAAGTGTATAAAATTATAAGGGGCCTAAATAGAGTGGCTAGGAAGGACATATTTCCCTTAACAGAAGGGTCAACAACCAGGGGGCATAGATTTAAGGTAATTGGTAGGAGGTTCAGAGGGGAGTTGAGGGGAAATATTTTCACCCAGAGGGTGATGGGGGTCTGGAACTCACTGCCTGTAACTGTGGTAGAGGCAGAGACCCTCACCACATTTAACAAGTACTTGGTTGTGGCATTTGAAGTGCCATAACCTACAGGGCTATGGACCAAGAGCTGGAAAGTGGGATTAATCTGGAGAGCTCTTTGTCGGCTGGCGCGGACATGATGAGCCGAAATGGCCTCCTTCCGTAAACTTCTATTTTCTATGATGTTTATTCAGAGGGACCTTGTCCACAGATCCGTCAAGGTAGCACACCAGGTAGATAAGATGGTTAAGAAGGCAGACGGAATACTTTCCTTTATTAGCCGAGGCACAGAATATAAGAGCAGGGAGATTATGCTTGAACTGAATAAAACACTTGTTAGGCCACAGCTAGAGTACTGTGTACGGTTCTGGTCACCACATCATAGGAAAGATGTGATTGCACTAGAGAGGGTACAGAGTTGGTATTGTGTTCCTAACACAGATGAGACTGCACACAGGAAGGTAAAAGTAACAGTGACCTCAGTCTTTATTAAGACACTCCAGAGTGAGGAACAGGCCTTAGGGGCCGGCTTATATACAGTGCTCGCAAGGGATGCTGGGATCCCTTGGGACTTCAGGGGATGCACTCCCTGGTGGCGGAACATGCGAGTGCATGCTTTACAGATACACAACATCACTCCCCCCCAAAGTCAAAGTGAAAAATATTTACAAGGTCGGGAGCCTTTCTTTTCCTGGTGGACCGCCTCGGTACAAATGTCTGTTCTGGTGCGTTGGCTGTGCCCTCACTGGGTTGGTGTGTTGTTGGCCCTGCAGGGCTGCTGGGTGAGCCTGGCCTTGCTGGGTTGTTGGGCGTGATGGGTTCGATTTCCTGGTCCGGGGTGGTGTCATTAATCCTTTGGATGTGTGTTGTGGGCTCGAAAAAGGTGGTGTCTGCTGTGGGTTGTTCAGGACAGTCTGTAAACCGCAGCCTCATTTGGTCCAGGTGCTTTCTGCAAATTTGTCCATTGTCTACTCCCTACTCCCTTCTTTAGCTATCACCGTGCCCATGATCCACTTAGGACCATGTCCATAGTTTAGCACATACACAGGGTCATTCAGATCAATTTCCCGTGACACAGTGGCGCGACCATCATTTACATTTTGTTGCTGCCGCCTGCTCTCTACCTGATCATGCAGGTTGGGGTGAACCAGCGAGAGTCTGGTTTTAAGTGTCCTTTTCATGAGTAGCTCAGCTGGGGGCACCCCTGTGAGCGAGTGGGGTCTCATGCGGTAGCTGATTAGTACTCAGGACAGGCAGGTTTGGAGTGAGCCTTCTGTGACTCGTTTGAGGCTCTGTTTGATGGTTTGTACTGTCCGCTCTGCCTGCTCATTGGAGGCTGGTTTAAACGGGGCCGAGGTGACATGTTTGATCCCAATGCGGGTCATGAATTCTTTAAATTCGGCACTGGTAAAACATGGCCCATTGTCACTGACCAGTATGTCAGGCAGGCCGTGGGTGGCAAACATGGCCCTCAGGCTTTCAATGGTGGCGGTGGCGGTGCTTCCTGACATTATTTCACATTCAATCCATTTTGAAAAAGCATCCACCACCACCAGGAACATTTTACCGAGAAACAGGGCTGCATAGTTGACATGGATCCTCGACCATGGTCTGGAGGGCCAGGACCACAAACTTAGTGGTGCCTCTCTGGGCGCGTTGCTCATCTGAGCACACACGCTGCATTGCCGTACACAGGACTCTAAGTCAGAGTCGATACCGGGCCACCACACGTGGGATCTGGCTATTGCTTTCATCATTACTATACCCGGGTGTGTGCTGTGGAGATCCGAGATGAAAATCTCCCTGCCATTTTTGGGTAGCACGATGCGGTTACCCCACAACAGGCAGTCTGCCTGAATGGACAGCTCGTCCTTTCGCTGCTGGAACGTCTTGATTAGCTCTTGCATTTCAACAGGGTTGCTGGCCCAGCTCCCATGCAGTAAACAGTTTTTTACTAGTGACAGCAGAGAATCTTGGCTGGTCCAAGTCCTAATCTGGCGGGCCGTGACAGGTGATTTATAATTTTCAAAGACTTCCATGACCATCAACAAGTCTGCGGGCTGTGCCATGATCAACAAGTTTGCAGGCTGCGCCATTTCCACCCCTGTGGTAGGCAATGGTAGCCGACTGAGAGCATCCACACAGTTCTCGATGCCTAGCCTGTGGTAGATGGTATAGTTATACGCTGATAGCGCGAGTGCCCACCTTTGTATGCAGGCTGAGGCATTAGTATTTATTCCCTTGTTTTCAGCGAACTGGGATATGAGGGACTTGTGATCGGTTTCCAGCTCAAATTTGAGACCAAACAGGTACTGATACATTTTCTTTACCCCAAACACACACGCTAATGCCTCTTTCTCAATCATGCTGTAGGTCCTCTCGGCCTTAGACAAGCTCCTGGAGGCATAGGCGACAGGTTGCAACTTCCCCGCAACGTTAGCTCGTTATAATACACACCCGACACCGTACGACGACGCATCACATGCTAGCACAAGTCTTTTACACGGGTTATACAATACAAGCAGCTTGTTGGAGCATAAAATGTTTCTGGCTTTCTCAAAAGCAGTTACTTGTTTTTTTTTCCCATACCCAGTTCTCACCTTTATGCAATAACACATGTAGGGGCTCTAAGAGGGTGCTTAACCCCAGTAGGAAGTTACCAAAATAGTTGAGGAGTCCCAAGAACGACCACAGCTCCGTGAAGTTCTGTGGCCTGGGCGGTTCCTGATAGCCTCTGTTTTGGTGTCTGTGGGCCGAATGCCGTCCGCTGCGATCTTTCTCCTCAAAAACTCCATTTATGTTGCCATGAAGATGCATTTCGACCTCTTCAGCTGCAGCCTTACATGATCCAGTCGCTGGAGGACCTCCTCCAGGTTTTGTAGGTGCTCGATAGTATCCCGACCCGTGATCAATATGTCGTCCTGAAAAACCACCGTGCGTGGCACCGACTTGAGTAGGCTCTCCATGTTTCTCTGGAAGATCGCTGCAGCGGACCGAATTCCAAATGGGCATCTGTTGTCGATGAACAGTCCCTTGTGCATGTTGATGCAGGTGAGGCCCTTCGAAGACTCCTCCAGCTCCTGCGTCATGTCGAGCTTGGTGAACGTCTTGCCTCCTGCCAGCGTCGCAAATAGGTCGTCTGCCTTAGGTAGTGGGTATTGGTCCTGTAGCGAGAAACGATTAATAGTTACTTTATAATCGTTGCAAATCCTGACTGTGCCATCACTTTTGAGTACTGGGACAATCGGGCTGGCCCACTCGCTGAATTCCACTGGGGAGATGATGCCCTCGCGTTGGAGCCTTTCCAGCTCGATTTCCACTCTCTCTCCCTCATCATGTGAGGTACCGCTCGCGCCCTGTGATGAATGGGTCATGCCTCTGGGATCAAATGGATCCGCACCTTCGCACCGGAAAAGTTTCCAATGCCTGGCTCAAAAAGGGAAGGAAATTTATTGAGGACCTGGGTACATGAGGCCTCATCGACATGTGATAGCGCTCGGACGTCATCCCAGTTCCAGCGGAAATTGCCCAGCCAGCTCCTTCCAAGCAGTGTGGGGCCATCACCCGGGACAATCCAGAGTGGCAGTTTGTGCACCATGCCCTCGTAGGTGACCTTGACCATGGCGCTGCCCAGGACAGCGATGAGCTCTTTGGTGTACATTCTCAGTTTCGTGTGGATGGAGCTCAGGGCTGGTCTGAGTGCCTTGTTGCACCACAGTCTCTCAAACATCTTTTTACTCATGATGGATTGGCTAGCGCCAGTGTCCAGTTCTATGACTATGGGTAAGCCATTCAATTTTACATTTAGCATTATAGGTGGACATTTCGTCGAAAATGTGTGCACCCCGTGTACTTCAGCATCTGCCTCCTCTCTCTGAGGCTCGAAATTGCTTTGATCCACCATGGACCGATCTTCCTCTGCCACATGGTGGTTAGCAGGTTTTGCAGAGCTTGCAGCTCGTCTGCAAGCTCATTGGAGGTGCCCCATTGTTCCATAGCTCTTGCAAACATACCCTTTCAAGCAGCATGAATAGGCTGAATGGAAGCCTCCACAACACCAACAAGGTGTGAATTGCCTTGCATTCATCCTTTGTTGCGGACTCTGAGCCATCTGGGTCACCTGAGGCCTGCTGGCAGTTGCAGACTCGTGGTTTCTGCCCTGTACATTCCTGTTCACAAACACAGTTGCAGTTCATTTATGAACATTGCTAGCACTTGTGTGCTGAGAGATTTGTTTGGTGTTATCACTGTTGGACATAAACGCCTGTGCTATCGCAATGGCCTTACTGAGGGTCGGTGTCTCTACAGTTAAAAGTTTTCGTAGGATGGTCTCGTGGCAAATTCCCAGTACAAAAAAGTCTCTGAACATCTGCTTCAGGTAGCCATCAAACTCACATTGTCCTGCAAGTCACCTTAGCTTGGCGACGTAGCTCGCCACTTCCTGACCTTCAGATCGCTGGCACGTGTAGAACCGATACCTCACCATCAGCACGCTCTCCCTCGGGTTAAGGTGCCCCTGAACCAGTGTACACAGCTCCTCATACGACTTATCTGTGGGTTTCACCAGAGCCAGAAGATTCTTCATGAGGCTGTAGGTCGGTGCCCCGCAGACTGTGAGGAGGACTGCTCTCCTTTTTGCAGCGCATCCTTCTCCGTCCAGCTCGTTGGCTACAAAGTACTGGTCTAGCCATTTGATATTGGCTTCCCAGTCCTCACCAACCAGAACCTCTGCAGGATGCCCACAGTTTGTTGCATTTTTGCGTTGGATTCGTATACTCGTCGCCAGTTGTTGTGTTCCTAACACAGATGAGACTGCGCACAGGAAGGTTAAAGTAATAGTGATCTCAGTCTTTATTAAGACACTCCAGAGTGAGGAACAGGCCTTAGGGGCCGGCTTATATACAGTGCTCGCAAGGGATGCTGGGATCCCTTGGGACTTCTGGGGATGCGCTCCCTGGTGGCGGAACATGCGAGTGCATGCTTTTCAGATACACAACAGTTGGAATGCACTCCAGCATTATAACATATCATGGTCTGGTAAGTTACAATTGTTACAAGGAGGGTGCTGCTGTTTCCATTGAATATTTGTTCCCCTCCTGTTTCTATCAGTGTCTGCAAGCAGCTGAACCGCCCCACCCCCCAGAGGAACTTCGCCTGACACCTCACGGCAGAGACCAGCGCAGCTACATTCGTCCAGGGGAATTCAATTTAGATTCTGAGGAGCGAGCACCAAGTGAAGCACAGCGCATGAGTGAGGAGAAGGAAATAGGAGTGGCAGCAGAGGAACTGGAAAGTGTTGGCTTCAGCGCCAGCTGAGGAGCAGCCTCAGATGCCGATAGCCAGGACCAGTGCCATTCAGAGCCTGAGCAAAAAACAACGCGGCTTTCTGAGCACTGCCAATTCATCAGGGCCAATAATACCAACGGTAGGACACTGAGAAGTGTAGAGGAACAGAGGGACCTTGAAGTGCAGATCCACAAATCCCTGAAGGTAGAAGGCCAGGTAGATAAGGTGTTTAAGAAGGCATGCAGAATGCTTGCCTTTATTAGCCGAGGCATAGAATACAAGAGTAGGGAGGTTATGCTTGCACTGTACAAAACACTGGTTAGGCCATAGCTAGAGTACTGCTTGCAGTTCTGGTCACCACATTACAGGAAAGATGTCATTGCACTAGAGAGGTTACAGGAAAAGACGAACTGGTCCATCAAACCTATCCCACACTCACAATGCCTGGAGCCTTGCCATTATTCACGTCCTACCCATTCCCAAACCCTCATCACCCCCCGTAGTTATGTAATCGCCTGGGTGAGACAAAAAAAACAAGGTCAATAAGAAAGAAAGACTTGCATTTATGTAATGCCCTTCACGACCACCGAACGTCTCCCCTGCTCTTCTCCGAAACAGTGCTGTGGGATCTTTTAAATCCACTTGAGAGAGCAGTCTGGGCCTCGGTTTAACGTCTCATCTGAAGGACGGCACCTCCGACAGTGCAGCGCTCCCTCAGCACTGCAGTGGTGTGTCAGCCTAGATTTATGTGCTCAAGTCCCTGGGGTGGGACTTGAACCCACAACCTTCTGACTCAGAGGTGACTGTGCTACCCAGCTGACACTGTAGGAAAGAAGGGAGAAAACAAAATCAGGAACATTGTTCTCTGACCCCCTCAGCTGATTGAAACCAGTCCTGGAGATCACATGGACCAAACATACATGAACTGTTAAACCACTTGTGATATGACGTGGTCTCTGCCCCAGCCAAGAGCCGGTCCAGCTCCCTTTTGAAAGTGTGCAGAGTGTCAGCACACACCACTCAAGCTGGCGACGCATTACAGAGGCAAGATACTGCCGAGGCTGGAAATCTGACATAAGAACAGAAAATGCTGTAAATACTCAGCAGCAATGTTCCCTGTCACAAGCAGCCGCGTGGCAAATATAAAAGTACCACGTACAACAAAAAGAAGTTCAGAGGGAACGTTGCTTAGCAGGTCAGGCAGCATCTGTGGAGAGAGAAGCAAAGTTCACATTTCAGGTCGATGACCTTTCGTCAGAATGCATTCCAAAGGCTCACTGCTCTCTGGGAAAATATAAAGCACCATCTAGCCTTTTCCTACTTTTGCGTAATTTAAACAAATCGCCTCTGGTCCACTTCAATCTGTTAAAACTGAAATAATCTATGGATAGATACGCAATCCAGCCCTTTTGTTATTTTATAGACCTCTAAGCTTGCAGTGCTCTAAAGTAAATAGGCTCAGCACTTTAAACCTATCTGAGCAACAAAGCCGCCAAGGTGCCACATTGCTTAGGACGTGGGAGCTCTGCATTATCAGCCTTCGAGGCCTCGATCCTATTATGCACCCATTGCACACTGTGCCTGCCTGTGCGATAGACCGGCACCTTGGTTGCATGCGGGGTTGCCAGGTTTAATTTTTATGTTAGTGAGGGCTCCTCCCCACAATGTGCTGGGACACCTGTCCGGCATGCTTCTCTGATTATCTCATTTCCAAGCTCCCCAGTGATCCTGCTCCACACTGGCGGAGCACCTCCAGCAACAGCAGTGCAGCCTGATTGGGAAAACCTGCTGCACATACACAAGGTGTGCCTGGCATCACGATGAAGCCTGTCTGCCAGCATCCGTCTCCGATAATTGCCATCAGACTAGTTCAAGGAGCCTAGTAATGTACTTATAACTCTGTTTTATTTATAATTTAAATGAAACTATTAAGTAAAACTGTTTTACATTTTTGCATAGTGTCGGGTTCTATTCATAAATAATCATTATCCACGATAGAAAATGGCCAATGGAGAACATGGAATGCAGAATATAGAATGCAGAGGACTAGAAACCTGTGTTCGCCACGAAGGTTTCCCGTGTCACCGGCAAATGGAGTTAACGGCCGCTGAAAATAGCTCCACCACCTGGCTCCAGTACCCAAAGAAGCTTCATGACCTCAGACCACTGGTCAAGGTCAGTGAATGCATTTTCAAGAGCCGTCTTCTATCAACTGCACCACTAGCCTCTAACACTGCTCAATGCATGACCACCCCCCCATCCCCACGCTCCCCCCCCTCCCACACCCACCATCACTAACCCACCAACAACCTGTACCAATCACAAGGCACATCTCCCATTCCTAACCTCACCTCACCCCCTTGGAGGAGACGGTCCAAGCCATTCTTGGCAGGGGAATGGCTGTGCCCTTGGCCAGTGGTGGGTCTGGTATCCTCATGCATTATCCTCTTTCTCACATGCACCTCTTGCTTTCCCGCCCTCCCCTCACCACAACTCCATCCTTGTGCCTTCCTCATTTCACACACCCAAGAAATGCAGCTTGCTCAGCCAATGAATGACCAAGAAGAGGGAGAGAAGAGCGAAGAAGAACAAGAAGAAGAAGATTGATTTGAAACTCCCAGCCACCTGCTCCTCAAGATCAACAAGCAAGGCCATTAGCAGGGCCCCCCTCTGAAAGTCAGCAACCTTCCACCAGCCATGCTGCAGCCATTGGGTTAGCATTCCATGACATCAGTAGGATAGGCAAAGGCACACACACAACAGCCACTCAGAGAATGCATAAGGGTAATGAGTTGATTTCTTGATGTCATATTGGATGGATAGATGTATAAAGTTGGATTGGAAAGTTTGCTTTGTGGTGACTTTTATTTCAGTATTCTGGCCAAGAGGACGCTGTGATGGTCAGTAACAGAGGGAAGGTAAGATGTGGGACTAATGTTGAAAGGGGAGTTGGGGTTGTGGTCACTGGGACTGCAGGTGGATGATTCCATCCTGGATATCCAAGCCAGAAAGGGCCTGTCTGGGATGCATCCTTCCTTCTGCGTCTTCCTCTTCCCTCTGTGAGCGGATGCTGTAAATCTGAAATGCCAGCATAAAATGCTGGAAATACTCAGCAGCTCAGGCAGCATCTCAATCTGAGACATGAACTCTGTTCCTCTCTCCATGGATGATGCCTGACCTGCTGAGTATATGCAGCATTTTCTGTTTTCCCAGAGGCCTTCCTTTACCATCCAAGGCATTCAAAGTGTTCAACAGAACACCCGACACATGTTAAAAAAAATAACATCAATTGCAGCAAGCCACTACAATAAACTTCAACTGCGCCAAAAATCACCCATGTGGAAAATTGAGCCCCATTGTAACTAAATAAGAAATGAATGTAGAACATGGAAAGTAGAATGTACAATATGGGCTGCATTCATTATTAGACTAATGCGTGTCAGGATTTGGTTATTGGGACATCCTCTGACACGGCTTTTACTCCTGAGAATCTCTCTGATGGCTGTCGACAATCAGTGCTGCTTCGAGTCAAGTTGGAGTTACACGTGAATTCATCTTGCACTATGGTTTGATGATAAATTGACACTGTTCAGTTTGCACGTCTGTCAGATCCATTCCTTCACGCCTGAACTGTGGCAGAAATAACTGAGCTGACTGGCGATGGAAGAGGAGTCAGGCTGGCAGACTCTGCCTCACTGCACCCCCATTCTGGGATCGGCAAAGGGACCATCTCACTGTCTACAATAACAGGGGAACTTAAAATGGTATTTATTATTTGCATAATAAGGTCTGGGTTTTCTTTAAGTAAACCATCTGTTTTCGGGCAGTTTGGCAAATATAATGGGGCAAAGGGACTCCTCTGCTGAAACTCTAGCTGCTTCAGTTCCCCTCCAGTGACTCTGCCGTGACCCAGATCTGTCCACTAGACCTTGCCACGTTGTATTTAAGTGAATCGGGGAGTAGGGTTGCCAATCCCCCAGGATTGCCCTGGATTCTCCAGGAATTAAAGGTACTGCTGTGAGCAACCCAGCAGAAAAATCATCGGGGCAATTAAAAAAATTGTGTTTCTTAAAAGTTTTCTTTGAACACTTGCGTTTATTAGTTACAAAAGTATCGGGCATGCGAATAAAAGCTGTTGACTGACAGTGCAGGATTGTCCAATCGGGCAATGTAGAGTGCAGGAAGGTGGTGCACCGTGAGGATGGACATGTCGGGTGACCAATGGCAGTAGTGTGGGGGTGGGGTGCTTGGAGGTAGGAGATCATGTGATGAAACCTCCAGGAATATGTCCAACCGGAGTTGGCAGTCCTAATTGGAGGGGAGGGGGGAGCATGACCAGATATCCCCCACGATTTCCCTTCATTTCCACCCACAATTGCTGCCCCTGGAAATGACTGCCAGTGTGAAAGTAATGGTGCTAAGCATTTTCTGGTGAAAGGATATCGGTATAGAATCATAGAATGGTCCCAGCACAGAAGGTGGGCATTCGTCCCATCGAGTCCGTGCTGGCTCTCTGCAAGAGCACTTCAGCTAGTCCCACTCCCCCGCCGTTTTCCTGTAGCCCAGCAATTTGTTTTCCTTCAGGTATTTATCCAATTCCCTTTTGAAAGCCATGATTGAGTCTGCCTCCACCACCCTCTCAGGCAGCGCATTCCAGATCCTAGCCACTCGCTGCATAAAAAAAGATTTTCCTCATGTCGCCTTTGGTTCAACTGCCAATCACCTTAAATCTGTGTTCTCTGGTTCTCGACTCTTCCGCCAATGTTTCTCTCTATCTACTCTGCCTAGATGCCTGATGACTTTGAACACTTCTCTCAAATCTCCTCTCAACCTTCTCTACCCAAAGGAGAACAACCCCAGCATCTCCAATCTATCCAGGTAAGTCCCTTATCCCTGGAACCATTCTTGTAAATCTTTTCTGCACCCTCTCTGAGGCTTTCACATCCTTCCTAAAGTGTGGTGCCCAGAATTGGACACAATATCCAGTTGGATTTTTATCTCATAACACTCATGTGAAGCGCCTTGGGATGTTTCACTACGTTAAAGGTGCTATATAAATACAAGTTGTTGTTGTTGAGGCCGAACCAGTGTTTTATAAAGGTGCACCATAACTTCCTTGCTTTTGTGCTCTATACCTCTATTTATGAAGTCCAGGATTCTGTATGCATTTTTAACCGTTTTCTCAACCTGCCCTGCCACCTTCAATGATTTGTGCACATATACACAGGTCTCTCTGTTCGTGCACCCCTTTTAGGATTGTACCATTTAGTTTATAAGGTGAAAGGTCACACAGGAATGTGATTCAGCACTGGGAGTCATTTCCACTACTTTGAAGCTTCAGTTTCCGAGCATTTACAGGTACCTTGTGAAACTTTCTGAAAATTTAAAGGGAGCTGTGCATTGCGAAATAATAGATTTCCTCTGGAGATTCCATTGATGCTGTGCTTTGACAAGGAGGAGAATGTGGATATGGAGGAAACAAGGATGAGAGCTAGGCTACAAATTTCGAGAAAATGCCACAGGCAACACCCAACCCCCAGGTATCCACGTTGGAGGGTCTACACACATGGCGGTCCTACCTTGATTTTCCCCGTAGTCGCTGACTTGGGAGGGCTGCTTTCCCCCCTGACACCGTAACAGAGATATGCCAGCTGTTGAAAGATGACTTGCAGCCTCTTTCCATGGGCACACTGCCTGTCAAAGTGATGACAAAATTTAAGTTTTCTGCACCGGATGCTACCAGGAAGCTTTTGGTGACATTTGCCTCATTAGTCAGTCAGCCGTTCATCATTGCATTAGCTCTGTTCGGGCATGTCACTGAGTTCATTCAATTTCACATGATCCCAGCAAAATCGAACAAGAGAAATGGTTGTTAGCTTGTGTAAATGTTACCTGCCACTCGTCAGGCAGTTATTTGGGTCTTGCTGTGGCCAGCATCAACTGCTTCATTATCAGGTGAGTGGTGATTGAAAAGTTTGCAATTTGCCCTTTAAGTGTGGCTCAGCTTGAAATATAGAAATGCTCACTGCCGTACCCTTCCTCCGCATCGCTGACAAGGTTTATTGTCTTCCACTGCTTTAACCCATCAACGGCTGGTGGGACTCACATTCTTGTCCCTCCCACCAATATTATGATGAGCTGACTCCAGGGTTTCTGATGGATTCGATGTTGGGGCCATTAGGCAAATGGAGGTCCCACCTGTCACACTTCTGGCAGTGGAGCAGGATCATCAATTTCAGGCCCAAACCAGAAAACAGGTAACGCTCAATGAATTAGGGCAGTGACAAAGCTGGACAAGACAGGAAAATTTCAAGAAAATCCTTGAATTTCTTGCTGTAGATCCTCTCTTTTTTTCCTTTCCCCCACTTTGATAACCTCCCGCCATTGAGAAGTCAACGTGAACCTCCTCCTAGATCTCTGCCACTGTCACTCCTGAACCAGCCATCATGTGGAATGTTGGCCGTAATTGCAAAGGGGATGGAGTATAAAAGTAGGGAAGTCCTGCTCCAACTGTACAGGGTATTGGTGAGATCACACCTGGAGTACTGCGTTCAGTTTTGGTCTCCGTATTTAAGGAAGGATATACTTGCATTGGAGGCTGTTCAGAGAAGGTTCACTAAGTTGATTCCTGAGATGAGAGGGTTGACTTATGAAGAAAGGTTGAGCAGGTTGGGCCTATACTCATTGGAGTTTAGAAAAATGAGAGATGATCTTATTGAAACATGCAAAATTCTGAGTGTCATGTATGTAACCTTTATGAAACAACACTGCAATACTGTATATACGTAAGAAATGCACACCTTGACCACAGGGGGTGAACTTGTGGGAGACACTCCTCACCTGGTCATCCAGGTATATAAAGGGAAGTCCCATGCAGGGTCATCACTTCTTGGTCCTCTGAATAAAGGTTCAGGTCATGGAGTGACCTTGTCCATAGAATGTGCCTTGTGTGGATTTGTGGTACTGTGTAAGGACTTGACATTGGCGATGAGAAACGGGAATCAACGACCCACAAGAATGGCCACCAGCAGCACAGATGAACGGTACTGTGTTGGTGAGGACTGGGACGATTTCATTGAGAGGCTCCAGCAGAGCTTTGTCACGAAGGACTGGCTGGGAGACACAGCGGCCGACAAGCAAAGGGCTCATCTGCTGACTAGCTGTGGACCGAAGACTTACGCGCTCATGAAAGACCTGCTAGCACCCGAGAAGCCGGTGGACAAAACCTTTGAAGAGCTCAGCAAACTAATTGGTGAGCACCTCAAACCGGCAAGCAGTGTACACATGGCCCGACACAGATTCTATACCCACCTACATCGGGAAGGACAGAGCATATCAGATTTTGTTGCGGACCTCCGGCGCTTGGCCAGCCTCTAAGTTCACAGATGCCTGCAGGGGGGAGATTTCTAAGGGATTTCTTTATTGAGGGCATCGGTCATGCTGGGATTTTCAGAAAGTTAATTGAGACCAAGGACTTGACCTTGGAAGCGGCGGCGTTGATGGCTCAGACTTTTATGGTGGGGGAGGAGGAAACCAAGATAATTCTGCCTCCAATGGATCAGGGAGTCAATATCATAAACGCGACTCAGAGCCCTGCAGGCAGGCAAGGGCAGATCGACACACCCCAGGCAGCAATAGAACCAAAAGTAAGTCTCCAACAGAGACAATGGCAGGCTGAACGGACATTTACGCCCCCCCAGTGGACAATGCGGCCCGGGATGGGGCCATTGACACCCACTAACAGGGTGCTCAAGAGCAGTCAAAGGGACAATCAGCGAGGAATGCAAAGTAACAGCTACTTTGTTCACAACAATGGGAATCTCAGTTCATGCTGGAGGTGTGGGGGCAGACATGCTGCCAGGACTTGCAGGTTTCAACAGTTCGTCTGCAGAAATTTTAAACTCAGTGGCCATTTAGCCAGAATGTAACCAGGCTAATATACGAGGCGGATGAACCAGATGAGGGGTCTGCGAGGCAGGATGACGCTTGTGGCAAATCAATGGACGCTGAAGTTCAGCGGGTTCATGTGGCAAACATTCACAGCTCATGTACCAAAACGCCACCTATGATGATGAAAATCCTATTAAACGGCATCCCTGTACGCATGGAGCTGGACACGGGGGCCAGCCAGTCACTCATTAGTGTTCAACAATTCGAAAAGCTGTGGCCACTCAAAGCCAGCAGACCCAAACTAGAATGCATTGAGACACAATTAGGGATGTACACCTAAGAAATCATTCCAGTGCTAGGCAGTGCAAAATTGGCAGTCACACACAATGGATCGGTGCTCTGGATTGTCCCGGGCAATGGTCCCGCACTGTTGGGGAGGAGCTGGTTAGCTGAGATGAACTGGAAATGGGGTGATGTGCACGCCATGTCATCTGTGGAGCGAAGTTCATGCTCACAGGTCCTACAGCAATTTGAGTCACTATTTCAACGTGACGTCGGGACGTTCAAAGGTACCAAAGTAGTGATACGCATTACCCCGGACGCCAGACCAGTGCACCACAAAGCTGTGCCGTATGTGATGCGGGAGAAAATTGAGAGCGAGTTGGACCGGTTGCTGAGAGAGGGCATCATCTTGCCCGTTGAATTCAGCGACTGGGCGAGCCCCATCGTTCCCGTCCTAAAAACGGATGGCTCGGTCAGGATCTGTGGCAACTACAAGGCCACTATCAATCAGGTGTCCCTACAAGACCAATAACCACTCCCGAGAGTGGAGGATCTTTTTGCCACACTGGCAGGTGGCAAGCTGTTCACCAAGTTGGACCTCACTTCAGCCGACATGACCCAAGAACTGGCCGACGAATCTAAACTACTGACCACCATCACCACGCACAAGGGACTGTTTGTTTACAACAGGTGTCCATTTGGCATTCGATCAGAGGCCGCGATTTTTCAAAGAAACACGGAAAGCCTGCTCAAATCCATTCCTGGAACAATCGTATTTCAGGACGACATCCTCATCACCGGTCGTGGCACTGAGGAACACCTCCACAACCTGGAGGAGGTGCTACGCCGACTGGACCGGGTAGGCCTACGACTCAAGAAGTGTAAGTGTGTGTTTTTGGCTCCTGAGGTCAAGTTTCTGGGCAGGAGGGTTGCTGCAGATGGGATTTGGCCTACCGAATCCAAACCGGAGGCGATTCGACGAGCGCCCAGGCCCTGCAACACATCGGAGTTGTGTTCATTTCTGGGACTCTTGAACTATTTCGGGAACTTTCAGCCGAACTTAAGCACATTATTGGAGCTGCTATATGTGCTCCTGCGTAAGGGTTGCGATTGGTTTTGGGGGGACTGTCAGGAACGGGCTTTCAATCGGGCGCGGAACCTACTTTGTTCAAATAAGTTGTTGACCCTGTATAACCCCTGTAAGAAATTGGTTCTGACATGTGATGCATCGTCCTATGGGGTTGGGTGCGTGTTGCAGCAGTGTAATGCTGAGGGCCAACTACAACCTGTGGCTTATGCCTCCAGGTCGCGCTCTCAAGCTGAACGGGGATATGGGATGGTTGAGAAGGAAGCACTCGCATGTGTCTATGGGGTGAAAAAGATGCATCAGTACCTTTTTGGCAGGAGGTTCGAATTAGAAATGGACCACAAGTTGTTAACATCCCTGCTGTCAGACAGCAAGGCTGTCAATGCCAATGGGTCAGGTCGCATACAGCGATGGGCTCTCAGGCTGGCTGCGTATGACTACACCATCCGGCACCGGCCCGGCACTGAAAATTGCGCTGACGCGCTCAGCAGGCCTCCACTGGCCACCACTGAGGGGGCAGCGGAGCCAAGCGCTGAGATGGTCATGGATGTCGATGCCTTTGACAGCGCAGGCTCTCCCATCACAGCCTGCCAGATCAAAATCTGGACCAAGAGAGATCCCCTCCTATCCTTGATTAAGAAATGTGTCCTGACTGGGGATTTGGGTGCCCGCACATGGAGCATGCCCTGAGGAGGTCAGACTGTTTCACAGACGGATGGATGAACTCTCCATCCAAGCTGACTGCCTACTATGGGGCAGCCGGGTAGTCATGCCCCAGAGGGGCAGGGAAGCATTCATCAGGGAACTCCACAGCGGGCACGCAGGCATCGTGCTGATGAAGGCCATTGCCCAGTCACATATGTGGTGGCCAGGAATTGATTCAGACCTGGAACACTGTGTTCGCAGGTGCATGACGTGTGCCCAGCTAGGTAATGCCCCCAGGGAGGCCCCGCTCAGCCCATGGCCCTGGCCCACCAGGCCATGGTCACGTATTCACGTCGACTACGCGGGCCCGTTCATGGGAAAAATGTTTCTCATTGTGGTTGATGCGTACTCGAAATGGATCGAATGCATCATATCGAATTCGTGCACGACATCCACCACCATGGAGAGTCTGCATGCGGTCTTTGCGACTCACGGCTTGCCGGACATCCTTGATAGCGATAATGGCCCATGTTTCACAAGCTACGAATTCCGGGAGTTCATGTCGGGTAATGGCATTAACCATGTCAGGACAGCACCGTTCAAGCCGGCCTCCAATGGCCAGGCGGAATGTGCGGCCCAAATCATAAAACAAGGCTTGCTCCGGATTCAAGGACCCTCCCTTCAATGCTGCCTATCGTGCCTCCTGCTGGCCTATAGGTCCTGACCGCACTCGCTTACAGGGGTCCCGCCCACGGAGCTACTCATGAAATGAATACTCAAAACTCGGCTGTCCCTCATTCATCCAGTCCTGTCCGACATTGTTGAGGGCAAGCGCCAGTCCCAAAACGAGTACCATGACCGAAATTCAAGGGGGAGATGTAGAGAAATTGATGACCCCGTATTTGTTCTCAATCACGCTTTGGGGCCCAAATGGCTTGAGGGTACTGTAATAGACAAAGAGAGGAATAGGGTCATAGTGGTTAAACTTAACAATGGACAGATATGCCGCAAGCATCTGGACCAAGTAAAAAAAAGGTTCAGCATGGACACTGAGGAACCTGAGGAAGATCATGAGATGGTATTCACACCACCGCCAAGGAATGAGCAACAAGAACATTCAGCAGCATGCACAGTCCCTGCGGTCAGCCCGGACAGGCCGGAATCACCACAGGTGACAGACACACATACCAAGACTCAACAACCAGAGCCCCAACTGCGGCGCTCCACGAGGGAGCGTCGACCACCCGAGACTTAACCTATGATCCCAATAAGATGTTGAGGGGGAGGTGATGTCATGTATGTAACCTTTATGTAACAACACTGCAATACTGTATATACGTAAGAAATGCACACCTTGACCACAGGGGTGAACTTGTGGGAGACACTCCTCACCTGGTCATTCAGGTACATAAAGGGAGGTCCCACACAGGGTCATCACTTCTTGGTCCTGTGAATAAAGGTTCAGGTCATGGAGTGACCTTGTCCATAGAATGTGCCTCATGTAGATTTGTGATATTGTGTAAGGACTTTACACTGAGGGGGCTTGACAGGGTAGATGCAGAGAGGATGTTTTCCCTCATGGGGGAATTTAGAACAAGGGGGCATAGTTTCAGAATAAGGGGTTACCCATTTAAAGCTGAGATGAGGAGGAATTTCTTCTCTCAGAGGGTCGTGAATCTTTGGAATTCTCTGACCTAGAGAGCTGTGGAAGCTGGGTCATTGAATATATTTAGGGTGGAGATAGACAGATTTTGAACTATTGGGGAGTCAAGGGTTATGGAGAGTGGACAGGAAAGTGGAGTTGAGGCTAAGATTAGATTAGCCATGATCTTACTGAATGGTGGCGCAGGCTCGAGGGGCCAAATGGCCTACTCCTGTTCCTATTTCTTATGTTCTTATGTGAGGTATGCTACGCATGGCTTGGGCTGACTCAAACTTCTGACTTCCCCTCTCACCTCCAGGGTGGAATTCCTGTATGCAATTAAAGCTGCTTGCAGCTGAGAACCCTGATCTCGGTGTGGCTTTGTGCTGGCATACCAACAGCTAGCCTCTCCCCAAAACAATCTATTTGTCAGCCAATCTGTGCATCATGGATCATCGTTCCCTTGTAGTTTCTTCAGTAATTAATACGCATACACAGGCTGTTCGTACAGGAGTCACAAATAGTTTCCTTGCTTGAATCTTTGAGACACGTGCTAACTAAACCACAACCTGAATATTTCCTGACTTGATATTACAGCACAATAAAATGCTGTTAGTCTGTAACTGCTTCCTGTTTGTTGATGTTACATGTTAATTTTTTTTTCTATAGCATTTATTTTTAGTTGCAATGCAGGGCTGTCAAACAATTACAAAAATTAATCACGATTAATCTCTCAATTAAAAATTATAATCTCAGTTAATCTGGCTTTTAATTGCATATTTAATTGGTGCAATTACTGCACGAATCTTATTCAAGTTTATTTCATTACAGATGTTGTTATTATTACACGTAAATATGTAGAAAAACTCATGAACTGAACTGTTTATTGTGAACAGAAGTGTTTGAGTCATTAAATCTGAAAGTGTAAATAAAAAAAGGAAAATTAGTAGGCTTCACATAACTACAGACAAAATAAACATTGCAACGCAGCCCACACGCCGAAAAGAACTTCAGTTCTGTTTCTTGCTGCCATTTAGCCAGTTGCCTAGACAGATGGGTTTGTTTACATTTTCAAGAAATAATGCTGCTCGCTGCATATTTACAATCTGACCTGAAAGTGAGAAAAGTCATTTAGAAACATAGAAATTTACAGCGTACTAGGAGGCCATTTCGGCCCATCGTGTCCGCGCCGGCCGACAAAGAGCCACACGGCCCTCGGTCAGCAGCCCTGAAGGTTACATATAAACCAATGAACTATGAACAACGGTGGAAAGGTAAGGAGCATCCGGCCCAACCAGTCCGCCTCATACCACTGCGACACTCCTTGCACCAAAACATTTTACACTCCACCCCAATCGGAGCCATGTGATCGCCTGTGAGAGGCAAAAAACAGATAAAAACCCAGGCCAATTGGGGTGAAAAAGAAATCTGGGAAAATCCTCCCCGACCCATCCAGGCGATCAAAACTAGTCCAAGAGATCACCCTGGCTGTATTCGATTCCTTGCAGTACTTACCATCGTATCTGCGCCAGCCAACGAGAGGTTATCCAGTCTAATCCCACTTACCAGCTCTAGGTCCGTAACCCTGCAGGTTACGGCACTTCAAGTGCCCATCCAAGCACGTTTGCAAGCATGTTGTAGCTGACGCCATTGTTGCTGGCACCAATGTCGCTGGCATCATTGTCGCCGATACAATAATCTCCAACACCAATGTCGCTGGTGCCGTTGTCGCCGATACCATAATCGCCAGCACCAATGTCGTTGACACTGTTTTCGCCGATACAATAATTGCCAGCACCAATGTCGTGGCACCAATGATCCTGAGGTTCGAAAAAAGTACCCTGTCGAAACTGACGGGTTTCATTTGTTGTTGTGCCTCCAGTAGGAGTGAAGAGATGTTTAGCCCACAGGTGGTCTAGCAGACTTATGTACTTCTGTGATACTGGAATTCAGTTTGACAGGAGGTACAAGTAACTGTCTTTCTATCCCATGAATAAAGAATGAAAGAACTTGCATTTCTATAGCGCTTTTCACGACCTCACTATGTCCCAAAGTGCTTTACATGTATAGTCATTGTCAACATCTTCACCGAGGCGTACGAAAGCATGGACCTTACACTAAATATCTGTAAGACAAAGGTCCTCCATCAACCTGAATGATAACTTCCCTCCTATATGGCTCAGAGATGTGGACCATATACAGCAGACACCTCAAAGCGCTGGAGAAGTACCACCAGCCCTGCCTCCACAAGATCCTGCAAATCCACTGGGAGGACAGACGCGCCAATGTCAGTGTTCTGGCCAATATCCCCAGCATCGAAGCACTGACCACACTCGACCAGCTCCGTTGGGCGGGCCACATCGTCTGCATGCCCGCTATGAGACTCCCAAAGTAAGCACTCTACTCGGAACTCCTACACGGCATTCGAGCCCCAGGTGGGCAGAGGAAACATTTCAAGGACACCCTCAAAGCCTTCTTGATAAAGTGCAACATCCCCACCGGCACCTGGAAATCCCTGGCCTAAGACTGCCCTAAGTGGAGGAAGAGCATCCGGGAGGGCATTGAGCACCTTGAGTCTCGTCGCTGAGAGCAGGCAGAAATCAAGCGCAGACAGCAGGAGGAGCGTGCGGCAAAACAGACTACCCACCCACCCTTTCCTCCAACGACTATCTGTCCCACCTGTGACAGAGACTGTAATTCCCGTATTGGACTGTACAGTCACCTGAGAACTCATTTTTAGAGTGGAAGCAAGTCTTCCTCGATTTTGAGGTACTGCATATGATGATGATGTTGTAGAAAGCATAGCAGCCAATGTTATCCAGGACACCAGGGAGATCTTCTCCGCTCTTCTTTGAAATAGAGACATGGGATCTTTTACGACCACCTGAGAGGACAGAGGGCCCTCGGTTTAACGTCTCATCTGAAAGACGGCACCGCCGACAGAGCAGCACTCCCTCAGCATTGTACTAGAGCGTCAGCTGAGATTTTGTGGCCAAGTCTCTGGAGTGGGACTTACTTTTAAAAAATAACTTCCCATTCACAAGTTATTCACTATTAGTGCTTCACCCCATTATGCTTTCATTGACCTTTTTCATTCTTTCTGTTGAATGTTGGTCCACGTTAACCGCAATTACATTATTATTCACCTTACATTCCTCGTTGATACTTTTACTTTTAGTCCTTTTGCCATTTTTTGAGGAGGACTCTCTGCCCCACCCAACCCAACCTGACAATTTTCTGTTTGTCCACCCGACCTGGAATAACCCCTCCCCTGCCACCCAACGTCAAATGGGAAGTGCCATTGCTGCTTGACTGACAGCTTCCTTTATTTTTTTTTATCACCTGCTCCTACAATTCCTGCCACCAGGGGTCAGATGGTTGGGATTGTCATCGTAGAGGGTCCCTCGAAATGAGGATGACTTGCTTCCACACCAAAAAAGGATAAGTTCACAGGTGTTCCAATGAAGGACCTGATATTCCAGGTCCTGAACTACATCCTGAAGGGTGGAAGATGTCTGTGCATGGATTTGTGCAAATAGATGTTAACAAATATGATGTGATTGGGATTACGGAGACGTGGCTCCAGGATGATCAGGGCTGGGAACTCAACATCCAGGGGTATTCAACATTCAGGAAGGATAGAATAAAAGGAAAAGGAGGTGGGGTAGCATTGCTGGTTAAGGAGGAGATTAAGGCAATAGTTAGGAAGGACATTAGCTTGGATGATGTGGAATCTATATGGGTAGAGCTGCAGAACACCAAAGGGCAAAAAACGTTAGTGGGAGTTGTGTACAGACCTCCAAACAGTAGTAGTGATGTTGGGGAGGGCATCAAACATGAAATTAGGGGTGCGTGCAATAAAGGTGCAGCAGTTATAATGGGTGACTTTAATATGCACATAGATTGGGCTAACCAAACTGGAAGCAATACGGTGGAGGAGGATTTTCTGGAGTGCATAAGGGATGGTTTTTTAGACCAATATGTCGAGGAACCAACTAGGGGGGAGGCCATCTTAGACTGGGTGTTATGTAATGAGAGAGGATTAATTAGCAATCTCGTTGTGCGAGGCCCCTTGGGGAAGAGTGATCATAATATGGTGGAATTCTGCATTGGGATGGAGAATGAAACAGTTAATTCAGAGACCATGGTCCAGAACTTAAAGAAGGCTAACTTTGAAGGTATGAGGCGTGAATTGGCTGGGATGGATTGGCGAATGATACTTAAGGGGTTGACTGTGGATGGGCAATGGCAGACATTTAGAGACCGCATGGATGAACTACAACAATTGTACATTCCTGTCTGGCATAAAAATAAAAAAGGGAAGGTGGCTCAACCGTGGCTATCAAGGGAAATCAGGGATAGTATTAAAGCCAAGGAAGTGGCATACAAATTGGCCAGAAATAGCAGCGAACCTGGGGACTGGGAGAAATTTAGAACTCAGCAGAGGAGGACAAAGGGTTTGATTAGGGCAGGGAAAATGGAGTATGAGAAGAAGCTTGCAGGGAACATTAAGACGGATTGCAAAAGTTTCTATAGATATGTAAAGAGAAAAAGGTTAGTAAAGACAAATGTAGGTCCCCTGCAGTCAGAATCAGGGGAAGTCATAACGGGGAACAAAGAAATGGCGGACCAATTGAACAAGTACTTTGGTTCGGTATTCACGAAGGAGGACACGAACAACCTTCCGGTTATAAAAGGGGTCGGGGGGTCTAGTAAGGAGGAGGAACTGAGGGAAATCCTTATTAGCCGGGAAATTGTGTTGGGGAAATTGATGGGATTGAAGGCCGATAAATCCCCAGGGCCTGATGGACTGCATCCCAAAGTACTTAAGGAGGTGGCCTTGGAAATAGTGGATCCGTTGACAGTCATTTTCCAACATTCCATTGACTCTGGATCAGTTCCTATGGAAGGTAGCCAATGTAACCCCACTTTTTAAAAAAGGAGGGAGAGAGAAAACAGGGAATTATAGACCGGTCAGCCTGACATCGGTAGTGGGTAAAATGATGGAATCAATTATTAAGGATGTCATAGCAGTGCATTTGGAAAGAGGTGACATGATAGGTCCAAGTCAGCATGGATTTGTGAAAGGGAAATCATGCTTGACAAATCTTCTGGAACTTTTTGAGGATGTTTCCAGTAGAGTGGATAAGGGAGAACCAGTTGATGTGGTATATTTGGACTTTCAGAAGGCGTTCGACAAGGTCCCACACAAGAGATTGATGTGCAAAGTTAGAGCACATGGGATTGGGGGTAGTGTACTGACATGGATTGAGAACTGGTTGTCAGACAGGAAGCAAAGAGTAGGAGTAAATGGGGACTTTTCAGAATGGCAGGCAGTGACTAGTGGGGTACCGCAAGGTTCTGTGCTGGGGCCCCAGCTGTTTACACTGTACATTAATGATTTAGATGAGGGGATTAAATGTAGTATCTCCAAATTTGCGGATGACACTAAGTTGGGTGGCAGTGTGAGCTGCGAGGAGGATGCTGTGAGGCTGCAGAGCGACTTGGATAGGTTAGGTGAGTGGGCAAATGCATGGCAGATGAAGTATAATGTGGATAAATGTGAGGTTATCCACTTTGGTGGTAAAAACAGAGAGACAGACTATTATCTGAATGGTGACAGATTAGGAAAAGGGGAGGTGCAAAGAGACCTGGGTGTCATGGTACATCAGTCATTGAAGGTTGGCATGCAGGTGCAGCAGGCGGTTAAGAAAGCAAATGGCATGTTGGCCTTCATAGCAAGGGGATTTGAGTACAGGGGCAGGGAGGTGTTGCTACAGTTGTATAGGGCATTGGTGAGGCCACACCTGGAGTATTGTGTACAGTTTTGGTCTCCTAACCTGAGGAAGGACATTCTTGCTATTGAGGGAGTGCAGCGAAGGTTCACCAGACTGATTCCCGGGATGGCGGGAGTGACCTATCAAGAAAGACTGGATCAACTGGGCTTGTATTCACTGGAGTTCAGAAGAATGAGAGGGGACCTCATAGAAACATTTAAAATTCTGACGGGGTTAGACAGGTTAGATGCAGGAAGAATGTTCCCAATGTTGGGGAAGTCCAGAACCAGAGGTCACAGTCTAAGGATAAGGGGTAAGCCATTTAGGACCGAGATGCGGAGGAACTTCTTCACCCAGAGAGTGGTGAACCTGTGGAATTCTCTACCACAGAAAGTTGTTGAGGCCAATTCACTAAATATATTCAAAAAGGAGTTAGATGAGGTCCTTACTACTAGGGGAATCAAGGGGTATGGCGAGAAAGCAGGAATGGGGTACTGAAGTTGAATGTTCAGCCATGAACTCATTGAATGGCGGTGCAGGCTAGAAGGGCCGAATGGCCTACTCCTGCACCTATTTTCTATGTTTCTATGTTTCTATGTTTAACGTGTGGTGACCATTGCACACCAGCCACCACATGGGCTTGACAGAGCTAGATCTTGGTCCAGTGGCAAGGATTACCCAAGATGACTGGAGACATGCTCTGCTGCACGGACCTAGCGCGCACACATATCGCAGTGTGGGCTGACCCGTGCTGCCCCTGGGCCCCTGGCCCTGAACTTATGCCTCCCCTGGGCCCCGATCACATCCCTCCACAGTCTCTTGCTGCTCTTTCGCCCCGATCTCGCCGCTCCTGCTGTACCTGCCCACGCTCCAATCACCGACCTGGACCTTGATGACGTCACTCTTCGCTGCCGTCGCAGCTCATGCTGCTCCCTGAGGTGGCATACCTCCATGCTGCTTCCAGGGCCTCCGCACTCCGCTCCTTTTATGGCCCCGACCTGCTGCTGGTGTTCTCCTGCAGGTCGGGGCCTCCACGCTGCTCCCAGGGCCTCCACACGCCACTCCGTTTAGGGCCCAACCTGCTGCTGGTGTTCTCCCGCAGGTCGGGGCCTCCACGCTGGGACTGTAGTGACACAAGGGCAGGGCACCAGCGAATTCATTGTCATAAACAGTATTAATTTAATATTTTTCAGCTGAAAGTACAAACATTTGAATTATGGCCTAAACATTTGATGACACCGCACCTGATTTTTGGGCGCTAAATTGCCGCTTGAGCCTCCAATATGGCGGGCAGGAAGCGCCAACTCATGACCAGCTGGGATTAAGTGATGTTTGAAAACAAATATTGCTCCTCTTTTGTTAAAACCTGATATTCTTTCTGTAACTGCTGCTATTAACACATTAAAAACTTTAATCGCCAGAAAAAGAACACGTTAATCACAGAAGTTAACTGTGATTTATTGATAGCCCTAGTACAAAGCAATTTATTTGAATGGAATAGAAGGGTATGCTGATAGGGTGCGATCAAATGGGGTAGGGGGCGCCTGGAGGGAGGGATCGCGGGGAGAGATCGCGGGGAGGCGGAGATCAGGGGATTGTAAATAGTTGAGGCCCCAGCACGGATCCCTGTGGCACCCCACTAGTTACAGTTTGCAACCTGTAAATGACCCATTTAACCCGACTCTCTGTTTCTGTTAGTTAGCCAATCCTCTGTCCATGCTAATATTACCCCAACACCATAAGCTCTTACCTTGTGCAGTAACCTTTTATTGTGGCACCTTATCGAATGCCTTTTGGAAATCCAAATACACTACATCTACTGGTTCTCCTTTATCCACCCTCCTCAAAGAACTCTAGTAAATTTGTCAAACACGATTCCCTTTCATGAAACCATGTTGACTCTGCTTGATTGCATTATGATTTTCTAAATGTACTGCTACGACGTAATAATTGTTTCCAGCATTTTCCCAATGACAGACGTTAGGCTGACTGGCTTATCGTTTCTTGCTTTCTGTCTCGCTCCTTTCTTGAATTGGGGTGTTGCAATCCGCTGGGACTGTTGAAGAATCGAGGGAATTTTGGTAGGTTTGGGAGGGAGATTGCAGGGAGGGAGAGATTGCGGGGGGTGAGAGATCGTGGGCAGGGAGAGATCGCAGGGGGAGAGAGATCGTGGGGAGGGGGAAATCGCAGGGGGAGAGATCGTGGGGAGGGGGAAATCGCAGGGGGAGAGATCGTGGGGAGGGAGAGATCACAGGGAGGGAGAGATCGTGGGAAGGGGGAGGTCGTGGGCAGGGGGAGATCATGGGGAGGGGGAAATTGTGGGGAGCGGGAAATCGCAGGGGGAGATCATGGGAGGGGGAGATAGTGGGGGGAGAGAGATCGCAGAGGGAGAGAGGTCGCAGGGGGAGAGAGATCATGGAGAGGGGAGATCACGGGGAGCGAAGGATCGCAGGGGGAGAGATATCCTGGGGGAAGAGAGGTCGCGGGGGAAGAGAGGTCGCGGGGGGAGAGAGATCGCGGGGGAGTCCGGGGCTGTTTGATGATGGGGTCGGAGTGATCGTGGTGGAAGATTTGCTTGAGGGGCTGCGGGAAGCACTCCATCTCTTCCTGGCCGACAAGCAGTGCTGGAAATGCACTTACCGCTGGATCTGGCGGCTCCCGCCTCCCTTCAGCTGCTGGGTTTCCTGAGCCCTGGAAACCCAGTCCACAAGTGTTAAATTCAAATGGCTCCCAAAATAGAGCCTCATTGATGTATTAGAATTACTGACTCGCCTCCAGAGCGGGTTACTCGGCAACCTCAAACCCCTCGTTGTAAGACTTGAAGTAGACGCGTTCGCGGTGGGTTCGGGTTGGGGTTCACATTTAATCCAATTTAACCCCCCATCCTCTCCCGCTCTTAAATTACCCCATTTCTGCGGGCACTGATCTGAGTGCAGAAGCAGTTTGTCTCTGTGCCTCTTTTTGTGTTGTTTCCTTCTGACTGGCATCTCTCCTGTATTCCTCATTTGCTTCAGTTAAGGGAATCTAATTTCTTCTCAGTAAAGATTAATTTTCCTTTCACGTTTACGGAGTTTGGTCATTAATTGTTCCATTTAGCTATCAGCTTTCATTATATTTTTCGTCACATATTCCAGCCGTACTAATGTGGAGGATATTGAGCTAATCTTTACCTTTCAGCAAGATTTTCAATTTATTTGCCAACTTTGTTTTATATGTACACTATAAATAACTCAACACTTCTGTCACTCTACCACCAAGGTGATTTTTAAATCTTTTTTTCAATATCTACCCCACTTCTCCGCTCCTCCCCTGAAAGTGCTAACAAATGCAGTGTGTCTATTGACACCACTGTATCAGTCAACGGGTTGCCCTGTGTCAGCCATTGAGTTGGAGACGCATTGGGATTTATGGCAGGACTTACAGCAAACACTCTATGGCTTAGAAATGCGGCTACATAACGCCCGATTTTTCAGCAGTACGGGTGCCGTTTTGTGTCCAAAATGGCGTCTGAGAGCATCCCGCTCAGCTGCATACGGCGATGATATCATCGCCTTGTGCATCACCCCGTTACCGTCCCGGAAGTGAAATTCGGCCGCGCACTCTCACTTACCGCCTGGCGGTGACAACAACAGCTTCAGCTGTCAAATTGCAGTTGGGAATTGGCTGGAGTGGCGCTATTTAAAGGCGCCATCTTGAAACAACATTTCTGTCGGCCATGAGTTTTTTCTGCTTTGTTGGTGTTGCTGGTGGACCGTGAGCAGTGATTTTTACTTCAAGGACTGTTCTGCCTCCTAACTATTCCCCTGTATCTCTTCGGGCGGATTTGAAATGACAACATTTCTCTCGCTTCATGGGGGCTATGTTGGCACTCGATCTCCTGCGCCTACGTCACCGTCAGAGGATGCTTAGGTAGAAGGAAAGGAAGAGAGAAAGGCAGGGTGAAGGACACATGGCAAGACAGGGAGCAGCACATGGAACAGCACAGGGAGCAAGACAGGAGAAGGACAGGGAGAGGGAGAGGGAGAGGGAGAGGGAGAGGGACAGCGAGATTCACAGAATCAGACAATCATAGAAATTTACAGCACAGAAGGAGGCCTTTCGGCCCATCGTGTCCGCGCCGGCCGACAATGAGCTAACCAGCCTTGTGCCACTTCCAGCTCTTGGTCTGTAGGCCTGTAGATTGCGACACATCATGTGCATATCCAAGTACTTTTTAAATGCTATGAGGGTTTCTGCCTCTACCACCCTTTCAGGCAGTGAGTTCCAGACCCCCGCACCCTCTGGGTGAAAACTTTTCTCCTCAAATCCCCTCTAATCCTCCTACCAATTACTTTAAATCTATGCCCCCTGGTTATCGACCCCTCTGCTAAGGGAACTAGCTCCTTGCTATCCACTCTAAATAGACCCCTCATAATTGTACACAGAAGGACAGGGTGAAAGGCAGCAAAATATCACCAGAGGGAGAAGGCGCCACAGGGCTGGCAACAGGAGGCCTTACCCTCCCAGGGTATTCCGGCAGCAGTCCTCCTACATTTCACTGAGGAACAGTGTGTTCGAAGGCTGCGCTTCAGCAAGGACGTGATCACAGAGCTCTGCCATCTCCTGCAACCAGACCTCGAGCCTCAGACCAGGGTGAGGACGGCTCTCAGTGGCTGTCAAGATCACCATCGCGCTCACTTTCGACGCCACTTTCTCCTTCCCTATGATCAGAGAGAGGCAGCACGAGCATGCATGTGGCTTTGCCAGGTTGGCGGGTTTCCCCATGGTGCAAGGTGCCAGTGACTGCGCCCACCTCACTTTGCGGGCACCGCATCACAATCCCGAGATCTTCCGTAACCGCAAAGGCTTCCACTCACTGAATATGCAGCTGGTCTGTAACCACACATGCAGAATCCTCACCGTCAATGCTTGGTATCTTGGCAGCGGCCACGATGCCTTCATCCTGTGCCAGACCGGTGTGCCAACTCTGTTCCAGCCACCAACTCAAGCTCGTGGCTGGCTGCTCGGCTATCCACCTGACACATGACTCCCCTCCGCAACCCCTGCCCAGCACTCATACAATGAGAGCCATGCCCCAACCAGGAACATCATTGAGCAGATCATCGGAATGCTGAAGCAACGGTTCCACTGCCTTGACCACTCGGGAGGAGCCCTCCAGTACTCAGCTGAGTGGTTGTCCCTATTTGTCGTAGTCTACTGCATGCTGCACAACCTGGTCATCATGAGGGCACAGCCATTGCCACCAGGCCTAGCCGCACCACCTCAGGAGGAGAAGAAGAGCGAGGAGGGAGAGCAGGAGGAGGAGGAAGAGATGCAGGAGCAGCAACATCAGCGAAGCAAGAGGCAGCGAGGCTCTCGCGATTGTGCAAGGACGGTCTGCGATCGTCTCATCAGATTTTGGTTCCAGTGAATTCTATCCCACATCCCGGTTCCTTTGGACGTCTCCATGACCACATCCATTTTCCCTTCCATACTAAAGCCCCAAAACGGAAATGAGAGGCAACAGCAAAGATTAAGCATTCCAATCAAAATGTATATAAAAACAACAAAGGCTTACATAATGTATTTACTAATCACCCTTGTGCATTTCCTTATATCCCTCGTTGGTCTAACAAATCTAGTGCTCCTCCACAGTGTGTCCCCTGTGGCTGCATCAGGGCTGTGTGGCAGGGCCAGAGACTACAGGCGGCCTTGCAGGACGCCCCCGGCCAGCTCTGGGCCTAGAAAGCCCGGCTGTAGACTGCACCACCTCAGGCTGGGCAGCGGCAGTCTGTGCTGGCTGGGTGACGAGCAGCAGCAAGTGCAATGGTGGAGTGGCAGTGGTGGGATCAGGAATGCTGTCATCCTGAGAGAGGACAGCAGGTTCCTGCTCCACTGACCCACTGCCACTCCCCCGGGGCAGCACCTCAGCATCCCTACCAATCTGCTGAAGCCCAGATTGATGGGCTGCTGCAACATCGTGAGATCTCCAGTGGACTGTGGTGGACGCAGTGGCGATGGCAGCAGTCAGAGCATGCGTGGCATCCAGCTGAGACTGCGTGAGAGCAGTCTGAGCTTTGATGCCACCAACCATTGTCTGCCTTACAGCACTGAGACGATGAGTTGCTTTTGCCTGTGCTGCAATGGAAGCTGCTACATTGCTCATGACACGCCTCATGAGGCCTGGATCCACACGGTCTCTCTGAGAGTCCACCATTGTCTGCAAACTGACAATGATGGGCTCCATGATGCGCGCAGAGCTCTGTGCAATGCGGGAGGCGGACTCCTCCACGCTCCGTACCACTGCCGAGAGCCTCTTGGGCACCCTTGCCATTGCACCTATGGCCACAATGCTACAATAAAAGCCACCACAAAACATTCCAAGCCAACTTTTTACAACAATCCCAGCAAGGGGATGTGCGTTGGGAAATGGAGGGCACGGTGAAGGCAGAAAAGGTGGAGGTGCTGAGTGAGGAGTTATCATTTGAGCAGTGGCAGGTTGAAAGTGCAAGGATTTTTTTGTTTGTTTGTTTGGTTTGGGGGGCTGGGGAAATTGATCTGCAGTTGGCTGCACTTGGGATAACGATATTGAGCTGAAATTCCCAGATCCTTATTTTTTTTAATTTCTGCTTCTGGGTACTTCTTAAGATCAGTAATTTTGCTGTCCCTGCTTAGAAGAGGTTTGAGTTTTAAACATAAGAAAATAAGTACCAGGTTTACAGAAGAGTAAAAGATGTAAAGCCTGCCGTACAATTGGCATCAACTCGAACATCTTGGCAGCGGACAACTGATCTTGGAGGGCAAAGAAACATCTAGTTTTGTTTTGTTTTTGCATTCAGTTTTTGGAATTCTTTCAAATATTTGTAAACTTGCTCAATCTCGTGTGGCTATACGCCACTTGTCCCTTTAAGAAGTTGGACGCGGACCGCTCAAAATTGACTAATCACCTTTGTGCCTTTATTATGTCTGCCTTTGCCTGTCCTAGTGCTGTTATGCAGTGCTATGTCAGTGGCTGCAGCATGGCTGGTGGAAGGCAGCTGACCTTGAGTGGGGGAGACTGTAAATGGCCTTGTACGATAACCTCGAGCATGGTTGGCAGCTGTGTAGGCGGGCTGGCTGACAGGCAAATGCAAGGGCACCGGTGGAGTAACAGTGGTGGGAGGGCGAATGCCGTCATCCTGAGAGAGGGCAGCAGGTTCGTGTTCCATGGAGCCACTTCCCGGGGCAGCGCCTGCTAAGGACAGATTGCTGTTCTGCTGTGACACCCTGCCAGCCCCTTTGCACACTGGTAACCGCATCCACGATGGCAGCAATCTGAGCTTGCGCGGCAACAAGCTGAGTTTGTATGAGAGCAGACTGAGCTTCCACTGCAGCACTCAGACGTTGGGTGGCTGCTGCCTGAGCTGCAATGGTAGCTGAGACATCGGCCATCAGACGCTGCATCGTGGTTGGGTCCACAAGTGTGAGAATGGAGGTGACTACACGTTCCATGTTGGAAAGGATCGGCTCCAAGCTCTGCGCAAAGCCCCGTATCAGTTTGGTGCCCGACTTCTCCATGCTCCCTGATATTGCACTCAGGCTTTCTGGCAGCTCCAAGAATTTCAGTGTGCATACCCATCAGTCTTCTTCTGTAGGCCGCCCTATCGAAGTCCTGATCTGAGGCATGTGCAGCAGAACCCGTGTGTGTCCTCACCCTCCGGGGAGCTGGCACCTGCATTATCCTTGCCCCCCCTGCCCTGGCTGCAGTCCACTCATGCCCGGTGTCTCACCATGTGCAGCTCCCACGTCTATCCTTTAGAGTATGCGAAGTGTTATTATCTGAGCTGGTGGCTGTGAGTGTGAAATCGAGTACCGGTGCTGTGAATTTAGCATCACTGCCTCTTCCTCTTCCAGTTCTTGCTCCTCCACCACTGCCCGGCCAGGTTGCCGTTCCTGGCTATCTGACAGGAGAAAGGCACAAGGGTAGGACTGCGGTGAAGGGAGGAGGGAAAGTAGGACATGCATGCTGACACCATCTGTATCTTGTAAATCAGAAGAGATTGTGGGATTGTTTCAGCCCCGCCGCTGGCCACAGGCTTAGTGATGGCAGCTCCAATGGGGATCAGGTTATGCAGGCGTACCCGTCCTCCGCCGCTTAAGTCCTGCTGCCTCTTGTTGTGAGACACCTTGTCCTGCAAGAGAAAGGGAAGTGTGTCAGCGAGTGTGGTGCAATGTGTTTGGTGATGTGCCTGTCATGGTTGAATAGCTGGCAGCGTGTACACGCTGTGAGATGTGAGTGTGAGGCTTGCAACAGTGCTAAGTTTGTGAGGGTGAGGTGAAGCTCTGAATATGAGGTATGAGTTGGTATTGATAGAGATTGTTGCTAGGTGAGTGAAGGGGGGGAGGTGGGGAGGGTGTTGAATTGAGCATTGTTTGTGGCTACTGGTGCAGTTTGTGGGATATGGCATTGGAAGATGAATTAACTGACCTTAGCCACTCGTGTGCTGCATGCGAGTCCTCGGGGCTATACTGCTGGCATTGACCACAACAGCCATCTGTTCCCATTGCCTTTTCTGAATTTGCCTGGAGAGTCTCCTGGCCCCCTGTGGAAACAGGACCTCTCTCATCCTGTCCACTTCCAGCACCAAGGCCTCCAGTCCTGCATCTGAGAACCTTGGAGCATGCTCTCTCCCCTGTTGTGTCATTAGTACTTCTTCTTTCTGCTCAAACTCTGTTCCCCCAGCCAGTTGAATCACCTGCTGCTGCCAGAATGCTCCCCTTTAAGAGTTGCAGGCTGGCTTTAAAACTGCAGGCTCGCTTTTATTGGTGCTCGCCTCGCAGGAACTTGGGCCCCTTGCTGAGAGTGCAACCACTCAGCAGCACCATCAGCACTGGGCTGTGTGCCACAATCATTCAAATTAGCAGGCAGCACGAAGATGGTGTGCTGCCTGCATTACTTGGAATGGCCGCCAGTTGATCGCGCATCGTAATCCCCCGTTCCTGTTTTCTGGGGCAATCGAATGTTAAGCCCTATTGCAGAAAACAGCGCCTATTTACTCAGCAAACGGCAAAGCAAACAAAGTCTATTTACAGAGTCTAGTTTAAAAGTGTCTCTATCAATGGCAGCAAACAGAACTCATGGCCGAGACCACAGCAACTTCTCCCAGTAAAAGCAGGATAATTTCTCCAGCAAAATGCAGTGAGTGGAGGATAGTTACATAATACAATGAATGTGCGTATAATCAGTCCCAGTCACTCACAGCAGTGTGGTCTCCTGGGGTGATTGACGGGGGAATTACCCAACCATCTCCAGTCTGACTGGGAATTGTGGTGTCGCGAAATACAGCCAACTCTTGCTGCCATATTGGTCCAGAAACCTTGTACAAGTGGCTATTCTTCATGTGCCAATTTCGGCAATGAGTGTCTGCAGGTTATTTGGCCAATGCGTATTACAGCTGAGCCCGATCCTATTTTACTCAAGGTCCACAATTTCTAGAATTATCATTAAATAAACAATCAGAAACCAGACCCCTGTCTCCTCTGCATTGCATCACCTGAGGAATCATGGAATTGTCAAACAAACCAAAATTGGCTTACTCCAGTTATTTCAGTCTAGTCTTACTCTTGTTACATATTCGCTGATAGCTTCACAGTCTGACATATCAGTTACTACTCCCTGTGTGTAAAAACCTGCTAAACTTTGCAATTTGAGCTTGCAAGAAGCTTTGGATTTCCAACCACTCCGTGTTAACTCATTCACATCTGTGCGAACAAAGCTATTGTTGCCTGCCTGAAGGACCAGCTGTCCAAGAACCAACAAGTGACAGAGATGGAAACAGGAAATGCTGGAAATACTCAGCAGGTCAGGCAGCACCTGTGGAGAGAGAAACAGAGTTAACGTTTCAGGTCGATGACCCTTCGTCAAAACTGGAAAATGTTGGAGATGTAACAGGCTTTTAAGCAAGTGTAGGGCAGGGAAAGGAGGAGGGGAGGAACGAACAAAAGGGAAGGCCTGTGATAGGATGGAAGGCAGAAGAGATTAAGGAGCCGAAATTGCCCACCGCTGGAAATGGAGCGCACCTACCCAGATCCTTGTGTTTTTATCGGCACAGTAGATGCGGTGGCCAATTGAGCGAAATTCTGCTCTTTGGCTTTTTTTCTTCGGCTGACCGGAAGTCGGTCATAATGGGGGCGGATATGTGGCAGTGAGTGGATGTTCGCACACTAGAGGGCGGAAGTTGGGGGCGGGAGGAGTGGCCACCGCTGTCAATCATCACGGTGCTGAGTCACCACAGCTCTCCACTTCACTTTAAGGTTGGCAGCCCGGAATAACCCAGAGGCATAATTGTCAAGCCCGACATGGCAGTTGGCCCACAAAAAAAACGTGGCGGCAGGGGCAGTCGGTCCTCTCCTTTAATAGGAGCCGCGTTGCCATTTTAGAAGGACTATAACCTCACTGCAGCGGCAGAAAAAAGCAGCTTTTGGCACCGCGCGGCGAGAGCATGATTTTTTTCAGCGGAATTTTGCCATCGGGGAGGAGGCGAACATTGGCGGTGCGCGCTTTTATGACACACTTAGGACGGATCGGCAGCACTGGAGCGTTAGGGGAGGGGAGTGGCTCAACGCTGGGATACTGCAGGAGCGGAATTAAAAAAATCGATGGCCATTGCATTCCGCAGCATGGCCGCTGATTTCTGACGGTAACAGGCCTTAAGGGAAGGGGCAATTTTGGCCCCTAAGAGACAAGAGTGATGATGGTGCTAGGCAAAAGGAGATGGTAATGGGATAAGTTAAGAAACAAAAGCTGAGTCTAGATAGGTGTAAATGGAGATGGCAGAATCATCAACAGCTGTCGTGGGAAAGAGAAAACAGCAAAAAAGAAAAAAATAGGGGCAGAGGTTTTGGTTTGAAATTGCTGTAAAGTGCCTAAACGAAAGATGAGGTGCTGTTCCTCGAGCTTGCATTGAGCTTTGTTGGAACAGTGCAGGAGGCTGAGGACAGAGTGGGAGTGGAGCAGGGAATTAAAGTGACAGGCGACTGGAAGCTCGGGGTCACGCTTGCGGACTGAATGGAGGTGTTCCGTAAAGTGGTCACCCAATCTGCGTTTGGTCTCCCCAATGTAGAGGGACCCCAAACCCCTCTTCCAGGTGAAACAGCGATTTTACTTGTACTTCTTTCAATTTAGTATACTGCATTCGCTGCACACGAAGTGTGACCCTAGCTTCCGGTCGCCTGGGGTGGGGGTTCGGCGGGGGATCAATGGGGTGGGGGGGTTCGGTCGTGGATCGGTGGGGTGGGGGGGTTCGGCCGGGGATCGGTGGGGTGGGGGGATTCGGCCGGGGATCGGTGGGGTGGGGGGGGTCAGCCGGGGATCGGTGGGGTGGGGTGGTTGGCCGGGGATCGGTGGGCGAGGGAGATTGGCCGGGGATTAGTGGGGTGGGGGGTTCGGCCGGGGATCGGTGGGGTGGGGGGTTTGGCCGGGGATCGGTGCGGTGGGGGGTTTGGCCGGGGATCGGTGTGGTGGGGGGTTCGGCCGGGGATCGGTGGGGTGGGGAGTTTGGCCGGGGATCGGTGCGGTGGGGAGTTCGGCCGGGGATCGGTGCGGTGGGGGGTTCGGCCGGGGATCGGTGCGGTGGGGGGTTCGGCCGGGGATCGGTGCGGTGGGGGGTTCGGCCGGGGATCGGTGCGGTGGGGGGTTCGGCCGGGGATCGGTGGGGTGGGGGGTTCGGCCGGGGATCGGTGCGGTGGGGGGTTCGGCCGGGGATCGGTGGGGTGGGGGGTTCGGCCGGGGATCGGTGCGGTGGGGGGTTCGGCCGGGGATCGGTGCGGTGGGGGATTCGGCCGGGGATCGGTGCGGTGGGGGTTCGGCCGGGGATCGGTGCGGTGGGGGGTTCGGCCGGGGATCGGTGCGGTGGGGGGTTCGGCCGGGGATCGGTGCGGTGGGGGGTTCGGCTGGGGATCGGTGCGGTGGGAGGTTCGGCCGGGGATCGGTGGGGTGGGGGGTTGGGCCGGGGATCGGTGCAGTGGGGGGTTCGGCCGGGGATTAGTGGGAGGGGGAGGAGATCGGCCGGGGCTCAGTGGGTAAGGGAGGTCGGCCGGGGATCAGTGGGCCGTGGATCAGTGGGGTGGGGGGGGTCAGCCTGGGATCCCATCTATAACACTTTAAATGCCCCCATGCTCCAAACCTATCTGTTTTTTTAGGGCAACATTCCGGCCCCTGTCTCTATTCCGAATGAAAAGTACAGTCGGCAGAGGGGGCAAAGGCGAAGATGGCAAATTAAGTCAATTTGTTCCATTTGTAAAGTGGGTGTTATAAATGCTTTAAGTACTTTGCTGACGGAGCTTTGCATTGTTGTAGATGGCATCCTTTAGGTACGAAGTTAAATCGAGGCCCCATCTGTCTCTCCTCATTTTTCCTACCAAAATGCATCACTTCACACTTTTCTACCTTGATTTTCATCTGCCACGTCAGTAGTAATCCATTGGTTGTGAAGCAGTTGGGATACCCTGAGGTGCGGCATAAATGCAAGTTCCTTTACTGTGTATAGTGCATCATACTCACTGATGAAATGCATGACTGTCTGTCACCCTGTGGCTATTTAGCTATGGAATTGTCGCTGTGCTCCACTGCACTTGTGAAAGATGACAAATTCAGCTTGGGACTTCATTAGTAGCACTGCAAAATAAATGCTTTGCTGCCAGCAGAGGTGCTGTGATCCTCCTGAAGAAAGGACTGTTGGCTGCCCTTTAAGCTGTAGTGTAGCTACAGCTTACAGGACAATGTGGATCACTTTCTATTCCTCGGGAGCCTACTATCAGAAGGGCAGGCATCGATGACAAGATTCAACACTGCCTCCAGTGCGCCAGCGCAGTGTTCAGCCACCTGAGGAAAAGAGTGTTCGAAGATCAGGACCTCAAATCTGCCAACAAGCTCATGGTCTACAGGGCTGTAGTGCTCCTGTATGACTCAGAGACGTGGACCATAACAGCAGACACCACAAATCGCTGGGGAAATACCACCAACGATGTCTCCACAAGATCCTGCAAATCCTCTGGGAGGACAGATGCACCAACGTTAGCCTCCTCGACCAGGCCAACATCCCCAGCATTGAAGCATTGACCACACTCGACCAACTCCACTGGGCAGGCCACATTGTTTGCATGCCTGATACAAGACTCCCAAAGCAAACGCAAAGCAAATGCATCCCAGGGTATTAAAAGAGATGGCGGAAGTTATAGCAGATGCATTTGTTATAATCTACCAAAATTCTCTGGACTCTGGGGAGGTACCAGCGGATTGGAAAGCAGCTAATGTAACGCCTCTGTTTAAAAAAGGGGGCAGACAAAAGGCAGGTAACTATAGGCCGGTTAGTTTAACATCTGTAGTGGGGAAAATGATTGAAGCTATCATTAAGGAAGAAATAGCGGGACATCTAGATAGGAATAGTGCAATCAAGCAGACGCAACATGGATTCATGAAGGGGAAATCATGTTTAACTAATTTACTGGAATTCTTTGAGGATATAACGAGCATGGTGGATAGAGGTGTACCGATGGATGTGGTGTATTTAGATTTCCAAAAGGCATTCGATAAGGTGCCACACAAAAGGTTACTGCAGAAGATAAAGGTACGCGGAGTCAGAGGAAATGTATTAGCATGTGTAAGAGAAATTTGGCATTAGGGGTACCAGCGGGACAAGGGCTGGTTCCTGCACCGACCCATAAGGAGGTAAACGGCATCTCTTCGGCCTTGTACCAAAGCTCCAGAAGTTATCAATTCAATAATATTCCGACAGGATACGATGTGAGAACCTAAACAGACATTGATAAGACCTGGCGAAGAGGCTCGAGGCGGACTCACAGGCACCAAGGAGAATCAACAAATTCTGACCTAATGAAGTCATTCTAGTCATGGCCTAAGGTGGTCACGAGGGTCTTGGCCTGTCAATCCAAAGTAGCACTCATAAGGTAGTCCATTTGGAGAAGTAGCACTGATAAGGCAGTCCAATTAGAGATCTAGGGAGGTCTTATCAGGGAATGGAGGGGTTTTTGAAATGTATAAAAGTTGTATGATTGTGCTGTTTGGGGAGCATCTCCACTCACAGGCAGCTGTGATAAGAGGTGTTCCCGGACGTTCGTAATAAAAGATCGTTATACCTTGCCATTCGTCTCTGTCTGCTAAATCCGGGGGCTGTTACGCGGGTTGGGGCGAGCATCGACCCTCTATATCAGGGGGCCCGCTCGTGGGAGGAGAAGTCTTCCCATTTTCCCCTTACATTTGGCGTCACGAACAGCATACGGACTTCCCAAACGGAACAATGACCCAGCTGTTGGGGTGAATATGTTTTAATTTAACACCTTCAAGTTAGAGCTGTGGCATTGTAAACCGCAAGGGAAGGACATCTGTACAAAGAACCATTTGTAGCAGGTCCAGGAGAGACGGAGACGGAGGACAGGGACGATCTAGAGGTGGAAGGGGGTCAATAGGTGCATCCTAAAATGCGCGCGAGGGTACTACGCAAGGGAAGATATAGAGGAAGGTCTATTGACCCGAAGCAGTACGAGCGTACGGCGCAGGGACGAGATATATTGACCTAAAGCATGGCAGTACGAGTGTACGGCGCCAAGGGAAGACATATAGATATAAATAACGTCCTGCATACCTAACACGAATTAAAGATAGCCCCGAAGGAGAGAGGTAACACGGCTATTAAAAAGGCGAATAAAACCAATCATTAATTGTAACTTGCGTAACTACGCAATGCCATAAAAAAGCTGATAGTGACTATCTTAAGTGACATATGGATCCAAAAATAGAGCCGGCCAAACAATTAATAGGCTTTGTTGAATGAAGAGAGACTTTTGTGAATGTCTATCGTTGAGTGAGAGTCCTTGTGTGATTTTTTGACTGCGGAATGAATTTTTCATGTTTCTGAAAACCTGTTTGGAAAAATAATGGAGCTGTTTATTTTAGCTCCACCCACTTTTCCAAACTGAGTGAAAGTTTTTTTTAACTCTTCGTAGTGTTGTCCTGTATGTGGAAAGTTTTAAGACTTTTTAAGTTAGAATCGCAGGTGTGGATTTGTTCGAATGATACATTACGGAGCTAGGAAATGTACAAAGGATAGGTTTGTTGAGCAAAAGATAAAAAATACATGGTCCTGGTGGTTTAAAAAAAAAAAGAATTTATTTGACATGCTCACTTACTTGTCGACAGAAAACACGCAATCATTGATTACATTGGGTTGAAAGACATTATATTTAGTCTAGGAATGAGATAAAGAATGCCTTTTAAAAAAGGCCTGAGAGGGTCTCTCGAGGCTGCGGGCTGGGAAAGTATGCTCCCATTTTCCTTTGTGTAAAACCTTGACGGATTCGGAGATATTAAGAGAAGGCACAGCAAAATACTGAGATGGATTCATACTAAAAAAAAAATTATTAAATTAAATCTGATCTCTTAAAGAAAAAAGGAGGAAATAAAACTAAAAGGTTTGGAAACAATCTAGAAATACCTTCAGGGATCAGGTCAAACTCTTGGGCGAGTGGTGAGCTATCTGTGAAAGTGTAAAAGGGACTTTGAAAAAATGTTAAAACGGCAAGCTTTAGCAGTTTAGAAAAAAGACATTGTAACGATCTTGAAACTGGAACATTTTGAGATAACGAAAAGCAGCCCTCAAAGCCTACGTGCTAGACTCCGTTTTAGTTATGGAGAAAAGAAAAAGATAAAGACGCAACTTTGAAAGTAAACAAATTGAACGAATTTGAAAGGAAAAGTGTCTTCGATTGTCTGATGATTTTAAATTAACAAATTTATGGAGTCACGAGCCCTCTGTGTAAAATACAAAACCTAATTTGAAGAAAGGTGATCTGAAAAAAAAGACGTAATGTACTAAATAAGTGCTGACAAAAAAAAAGGGTGTTTGCGATGGAAAAAGACATAACTTACTAAATACTAGTTGATATCGGCTGTGAAAAAGATATTGGTTTAATTGAAAAAAAAAGTAGAGGTAAAAGACACTCTCCATTGATAATGATTTTAAATTACGAGAAAGTTTCACTGCAGTTTGAAAGATTTCCAAAATGGACGTTGTTTATCAAGAAAAGTCCAGAACAGTCTAAACAAGCAGGAGGGTTTTGAAAATAATGAGGAGAAAAGATCTAAGCTATGCGAACTCAGCATAGAAAGAAAAAACTGGGAATTAGAAAATCTTACTGAATTTTTAAATTCTTATAAAAATGGAACTGGCACGGATGTTTAGATTTTGTGCTGAGAGAGAAATAAAACACAAGATTTGCCCAGTGAACGGGAAGATTTGCCCAGTGAACGGGACCGTAAAATAAAACGAAATGTTGGAATGTATGCAGCGTGTGTGAAAATTGGATTTCAGTAAACAAAATAGCTATTAAAAATGTGTGGTCTCATTTTAAATCAATTAAAAAAAAATCTTTGGCAAGTACTTGAATTAGAAGTTAAGAAAAAATTTGAGTTTAATCTAAAATGCTGTCTTTCCTGATAAGAAGACTTTTATTATGATGGCTTTACTAATGATTTCTGCTGTTTTAACAGATTCCTAATTTCTAAGCAAGTTTTGAAGGCACAAAGACTTAAAAATAATTTTTTCGGATTATTACGCAAAGTCACGTAATGACATCAGGCCTTCTTACAAACCTGTAAAGGAGTTAACCCTTTCCATTGACAGCTGTTTTATACTGGACATTATTAATTTGGATTTCTTAATAGAATAAAAAAGATTCATCTGACAGATAGATGAAATGGTGGGATAGCCAGAATAAAAATAAAAACAGAACTAGCCTATGTAATAATACTCGCCTGATACAAATAAAAGAAAGATGCTCAAACAAAACAAATTCAAGAGTTAAAAGCTAAGATAAATAAGCTGGAAGAGATTTTTTTAAAAACGGGGCCAGACGGATAGTGCAGTGCGCAGCCATAGCACCATCACCTATGGCAATAGAGTCCACGGTAAGTGTAGTCCACAAACCCAACCTAACTTTACCTCCGATTTCACAGAGTGACCTCGACATACATGGATAAAAGATGAGTAGACCAGAACCTAACACCTGGTGATGACCAGGCTAGCTGTTTAAAATTTGCAGATAAAACACTCACCGAGATGGGACCGCAGCGGCTACTTCGACTCTGGAGACTCAGGATACTGGGAACCTTAAGGCCCACGCAAGCACTGGATAATACAGATGGACTACGAGAGATATAGCACAACGACATGAACTAGCTTTGTTTAATTTAACTGCCGAAATATGCATCCCAGCAGCCAAGGACTGGAGCAAGGACAGAACTTATTTTAACGCGTGGCTATGTATAGTGTATTAAGTAAGGTTGTAATGCAGCAGGCTGCCGATGCCATGGGTGCCAGTAGATTCCGAGGACAGGAGCAAAAGGGGAAGGGCGCAGAAATCCAACTGGATGGAATTTCAGTTCTAGAAGCTCATGCCTGGGCGGACGAAGCTGCAAATCAAGCAGCCAAATCCACCCCACAAGAAACAGAAGGGTGGGAAGAGAACGGAGCAAAAAGGGATGTTTAGGAAAACTGGCCAGTGGGATAAAATGAAGACCAAGGGAGGTCTCTGGAATATAAAGTGTATGTCCTGAAGCGTGACACGGTTATAACACGGAGAAGCCGGTATTGATAATGCGTAGCGCAAACAAGAAGGAATACAACTTAAAAAGGGGGGCGGATAGAGTGTGGAGGAAAGATGACAATAAAGGTCCGGCTGGGACACCAAACACGCCCAAAGGGACCCTGGGAAGCCCTACCAGTGCCCCGACAACCACTCTGGGGACAACAACTTTTCCCAGCACAGCCACGCAAGTCCCCCCATAAGTCCATAAAGACTGGAGCCAAAGGGGGGCTAGTAATAAAAGAATCTAAAGAAAGGATATAATTTGGGGTGCATCAGCGACTACTTAACCTAAATCTAATGGATATCATTCTTCCTAGCTTCTGTGGGAATGAAACTACCAGAACCTGACACAACGGATCCTCGAAGGTCCGGAATCCACTACCCTGAGATTTAATGTCAGAAAGGGAACAGGGCAAAGTCGAACAAAATGGGGAATACTGGAAACACTAGGCACGGGTTATGCGGCAGGGGTTACGACGATGAATTCCATAGACCTGTATGCAATAGACGACCGGGTTAACAACTTAACTTAAATCTTGAGGTGTTTACTGGGGAGGGACATGGATAACCAAGCCCTGCAAGCGCGGTTGGGAGATGGCGCGGAAGGGGAACTGTTACAGGTGGCCCATACATTACAGAAGCATGCCAAGACAATAAATTTGATCCACGCAATGGGGAACGACATAAGTAAACGATTACAGGCTGAGATAGTTTGCTCCGGGTATGGGGCCTGGATTAAGTGAAGTACAACATAACTTGGAGCAACTCCAGAATGGGGACATATCAGATTGGATCCCAAACAGCATACTTAACAATTGGACTCTAGATAAAAAAATGAATAACACATGCGAGGTACGAAGGAATAGTCACGCATGGGTGCCAAATTTCAGATGTATTACTGGGTGGGTGAATATGATTGGATTTGTGTTGTCCATACCACAGTATGATGTAACAAAGGGAGACCCCTTATATCAGATCGATAATATCGGTGAAGTAAGAAACCAAACTCGGTTGCGTTACCATCAGCCTGCCAGACGAGTGATTAAAATTAAATTAGTACGAAAGGCATTGATATAACTGATTGCTATAAAAATAATCAAGTGATTTTATGTCGAGGTGCACCACGAATGACGAAAGATGATTGCAGATTCCACCAAACAAACGGATGCATACTGAGTATCACTCCTCTCGAACACGATTCCGAAACAATCGCTGCTCCACAAGGGAATGGAGATTTGGTGCGTGAGCACAGGAGCAGCCAACCCGACGATTAAGACCAGGGGAGGAGTCACCCCCCGTGTCATCACCAACCCTAACTTCTGTTTCAGGCCCATGGGAAAAATAGACATAAATAGATACCACATACATCCTGAGACAACGGAAATCATCCACGGAACGGTCACGGATACCCTCCGAGAGGGGTACAAGGAGGCGGCATGGGAACCGCAAGGCACCGGAATTAAATGAGGAACAATTACGTTTGGTGCAAGGAATCCAGAATCAAAAACGACAGTATATCCAGCTGATGGAAGAAGTAGACAACCTACAGAGAGACACTAACGCGATGCTGGCTGATCAGCTCTGATACTCAAAGCTGTGGGACATTGGACTTAATATTCAAATTCACCCATGGATAAGAATAATATCACATGTACTTGTAATAATACAGGGCCTGGTTCTGATGGTCATGATGGGATTAACATGTGCACGAATTAAACAGGCCAAACGATACATCAGGGCACGCACTATGATTAAGGCCATAAGGGATGAAAATTTAAGCAGTCCTACAGGAAGGACTTACCTTATATAACTCTGCGGGAAAGGTCTCAGGAGGTCCCGAAGCTTGGGAGATGGCCACCCAGGTGAACGGACCTATCTGGAATTTGCCTACAGGGAGATAGTTATCAGGAAATATGGCCAGCTTTGGCGTACAGCCAAGGGCCAAAAGGGGGGAATTGTAAGAGAAATTTGGCATTAGGGGTACCAGCGGGACAAGGGTTAAAGTGCTGGTTCCTGCACCGACCCATAAGGAGGTAAAAGGCATCTCTTCGACCTTGTACCAAGGCTCCAGAAGTTATCAATTCAATAATATTCCGACAGGATACGATGTGAGAACCTAAACAGACATTGATAAGACCTTGCGAAGAGGCTCGAGGCGGACTCACGGGCACCAAGGAGAATCAACAAATTCTGACCTAATGAAGTCATTCTAGTCACGGCCTAAGGTGGTCACAAGGGTCTTGGCCTGTCAATCCAAAGTAGCACTAATAAGGTAGTCCAATTAGAGAAGTAGCACTGATAAGGCAGTCCAATTACAGATCTAGGGAGGTCTTACCAGGGAACGGAGGGGTTTTTGAAATGTATAAAAGTTGTATAATTGTGCTGTTCGGGGAGCATCTCCACTCACAGGCAGCTGTGATAAGAGGTGTTCCCGGACGTTCGTAATAAAAGATCGTTATACCTTGCCATACGTCTGTCTGCTAACACCGGGGGCTGTTACGTGGGTTGGGGCGAGCATCGACCCTCTATATCAGGGGGCCCGCTCGTGGGAGAAGAAGCCTTCCCATTTTCCCCTTACAGCATGGATCGAGAATTGGCTGGCTAACAGAAAGCAGAGAGTCGGGATAAATGGTTCCTTTTCGGGTTGGAAATCAGTGGTTAGTGGTGTGCCACAGGGATCGGTGCTGGGACCACAATTGTTTACAATATACATAGATGACCTGGAAGAGGGGACGGAGTGTAGTGTAACAAAATTTGCAGATGACACAAAGATTAGTGGGAAAGCAGGTTGTGTAGAGGACACAGAGAGGCTGCAAAGAGATTTAGATAGGTTAAGCGAATGGGCTCAGGTTTGGCAGATGGAATACAATGTCGGAAAATGTGAGGTCATCCGCCTTGGAAAAAAAAACAGTAAAAGGGAATATTATTTGAATGGGGAGAAATTACAACATGCTGCGGTGCAGAGGGACCTGGGGGTCCTTGTGCAGGAATCCCAAAAAGTTAGTTTGCAGGTGCAGCAGGTAATCAGGAAGACGAATGGAATGTTGGCCTTCATTGCGAGAGGGATGGAGTACAAAAGCAGGGAGGTCCTGCTGCAATTGTACAGGGTATTGGTGAGGCCGCACCTGGAGTACTGCGTGCAGTTTTGGTCACCTTACTTAAGGAAGGATATACTAGCTTTGGAGGGGGTACAGAGATGATTCACTAGGCTGATTCTGGAGATGAGGGGGTTACCTTATGATGATAGATTGAGTAGACTGGGTCTTTACTCATTGGAGTTCAGAAGGATGAGGGGTGATCTTATAGAAACATTTAAAATCATGAAAGGGATAGACAAGATAGAGGCAGAGAGGTTGTTTCCACTGACTGGGGAGACTGGAACTAGGGGGCACAGCCTCAAAATACGGGGGAGCCAATTTAAAACCGAGTTGAGAAGGAATTTCTTCTCCCAGAGGGTTGTGAATCTGTGGAATTCTCTGCCCAGGGAAGCAGTTGAGGCTAGCTCATTGAATGTATTCAAATCACAGATTGATAGATTTTTAACCAATAAGGGAATCAAGGTTACGGGGAGCGGGAGGGTAAGTGGAGCTGAGTCCACGGCCAGATCAGCCATGATCTTGTTGAATGGCGAAGCAGGCCCGAGGGGCTAGATGGCCTACTCCTGATCCTAATTCTTATGTTCTTATGTTCTTATGTACTCGGAATTCCTACATGTCAGGCAGGCCCAAGGTGTGCAGTGGTAACATTTCAAGGACACCCTCAAAGGCTCCTTGATAAAATGCAACATCCCCACTGACACCTGGGAGACTCTAGCCAAAGACTGCCCTAAGTGGAGGAAGTGCATCCGGGAGGGCGCTGAGCACCTTGAGTCTCGTCACCGAGAGCATGCAGAAAACAAGCGCAGGCAGCGGAAAGAGCGTGCGGCAAACCTGTCCCAACCACCCTGTCCCACCTGTGACAGAGACTGTAATTCCTGCATTGGACTGTTCAGTCACCTGAGAACTCATTTTTGGAGTGGAAGCAAGTCTTCCTCGATTTTGAGGGACTTCCTACGATGATGAGTGTTACTGCAGCAGTATAAACGCTGCCTTTGGCCGTGTTGCCCACCATCTTTTCTGGCCATGGCTGGGCTGAGCACTAAGATTATCTGTACAGACCAGCAATGCAGTTTTCTGATCGCACACACAACTAACAGCGGTGAAAGATGGGTAGAAGAGAACAGTGATGATGTATACTAGAAACCAATGGTGCTTTTACAGTCCTACCCTAGTTATAGGAAAAAGTCAAGAAGACAAAATACTGCAAATTTATGCAGTTTACAGCCAATGAAGTACTTTTTGAAGTGTAGTCACTGTTGTAATGTGGGAAACACGGCAGCCAATTTGCACACAGCAAGCTCCCACAAATAGCAATGTGATAATGTCCAGGGGATTTTTTTACGTCCACCTGAGAGGGCAGACGGGATCTCGGTTTAACGTCGCATCTGAAAGATAGCACCTCTGACAGTGCAGCACTCCTTCGGCACTGCATTTTTGTACTCAAGTCTCTGGAGTGGAACTTGAACCCACAACCTTCTGACTCAGAGGTGAGGGTACTACCAACTGAGCCAGTGGGTGACACACGTCGATAGTTGCTGTGGTGGGTGAGCAGTACACAGCATCTAGAGTCTGACAGAAACACTTTTGTTTGAAGACATTTTGTAATAAATGCACCTTTGTTTTCTGGTATGTCCGAAGGATTCTATTACTGATCTCTTCCGCCTCCCTATCACTAGTAAGGAGTATTTTGTTTTTATGTATATATCTTTATGGTTTGATTAGCTGTAGTCACTTTGGCGTTCCTAACCTTCAGTTTAAGTAACGATTCCATTCGCTGGACACCTTTAAACCAAAACTCCATTTTGAGGACATATTTCAGACGATTTTCCCTAAATTCGCCAATGCAGATTATTAACTGAAGGGGTCCAGGACTCCCCAGTCTCCTCTCATGGGTACTCCATCGCTGCTTTTATATTATTCTTTTAATTTGGATTCCCTGAGCTGGCTCCTAATGTTTATGCTGTTGACCCAGACTCGTGGACCCAGTTAAAATACGAATTAAGAGGACAATATAAACAGTTTCCACTTCCTTTTTTTTAAGCATTATTCTTATCCATTGTAATGTTCTACCCTGGAGAGCTGTGCCTTTTAATTTTGTGAACAATCTTGTCCAATCTATTCGCAAAGTCAAAATAAACTGAATCAGATCATCCACAATCTAGTGAAGGAGAAAAAGTATTTGAAAGAAAGACTTATATAGTGCCTTCCACCAACACCGGACGTCCCAAAGCGCTTTACAGCCAATGAAATACCTTTTTTGAAGTGTAGTCACTGTTGTAATGTGGGAACCACGGCAGCCAACTTGCACACAGCAAGCTCCCACAAACAGCAATGTGATAATCACCAGATAATCTGTTGTTTAGCAATGTTGATTGAGGGATAAATATGGGCCAAGACACCGGGGATAACTCCATGGCTCCTCTTGATCTAGACTGCGAACTTCCGTTCATCGCCATACATCCGCCCCCATTATAACTGACTTCCGGTCCACTGAAAAAAAGCCAAAGAGCGGAATTTTGCTTAAGAGGCCACCGCATCTGCCGCGCGGGTAAAAACAACAGAAACACGGTCGGTGCGTCCCATTTCTAGTGGTGGGCAATTTCGGCCCCAGGATATTTGTGGGATTTTTTTTAATGTCCATATGTATAATTTTATTCTCCAATTCACGAAGTGTAAGTTCAGCGCCATGTTTTCTGATGGTGAACCTTTCACTGATGGGAATCAACTGATTTCTGGCCACATTTGCTACCCTGTAAATGAATCGTACCAGGGCCATAATCTCTTGAAATGACCGTGACAGAAGGATGATCAAAACGAACAGACACGATTGTGTGCCAGTTCATTGGTGCTAAGCTCCTTTCATACTATACAATATGGCTCAGTTACAGTTAGATGCCAATGAAACAAAGCCACTGTTTTGACATATAATTAGAGTTAGTGCTGGCGCATTTTTGAGGTCTCCCTGCAGCAGTGAGTGGAAACCAAAACCTCAGTGGGTAGAGGTTTGTGCAAAGATGCATCACATACAATACATACAATGTATGGAGAGGGCTGATGCGAAAGAGGAAAGGGCAGGTTTTACGATCCTTTGCTAAAACGCCAGGATTAGAGCACAGCAAGCTTTTTGCTCGCACAAATTGGGATTGCCCAGCCTCACTCAATCTTCTTGGGTCAGACTTCATTCAGTATTCAAAATCAGCTCTTAGTTTGAATTAAACTTGTTGCAAGGAGCTTGTCAAAGAGGGAATGTTGAAATGAGATGCATTGGCTATCTTTAAATGTCATCAGGCAAGATTTAAAGGGATGAGGCCATTTATAGATCATAATAAAAAGAAAGGTTTGCATTTATATAGCGCCTTTCACAATCACCGGACGTCTCAAAGCATTTTACAGCCAATGAAGTACCTTTGGAGTGTAATTACTATTGTAATGTGGGAAACACGGTAGCCAACTTGCGCACAGCAAGCTCCTACAAACAGCAATGTGATAATTATTGTGTTCCTAACACAGATGAGACTGCACACAGGGAGGTTAAAGTAACAGTGACCTCAGTCTTTAAATAGAAACATAGAAACTTAGAAAATAGGTGCAGGAGAAGGTCATTCGGCCCTTCGAGCCTGCACCGCCATTCAATAAGATCATGGCTGATCATTCCCTCAGTACCTCTTTCCTGTTTTCTCTCCATACCCATTGATCCCCTTAGCCGTAAGGGCCATATTAACTCCCTCTTGAATATATCCAATGAACTGGCATCAACAACTCTCTGCGGCAGGGAATTCCATGGGTTGACAACTCTCTGAGTGAAGAAGTTTCTCCTCATCTCAGTGCTAAATGGCCTACCCCTTATCCTAAGACTATGTCCCCTGGTTCTGGACTTCCCCAACATCGGGAACATTCTTCCGGCATTTAACCTGTCCAGTCCCGTCAGAATCTTATACATTTGTATGAGATTCCCTCTCATCCTTCTAAACTCCAGTGAATAAAGACCCAGTTGATCCAGTCTCTCCTCATATGACAGTCCAGCCATCCCGGGAATCAGTCTGGTGAACCTTCGCTACACTCCCTCAATAGCAAGAACGTCCTTCCTCAGATTAGGAGACCAAAACTGTACACAATATTCCAAGTGAGGCCTCACTAAGGTCCTGTACAACTGCAGTAAGACCTCCCTGCTGATATACTCAAATCCCCTAGCTATGAAGGCCAACATACCATTTGCCTTCTTCACCGCCTGCTGTAACTGCATGCCCACTTTCAGTGACTGATGAACCATGACCCCCAGGTCTCGTTGCATCTCCTCTTTGCCTAATCTGCCGCCATCCAGATAATATTCTGCCTTCATGCTTTTGCCCTCAACATGGATAACTCACATTTATCCACATTATACTGCATCTGCCATGCATTTGCCCACTCACCTAACCTGTCCAAGTCACCCTGCAGCCTCTTAGCGTCCTCCTCACAGCTCAAACTGCCACCCAGTTTAGTGTCATCCACAAACTTGGAGATATTACACTCAATTCCTTCATCTAAATCATTAATGTATATTGTAAAGAGCTGGGGTCCCAGCACTGAGCCCTGCGGCACTCCACTAGTCACTGCCTGCCATTCTGAAAAGGACCCGTTTATCCCGACTCTCTGCTTCCTGTCTGCCAACCAGTTCTGTATCCATGTCAGTACATTACCCCCAATAACATGCACTTTGATTTTGTACACCAATCTCTTGTGCGGGACCTTGTCAAAAACCTTTTGAAAGTCAAACTACACCACATCCACTGGTTCTCCCTTGTCCACTCTGCTCGTTACATCCTCAAAAAATTCCAGAAGATTCGTCAAGCATGATTTCCCTTTCATAAATCCATGCTGACTTGGTCCGATCCTGTCACTGCTTTCCAAATGCGCTGCTATTTCATCCTTAATGATTGATTCCAACATTTTCCCCACGACTGATGTCAGGCTAACCGATCGAAAATTACCCATTTTCTCTCTCCCTCCTTACATTAGCTACACTCCAGTCCATAGGAACTGATCCAGAGTCGATAGATTGTTGAAAAATGATCACTAATGCATCCACTATTTCTAGGGCCACTTTCCTAAGTACTCTGGGATGCAGACTATCAGGCCCCAGGGATTTATCGGCCTTCAGTCCCATCAATTTCCCTTCGTGAAGACAGAACCGAATTATGTGTTCAACTGGTCTGCCATTTCTTTGTTCCCCATTATAAATTCACCTGAATCTGACTGCAAGGGACCTACGTTTGTCTTCACTAATCTTTTTCTCTTCACATATTTATAGAAGCTTTTTCAGTCAGTTTATATGTTCCCTGCAAGCTTCCTCTCGTACTCTATTTTCCTCCTCTTAATTAAACCCTTAGTCTTCCTCTGTTGAATTCTAAATTTCTCCCAGTCCTTAGGTTTGTTGCTTTTTCTAGCCAAATTATATGCCTCTTCCTTGGCTTTAACACTATCCTTAATTTCCCTTGTTAGCCATGGTTGAGCCACCTTCCCTGTTTTATTTTTACTCCAGACAGGGATGCACAATTGCTGAAGTTCATCCATGTGATCTTTAAATGTTTGCCATTGCTTATCCACCGTCAACCTTTTAAATATCCTTTGCCAGTCTATTCTAGCCAATTCATGCCTCATACCGTCAAAGTTACCTTTCCTTAAGTTCAGAACCCTAGTTTCTGAATTAACTTTGTTACTCTCCATCTTAATAAAGAATTCTACCATATTATGGTCACTCTTCCCCAAGGGGCCTCGCACAACAAGATTGCTAATTAGTGCCTTCTCATTACACATCACCCAGTCTAGGATGGCCAGCCCTCTAGTTGGTTCCTCAACATATTGGTCTAGAAAACCATCCCTAATACACTCCAGGAAATCCTCCTCCTCCTCCATTGCTACCAGTTTGGTTAGCCCAATCAATACGTAGATTAAAGTCGCCCATGATAACTGCTGTACCTTTATTGCACACATCCCTTATTTCTTGTTTGATGCTGTCCCCAACCTCACGACTACTATTTGGTGGTCTGTACACAACTTACACTAGCGTTTTCTGTCCTTTGGTATTCCGCAGCTCCACCCATACCGATTTCACATCATCCAGGCTAATGTCCCTCCTTACTATTGCATTAATTTCCTCTTTAACCAGCAACAGAACCCTGCCTCCTTTTCCTTTTTGGCTATCCTTCCTAAATGCTGAATACCCCTGGATGTTGAGTTCCCAGCCTTGGTCACCCTGGATCCGTGTCTCCATGATGCCAATTACATCATACCCGTTAACTGCTATCTGTGCAGTTAATTTGTCCACCTTATTCCGAATACTCCTCGCAGTGACGCACAGAGCCTTCAGGCTTGTCTTTTTAATATACTTTGCCCCTTTAGAATTTTGTTGTAATGTGGCCCTTTTGGTTTTTTGTCTTGGGTTTCTCTGCCCTCCACTTTCACTCTTCTCCTTTCGATCTTTTGCCTCTGTCTCCTTTTTATTTCCCTCTGCCTCCCTGCATAGGTTCCCGCCTCCCTGCCATATTAGTTTAACCCCTCCCCAACAGCACTCGCTAACACTCCCCCTAGGACATTGGTTCCGGTCCTGCCCAGGTGCAGACCATCCGGTTTGTACTTGTCCGACCTCCCCCAGAACCAGTTCCAATGTCCCAGGAATTTGAATCCCTCCCTTCTGCACCACTGCTCAAGCCACGTATTCACCTGAGCTATCCTGCGATTCCTACTCTGATTAGCACGTGGCACTGGTAGCAATCCTGAGATTACTACTTTTGAGGTCCTACTTTTTAATTTAACTCCTAGCTCCCTAAATTCGTCTCGTAGGACTTAATCCTGTTTTTTACCTATATCGTTGGTACCTATATGCACCACGACAACTGGCTATTCACCCTCCCTTTTCAGAATGTCCTGCACCCGCTCCGAGACATCCTTGACCCTTGCACCAGGGAGGCAACATACCATCCTGGAGTCTCGGTTGCGGCCGCAGAAATGCCTATTTATTCCCCTTACAATTGAATCCAGTATCACTATCGCTCTCCCACTCTTTTTCATGCCCTCCTGTGCAGCAGAGCCAGCCACGGTGCCATGAACTTGGCTGCTGCTGCTCTCCCCTGATGAGTCATCCCCCTTAGCAGTACCCAAAGCGGTGTATCTGTTTTGCAGGGGGATGACCGCACGGGATCCCTGCACTACCTTCCTTGCACTGCTCTTCCTGTTGGTCTTCCATTCCCTATCTGGCTGTGGACCCTTTACCTGCGGTAAGGCCAACTCACTAAAGGTGCTATTCACATCATTCTCAGCATCTTGCATGCTCCAGAGTGAATCCACCCGCAGCTCCAGTTCCGCAATGTGGCCCGTAAGGAGCTGGAGGCAGATACACTTCCCGCACACATAGGCGTCAGGGACACCGGACGTGTGCCTGATTTCCCACATGGTACAGGAGGAGCATAACATGTGTCCGGGCTATCCTGTCATGACTTAACCCTTAAATACACTTAAATTGCCAACAGCAATGCTAAAGGATACTTACTGATAGAGAAAAGAACAAAGAAAATCTACTCACCAATCATCAGCCAATCACTTACTCCCTTGGCTGTGACGTCACCTTTCGATTTCTATCTACTTTTATTCTACTTCTTTCTACTTCTTTTATTAAGACAGTCCAGAGTGAGGAACAGGCCTTCGGGGCCGGCTTATATACAGTGCTCCCAAGGGTTGCTGGGATCCCTTGGGACTTCAGGGATGCGTTCCCTGGTGGCGTAACGTGGGAGTGCATGCGTTACAAATACACAACATCACTCCCCCGCAAAGTCAAAGTGAAAACTATTTACAAGATGAGGCGGTCGGGAGCCTTTCTTTCCTGGTGGACCGCCTCGGTACAAATGTCTGTTCTGGTGTGTTGGCTGTACCTTGGCCGGGCTGGCCTGTTGTTGGCCCTGCAGGGCTGCTGGGTGAGCCTGGTCTTGCTGGGCTGTTGGACACGATGGGTTCGATTTTCTGGTCCGGGGTGGTGTCGTTGATCCTTTGGGTGTGTGTTGTGGGCTCGATAAAGGTGGTGTCAGCTGTGGGTTGTTCAGGGCAGTCTGTGAACCGCAGCCTTGTTTGGTCCAGGTGCTTTCTGCAAATTTGTCCATTGTCTAGTTTGACTACAAACAACTTACTCCCTTCTTTAGCAATCACCGTGCCCACGATCCACTTGGGACCATGTCCATAGTTTAGCACATACACAGGGTCATTCAGATCAATTTCCCGTGACACAGTGGCATGACCATCGTTTACATTTTGTTGCTAGGCCTGCTCTCTACCTGATCCTGCAGGTTGGGGTGAACCAGCGAAAATCGGGTTTTAAATGTCCTTTTCATGAGTAGCTCAGCCGGGGGCACCCCGTGAGCAAGTGGGGTCTCGTGCGGTAGCTGAGCAGTACTCGGGACAGGCGGGATTGAAGTGAACCTTCTGTGACTCGTTTAAGGCTCTGTTTGATTGTTTGTACTGCCCGCTCTGCCTGCCCAGTGGGGGCTGGTTTAAACGGGGCCGAGGTGACATGTTTGATCCCAATGCGGGTCATGAATTCTTTAAATTCGGCACTGGTGAAACATGGCCCATTGTCACTGACCAGTATGTCAGGCAGGTCGTGGGTGGCAAACATGGCCCTCAGGCTTTCAATGGTGGCGGTGGCGGTGCTTCCTGACATTATTTCACATTCAATCCATTTTGAAAAAGCATCCACCATCACCAGGAACATTTTACCGAGAAACGTGCCCACATAGTCAACATGGATCCTCGACCATGGTCTGGAGGGCCAGGACCACAAAGTTAGTTGTGCCTCTATGGGCGCGTTGCTCAACTGAGCACATACGCTGCATTGCCGTACACAGGACTCTAAGTCAGAGTCGATACCGGGCCACCACACGTGGGATCTGGCTATCGCTTTCATCATTACTATACCTGGATGTGTGCTGTGGAGATCCGAGATGAACGTCTCCCTGCCCTTTTTGGGTAGCACTACGCATTTACCCCACAACAGGCAGTCTGCCTGAATGGACAGCTCGGTCCTTTCGCCGCTGGAATGGCTTGATTAGCTCTTACATTTCAATGGGGATGCTGGCCCAGCTCCCAGGCAGTGCACAGTTTTTTACTGGGGACATCAGAGGATCTTGGCTGGTCCAAGTCCTAATCTGGCGGGCCGTGACAGGTGATTTATCATTTTCAAATGCTTTCATGACCATCAACAAGTCTGCGGACTCCGCCACCATCAACAAATTTGCAGGCTACGCCATTTCCACCCCCGTGGTGGGCAATGGTAGCCGACTGAGACCATCCGCACAGTTCTCGGTGGCTGGCCTGTGGCGGATGGGATAGTTATACACTGATAGCGCGAGTGCCCACCTTTATATGCGGGCTGGGGCATTAGTATTTATCCCCTTGTTTTCAGCGAACAGGGATATGAGGGGCTTGTGATCGGTTTCCAGCTCAAGTTTGAGGCCAAACAGGTACTGATGCATTTTCTTTACCTCGAATACAGACACTAATGCCTCTTTCTCAATCATGCTCGGCCTTAAACAAGCTCCTGGAGGCATTGGCGACAGGTTGCAACTTCCCTGCAATGTTAGCTTGTTGTAATACACACCCGACTCCGTATGACGACACATCACATGCTAGCACAAGTCTTTTACACGGGTTATACAATACAAGCAGTTTGTTGGAGCATAAAATGTTTCTGGCTTTCTCAAAAGCAATTACTTGTTTTTTTTTTCCCATACCCAGTTCTCTCCTTTACACAATAACACATGTAGGGGCTGTAAGAGGGTGCGTAACCCCGGTAGGAAGTTACCAAAATAGGTGAGGAGTCCCAGGAACGACCGCAGCTCCGTGACGTTCTGTGGCCTGGGCGCGTTCCTGATAACCTCTGTCTTGGCGTCTGTGGGCCGAATCGCTGCAAATCCTGACCGTGCCATCACTTTTGAGTACTGGAACAATCGGTCTGGCCCACTCGCTGAATTCCACTGGGGAGATGATGCCCTCGCATTGCAGCCTGTCCAGCTCGATTTCCACTCTCTCCCTCATCATGTGAGGTACCGTTCGCGCCTTGTGGTGAATGGGTCCTGCCTCTGGGACCAAGTGGATCCGCACCTTCACCCTGGAAAAGTTTCCAATGCCTGGCTCAAAAAGGGAAGGTAATTTGTTAAGAACCTGGGTACATGAGGCCTCATCGACATGTGATAGCGCTCGGATGTCATCCCAGTTCCAACGGATTTTGCCCAGCCAGCTCCTTCCAAGCAGTGTGGGACCATTGCCCGGGACAATCCAGAGTGGCAGTTCGTGCACCGTGCCCTCGTAGGTGACCTTGACCATGGCACTGCCCAGGACAGTAATAAGCTCTTTGGTGTACGTTCTCAGTTTCGTGTGGATGGGGCTCAGAGCTGGTCTGAGTGCCTTGTTGCACCACAGTCTCTCAAACATCTTTTTATTCATGATGGATTAGCAAGCGCCAGTGTCAAGTTCCATGGCTACAGGTAAGCCATTCAATTTTACATTTAGCATTATAGATGGACATTTCGTCGAAAATGTGTGCACCCCGTGTACTTCAGCATCTGCCTCCTCTCTCTGAGGCTCAAAATTGCTTTGATCCACCATGGACCGATCTTCCTCTGCCACGTGGTGGTTAGTAGGTTTTGCAGAGCTTGCAGCTCATCTGCAAGCTCGTTGGAGGTGCCCGATTGTTCCACAGCTCTTGCAAACATACCCTTTGAAGCTGCATGAATAAGCTGAATGGAAGCTTCCACAACATAAACAAAATGTGAATTGACTTGCATTCTTCCTTTGTTGGGGACTCTGAGTCATCTGGGTCACCTAAGGCTTGCTGGCAGTTGCAGACTCGTGGTTTCTGCCCTGTACATTTCTGCTCGCAAACACAGTTCCAGTTAATTTCTGAACATTGCTAGCATTTGTGTGTGGAGAGATTTGTTTGGTGTTATCACTGGTGCAATCACAATGGCCTTACTGAGGGTCGGTGTCTCTACAGTCAAACGTTTTCGTAGAATGGTCTCGTGGCCAATGCCCAGTACAAAAAAGTCTCTGAACATTTGCTCCAGGTAGCCATCAACCTCACATTGTTCTGCAAGTCACCTTAGCTCGGCGACGTAGCTCGCCACTTCCTGACCTTCAGATCGCTGGCAGGTGTAGAACCGATACCTCGCTATCAGCACGCTCTCCCTCGGGTTAAGATGCTCCCCAACCAGTGTACACAGTTCCTCATACGAATTATCTGTGGGTTTCACCGGAGCCAGAAGATTCTTCATGAGGCTGTAGGACGATGCCCCGCAGACCATGAGGAGGACCGCTCTCCTTTTTGCAGCGCTTCCTTCTCCGTCCAGCTCTTTGGCTTGAAAGTACTGGCCTAGCCGTTCGACATAGGCTTCCCAGTCCTCACCCTCTGAGAACCTCTCCAGGATGCCCAGTTTGCTGCATCTTTGCGTTGGATTTGTATACTCGTCGCCAGTTATTGTGTTCCTAACACAGATGAGACTGCACACAGGGAGGTTAAAGTAACAGTGACCTCAGTCTTTATTAAGACACTCCAGAGTGAGGAACAAGGGATGCTGGGATCCCTTGGGACTTCAGGGGATGCGCCCCCTGGTGGCGGAACATGGGAGTGCATGCCTTACAGATACACATCAATGACCAGATAATCTGCTTTTGTTCTGTTGGTTGAGGGATAAATATTGACCAGGACACCAGAGATAACTCCTCTGCTCTTCTTCAAAATAGTGCCATGGGATCTTTTATGTCCACCTGAGAGGGCAGACTGTTAACATCTCATCAGATAGATGGCACCTTTGATAGTGCAGCACTCCCTCAGCACTGCACTGGAGCATCAGCCTAGATTTTTGTGCTCAAATCCCTGGAGTGGGACTTGAATCCACAACCTTTTGACTCAGAGGCAAATGTGCTACCCACTGAGCCATGGTTGACACTAAAGAGATAATAAATAGTTTCTGATCTTTCCAACGACAGTAAGTGTTTAAAATTGTTGCCCCTTTCCACAGACTATGGAGGAAAATAAGCGGCTAATGAAAATAAAGTGGATGCCAAAGCAAATGAATAGAAACTTTCACTTCAGCCCAGGCAAAGACAGGACATCTACCTGCAAATTGGAGAAGCAAGTGCTGTTTATCAAGACAATATTTGACAAGATTGAGTAATCTTATCTTGGCAGCTTTCTTTTAGGTGTGTCATCTTCTTCAATATCTGTTCCCAGGTCCTGCAGGAAGTATACATAGCAAGCTAATGTAAAATTAATGATCTAAAATCAGGAAACGCTGGAAATACTCAGGAGGTCAGGCAGCATTTGTGGGGAAAGAAACAGAGTTAAAGTTTCAGGTGAATGACTTTTCGTCAGAACTGGAAAAAGTTAGAGATGTAACAGGTGTTAAGCAAATACAGAGGCAGGGAAAGGGGGAGGGGAGGAAATAAAAAAGGGGCTGGTCTGAGATAGGATGGAAGGCAGGAGAGCTTAAGAGACAAAAGGGATAATGGTGCAAGGTGAATGGAGATTGTAATGGGACAAGTTAAGAAACAGAAGATGGGTTTGGAGGAGGCATAAATGGGAATATCAGATAATCAGCAACAGCTACCATCTGAAAAAATGAGGGCAGCAGTTATGGTTTGAAATTGTTGAACTCGGAGTTGAGTGCAGAAGACAGTAAAGTGCCTAATTGAAAGATGAGGTGTTGTTCCATGAGCTTCGTTGGAACAGTGGAGGAGGCCAGAGACAGAGAGGTCAGAGAGCGAGTGGTCCGGAGAATTAAAATGACAAACTCAGGGTCACATTTGCGAACTGAACGAAGGTATTCTGCAAAGCGGTCACCCAATCTGCGTTTGGTCTCCCCAGTGTGGAGGCGATGACATCGTGAGCAGCGAATACAGTATCCTAAATTGTAAGAAGTGCAAGTAAATCGCTGGTTCACCTGGAAGGACTGTTTGGGACCATGGACAGTGGAAAGGAAGGAGGTAAAAGGGCAGTTGTTGCATCTCCTGCACTTGCACGAGAAGGTGCTGTGGGTGAAGGGGAGGGGTTGTTGGGGGTGATTGAGGAGTGCACCAGGGTGCCGCTGAGGGAGTGGTCCATTTTGAATGCTGAAAGGGGAGGGGAGGGGTAGATATGTTTGGTGGTGGGATCATGCTGGAGGTGGCGGAAATGGTGGAGGATGATCTGCTGAACGTGGAGGCTGGTGGGGTGAAAGGTGAGGACAAGGGGAACCCTATTGTGGTTCTGGAAGGGAGGGGAAGGGGTGAGAGCAGAAGTGCAGGAAATGGAATGGTCACAGTCTAGGGCCCTATGGAGGAGGGGAATCCTCGGTTGAGGAAAAAGGAAGACATATCAGAAGCACTGGCATTGAAGGTGGCATCGTCGGAACAGATGTGGAGAAACTGCGAGAATGGAATAATGTCCTTACAGGAAGTGGGGTGGGAGGAAGTATAGTTCAGGTAGTTGTGGGAGTCAGAGGGCGTATAGTGGATATTGGTTGATAGTCTATCCCCAGCAATGGAGAGAGCATAGTTGATGACATTTTTCAGTTCAGGGCAAGAGCAGGAAATGGCACCGATACAGTCATCAATATACCTGAAAAAGAAGTGAGGGAGAGGACATGAGACTATCCACAAATCGCCATAGCAACATCATTTATTTGGAGGAAGTGAGTGGAGTCAAAGGAAAAGTTGTTCAATATGAGAACAAGTTCAGCCAGGCGGAGGAGTATGGTGGTGAATGGGGACTGGCTGGGTCTCTGTTCAAGGAAGAAGGAGAGCGCCCTCAGGCCATCCTGGTGGGCACTGGAGGTGTATTGGGATTGGATGTCCATCGTGAAAAGGAGGGGGTTAGGGCTGGGAAACTTGAAACTGTTAAAGTGGCGGAAGACGTCGGAAGAGTTGTAGATGTAGGTAGGAAGAGCCTGGACAAGGGGAGAACAAATAGAGCTGAGATAAGTTGAAATCAATTCCGAGGGGCAAGAACTGGCTGAAATTATGGATCTACCGGGGCAGTCCTGTTTGTGGATCTTGGGAAGGAGGTAGAAGTGGGATGTTCAGGGTTGGGGAACTATGAGGATGAAGGCCATGGAGGGAAGATCTCCAGAGGAGGTTAGGTCAGTGATGGTCTGGGAAATGATGGCTTGATGTTAAAATTAATGATGATGTTTGGTTTAACTCTGTCCCAGTCATAGACCACGATCTTGATTGAGATTTCAGAGTCGGTGCTGGGAGAGTAGTTGTGGTTGCACACACGCTGCAGAGACAGCGTGCGTCTTTATTTTGCATAGGTTCCCCACCCAGAAGTCAGCCTGACTGACAGGCTTGGCTCCCTGACGGGCGGGGAAAGCTGTGGAGGAGGCTACAGCCCAGGAGCAGGTAGGCACTGAGATAGTGATAGGGTGGGGCCGGTTCAAATTTTGGGGGACCCAATCCTGAGGGGCTAGGCGATCCTGAATGGGGGCACCCATCCTGGTGAGGAGAAATAATTTAGGGTCCGGGAGGATGCACTCCTGCTCCTCCTGTCCCACAAGTAGTGCTGGAAAGGCACTTACCTGTCCCACTCAGCGGTCATTGCATCTCTTTAGCCGCCGGGTTTCCCGGGAAACCCCTGCGGCCAGGGTTAAACCTGGAAGACAGATAAAATCTGAGGCAACCTGCCTCCTGGGAATGAGTTAGTTACCCGTCCCTCCGTCCTGTCTCTGTTAAAACTGGAAATGGACGGCTTGGGTGCGGGTTTGACATTTTAAAAATCTTCACATCCCACCCGACCCAAACCCACTCGTTTCTGGGGGTTAAAATTCCCCCCATAGTATTTAATGCTTTAAGTGGTGCAAGATGAAAGAAAGCATGCCAGACAGATCAGCTATCACCAAAACTAGACTGTCTACACCTGTGAGCTGCAGGTTTTTTCACACCTCCTTGACTATGCCAAGGGCTCTGAGTCAGCGTGAAGGCACTTACAGAGCTCTGCTACCTCCTGTACAATGCCACACCCTTAACTCTGACGCTGAGGTCAGTTTGACAGAAACTAAACTTTAATAGCCCTTTTTGGGCAGGTGTGTGTGACATGAATGAGAATGAAAATGCAATAATATGCAACTGCTCCACCTGGATGGTAACCTGTTGGAGCGGATCTGGCGGGTGCTTTTTTAAATTCATTCATCGGGATGTGGGCGTCGCTGGTAAGGCCGGCATTTATTGCCCATCCCTAATTTTCCATGAGAAGATGGTTGTGAGCCGCCTTCTTGAACCTGTAAGAGTAAAAGTGATTGGTAATGATAACATTGATTCTGTATATGTATATATATATATGTTAAAAGTGTAGATTATACGGAAAGGCTGCAGCTTTGAAAGAAACAAAACAAAGCCCATGTGTTCTCTGGCTGGGCAGAGCCCAAGGAACAAAGAAAGCATGGCTTTGAAACTCACCAAACTAGAAAAGGTGTTAATTGGAAAGCCATTCAGCACAAGCAGAAGCCACCCAATGTCTGAATGCTGCAATGGAAGCTCGGACTGAAGTCATGCAAGCTCAGCTTGCTACCACGCAAACACAGACTGTTGCCATCATGGCTGCAGTTAGCAGAGTGAAAGGGGCTTGCAGGGTGCCACAACAGTCCAGTAATCTGTCCTCCAACATATTACTTGGATTGCTGTGGTGCCGCCCCAGGGGAGTGGCAGTAGCTCCATGGAGCACGAACGTGCTGTCCTCTCTTAGGACGACAGCTTTTATTCTCCCACCACTGCTACACCGCCAGTGACCTTGCTATTGCCTGTCAGCCAGACAGCCCAGACTGCTGCCGCCCATGCCGAGGTGGTGCAGTCAGAAGCCGAGCCTACTCGACCCAGAGCTGCTTGAGTTCGTCCTGAAAGGCCATCTGCAGACTCCCCCATTGAAAGTCAGCTGCCTTCTATCAACCATGCTGTAGCCACTGGGGTAGCACTTCGTAGGATCACTAGGTCAGGCAAAGGCACACGGAAGACAAGCACTAAGGGAATGCTCAAGGGTAATTAGTTAACTTTTGAATGAAATATTGTAATAGCTTGATTCATAAAATTAGTTTGGATTGTTTATTTTATGGCCAAGAGGACGCTGTGATGGTCAGTAACAGAGGGAAGGGAAGGTGTGTGGCTTTTGATGAATGGGGAATTGGGGTTGTGTTCGCTGGTACCGCAGTTGGATGAATCAATCACAGACAGCCTGAGGAGAAAGGGGCTGTCTGGGTTGCCTCCTCCTTTCCTTCTCCTCCTCCTCCTCCTCAGCTGGTTGGCCTCATGATGGTGAGGTTGTGGAGCATGCAGCGGACCATGATGAATCTTGAGATATGCTCTGGCAAGTAATGCAGGGCTCTTCCAGGATGGTGCAGACAGCGCAAGCGTTGTTTAAGGTTGCAAATGATCTGCTTTATCAGACTCCGTGTGACAGCAAGGCTTTCATTGTACGTATACTGCCCACGTGTGCGTGGGTCGCGCAGCGGAGTCATGAGCTTGGTTAGAGGATAGCAATTCTCTGTCCTCGTCAGGACACCAATCATTGACACATGATGCACTGAGTATGTTCGCACACCAACTAGACATTGAGGGAGTGGAATCCCTTCCGGTTACGGAACATTTCCGGATTGAAATGCGGTGCCCGCAAATCGGAGAACGTGCAGTCATTGGCACCCTGCACCATGGTGAAGCTTGCCATTGTGGCGAGGCCATGTGCCCGCTCCATCTGCTTCTCTCTGGCAAGAGAGAATGAAATGTATTCAGCTCTCTTTGCAAACAGAACCTCACTCACCTCCCTTATACAGGAGTGGACAGTGAACTGGGAGATGTTACAGATGTTGCCTGCTCCTGTCTTTACAGCCACTGGGAACGCCGTCCTTGCCCTGCACTAATTTCAGTGAGCACCTCCTTAGTAAAACGGAGACGTTGCATGCACTGTTCCTTACTGAGGTTGAGGTAGGACAATTGCTTCCTGAAGACCCTGGGTGGATTTGGCCTCCTGCTGAGAGCCATTCTTCCCCCTCCACCTTCTGTCTCTTCTGGCAGCATTTCCTGCTCTGTGTCGCCTCTGCTCATTCGTCCTGTCATGCTGCAGGCCAAGGGGAATACAAACTACTGCACCCATGTCTGGGAGCAACTGGTCTGAGCAGATCCCTTGCAAGTCAGTACCAAGTCCTTGAGCATGTGCCACACCACTCCTTGTAGACTTTAGGCAACTTTAAAGAAGTCTAGTAAGCACCAAACTCTTCAATAAACTCAGCAACGATAGAAATTAATCAGCAACTAACCTGTAAGTAGGTGATAATCCCTTTAAATAGCACTGGTGGGGGGGATCCTTCCTGCTGTTGAATGCACGTTCAACTGTGGAAGTTACAGAGGGCATTAGCTTCAACATTAAGGTTGAAAATGGCAGTGCTCGATTCAAATCAGTGTTACACCAAAATGGCGTCTGGCGCGACCTCGGATAACATTTTTGACCCAAAATGGCACCCGTAGCGCCAAAGCAACGGGCGCTAAGCAACCAATTTTTTAACCCTTTGTTTCCATGACGTGGATAACAGACTCTGTCTGTCGAAGCATAGCAACTTGAGCTTACATTGAGCTTCATTGGAACAGAGGTCGGAGAGCTCAGGGTGGGAGCGAGCGGAGAATTAAAGTGACAGGCGACCGGAAGCTCAGGTCACGCTAGCGGACTGAATGGAGGTGTTCTGCAAAGCGGTCACTCGATCTGCGATTGGTCTCCCCAATGTAGAGCAGATTGCATCGTGAGCAGCGAATACAGTATGCTAACTTGCAAGAAGTACAAGTAAATCGCTGTTTTACTGGAAGGATTGTTTGGGGCCCTGGATAGTGGGAAGGGAGGAGGTAAAAGGGCATCTCTGGCACTTGCACAGGAAGATGCCGTGGGAAGGGAAGTGTGTGTTGGGGGTGATTGATGAGTGGACCAGGGTGTCACGAAGGTGGCGGTCCATTCAGAATATTTCGAGGGGAGGGGAGGGGAAGATGTGTTTGGTGGTGGGATCACGCTGGACGTGGCAGAGGATGATCTGCTGAATCTGGAGGCTGGTGGAGTCAAAGGCAAGGACAAGGGGATCCCTATTATGGTCCTGAGATGGAGGGGAAGGGGTGAGAGCAATAGTCTAGACGTATTTACTGAGGCGTACAAAAGCATGGGCCTTACGCTAAACATCCGTAAGACAAAGGTCCTCCACCAGCCTGTCCTGACAGCACAGAACTGCACCCCAGTCCACGGCGCGGCCCTGGACACCGTGGACCACTTCCCATATCTCGGGAGCCTCCTATCAACAAGAGCAGGCATCAACGATGAGATCCAACACCGCCTCCAGTGCATCAGTGCAGCCTTTGGCCGCCTGAGGAAAAGAGTGTTTGAAGACCAGGCCCTCAAAACTGCCACCAAGCTCATGGTCTACAGGGCTGTAGTAATACCTGCCCTTCTCTTTGGCTCAGAGACATGGACCATGTACAGTAGACACCTCAAGTTGCTGGAGAAATATTTACAACAATGTCTTCGCAAGATCCTGCAAATACCCTGGGAGGACAGGCGTACCAACATCAGCGTCCTCATTCAGCCTAACATCCCCAGCATTGAAGCACTGACCACACTCGATCAGCTCCGCTGGGCAGACCACATAGTCTGCATGCCAGACACGTGACTCCCAAAGCAAGTGCTCTATTTGGAGCTCCCTCACGGTAAACGAGCCAAAGATGGGCAGCGGAAACAAGGACACCCTCAAAGCCTCCCTGATAAAGTGCGACATACCTACTGACACCTGGGAGTCCCTGGCCCAAAACCGCCCTAAATGGAGGAAGTGCATCCGAGAGGGCGTTGAGCACCTCGAGTCTGAATGCCGAGCGCATATAGAAATCAAGCGCACACAACGGAAAGAGCGTGCAGCAAACCAGTCCCACCCACCCCTTCCCTCAACGACTATCTGTCCCACCTGTGACAAAGTCTGTGGCTCTCGTATTGGACTGTTCAGCCACCAAAGAACTCACTTCAGGAGTGGCAGCAAGTCTTCCTCGATTCCGAGGGACTGCCTATGATGATGATGGTGATAAGGCCCCTCTCAACCACGATGGAGGGGAATCCTCGTTTGAAGAAAAAGGAAAACATTTCTTCTGAACTCCAATGAGTACAGGCCCATCTTCAACCTATCTTCATAAGTCAAACCCTTCATCTTCGGAATCAACCTAGTGAACCTTGCTGAACTGCCTGCAATGCAAGTATATCCTTCCTTAAATACGGAGACCAAAACTGTACGCTGTACTCCAGGTGTGGTCTCACCAATACCCTGTACAGTTGTAGCAGGACTTCTCTGCTTGATATATCTGCCTTGCAATAAAGGCCAACATTCCATTTGCCTTCCTGATTACTTGCTGTACCTGCATGCTAACTTTTTGTGCTCATGCACAAGGACCCCCAGGTCTCTCTGTACTGCAGCACTTTGCTAGCCTGTCTGTAACCCTGTGCAGATTTTTTGTGTCCTCCTCACAATTTGCTTTCCCACCCGTCTTTGTATCATCAGCAAACTTGGCTACATTACACTTTGTCCCTTCATCTAAGTAATTAATATAGATTGTAAATAGTTGGGGACCCAGCACCGATCCCTGAGGCATCCCACTCGTCACTGTTTGGCAACTGGAAAATGACCGTTTTATCCCAACTCTCTGTTTTCTGTTAGTTAGTCAATCCTCTATCCATGCTAATATATTACCCCCAACCCCGTGAGCTTTTATGTGGCACCTTATCGAATGCCTTCTGGAAATCCAAATACACCACATCCACTGGTTCCCCTTTGTTCACCCTGCTCGTTACATCCTCAAAGAACTCCAGCACATTTGTCAAACATGATTTGCCTTTCATAAAACCATGTCCCGCTACTGCTTCTTTAATAACAGACTCCAGCATTTTCCCAATGACAGATGTTAGGCTAACTGGTCTATAGTTTCCTGCTTTTTGTCTGCCTCCTTTTTTAAATAGGGGCGTTACATTTGCGGTTTTCCAATCTGCTGGGACTGCCCCAGAATCCAGGGAAATTTGGTAGATTACAACCAATGCATCCACTATCTCTGCAGCCACTTCTCTTAAGATCCTGGGATGTAAGGCATCAGGTCCAGGGGACTTGTCATCTTTAGTCCCATTATTTTACGGAGTACTACTTCATTAGTGATAGTGATTGTATTAAGTTCTTCCCTACCTACAGCCCCTTGATTATTCACTATTGGAACGTTTTTAGTGTCTTCTACCATGAAGACCGATACAAAATATTGTTTAAAGTCTCTGCCTGTTCTCCATTATTAATTCCCCAGTCTCACCCTCCAGGGAACTAACATTTACTTCAGTCACTCTTTTCCTTTTTATGTACCAGTAGAAACTCTTACGATCTGTTTTAATATTTTGTGCTAGCTTACTTTCATAAACTATCTTCCCTCTCAATCATTTTTTTAGTCGGTCTCTGCTGGCTTTTTAAAAAATTCCCAATTCTATGCCCTCCCACTAGTCTTGACCACATTGTATGCCTTTGTTTTCAATTTGATACCCTCCCTTATTTCCTTAGTTAGTCACGGATGGTTATCCCTTCTTTTACAGTCTTTCCTTCTAATTGGGATATATTTTTGTTGTGAGTTATGAATTATCTCCTTAAATGTCTGCCACTGCTCATCAACCATCCCATTCTTTAGTCTATTTTCCCAGGCCACTTTAGCCAACTCTGCCCTCATACCTTTAAGCTTAGGACCCTGGTTTGGAACCAACTTTCTCACCCTCCAACTGAATTTGAGATTCAACCATATTATGGTCACTCATTCCAGTGAAAAATATATTCCAGTGAAAAAGAAGGGCGGCAAGAGAAGAGATAACCAGCCGTGGATAACCATGGAAATAAAGGAAAGTATCAAATCAAAGACCAATGCGTATAAGGTGGCCAAGGTTAGTGGGAAATTAGAGGATTGGGAAGATTTTAAGCAACAGCAAAGAATGACTAAAAAAGCAATAAAGAAAGGGAAGATAGATTACGAAGGTAAACTTGCGCAAAACATAAAAACAGATAGTAAAACCTTTTACAAATATATAAAACGGAAAAGAGTGACTAAAGTAAATGTTGGTCCCTTAGAAGATGAAAAGGGGGATTTAATAATGGGAAATGTGGAAATGGCTGAGACCTTAAACAATTATTTTGCTTCCGTCTTCACAGTGGAAGACACAAAAACCATGCCAAAAATTGCTGGTCATAGGAATGTGGGAAGGGAGGACCTTGAGATGATCACTATCACTAGGGAGGTAGTGCTGGACAGACTAATGGGATTGAAGGTGGACAAGTCCCCTGGTCCTGATGAAATGCATCCCAGGGTATTAAAAGAGATGGCGGAAGTTATAGCAGATGCATTTGTTATAATCTACCAAAATTCTCTGGACTCTGGGGAGGTACCAGCAGATTGGAGAGCAGCTAATGTAACGCCTCTGTTTAAAAAAGGGGGCAGGCAAAAGGCAGGTAACTATAGGCCGGTTAGTTTAACATCTGTAGTGGGGAAAATGCTTGAAACTATCATTAAGGAAGAAATAGCAGGACATCTGGATAGGAACAGTGCAATCAAGCAGACGCAGCATGGATTCATGAAAGAGAAATCATGTTTAACTAACTTACTGGAATTCTTTGAGGATATAATGAGCATGGTGGATAGAGGTGTACCGATGGATGTGGTGTATTTAGATTTCCAAAAGGCATTCGATAAGGTGCCACACAAAAGGTTACTGCAGAAGATAAAGGTACGCGGAGTCAGAGGAAATGTATTAGCATGGATAGAGAATTGGCTGGCGAACAGAAAGCAGAGAGTCGGGATAAATGGGTCCTTTTCCGGTTGGAAATCAGTGGTTAGTGGTGTGCCACAGGGATCAGTGCTGGGACCACAGCTGTTTACAATATACATAGATGACCTAGAGGAGGGGACAGAGTGTAGTGCAACAAAATTTGCAGATGACACTAAGATTAGTGGGAAAGCGGGTTGTGTAGAGGACTCAGAGAGGCTACAAGGAGATTTGGATAGGTTAAGCGAATGGGCTAAGGTTTGGCAGATGGAATACAATGTCGGAAAGTGTGAGGTCATCCACCTTGGGAAAAAAAACAGTAAAAGGGAATATTATTTGAATGGGGAGAAATTACAACATGCTGCGGTGCAGAGGGACCTGGGGGTCCTTGTGCATGAATCCCAAAAGGTTAGTTTGCAGGTGCAGCAGGTAATCAGGAAGGCAAATGGAATGTTGGCCTTCATTGCGAAAGGGATGGAGTACAAAAGCAGGGAGGTGTTGCTGCAACTGTATAAGGTATTGGTAAGGCCGCACCTGGAGTACTGCGTGCAGTTTTGGTCATCTTACTTAAGGAAGGATATACTAGCTTTGGAAGGGGTACAGAGACAATTCACTAGGCTGATTCGAGAAATGAGGGGGTTAACTTATGATGATAGATTGAGTAGACTGGGTCTTTACTTCTTGGAGTTCAGAAGAATGAAGGGTGATCTTATAGAAACATTTAAAATCATGAAAGGGATAGACAAGATAGAGGCAGAGAGGTTGTTTCCGTTGGTGGGGGAGACTAGAACTAGGGGGCACAGCCTCAAAATACGGAGGAGCCAATTTAAAACCGAGTTGAGAAAGAATTTCTTCTCCCAGAGGGTTGTGATTCTGTGGAATTCTCTGCCCAAGGAAGCAGTTGAGGCTGGCTCATTGAATGTTTTCAAGTCACAGATAGATAGATTTTTAACCAATAAGGGAATTAAGGGTTACGGGGAGAGGGCGGGTAAGTGGAGCTGAGTCCACGACCAGATCAGCCATGATCCTATTGAATGACGGAGCAGGCTCAAGGGGCTAGATGGCCTACTCCTGTTCCTAATTCTTATGTTCTTATGTTCTTATTCCGCGAGGATCTTTTACTACGAGATAATTTATTAATCCTGCCTCATTACACAGTACTAGACCTAAGAAAGCCTGCTCCCTGGTTGGTTCCACAACGTAGTTCAAGGAAACTATCCTGGATACACTCTATGAACTCCTCCTCAAGGCTACCCTGGTCAGTTTGCTTTGTCCATTCAATATGAAGGTTAAAATTACCCATGATTATTGTCGTTCCTTTATTACACGCCTTCATTATTTCTTGATTTATACTCCATCCAGCAGTGTTGCTACTTTTAGGGGGCCTATAGACTATGCCCACCAGCGATTTTTTCCCTTTATTATTCGTTATCTCCACCCAAACTGATTCAACATCTTGATCCTCTGAGCCAATATAGTTTCTCACTAACGCACTGATCCCATTCTTTATTAACGGTGCTATCCCACCTTCTTTTCCTTCCTGTCTGTCCTTCGGAGTTGTCAAACACCCCTGAATATTTAGTTCCCAGTCCTGGTCACCTTGCAATCATGTCTTTGTAATGGCTATCAGTTCATACCCATTTGTATCTATTTGTGCCGTCAACTCATCTATTTTGTTCCGAATACTGAGGAGGACTGCAACAAATTACAAGAAGACATTAATAACCTTGCAGAATGGGCAGAATGGGCATATAATTGGCAAATTAAATTCAACACAGATAAATGTGAGGTATTACATTTTGTTAAGAAAAATATCGAGGTCAGTTATTACTTGGAAAATACGAATCTAAATGGGGTAGCAAAGCAAAGGGATCTGGGAGTATAAATACACAAATCACTAAAAGTAGTGACAGAGGTTAACAAGGCTATAAAAAAGCAAACCAATCACTAGGGTTTATTTCTGAAAAGACAGAATTGAAAAGTAGAGAAGTTATGCTAAACTTGTAGCGAACCTTGTTTAGACCACACGGAGTACTGTGGATAATTCTGGTCTCCATACTATAAAAATATATAGAGGCACTGGAGAGGTGCAAAAAAGGTTTACATGGATGATACCAGAACTGTGAGGTTATACCTAGCAGGAAATGATGCACAGGCTGGGGCTCTTTTCTCTTGAACAGAAAAGGCTGAGGGTTGACTTAATAGAGATCATTAAAATTATGAAAGGTTTTGATAGAGTGGATACAGAGAGAATGTTTCCACTTGTGGAGAAGAGCAAAACTAGAGGCCATCAAACAAGAAACCAAATAGGGAATTCAAAAGAAACTTCTCTACCCAGAGAGTGGTGAGAATGTGGAATTTGCTACCACAGGGAGTGGTTGAAACGAATAATATAGATTCTTTAAGGGGAGGGTAGATAAGCATATGAGGGAGAAGGGAATAGAGAGTTATGCTGATAGATTTAGATGAGGAAAGACGGGAGGAGGCTCGAGTGGAGCATAAACACCGGCATGGCCTATTTCTGTGCTGTATATTCTATGTAATCAGTATGCCCTTCGCTTTTTCTCGGCGTGTTCCTGGAAACTGTGTCTTAGCCAAAGTCGGCATTTACCATAACCAACAGGTACTCACGTGAATCAACAACTGGCACAGATGCCTCTTGTATCTTCCAATCAATAATTGTGACATTCTCTTGTGAGTCATGCGGAGCCATTATACCATGGTTTGGTGCACATCCATTATTTCCTACAAGTTAGATATCATGTGCAATGCACCAGATCCCCAGATGAATTTGCTAACAACACATCATCTGTAAAAAGAAGTGCCTTTCGAGGAGCTGAATGGCCTACTCCTGCACCTATTTTCTATGTTTCTATATTTCTATGTTCTTTCAGAGGTGCTTGGAAAAGACAATCCAAGACTATCTCTTGTATTTTTATCTAACACGTCAGACTTTAATACTATTGGTCCAAGTTGGTCTCTCAGCCAACTAACCCCAAAATCGTAAAGCACTACATAGGTAGGAATCCATTTTATTTTTGTTTACTTGTCAGGTATGCTATCAAATATTTGTTACATGCCAATCTTCTCCCCAGATTTTATCTGGGGTACTTCACGATGAGTGCTAGCACCCTATAGTAACTCACCCATGTGACCACTTTTCATATTTGAGCCGAGTGGCTCTGCAAATCCACGGGGTGGCATAAGTGCCGAATGCGCCGTCCCTAGACTTTGGCTCTGCACTGACCCCGATAATACCCGTGGGGTCAGAGGGAAGTCCTTTCCGATGCATGGCATTGGCAGGTGCCCCCACCAGTAGGGGCCCATCTAGGGTGGCCATCATTGCACCCATGCCAGTAAGAAGTTACGACAGATGTACTCTGCATGAATGCAAATCTTTGCCCCAATGAGCACCACAGCTAAGCTCAAACCTATCCTACATGTTTCCCCTTGTATCGCAGTGACAAAAACAGGATACAGTACTCAAGATGTGGTCTGACCAAGACATTATACAGTTTGACTACTTCAAACTTGCACTGTTGAAACAACAGCTGTGGGCAAAGTTGAAAGAGATCTAGAGATATTAGTAGACTGATTGCTTAACTTGTCTAGACACTGTGGAGCAGGAATCAACAAAGAATGCTGAATTATACAGCCAAAACAGTGCATGCCCCTTCCAGCAGGCCTCAGTAGATCAGCAACTGGGAGCAGGGTCACCTGCTGACTTTCTTCACCCTAAGCCACTACAATTGGCCTCAAGCACCCCAGCTGAAGTCAGCTCACTAAGCACACAGCAGGAATTAACTCGGATCTTCAACCTGAATGGATCAGCTGCACAGTGCCTGATCTTAACCACATATTTATTGAGCTCTTTTTTTTAAATGGAGTTAAGTAACACAGCATGGATTGTTTTTGTGGGAATCTGATCCATTAGTCCACCAATGTGTGGGGGAAAAAACATTTCTTTTAAACTCTAACATTACTTGAGACTCATTAAATTTGTACTCGTGCCATCTAGTTTTGTGCTCACAATCCAAGTTAATTATCCTTCTTATGTATGCTATATTTATGTCCATCAGCATTTGAAAACCTGGGTTATGTCTCCCTTAATCTTCTTTTCTCCAATGAAGCAAGTTTAATTCCATAAGTCTTCCTTTATAATGCAATGAGCTAAATCGAAGAACTATCTGTGAACACTAAAATAAACCAAATGTCATTTTGACGTTATGGTGACCAGTTATAGCATTTCAAATATAGCTCAATAATGTTCTTTACAAGTTAGAATAACTTCTTTCAACTTACAATCAAATGCTCTCAAGATAAATCATAGTCTTGTCAACGGCTTCACGTTAACTGGATACTTTCTGTCAAATGGTCGATAATGACACCATTTTCTTTCCCATCTGTGCTAATGGAGGCTCCTTCACAATGTGCACAAGCTTCATGTTTCCTTTTGCAATGTACTTCACCTGCACTAAAACCCATCTGCTATCCCCTTGGGCCATCTACTTAATTGGTCCAGATCCCTTTGAATTCTGCCGGTTATATTTTTTTGGTGACTTATGTTTGATCGTTTGCTTTAGAGCTTTTTTCACCCAAAAAGCTCTTATTGTTTTGGTACAATTGGTTGTTGATCAGTTCATCATTTCATCTGACTAAAGGCTGTTCAATAATTTTGATTTCACTAATGCAGATGAATTTGATATATACTGATATTTGCTGCAAAACAATTTACATTTATATAGCACCTTTATGGTAGAATACATGCAAAGTTGTTCTGCCAGGGTGGGGAGGGGGGGGGGTTGTGGGGGTGCGGGGGGGTCAGGGGGTGCGGGGGGTGACGGGAGTGGCGGTGGGTGCAGGGCGGTGTGGGGGGTGGTGGTGTGAAGGCGGTGGGTGACAGGGGGTGGCGGGGAGCCGGGGCGGTGTGGGGGTTGGGGTTGTGGGGGTGGAGGGTGATGGGGGGGGTGGCGGGAGGGGCGGGGTGGTGCGGGGGATGGGTGTGTGGTGGCGGGTGGTGTGGGTGCCAGGGTGGCGGGGGGGCGGGGGGGGTGTGGCGGGAGCAGAGAGAAAAATGAGATAAAAGGAATAAAGAAACACATGTTGAGCCAAGTAAGAGTTGGAAAAAAAGTGACTGAAAAATTGGTCAGGAAACAAAGAAACATAGAAAATAGGTGCAGGAGTAGGCCATTCGGCCCTTCGAGCCTGCACCACCATTCAATAGATCATGGCTGATCTTTCACCTCAGTAGACCTTCCTCTCCATACCCCTTGATCCCTTTAGCCGTAAGGGCCACATCTAACTCCCTCTTGAATATATTCAACAAACTGGCATCAACAACTCTCTGCGGTAGGGAATTCCACAGGTTAACAACTCTCTGAGTGAAGAAGTTTCTCCTCATCTCAGTACTAAATGGCTTACCCCTTATCCTTGGACTGTGTCCCCTGGTTCTGGACTTCCCCAACATTGGGAACATTCTTCCAGCATCTAACCTGTCCAGTTCCGTTAGAATTTTATATGTTTCTATGAGATCCCCTCTCATCCTTCTAAATTCCAGTGAATAAAGGCCCAGTCAATCCAGTCTCTCCTCATATGTCAGAACAGACATCCCGGGAATCAGTATGGTGAACCTTCGCTGCACTCCTTCAATAGCAAGAACATCCTTCCTCAGATTAAGAGACCAAAACTGAATACAATATTCCAGGTGAGGCCTCACCAAGGCTCTGTACAACTGCAGTAAGACCTCCGTGCTCCTATACTCAAAACCCCTAGCTATGAAGGCCAACATACCATTTGCCTTCTTCACCGCCTGCGGTACCTGTATGTCAACTTTCAATGACTGATGTACCATGACACCCGGGTCTCGTTGCACCACCCCTTTTCCTAATCTGCTGCCATTCAGACAATATTTTGCCTTTGTGTTTTTGCCCCCAAAGTAGATAACCTCACATTTATCCACATTATACTGCATCTGCTATGCATTTGCCCACTCACCTAACCTGTCCAAGTCACCCTGCAGCCTCTTAGCGTCCTCCTCGCAGCTCACAATGCCACTCAGTTTAGTGTCGTCTGCAAACTTGGAGATATTACACTCAATTCCTTCATCTAAATCATTAATGCATATTGTAAATAGCTGGGGTCTCAGCACTGAGCCTTGCGGGACCCCACTAGTCACTGCCTGCCATTCAGAAAAGGACCCATTTATCCCGACTCTCTGCTTCCTGTCTGCCAACCAGTTCTCTATCCAAGTCAGTACATTATCCCCAATACCATGTGCTTTAATTTTGCACACCAATCTCTTGTGTGAGACCTTGTCAAAAGCCTTTTGAAAGTCCAAATACACCACATCCACTCGTTCTCCCTTGTCCACTCTACTAGTTACATCCTCAAAAAATTCTAGAAGATTTGTCAAGCATGATTTCCCTTTGATAAATCCATGCTGACTTGGACCGATCCTGTCACTGCTTTCCAAATGCGCTGTTATTTCATCTTTAATAATTGATTCCAACATTTTCCCCACTACTGATGTCAGGCTAACTCATCTATGATTACCCGTTTTCTCTCTCCCTCCTTTTTTAAAAAGTGGTGTTACATTAGCTACCCTCCAGTCCATAGGAACTGATCCAGATTCGATAGACTGTTGGAAAATGATCACCAATGCAGCCACTATATCTAGGGTGACTTCCTTAAGTACTCTGGGATGCAGACTATCAGGCCCCGGGGATCTATCGGTCTTCAATTCCATCAATTTCCCTAATACAATTTCCCGCCTAATTTGGTATCCTTCAGTTCCTCCTTCTCACTAGACCCTCGGTCCCCTAGTACATTCGGAAGGTTATTTGTATCTTTATTTGTGAAGACAGAACCAAAGTATTGGTTCAATTGTTCTGCCATTTCTTTGTTCCCCATTATAAATTCACCTGATTCCGACTGCAAGGGACCTACATTTGTCTTCACTAATCTTTTTCTCTTCACATATTTATAGAAGCTTTTGCAGTCAGTTTTTATGTTCCCTGCAAGCTTCCTCTCATACTCTATTTCCCCCCTCTTCATTAAACCCTTAGTCCTCCTCTGCTGAATTCTAAATTTCTCCCAATCCTCAGGTTTGTTACTTTTTCTATCCAATTTATATGCCTCTTCCTTGGATTTAACACTATCCTTAATTTCCCTTGTTAGCCATGGTTGAACCACCTTCCCCGTTTTATTTTTACTCCAGACAGGGATGTACAATTGTTGAAGTTCATCCATGTGATCTTTAACTGTTTCCCATTGCCTATTCACCGTCAACCCTCTAAGTATCATTTGCCAGTCTATTCTAGCTAATTCACGTCTCATACCATCCAACTTTCCTTAAGTTCAGGACCCTAGTCTCTGAATTAACTGTGTCACTCTCCAACCTTAATGAGAAATTCTACCATATTATGGTCACTCTTCCCCAAGGGGCCTTGCACAACAAGATTGCTAATTAGTCCTTTCTCATTACACATCACCCAGTCTAGGATGGCCAGCCCTCTAGTTGATTCTTCAACATATTGGTCCAGAAAACCATCCCTAATACACTCAAGGAAATCCTCCTCCATCGTATTAGGTAGCCCAATCCAGTTTGGTTAGCCCAATCTATATGTAGATTAAAGTCGCCCATGATAACTGCTGTACCTTTATTGCACACATCCCTTATTTCTTGTGTTATGCTTTCCCCAATCTCACTACTACTGTTTGGTGGCCTGTACACAACTCCCACCAGCGTTTTCTGCCCTTTGGCATTCCGCAGCTCTACCCATACCGATTCCAAATCATCCAAGCCAATGTCCCTCCTTACTATTGCATTAATTTCTTCTTTGACCAGCAACGCCACCCCATCTCCTTTTCCTCTCTGTCTATCCTTCCTAAATGTTGAATACGCCTGGATATTGCGTTCCCAGCCTTGTTCACCCTGGAGCCATGTCTCTGTGATGCCAATTACATCATATCCATTAACTGCTATCTGCGCAGTTAATTCGTCCAACTTATTCCGAATACTCCTCGCATTGAGGCACAGAGCCATCAGGCTTGTCTTTTTCACACACCTTGCCCTTTATACTTTTGCTGTAATGTGGCCCTTTTTGTTGTTTGCCTTGGAATTCTCTGTCCTCCACTTTTACTATTCTCCTTTCTATCATTTGCCTCTGTCTCCCTTTTATTTCCCTCTGCCTCCCTGCATAGGTTCCCATCCCCCTGCCATATTAGTTTAACCCCTCCCCAATAGCACTAGCAAACACTCCCCCTAGGACATTGGTTCCGGTCCTGCATAGGTGCAGACCATCCGGTTTGTACTGGTCCCACCTCCCCCAGAACCGGTTCCAATGCCCCAGGAATTTGAATCCCTCCCTTCTGCACCACTCCTCAAGCCACGCATTCATCTGAGCTATCCTGCGATTCCTACTCTGACTAGCATGTGGCACTGGTAGCAATCCTGAGATTACTTCTTTTGAGGTCCTACTTTTTAATTTAACTCCTAGCTCCATAAATTCGTCTCGTAGGACCTCATCCCGTTTTTTACCTATATCGTTGGTACCTATGTGCACCATGACAACTGGCTGTTCACCGTCCCTTTTCAGAATGTCCTGCACCCGCTCCGAGTCATCCTTGACCCTTGCACCAGGGAGGCAACATACCATCCTGGAGTCTCGGTTGCGGCCGCAGAAATGCTATCTATTCCCCTTACAATTGAATCCCCTATCACTATAGCTCTCCCACTCTTTGTCATGCCCTCCTGTGCAGCAGAGCCACCCATGGTGCCATGAACTTGGCTGCTGCTGCCCTCCCCTGATGAGTAATCCCCCTCAACGGTACCCAAAACGATGTATCTGTTATTTGTCTCTTCCTTCGTGAAGACAGAACCAAAGTATTTGTTCAACTGGTCTGCCATTTCTTTGATCCCCATTATTAATTCACCTGAATCTGACTGCAAGGGATCTACGTTTATCTTCACTAATCTTTTTCTCTTCACATACCTATAGAAGCTTTTGCAGTCAGTTTTTATGTTCCTGGCAAGTTTCCTCTCATAATGTATTTTCACCCTCCTAATTAAACCCTTAGTCCTCCTCTGCTGAATTCTAAATTTCTCCCAGTCCTCTGCTGCTTTTTCTGGCCAATTTATATGTCTCTTCCTTGGATTTAACACTATCCTGAATTTCCCTTGTTAGCCATGGTTGAGCCACCTTCCCTGTTTTATTTTTTACTCCAGACAGGGATGTACAATTGTTGAAGTTCATCCATGTGATCTTTAAATGTTTGCCATTGCCTATCAACCGTCAACCCTCTAAGTATCATTTGCCAGTCTATTCTAGCCAATTCACGTCTCATATCATCCAACTTTCCTTAAGTTCAGGACCCTAGTCTCTGAATTAACTGTGTCACTCTCCATCTTAATAAGGAATTCTACCATATTATGGTCACTCTTCCCCAAGGGGCCTCGCACAACAAGATTGCTAATTAGTCCTTTCTCATTACACATCACCCAGTCTAGAATGGCCAGCCCTCTAGTTGGTTCCTCAACATATTGGTCCAGAAAACCATCCCTAATACACTCAAGGAAATCCTCCTCCATCGTATTGCTACCAGTTTGGTTAGCCCAATCTATATGTAGATTAAAGTCGCCCATGATAACTGTTGTACCTTTATTGAATGCATCCCTAATTTCGTGTTTGATGCTGTCCCCAACCTTACTACTACTGTTTGGTGGTCTGTAAACAACTCCCACTCTTGTTTTCTGCCCTTTGGTATTCAGCAGCTCCACCCATACAGATTCCACATCATCCAAGCTAAAGTCCTTCCTTATTATTGCGTTAATTTCCTCTTTAACCAGCAAAGCTACCCCACTTCCGTTTCCTTTCTGTTTATCCTTCCTGAATGTTGAGTTCCCAGCGTTGGTCACCATGGAGCCATGTCTCCGTGATGCCAATGATATCATATTCATTAATTGCTGCCTGTGCAGTTAATTCGTCCTCCTTATTGGGGGTGCGTGGAGAGGCGGGAGTTCCGGGGATCAGAGAGGCCTATAAAAGGCCAGCGAGACCAGGAGCAGCGTCAGAAGTGCATGGAGAGGCGTGAGTCCGCGGTTGAAGAGGCCTACAAAAGGCCAGCGAGACCAGGAACAGCGTCGGAGGTGCGTGGATAGGCGTGAGTCTGGGGTCAGAGAGGCTTATAAATGCGGAGCTTGTGCAGCTACAGGGAGAAGGCAAAAAAGAAGTAGAAAGAAACAGAAAGGTGACGTCACAGCCAAGGGGGTAAGTGATTGGCTGGTGATTGGTGAGTAGTTTTTATTTTCTCTCTTCTATAACAGTGAGTAAACTTTAGCAATGTTGTTGCCAATTTAAGTGTATCTAAGGGTTAAGTCATGGCAGGAGAGCTCAGTCACGTGATATGCTCCTCCTGTACCATGTGGGAACTCAGGGACACTTCCGGTGTCCCTGACGTCTACATGTGCGGGAAGTGTATCTGCCTCCAGCTCCTGACGGTCCGCATTGTGGAATTGGAGCTGAAGGTGGATTTACTCTGGAGCATCCACGATGCTGAGAATGACGTGAGTAGCATGGGTAGCGAGTTGGTCTTACCGCAGGTGACGGGTACACAGCCAGCTAGGGAATGGAAGACCAGCAGGAAGAGCAGTGCAAGGAAGTTAGTGCAGGGGTCCCCTGCGGTCATCCCCCTGCAAAACAGATACACCGTTTTGAGTACTGTTGAGGGGGATGACTCATCAGGGGAGGGCAGCAGCAGCCAAGTTCATGGCACTGTGGCTGGCTCTGCTGCACAGGAGGGCAGGAAAAATAGTGGGAGAGCGATAGTGATAGGGGATTCGATTGTAAGGAGAATAGGTAGGCGTTTCTGCGGCTGCAACCGAGACTCCAGGATGGTATCCTGCCTCCCTGGTGCAAGGATCAAGGATGTCTCGGAGTGGGTGCAGGACATTCTGAAAAGGGAGGGTGAACAGCCAGTTGTCGTGGTGCACATTGGTATCAAAGATATAGGTAAAAAAAAGGATGAGGTCTTACAAGATGAATTTAAGGAGCTAGGAGCTAAATGAAAACGTAGGACCTCAAAAGTAGTAATCTCATGGATTGCTACCAGTGCCACGTGCTAGTCAGAGTAGGAATCGCAGGATAGCTCAGATGAATACGTGGCTTGAGCAGTGGTGTAGCAGGGAGGGATTCAAATTCCTGGGGCATTGGAACCGGTTCTGGGGGAGGTGGGACCAGTACAAACCGGACGGTCTGCACCTAGGCAGGAACGGAACCAATGTCCTAGGGGGAGTGTTTGCTAGTGCTGTTGGGGAGGAGTTAAACTAATATGGCAGGGGGATGGGAACCAATGCAGGGAGACAGAGGGAAACAAAAAGGAGACAAAAGCAAAAGACAGAAAGGAGATGAGTAAAAGTGGAGGGCAGAGAAACCCAAGGCAAAAAGCAAAAAGGGCCACTGAATATAAAGGGGCTGCAGGAGGGGTCAAAACTAAAAATCATGGTTTAAAAACTAGTATTAAAACACCCTATCTAAACGCACGCAGCATTCAAAATAAAGTAAATGAGTTGACGGCACAAATCATTACAAATGGGTATGATTTGGTGGCCATTACAGAAACGTGGGAATTAAACATACAGGGGTATTTGACAATTCGGAAAGATAGAGAAGAAGGGAAAGGAGGTGGGGTAGCTCTGTTAATAAGGGATGATATCAGGGCAGTTGTGAGAGATGATATTGGCTCTAATGAGCAAAATGTTGAATCATTGTGGCTGGAGATTAGAGATAGTAAGGGGAAAAAGTCACTGGTGGGCGTAGTTTATAGGCCCCCAAATAATAACTTCACGGTGGGGCGGGCAATAATCAAGGGAATAATGGAGGCATGTGAAAAAGGAACGGCAGTAATCATGGGGGATTTTAATCTACATATCGATTGGTCAAATCAAATCACACGGGGTAGCCTTGAGGAGAAATTCATAGAATGCATATGGGATTGTTTCTTAGAACAGTATGTTACAGAATCTACAAGGAAGCAAGCTATCTTAGATCTGGTCCAGTGTAATGAGACAGGAATAATGAACGATCTCCTAGTAAAAGATCCTCTCGGAATGAGTGATCACAGTATGGTTGAATTTGTAATACAGATTGAGAGTGAGGAAGTAGCGTCTCAAACGAGCATACGATGCTTAAACAAAGGGGACTACAGTGGGATGAGGGCAGAGTTGGCTAAAGTAGACTGGAAACACAGACTAAACAGTGGCATAATTAAGGAACAGTGGAGTACTTTTAAGGAGCTCTTTCATAGTGCTCAACAAAAATATATTCCAGTGAAAAAGAAGGGCGGTAAGAGAAGGGATAACCAGCCGTGGATAACCAAGGAAATAAAGGAGAGTATCAAATTAAAAACCAATGCATATAAGGTGGTCAAGGTTAGTGGGAAACTAGAAAATTGGGAAAATTTTAAACGACAGCAAAGAATGACTAAGAAAGCAATAAAGAAAGGAAAGATAGATTACGAAAGTAAACTTGCGCAAAACATAAAAACAGATTGTAAAAGCTTTTACAGATATATAAAATGGAAAAGAGTGACTAAAGTAGATCCCTTAGATGATGAGAAGGGGGATTTAAAAATGGGAAATGTGGAAATGGCTGAGACCTTAAACAATTATTTTGTTTCGGTCTTCACAGTGGAAGACACAAAAAAAATGACAAAAATTCTGGTCACAAGAATGTGGGAAGGGAGGACCTTGAGACAATCACTATCACTAGGCGGGTAGTGCTGGACAGGCTAATGGGACTCAAGGTAGGCAAGTCCCCAGGTCCTGATGAAATGCATCCTAGAGTATTAAAAGAGATGGCGGAAGTTATAGCAGATGCATTCGTTATAATCAACCAAAATTCTCTGGACTCTGGGGAGGTACCAGCGGATTGGAAAGCAGCTAATGTAACGCCTCTGTTTAAAAAAGGGGGCAGACAAAAGACAGGTAACTATAGGCCGGTTAGTTAAACATCTGTAGTGGGGAAAATGCTTGAAGCTATCATTAAGGAAGAAATAGCGGGACATCTAGATAGGAATAGTACAATCAAGCAGATGCAACATGGATTCATGAAGGGGAAATCATGTTTAACTAATTTACTGGAATTCTTTGAGGATATAACGATCATGGTGGATAGAGGTGTACCGATGGATGTGGTGTATTTAGATTTCCAAAAGGCATTCGATAAGGTGCCACACAAAAGGTTACTGCAGAAGATAAAGGTATGCGGAGTCAGAGGAAATGTATTAGCATGGATAGAGAATTGGCTGGCTAACAGAAAGCAGAGAGTCGGGATAAATGGGTCTTTTTCAGGTTGGAAATCGGTGATTAGTGGTGTGCCACAGGGATCGGTGCTGGGACCAAAATTGTTTACAATATACATAGATGACCTGGAAGAGGGGACAGAGTGTAGTGTAACAAAATTTGCAGATGACACAAAGATTAGTGGGAAAGTGGGTTGTGTAGAGGACACAGAGAGGCTGCAAAGAGATTTAGATAGCTTAAGCGAATGGGTTAAGGTTTGGCAGATGGAATACAATGTTGGAAAGTGTGAGGTCATCCACCTTGGGAAAAAAAAACAGTAAAAGGGAATATTATTTGAATGGGGAGAAATTACAACATGCTGCGGCGCAGAGGGACCTGGGGGTCCTTGTGCATGAATCCCAAAAAGTTAGTTTGCAGGTGCAGCAAATAATCAGAAAGGTGAATGAAATATTGGCCTTCATTGCGAGAGGGATGGAGTACAAAAGCAGGGAGGTCCTGCTGCAACTGTATAGAGTATTGGTGAGACCGCACCTGGAGTACTGCGTGCAGTTTTGGTCACCTTACTTAAGGAAGGATATACTAGCTTTGGAGGGGGTACAGAGATGATTCACGAGGCTGATTCTGGAGATGAGGGGGTTACCTTATGGTGATAAATTGAGTAGACTGGGTCTTTACTTGTTGGAGTTCAGAAGGATGAGGGGTGATCTTATAGAAACATTTAAAATAATGAAAGGGATAGACAAGATAAAGGCAGAGAGGTTGCTTCCACTGATCGGGAGACTAGAACTAGGGGGCACAGCCTCAAAATACGGGGGAGCCAATTTTTAAACCGAGTTGAGAAGGAATTTCTTCTCCCAGAGGGTTGTGAATCTGTGGAATTCTCTGCCCAAGGAAGCAGTTGAGGCTAGCTCATTGAATGTATTCAAGTCACAGATAGATAGATTTTTAACCAATAAGGGAATTAAGAGTTACGTGGAGCTGAGTCCACGGCCAGATCAGCCATGATCTTGTTGAATGGCTGAGCAGGCTCGAGGGGCTAGATGGCCTACTCCTGTTCCTAATTCTTATGTTCTTATGTTCTTATTCTGAGTACTCCTTGCATTGAGGCACAGAGCCTTCAGGCTTGTCTTTTTAGCACACTTTGCCCTTTTAGAATTTTGCTGCAATGTGGCCCTTTTTGATTTTTGCCTTGGGTTTCTCTGCCCTCCACTTTTACTTTTCTTCTTTCTATCTTTTGCTTCTGCCCCTATTTTACTTCCCTCTGTCTCCCTGCATTGATTCCAATCCCCCTGCCATATTAGCTTAACCCCTCCACAACAGCACTAGCAAACACTCCCTCTCGGCCATTGGTTCCGGTCCTGCCCAGGTGCAGACCGGAACCAATGTCCTAGGGGGAGTGTTTGTTATTGCTGTTGGGGAGGGGTTAAACTAATGTGAGTTTTGAGAAGGCGTTTGTCGGTGGAGAGAGAAACAGAGCGGCAGAAGGTTTAGGGAGGGTATTCCTTGGAATTGTGGAGCAAAGTGATGACTGCATTAAAAGCCAGAGTTGAAGGACCAGAGGGAATGGAAGTGAGTGTTAGGCAGGAGGAGTTTACAGAGGGAGGTTGGAGTGAGACCATGGAGGGTTTCGAAGATGGGCATGAAGATTTTAAATAAAAGGGAGACAGAGAGCAGATATAGGTCAATGAAGATGGGGATATTGGGTAAGCAGGACCTGGTGCAGGACAGTTGGTGTGTAAGGAGGGTGGGAAGCCAGCAAAGAGTTTATCGGAGAAATCAAGCTTACATGTGATAAAAGTGTGCTTAAGGTTTTCAGTGGTGGTGTGGGTAAGGGAAAGGTGGAGGTCTGAAATGTTACAGAGATGGAAGTAAGCAGTATTGGTGGTGGGATGTAGGGTTTGAAGCTCAGCTCTAAACAGAATGCTAACATTTTACACTGTCTAATTCTGTCTGAACAAATGGCTGGGAAGCGGAATAGAGTCAGTGATGAAGAAATGGATATTATGGCGGGGCCAAAAATCAGTGACCTTGGTCTTAATGATTTGCAATTGGAGGAAATTTTGACTCATCCATAACTTGATGTCAGTCAGTTAGTCTGACAGCACAGAAATGGTCTCAGGATCAATGAAAGTTGTGGAAAGATGGTGCTGGATATAATTAGCATGTGTATGGAAGTAAACCCTGTACCTGTGGATAATGTGCCTGAGAGGCAGCATGAAGATGAGGAAGAGGAGCCAGGCAGTGCATTCCAGATCTTAACAACTCACTGGGTATTTTTTTCAATGATCTTTAATCTGTATCCTCTGGTTACCGACCATGCTGCCACTGGAAACAGTTTCTCCTTCTTCTCAAAAGTCTTCATAATTTTGAACACCTCTATTAAATCTCCTTTTAACCTTCTCTGCTGTAAGGCAAACAACCTACGTTTCTCTAGTCTCTCCCCATAAATGAAGTCTTTCATCCCTGGTACCATTCTAGTAAATTTCCTCTGCATCTTCTCTCAGACCTTGACTTCCTTCCTAAAATGTGGTGCATAGAATTGGCCACAATACTTCAGCTGGGGGCTAACCAGTGTTTTATAAAGGTTTAGCATAACTTCCTTGCAATTGTACTCTATGCCTCTATTTATAAACTCCAGGATCCCATATCCCTTTTTAACAGCCATCTCAACTTGTCCTACTACCTTCAAAGACTTATGTCCGTACACCTCCAGGTCTCTCTGTTCCTACACTACCTTTAAAATTGTACCATTTTAGTTTATATTGCCTCTCCTCATTCTTGTTATACTCATAATAAATGGTCAGACCGAGTACTGTGTGTAATGAGCAAGTGTGACCTTAGCTCCTTTATTGTAGTTCCAGAGTGCAAGTACCTCGTGGGTGGCCTGCTTATATACTGTACTCCCAAGGGATCCCTTGGGAGTCCAACAGGTAGGCCCTCTGGTGGACAGGTGTGATGCAGGTTACAAGGTTACAAGGGGTTAAATACATAACATCACTCCCCCCATGAAGTCAACAATACACTTATTTACAAGGTGAGACGATCTGGTGCTCTGCGCTCCCTTGTCGATTGTCTCTGGTGCTCTGCGCTCCCTTGTCGATCTTCTCGGTACAAATGTTGGTGTGGTTGGGTTGGTCAGTTCTTCATTGGGCTGTTGGGCAGCCGGCCTTGCCGGGCTGCTGGGGATGATAAGTTCTGTTTTGTGGTCAACTGTGATGTCAGTTGTCACTTGTGTGTCTGTGTTGGAAGGTCAAAGTTGGTGGTGTCCTCTTCAGGTTGTGCGTAGCTATTGGTGAACCGCAATTTAAATTGGTCCAAGTGTTTTCTGTGCGTTTGTCCATTGGTCAGTTTGACCTGAAACACCCTACTCCCCTCTTTGGTTGTGACCGTGCCAGCAAGCCATTTGGGACTATATCCATAACTGAGCACAAACACAGGATCATTGATCTCAATATCGTGTGACAAGTTTGCGCGGTCATGGTACACCCTCTGTTGATGCCGCTTGTCCTCCACGTGATCATGTAGATCAGGGTGGACCAGAGATAGCCTAGTGTTAAGTGCCCTTTTCATGAGCAGCTCGGCTGGGGGAATCCCTGTGAGTGAGTGGGGTCTTGTGCAGTAGCTGAGCAGTACTCGGGACAACCGGGTCTGCAGGGAGCCTTCCGACACACGTTTCAAGCTTTGTTTGATGGTCTGGACTGCCCGTTCTGGCCGGGCTTGAATGGCGCTGATATGGCATGTTTGATCCCATTGCGGGTCATGAATTCTTTGAATTCAGCACTTGGGAAGTACGGCCCATTGTTGCTGATTAGGACATCGGGCAGGCCGTGCGTGGCAAACATAGCTCTTAGACTTTCAATGGTGGCCGTGGACGTGCTTCCAGACATTATTGCACATTCAATCCATTTTGAGTAAGCATCCATGACAACCAAAAACATTTTGCCTCGGACTGGGCCTGCATAGTCTACATGGATCCTCGACCACAGTTTGGATGGCCAGGACCATAAACTTAGCGGTGCCTCTCTGGGTGCATTGCTCAACTGAGAGCAAGTGTTGCACTGGCGGACACATGACTCTAAATCTGAGTCGATGCCTGGCCACCACACGTGGGATCTGGCTATGGCTTTCATCATCATGATGCCTGGGTGGGTGCTGTGTAGTTCCCCAATAAATGTGTCGCTGCCTTTCTTGGGCAAGACCACACGATTGCCCCACAGAGAGAGTCCGCCTGCAGGGACAGCTCATCTTTGTGTCTGTGGAATGGCTGAATCGCTTCCTGCATCTCCACTGGGACACTGGACCAGCTCCCATGGAGGACACAGTTTTTTACCAGGGACAGTAAAGGATCCTGGCTTGTTCAGGTCCTGATCTGGCGGGCCGTAACGGGGGATTTCTTGTTCTCAAATGCCTCCATGACCATAATAAAGTCCGCTGGCTGTGCCATTTCCACTCCGGTGGTGGGCAACAGTAGCCGACTGAGAGCATCTGCGCAGTTCTCTGTGCCCAGTCTGTGGCGAATTACATTGTTGTATGCCAACAGCGTGAGCGCCCATCTTTGGATGCGGGCAGAGGCATTTGTATTGATCCCTTTGCTCTCTGAGAATAGCGATATGAGCGGCTTGTGGTCTATTTCAAGTTCAAACTTGAGGCCAAACAAGTACTTGTGCATTTTTTTTACCCGTAAACGCACGCCAGAGCCTCTTTGTCAACCATGCTGTAGGCCCTTTCGTCTTTGGACAAACTCCTGGATGCATACGCAACCGGTTGCAAAATTCCTGATTCATAAGCCTTTTGTAACACACACCCGACCCCGTATGACGACGCATCTCAAGCTAACACTAGTTGTTTACATGGGTTATACAGGACAAGCAGTTTGTTAGAACACAGTAAATTTAAAGGCAGCATCTTAGGAATTCCCCCATACCCAGGCGTCTCCTTTGCGCAGTAGCTCATGCAGGGGTTCTAGTAGGGTGCTTAACCCAGGTAGGAAATTACCGAAGTAGTTAAGGAGTCCCAGGAACGACGCAGCTCCGTCACGTTCCGTGATCTCGGCGTGTTCTTGATGGTCTCCATCTTGGCGTCGGTGGGTCTGATGCCCTCTGCTGCGATCCTTCTTCCTAAGAGTTCGACGTCCTGTGCCAGGAAAACACACTTCCGCTTTTCAACCTGAGCCCCACGTCATCCAACTGACTAAGAACCTCCTCCGGGTTCTTCAAGTGCTCCATGGTGTCCCGACCTATAATCAATATGTCGTCCTGGAAGACCACTGTGCAAGGAACTGACTTTAGCAGGCTTTCCATGTTTCGTTGGAAGATCGCTGCAGTCGACCGAATCCCGAACGGGCACCGGTTGTAAATAAAAAGACCTTTGTGCGTGTTGATGCAGGTGAGGCCTTTTGAAGACTCTTCCAGCTCTTGCATCATGTAGGCCGAGGTCAGGTCCAGTTTGGTGAACGTCTTCCCTCCAGCCAGGGTCGCAAATAGGTCGTCTGCCTTGGGTAGCGGGTATTGGTCCTGCAGCGAAAAACGGTTAATTGTTACATTATAGTCATCACAAATTCGAACTGTACCGACCTCCTTGAGTACCGGAACAATCAGACTGGCCCAGTCGTTGAACTCCACCGGCGTGATGATGCCCTCACGTTGCAGCCTGTCCAGCTTGATTTCCACTTTTTCACGCATCATGTACGGTACTGCCCGAGCCTTGTGGTGAATGGGTCGCGTACCAGGAACCAAATGGATCTGCACTTTTGCCCCCGAGAAACTTCCAATGCCTGGCTCGAATAACGATGGGAACTCTCTTAGAACCTGGGTACATGCAGTGTCATCAACTGATGAAAGCGCTCGGATGTCGTCCCAGTTCCAGCGGATTTTCCACAGCCAGCTTCTGCCAAATAACGTGGGGCCATCCCCTGGCACAATCCATAGTGGGAGTTCGTATACTGCTCCATCATAGGAGACTTTGACTTCAGCACTGCCAATTGCTGGGATTAGTTCCTTTGTATAAGTCCTTAACTTCGTGTGAATGGTGCTGAGCTTGGGCCTGTGTGCCTTTTTCCCCCACAGCCTGATGAAGGCCGTTTTACTCATTATGGACTGACTTGCCCCCGTGTCCAGCTCCATAGTCACTGGAATACCGTTCAATTCATCTTTCAACATTATTGGTGGGCATTTCGTCGTGAACGTGTATACCCCGCACACCCCTGCCTCCACTGTATGAGTTTCCAATTCCATCTGATGCACTGTGGACCGATCTTCCTCTGCAACATGATGGTTTGCAGGGTTTGCAGCTCGCCTGCACATTCGTTGGAGGTGTCCCATTGTTCTGCAGCCATTGCACGCATAGTGTTTAAAGCGGCATTGATGGGGCCAATGATCACCCCTGCAGTGCCAACCGGGTGTTAACTGCCTCGCAGTAACAGATAATGGTGGACTCTGGGTCAATTGAGGTCGGGCCACAGCAACCGGTGTGTACGTTCTGCCATGTACATTTCTGCTCAAAACCGACGTTACTTTATGCACAGTACTGGCCGAAACGTCTTTACTCTGCGAAATCTGCTTGGTGTTGTCGTTGGTGGACATAAATGCCTGGGCTATCATTATGGCTTTACTCAGATTCGGAGTTTCTACAGTCAGCAGTTTGCGAAGGATTGTTTCATGGCCAATGCCCAGTACAAAAAAGTCTCTGAGCATTTGTTCTAGGAATCCCTCAAACGTACAATGCCCTGCAAGGCGCTTTAGTTCAGCGACGTAGCTCGCCACTTCCTGTACCTCCGATCGTTGACATGTGTAGAACCGATATCTCGGCATCAAAATGCTTTCCTTAGGATTTAGGTGCTCCTGGACCAGCGTACACAGTTCTTCATAGGATTTATCTGTTGGTTTAGCCGGGGCCAGGAGATTCTTCATGAGGCCATATGTAGTTGCCGCACAGATGGTTAGGAGGATCGCTCTTCGTTTGGTCACGTTCTCGTCCCCTTCCAGCTCGTTCGCTACGAAGTATTGGTCGGGTCTCTCCACGAAGGCCTCCCAATCATCCCCCTCCGAGAACTACTCCAGGATGCCGACTGTTCTTTGCATTTTCGTGCGATTCATTACCTCGTCGCCAATTGATATACTCATAATAAATGGTCAGACCGAGTACTGTGTGTAATGAGCAAGTATGACCTTAGCTCCTTTATTGTAGTTCCAGAGTGCAGGTACCTCGTGGGTGGCCTGCTTATATACTGTGCTTCCAAGGGATGCTGGTATCCCTTGGAACTCCAACAGGTAGGCCCTCTGGTGGACAGGTGTGATGCAGGATACAAGGTTACAAGGGGTTAAATACATAACAATTCTTCCTACCAAAATTAATCTCTTCACACTTCTCTGAGCTTAATTCCATCTGTCATGTGTCTGCCCATTTCATCAGTCTGTCTATATCTCCTTGAAGTCTGTTACTATCCTTCTCTGAAAGCTTTCAAATGATGCCCTGCATACCCGAGTCCAGATCCAGAAATAACTTTTATCACTGTTCTTATTTTGTGATCACTGTTGCAGATTCTGTTTCCAAACATTAGCGAAGACACTGAGAAGAAGTGAAAATTCTCTTGGGCGCATTTTTAGATCTGAAATGGGCATCATGCAAGGAGTGTGGGGTCAAAGCTGGCCCAAAACTGGGCTTCGAGATTCATTAACATTATTTAATGGCCTAGAAATTGGCCTCCTTAGCACCTCCTGCTATCGCCTCTGGGGGCGCAATAATGAGGCGCTAATGACTTACCGACCGAGATGAATGACCCCCGCCAACTTGGGTCAGAGGTTTGTGGTTGTGGTAACACATTACGTCATGATCTCCTGCGCCTGGAGATCGTGATGTCATTCCGTGAGCATCTTCCCGGTAGCGCCCCAAACTCGAACTTCGGTTCCGTCCCCTGCAGCATAGCCGGCCAAAAACACCGACAGCTGCAGGAGGCGTTGTTTGGGAGGCCGGGAGCTTCGGGGGCGGAAGTTAAAGGGGAGGCAGTTCCGGTAAGTGCAAAAATTGCTGAAATGATTATTTTCCATGTTTTTGCTTCCTCTTTGGCCATGATTGTTCAGCCTGGCACTTAGCAGGAGTGCATGGGGCTGATTGGGCCAGACCACTGGTCCCAATGCAAAGACTGTAGTGATGGCCCTACCCTTTAAGGGAAGCACAGAGTCTTGGATCACGGCATCGCTGCACGGGACATTGTGTAGCGCCATACCACTACTGCCCACCTGCATCCTTTAGCACTCCAGCAAGAAATTGGAGTGCTTGATTTAGGGCTCTACTTCCTTCCCGGAGCGCTAACACTGAATTTAGAAAAAGCTAGGAATCACTAGCGCCTGGAGCTAATTGTTCCAGCTTTCAAAAGTTAACGCCCCATACTGGGCGATACCGAATTTCTCCGCCAATGTCTGACTGCTTGCATCACTGACAGAAGCCCAATGGTAAGTCACGGTGGGAAGGAGAACAGGAGGGAGGCCGATTGCAGGCAGCCAGCAGCTCTTGGGAGCGCTCGGAAGCCAGAAGGAGCAGGAATGCTATTCCCAGCATCACGACGACCCTGAAGAAAAACTTTTGCATCAAACCTGAACAAAAAGTAACTTACCTTTATGGAGGCGGCCGCTTGCAAGGCCACATCCACGCTTGGAAAACCTGAGCTGAGCAGGCTTGTTGCCTGCTCCACCAAAGGCAGCCCAATTCCCTGAGGGCTCCTGAAAACAGGCGTTCACAACCTTCTGAACTTAGACACAAGAGTGCTTATACTGGGCCAAGTCTGACACTTTTTAAATGAGTAGATTGTGGACTCATGCTCTCTCGTCCTTGAGTATATAATCTGGGCTGACACTTCAGTCCAGTCCTAAGCAGTATTGACAACCCTACCGTCAAATAAATCAGGATACATAAGAACATATAAACATAAGAAATAGGAACAGGAGTAGGCCATTTGGCCCCTCAAGCCTGCTCTGCCATTCAATAAGATCATGGCTGATCTGATCTTGGCTTCAACTCTACTTTCCTGTCTCATCCCCATAACCCTTGAGTCTCTTATCATTCAAAAATCCGTCTATCTCCGCCTTAAATATATTTAATGACCCAGCCTCCACAGGTCTCTGGGGCAGAGAATTCCAAAGATTCCAAAGAAGAAATTCCTCCTCATTTCTGTTTTAAATGGGCGACCCCTTGTTCTGAAACTATGCCCCCTTGACAAACCCTTAAAAGTCATGAGATTTGGTATACAGATCATGAGTTGCTACTCTTTTCCAAACATAAATCAATATAGATTGACAGTTGGTTTATAAACCTGATTCGTAGCTTTATTTAATCTCTAACAGGTCACAGCTCTTTATAAAAACTATATTACTGCATCTGAAAATGCTTATAACTTTAAAAAAATCCTGCCTGTTATCACCATGTTGCTCTGTTTGGGTACTGCTTTTGAGTTTTGGACAGGTGAATTTTCAGTGAAAATCAGGTAAGCGTGAAATTATTATATTCTAAACAAAAATGAAGGGGGGAAATTTAACATCAAAGAATGAGTAGGTTTGGGAGCGGATGGGTAGGCTGAAATTGGCAGCGTGTCAGGAATCCAGCTCCAACCCACCGACTTACGCATTTCACTGGATTGTGTTCGGCAGTGTGCAAGAAACTCCCTTGGGAGAGGCAGGTTACCAATTAAAAGTAATGAAGAGGTAGCTAACAGGTTTGTTAACAGGTGTTTTCAACTTTCACTCTAGTCCATGGGTTTCCCGGGTTTTCTGGACCTTGCCAGTGAAAGCAAGGTGAGAGCATCGCGGCAACTGGGGGGGCTGAACAAATGACAGGCAGAAAGTACCACAAGCTTTGACACCTCACACCTGCTCCCTTACCTAAAGGAAAGGCTTCTGCTCACAGCCCTTGCTCTGAGAGTTTGCTTTCAGTATTTTGCAAGTGGTTTCTACAATTTTGGAGATGGTTTCTGCTACTTTGGAGGTGACTCTCACCACTTTGGAGGATTGTGCATCCGATCTCCACTTTACATCTGTCATATATCAAATCAGCATGGGTACCGCTTGTTATGTATTTAACCCCTTGTAACCTGCATCACACCTGTCCACCAGAGGGCCTACCTGTTGGAGTCCCAAGGGATCCCAGCATCCCTTGGGAGCACAGTATATAAGCAGGCCACCCACGAGCTACCTGCACTCTGGAACCTTAATAAAGGAGCTAAGGTCACACTTGCTCATTACACACAGTACTCAGTCTGACCATTTATTATGAGTATAACACCACTTATGCTGTTTTACCTTGGACCTCAGATGAGGACCAAAATGAGCACCAGCAGCAACAGCACCAACAGCAGGAGCAGCATCAACAGAGTCAGCAGAGCCAGCAGGAGCAGAGGCAGCCTTCTCCTCACAAACCAACCACTCCACAGGAGAGAGGGGATGAGGACAGAGGTGCAGCTCGCAGGATGCAATACTTGCAACACAGAGTCTACAGGCAGAGGATCAGCTCCCCTGACGTGACTGAACACCAGTGCCTCAGGACGTTCAGTCTATCGTGTCAGGTCGAGGCAGACATTTGTAGCCTGCTGGAAAAAGACCTGCTGCTGACCGGAACTGGTGGCCACACTTTACCAGTGGTTGTCAAGTGACCACCGCCCCTGACTGCCTCGCTTCAGGCTCCTTCCAGGCAGCTGCAGGATGACAGTTGCAGGATTTTGCAGTTTGACGCCCACAAATGCACCACACAGGTGACCGCTGCCATGTATGTCAGGGCAGGCAGTTATCTAAACTTTACCAGTGAGGAAGCCAGTCAGAATGAGCGTGCGTTCGGGTTTTCGGCTCTGGCTGGTTTCCCATGGGTGCTGGGTGTCATCGACTGCACACATGTGGCCATCAAGGCACCCCCCGATCACCCAGGAGTGTTCATGAACTGTAAGGACTTCCACTCCCTCAATGTGCAGCTTGTCTGCAATCACAAAAACATCATTATGCAAGATGTCTAAGGAGATGCCACGATGCATTCGCCGTGCGCCAGTGCACCCTCCCTGATCCCTTCGCACCTCCGGACAGACTTACCTGTTGACGGCTCGAAGACAAGTGCTATCCACTAAGGACGTGGCTGACAACATCCGTGAGGAGCCCAAATAATGAGGTCCAAGAGCGCGACAATCAAAGCCATATGATGACGAGATGCGTCATTGAGCAAGCAATCGGGATACTGAAGATGCCTCAACAGATCTGGAGACACCCTTCAGTACGCACCAGCCAGGGTCTGCAGAATGATCGTGGTTTGCTGCGCTCTGCTCAACACAACACAGCAGCGAGGTTTGGAGCTGCAGGAGGAGCAAGGCGCAGAGCACATTGTTTCCTCATAAGGAGGAAGATGAGGAGGAGGAGGAACATCATGTGGCCATGGCACCAGCAGCAGCGTATGTTGCTGCCCGAGGTGGACTCATCATGGCAAGATTGCATCTCTGCATCCATCTGGCAGCCACATGTTGAACACACTTCCCCCCCACCCCCACCCCCGCTCCCCTTCACCCAGCACAAATCAGTCCTGCAATCAACAAAGCAACCCTTTCATAGACACCCATTGCTCAGATTTAAGTCTTGTCTTACCATTTATCAGAAGTGAGAAGTCCAGTTTCCAGGCTGCAGGCAAAAATGGAGAGACTGGAAAGTGGTGCAAAGAAATAATTTTATATGTTGATCAAAACATATACGTGAACTTATCACTGTGACCTGTCTAACACACCCACGTGAATACCCTTGTGCAACTACTAATCTTTCATCTTCCTTTTCCTACACCCCCTACATCGTGCAATCCCCGTGGCTTCAGCAGTGTTGGAGACAGGCTGCTCACATTCTGCTCTGACTGCTCACATGCTCTTGGCCGATGTCCTCTGGGTTTTGGAGCCTGTGAGGGACCCACCAAAGACTGCTCATCCTGCAACTGTGCAAGGGCAAACTCGGCCATCAGGACATGAGGCAGCATGTGGGGCACTGACCAGGGGAGGGGGGAACGGGTCAGAAGTGGAAGCGCTTTGAGCAAAGCCTCCACTTCTAGGTCCCCTTTTACCATAGAAACATAGAAATTTACAGCGCAGAAGGAGGCCATTTCGGCCCATCGTGTCTGCGCCGGCCAACAAAGAGCCACACGGCCCTCAGTCAGCAGCCCTGAAGGTTACATATAAACCTATGAACTATGAGCAATGGCGGAAAGGTAAAGAGCACCCAGCCCAACCAGTCCGCTCCGCACAACTGCGACACCCCTTGCACCGAAACATTCTACACTCCACCCCAACCGGAGCCATTGATCTCCTGGGAGAGGCAAAAACCAGATAAAAACTCAGGCCAATTGGGGGAAAAAAATCTGGGAAAATTCCTCTCTGACCCATCCAGGCAATTGAAACTAGTCCAGGAGAACACCCCGGAGATATTCGATTGCCTGCAGTAATTACCATTGCCCCTCTCATGGCCCAACCGCACTTCTCTGCTAGCAATGAGCTGGAGAGCACTTTGCTGCACATCAGTGGGGTGGTGAATGACCAAGGATAGGTTTTGATCTATCCCAGTTAAGGTGGCATTCAGAGTGTGCAAGCCATTGGTGAGAGCAAGTATGCACTTGTTTGACTGCCATGTTTGATGCATCATCATAGGCAGTCCCTCGAAATAAAGGAAGACTTGCTTCCACTCTAAAAGTGAGTTCAAAGGTGACTGAACAGTCCAATATGGGAATTACAGTCTCTGTCACAGGTGGGACAAACAGTCGTTGAAGGAAAGGGCAGGTAGGAAGACTGGTTTGCCGCTTTCTTCTTCCGCTGCCTGTGTTTGCTTTCTGCATGCTCTCGGCGACGAGACTCGAGGTGCTCAGTGTCCTCCCGGATGCTCTTCCTCCACTTAGGGCGGTCTTTGGCCAGGGACTCCCAGGTGTCAGTGGGGATGTTGCATTTTTATCAAGGAGGCTTTGAGGGTGTCCTTGAAACGTTTCCTCTGCCCACCTGGGACTCGCTTGCCATGCAGGAGTTCCGAGTAGAGCGCTTGCTTTGGGAGTCTTGTGTCGAGCATGCGGACAATGTGGCCCGTCCAACGGAGCTGGCCGAGTGTGGTCAGTGCTTCGATGCTGGGGATGGTGGCCTGATTGAGGACACTAATGCTGGTGCATCTGTCATCCCAGGGAATTTGCAGAATCTTGCGGAGACAGTTTGATGCTCGATGCAGGTGGCCACTCTTTCCATGGATAAACACATCATCGCTGAGGCCTGCGACATCAGGCCAGTCATGCTTGAGATGGATTCCTGCATTCTCTCTGCAGGGGGGAACATCGCAGCTGGAAATCCTCCTCGAGCCACACACATTTTTTGCTGCTCATCCAGAATCATCGTCTTTATCGACGGCCCCCGAGGTTCAGCATCTGCGCCCAGCTGAGCAGAGCATGGAGCGTTTTCCCCCCTCTGATGAGGACTTTCCACTGCTGTTCCTGACTGTAACATCTGCTCTTGCTCACATGTATTCTCTGAAACACCATGGGCCAGAACCTCCACTTTTGTTGCATGCTTAACACCCACTTAACGCCCATTTTACCACTGAAATGACGTATAACGCCCATATATCGCCCATGTTGGCATAAATGGAAACTGACGGGCATTTTTAGGAAACTTATCGCTGAGCGTTACTTTCCCCATGTGCTTAATGCCAGGAAAAAATATTACTGCCCGCCCACTTTTTTTGGACGGAATCATCAGAATGGGCAAAATCACCGCCCATAATATCACCCAGCGTTAATTTCCTCACTAATTTAACGCCGAGATTCAATAATACCACCCGCCCACTTTTTTTTTCTCGTAAGGAACATATTTACCAAAACTAGCGGTCATGAGATCGCCCAGGGTTAATTTCACCACCTCGCACACATATCGCCCACAATATCGCTCGCCCAAGAAAACGCCCAGAAAACGTGGAACTAACCAGAACTAATCACAGCGTTATAACATCAGAACATAAGACCATAAGAACATAAGAAATAGGAGCAGGAGTAGGCCATACAGCCCATCGAGTCATTCAATAAGATCATGGCTGATCTGATCATGGATTCAGTTCCATTTTCCCATCCGCTCCCCATAACCCCTTATCCCCTTATCGTTTAAGAAACCATCTATTTCTGTCTTAAATTTATTTAATGTCCCAGCTTCCACAGCTCTCTGAGGCAGCGAATTCCACAGATTTACAATCTTCTGAGAGAAGAAATTTCTCCTCATCTCTGTTTTAAATGGGTGGCCTCTTATTCTAAGATCATGCCCTCTAGTTCTAGTCTCCCACATCAGTGGAAACAACCTCTCTGCGTCCACCTTGTCAAGCCCACTCATAAGCTTATACGTTTCGATAAGATCATCTCTCATTCTTCTGAACGCCAATGAGTAGAGGCCCAACCTACTCAAACTTTCCTCACAAATCAACCCCCTCATCCCCGGAATCAACCTAATGAACCTTCTCTGAACTGCCTTCAAAGCAAGTATATCCTTTTGTAAATATGGAAACCAAAACTGCACGCAGTATTCCAGGTGTGGCCTCAACAATACCTTGTATAGCTGTAGCAAGACTTCGCTGCTTTTATACTCCATCCCCTTTCAGTAAAGGCCAAGGTACCTTTGGCCTTCCTGATCACTTGCTGTACCTGCATACTATCCTTTTGTGTTTCATGCACAAGTACCCCCAGGTCCTGCTGTACTGCAGCACTTTGCAATTTTTCTCCATTTAAATAATAACTTGCTCCTTGATTTTTTCTGCCAAAGTGCATGACCTCACACTTTCCAACATTATATTCCATCTGACAAATTTTTGCCCACTCACTTAGCCTGCCTATGTCCTTTTGCAGATTTTTTGTGTCTTCCTCACACATTGCTTTTCTTCCCATCTTTGTGTCATCAGCAAACTTGGCTACGTTACACTCAATCCCTTCTTCCAAGTCGTTAATATAGATTATAAATAGTTGGGTTCCCAGTACTGATCCCTGTGACACTCCATGAGTAACTGGTTACCAACCAGATAATGAACCATTTATCCTGACTGTCTGTTCTCTGTTAGTTAGCCAATCCTCTATCCATGTAATATATTACCCCCAACCCCATGAACTTTTATCTTGTGCAGTAACTTTTTATGTGGCACCTTGTCAAATGCCTACTGGAAGTCCAAATACACCACATCCACTGGTTCCCCTTTATCCACCCTGTTCGTTACATCCTCAAAGAAACTCCAGCGAATTTGTCAAACATGACTTCCCATGCTGACTCTATGGAGGCCATATTCCAGAACACATGTCACATCCTTTAAATGGCTGCTGTGCTTCAACCTCGGTGGAGTTCTGATGTACTCTGCAGGTCGTTGGAGTTGATGTGAACATCACTACAAACATCTTGAACTTACTGTGACCGATTGGAATTGAATAGGTGTCTTTGTCGGGACATTTATTGTTTGTGACCTATCGGTGGAATGGGGCCTGTCCTTTCTCACCCTCTCTTGGTGACCAATTACATGCAGCAGACTCGAGATCGCTGAAGGTACGCTCCACTGCATTACGTTCTCAATGCCAGCTGATAAGGGCAGATCTGCAGTGTAAAGTCCTATCCCCTCAGTACAGATTCACACGAGGCATGTAGTGAAGTCAAAGTCACTCTGGACCTGCACCTTTATTACACCGCTCTGGAATGCTGCACTTGCCTGAGACATGTCCTTATATACCAGTCATGTATAGCATGTTAGGATACAGTTATATATAATAATGTAAGATACATGACATCACCCTCCCCCAAGGTCTTTTTGTCTTTATAGGTTCAGTCTCTCAGATGGTCTACGCTCTTGCGTGGAGCATCTGAGTTGTGGTTCAGTTGTTTGCCTTGGTGTCTGTTTTTCTTTGGGTGTGGTATCTCGCCTGGGCTGTCTGTTTCGATTGGTGTGATTGTTGTTGACTCGCGTGGGCTGTCTGTTGGGATTGCCCTTTCCTCAGGTTGTTCCCTCTGGCTGTCCACCAGGTGTGGTGCGAGTTCCACATTGTAGTCTGCCTCTGATTCCGCAGTGTTGTTGGTAAATCTGCTTTTGACTTGGTCTCATGCCTCCGGCAGGTTTTGCCATTGTCCATTTGTACTACCAGTAGCCTGTTTCCTTCCTTGCCTGTTACTGTCCCTGCAAGCCATTTGGGACCCCTGCCATAGTTTAGTACAAACACTTTGTCCCCTATCTCATTCCATCTCCCCCTCGAATTTCTGTCATGGTACTCAGTCAGCTTACGGCGCTTTGCCTCAACGATTTCGTGCATGTCTGGGAGGATTAATGAGAGCCTTGTTTTTAAAGTCCTTTTCATTAACAGTTGCGTGGGGGGAATCCCAGTCAATGAGTGCGGACGAGACCTGTATGCCAGCAGCAGTCGCGACAGGCGACCCTGCAGCGTGGGACCTTGGATTTTAAGCATGCCTTGTTTAATGATTTGCACTGCTTTCTCCGCCTGGCTGTTGGAGGCTGGCTTGAACAGTGCCGTCTTGACGTGATTTATGCCGTGGTCAATTATAAAATCTTGGAATTCTGCGCTGGTGAAGCACGGACCATTGTCACTGATCAATATGTCAGGGATTCCGTGCATTGCAAACATGATTGCGAGGCTCTCCACAGTGGTGGAGGTTGTGCTCGAGTTTAAAATGGTGCATTCGATTCACTTTGAAAATGCATCTACAGCTACGAGGAACATTTTGCCCATGAATGGGCCCGCATAGTCTATGTGCACCCGCGACCACGGTTTGGTAGGCCAGGCCAGGGGCTCAGGGGAGCCTCCCTGGGGGCATTGCTGAGTTGGGCACAAATGGTGCACCTTTGGACGCAGAGTTCCAAGTCCACGTCAATACCAGGCCACCAGACGTGGGATCTGGCTATGGCCTTCATGAGAACGATCCCCGAGTGCTCGCAGTGGAGCTCCCGGACAAATGCCTCTCTGCCTCGTAGAGGCATGACTACTCGGCTGCCCCACATCAGGCAGTCCGCTTATAGTGATAGCTCATGCATGTGCCTGTGAAAGGGTTTGAACTCCTCGGGGCAGGCATCGCGAGCCTCTGCCCAGTCACTGATTAGGACACATCTTTTTACTAAAGATAACGTGGGGTCGCTGGCCGTCCAGGCTCTGATTTGGCGAGCCATCATGGGCGAACCTGTGGACTCAAAGGCATTGATTGCCATGACTATCTCACAGTCCTGTTCGTCAGACCCTTCCATGGTCGCCAGGAGTAGCCTGCTGAGTGCGTCGGCACAGTTGTCTGTGCTTGGTCTGTGCCTCATGGTATAGTCGTAGGACGCCAGCATGAGTGCCCACCGTTGAATTCGCGCCGAGGCGTTGGCGTTTATTGCCTTGCTCTCGGATAGGAGGGACGTGAGGGGCTTGTGATCGGTTTCTAATGTGAACTTGGCCCCGAAAAGGTACTGGTGCATCTTTTTGACACCGTACACGCATGTGAGCGCCTCCTTCTCTACCATTCCGTACTCGCGCTCCGTCCACGAAAGTGACCTGGAGGCATAAGCTATGGGTTGTAATTTGCCCGCACTATTGACATGTGTAAAACGCACCCGACCCCATACGCTGACGCATCACATGTGAGGACTAGCTTTTTACCTGGATCAAAGAAAGTCAAAACACTGTTGGAACACAGGAGGTTGCGTGCCTTATTGAAGGCGCATTCCTGGGCGTCCCCCCAAAACCAATCGCACCCCTTCCTGAGTAGCACGTGGAGAGACTCCAGCAGCGTGCTTAAGTTCTGCATAAAGTTCCCAAAGTAATTGAGTATCCCGAGAAAGACGCGCAGTTCTGAGACATTCCAGGGCCTGGGTGCCAGGCGAATTGCTTCTGTTTCGGACTCTGTTGGGTGGATTCCATCAGCGGCAATCCTTCTGCCCAAAAATTCAACCTCGGGTGCGAGAAACAGGCACTTGGATTTCTTGACTCGTAGGCCTACCCGATCCAACTGCTTTAGTACTTCCTTCAAATTACGGAGATGGGAGTCGGTGTCCCTGCCCGTGCTAAGAATGTCGACTTGAAACACAACCGTCCCCGGGATGGACTTGAGCAGACTCTCCATGTTGCGCTGGAATATGGCAGCTGCCGACCTGATGCCGAATGGGCATCGATTGTACATGAAAAGGCCTCGATGTGTGTTGATGGTGGTGAGTAGCTTGGATTCCTCGGTCAATTCTTGCATCATATATGCAGATGTGAGGTCTAATTTTGAGAAAAGTTTACCTCCAGCCAATGTGGCAAATAAGTCCTCCGCTCTGGGCAGCGGGTACTGGTCCTGTCGGGATATTCTGTTTATGGTAGATTTGTAGTCCCCAAAGATTCATACGGATCCATCAGGCTTCATGACTGGGACGATGGGACTTGCCCAGTCGCTAAATTCCACAGGTGATATAATGCCTTCCCGCAGAAGCCTGTCTAGTTCATGTTCAATCTTTTCCCTCATCACATAGGATATAGCTCTGGCCTTGTGATGGACCGGTTTAGCATCCTGTGTGATGTAGATTTTGACTTTGGGGACTGCATGGCCTATTCCTTCAATGAAAAAGTCTCTCACCATTTCTCTCCTCAGTTCATCGGAGAACTCACATAAACTAGCCAACCTCCGAAGTTCCGCCATGAAGTCGGGTATGCTCTGGCCCACACAGCGTCTGTAGTTGTAGAACCTGTGTCTGCCCATGTGTAGGCTGCTCGCTGGCTTCAGGTGGTCTCTTACCAGTGTGCTCAATTCTTCAAACGACTTGCTTGCTGGTTTCTCGGGTGCCAGCAGATCCTTCATTAAAGCGTATGTTTTTGAGCCACAGCTGATCAAGAGATGGGCTCTTCTCTTGTCTGCTTTGTCGTCTCCTAACCATTCTTTGGTTACAAAGCTTTGCTGGAGCCTTTCTATAAAGTCCTCCCAATTGTCTCCCGCATTGTACTTTTCATCTGATCCGTTGTTCGCCATTCTGTGGATTCTATAATCCCGTAACTCGTCGCCACTGTAAAGTCCTGTCCCCTCAGTACAGATTCACACGAGGCATGTAGTGAAGTCAAGGTCACTCTGGACCTGCACCTTTATTACACCGCTCTGGAATGCTGCACTTGCCTGAGACCTGTCCTTATATACCAGTCTGGGACAGGTATCCAATGTCTCCTGCAAGTGCACCCCTGGTGGTAAGGTATGCTGATGGTTACAGGTCATATCTTATTACAGTCATGTATAGCATGTTAGGATACAGCTATATATAATAATGTAAGATACATGACATGCAGCCTACCAGCACCATCAGTACTACACTGTCTGGCGACGTCAATGTCACCGCGGCACTGTCGTTCTGCGCCTCGGTTCCTTTTCAGGCCACAGCTGCCGATATTTGCGGACTTTCTCAGCATGCCACATATCGCTGCATCAGACAGGTCACTGAAGCTCTGTACGCACGCAGGAGGGACTTCATCAGCTTCCCTATGACCAGGGAGGCACAGAGTGAGAGGGCTCTAGGATTCTCCAGAATTGCAAACTTCCCCAAGGTGCAGGGTGCAATAGACTGCAGCACATGGCAATGCGGGCTCCTTTTCAGGATGCTGATGTTTTCAGGAACCGCAAGGGATTCCACTCTCTGAATGTTCAACTGCTTGTCGACCACCAGCAAATTAAAGTGGCAGTGAATACTCAATTTCCGGGCAACATCCATGATGCTCACATCCTGCACGAGAGCACTGTATCTGACATGTTTAACAATCAGCCACAAGGTCAATGCTGGATGCTTGGTGACAAAGGATATGGCCTCGCCACCTGGCTGATGACCTCTCTGCGTGACACCCACACTGAAACCGAGAGGCGATACAAGCGAGAGCCACAGAGCCACTCGCAATATCGTGGAGAAAACCATTGGAGTACTGAAGCAGCGCTTTAGATGCCTGGACCACTCAGGAGGTGAGCTCCAATACCACCCTGAGCAGGTAGCTAAATTCGTGGTGGTGTGCTTCATGGTGCACAACTTGGCTATCAGTAGGGGACAAGAATTGCCTGATGAGTCTGACAGTCCACCTCACCAGAGAGAGGAAGAGGAGGATGAGGAGGCGGGCACTGACATCGGCCCACACAATCAGGCTGACGCTGAAGCCATGTCCCCGCCCCCCTGTCGACCTCATGAAAGGGCCCGTGATAGCTGCAAGAGCCTTATGTCAGGAGCTCACCAATGATCGCTGTCATGTATTCAACCAGCATTGTAACCCATGTATAAACTGACCTAAGTTATACACCGTGAGAACACTGACCATTAGGTGGGAGACACTCCTAACCTGGACCTTCAGGTATAAAAGGGGAAGCTCCACCCACCTTCATCACTTGAGTGCTAAGGAATAAAGGACAGGTCACAGACTGACCTTCTCTCAAGCATGGGCCTCGTGTGCATTTATACTGTGTAGTAAGGACGTATCAATGGCGACAAGAAACTGGGATTTAAACCACGCGAGCATGGCCACTAGCAGAACAGACGAGAGGTACTGTGTTAAGGAATGGTTGGGACAGAGATTCAACATTGTTAAAGCAGCACACAGTTCTCCAGGCAGACAAGGGCAGTCAGGCATGCCCCAACATGTAGTTGAACCCAGAGGGGGAGTTCGACAGAGACAATGGCAAGCTGAACAGCGATTCACGCCACTGCAAGGGACAATGCGACCAGTAATGGGGCCATCAACACCTGTTAATGGTGCACTCAAGGACAATAACAGGGGCAGTCAGGGACGATTGACTGGCAAGGGACCTTTTGTTTCAAACCGCAACTCATGCTGGAGGCGTGGAGGCACACATTCAGCCGGAGTTTGCAGAGATGAGTAAAATACCTGCAGAAATTGCAGAAATGGACACTGGGGGAAATCGCTGGAAGCTGAAGTTCATGTGGAGCACGTATACAGTTCATACACCAGGACGCCACCGATAATGATGAAAGTGCTCCTCAATGGCATCCCAGTATCAATGGAGTTAGACATGGGTGCCAGCCAGTCCCTGATGGGTATCAAACAGTTCAAAAAGTTGTGGGCATCCAAGGCCAGGAGGCCAAAATTATCGTCGATTGACGCACAGCTATGGACTTACACAAAGCAGATCATTCCGGTGCTAGGCAGCGCCACGGTAGTCGTGACCCACAAAGATTCGGAGAACAGGTTGCCACTCTGGATTGTCCCAGGGGACGGTCCTGCACTACTGGGGAGGAGTTGGCTTGCTGTCATGAACTGGAAATGGGGCGATATCAATGCAATTTCCTCTGTGGAGCGAGTATCATGCTCACTGGTCCTGGACAAATTTTACTCATTATTTCAACCCGGCATTGGCACTTTCATGGGGGCCAAGGTAGTGATCCATATAAACCCGGACGCCAGACCAGTGCACCACAAGGCCACAGCGGTGCCGTACGTGATGCTGGAAAAGATAGAAGGCGAATTGGACCGCCTGTTGAGGGAAGGCATCATCTCGCCAGTCGAATTCAGTGACTGGGCGAGCCCGATTGTGCCGGTGCTCAAGGCGGATGGGTCGGTTAGGATATGTGGCGATTACAAGGCCACCATCAATCAGGTGTCACTCCAAGACCAGTACCCGCTACCGAGAGCGGAGGACCTCTTTGCGACGCTATCCGGTGGCAAACTTTTTTCAAAATTGGACCTGACCTCAGCTTACATGACCCAGGAGCTGGCGAGTGAGTCGAAGAAGCTGACCACCATCACGACACACAAGGGGTTGTTTGAGTACAACAGATGTCCATTCGGGATTCGCTCGGCCGCCGCGATCTTCCAACGAAATATGGAAAGCCTCCTCAAGTCGATTCCAGGGACGGTGGTTTTTCAGGACGACATCCTCATTACGGGTTACGATACTGAAGAACACCTCCACAACCTGGAGGAGGTGCTACGCAGACTGGATTGGGTAGATCTGCGACTGAAAAAAGCGAAGTGCGTCTTCCTAGCTCCAGAGGTTGAATTCCTGGGGATGAGGGTAGCAGCAGATGGGATCAGCCCTACTGCATCCAAGACGGAAGCGATCCAGAGAGCACCCAGACCCCGTAACACGACGGAGCTGCGTTCGTTCCTGGGGCTCCTGAACTATTTTGGTAACTTTCTTCCCAAATTGAGCACGCTGCTAGAGCCGCTAAACGTGCTCCTACGCAAAGGTCGCGAATGGGTCTGGGGGGACAGCCAGGAAAGGGCTTTTAATAGAGCACGCAATTTGTTATGTTCCAACAATCTGTTAATGCTATATGACCCATGTAAGAAACTTGTGTTAACGTGCGATGCGTCGTCCTATGGTGTCGGGTGTGTGTTGCAGCATGTCAATGCCAAGGGTCAGTTACAGCCGGTAGCTTATGCCTCCAGGAGTCTGTCCCAGGCAGAAAGGGGCTATGGGATGGTAGAAAAGGAGGCGCTCGCATGTGTATATGCGGTAAAGAAAATGCACCAGTACCTGTTTGGCATGAAATTTGAGCTGGAGACAGATCACAAACCCCTAACGTCCCTTTTGCCCGACAACAAGGCCATAAATGCAAACGCATCGGCCCGCATACAGAGGTGGGCACTCAAGTTAGCTGCCTATGACTACACAATTCGGCACAGACCAGGCACCGAAAACTGCGCCGATACACTCAGCAGGCTCCCACTAGCCACCACTGAGGGGGCTACCGAGCATGGTGCTGAGATGGTCATGGCTGTTGAAGCTTTCGGAAGCGAAGGCTCACCCGTGACAGCCCGTCAGATTAAAGTCTGGACAAATAGAGACCCGCTATTGTCTCTAGTCAAGAAATGTGTCCTGAATGGGGACTGGGCAGCCACGTACAGGGCATGCCTTGAGAAATTTAAACCATTTCACAGGCGCAAGGATGAACTCTCGATTCAGGCCGATTGCCTACTGTGGGGAAATCGCGTAGTCATGCCCCAGATGGGCAGAGAGGTGTTCATCAGAGAACTCCACAATGGGCACCCGGGCATTGTCACGATGAAGGCAATTGCCAGGTCACACGTTTGGTGGCCAGGGATAGACTCAGATCTGGAACTTTGTGTTCGCAGGTGCAACACGTGTGCCCAGCTGGGCCATGCGCCCAGGGAAGCCCCCCTTAGCCCCTGGCCATGGCCCGCCAAGCCTTGGTCACGCATCCATGTGGACTACGCAGGTCCTTTCATGGGGAAAATGTTTTTGGTTGTAGTAGACGCCTACTCCAAATGGATCGAGTATGACATTTAAATTCAAGCACATCCTCTGCCACGATAGAAAGTCTACGGGCAATGTTCGCCGCCCACGGTCTACCGGACATCTTGGTCAGCGACAATGGCCCGTGCTTCACAAGCATTGAATTCCAGGACTTCATGGCAGGCAATGAAATTAACCATGTTAGAACGGCACCGTTCAAGCCGGCCTCAAACAGGGGATGCTCAGATTCCAAGGGGGTTCCCTACAAACCCGCTTATCACGCCTCCTGTTGGCCTATAGATCCCGACCACACTCGCTCACAGGGGTTCCACCCGCAGAGCTACTAATGAAAAGGACGCTCAAAACCCGATTATCCCTTATACACCCCACCATGAAAGAAATTGTCGAGAGCAGGCACCAGTCACAATATGACTACCATGACAGGAATGCGAGGGCGCGATGTATTGATGTAAATGATCCTGTTTTTGTCCTCAACTACGCTGCAGGGCCCAAATGGCTCACAGGCACTGTGGTTGCCAAAGAGGGAAATAGGATTCTGATAGTTAAACTTACCAATGGACAAATCTGCCGCAAACATGTGGATCAAACAAAAAGGAGGTTCAGCAACCCCATAGAAGAAGCAGAGGAAGAACACGATATAGAGTTCACTCCACCACAGGTGACCGAACACCGGAACCAAAGGGAGAATTGCCCAGTCACTGTGGGCAGTCCGGACAGTCCTGAGGCACTGCAAACAGCAGACACTCAGGCCAGCGCCCAACAACCGGAGCCCCAACTCAGGCGCTCTACAAGGGAGCGTAAACCACCAGAGAGACTCAACCTGTGATCCCAATAAGACTTTGGGGGGGGAGGTGATGTCATGTATTCAACCAGCATTGTAACCCATGTATAAACTGACCTAAGTTGTACACCATGAGAACACTGACCACTAGGTGGGAGACACTCCTAACCTGGACCTTCAGGTATAAAAGGGGAAGCTCCACCCACCTTCATCACTTGAGTTCTAAGGAATAAAGGACAGGTCACAGACTGACCTTCTCTCAAACATGGGCTTCGTGTGCATTTATACTGTGTGGTAAGGACGTATCAATCGCTTTGCCTGAAAGAACGTTGGTGTTATTTACAAGGCTGACACACTGCTGGGTGTGCAGGTGATACATCAATGGTGGGCATCACCTTGGTGACAGTTAAAGTTTAAGTTGATTGAAGTTAAGTGTAATTATAGCCTTTGATGTTAAGGAATCACCAGCGTGTAACAGTGCAGCTATCTGAGCCAATGCGCTGCAAGAGTTTGTTAAATCAAAAACATTTAAACGAACATTAGTCTGAAATCATAATTATTTCTGTAAAAAACAACCCATCCCCTCTCCCCACCCCGACTTCCGCTTTTCCTCCCCACCTCTACCCCTTCCCCTTCCCCTCCTGACTCCAAGCTCTTTAGGTGATGCTCCATGGGGGGGCGGCGGGGGTGCGAGTGACGGCCAAAGCGCTGCTTGGACGGATACGAGAGAGGACGGTCCTGAAGTGGGAACGTGCTCCAAGCCAGAGGCAAGATGTTGCTCCTGGCTCTCATGTGTCGTTGGCAGTGGGGGTGCGGCACCTTGGGGTGCAGTGCCGCGCTCCGGGACCACTGGGAGCCCTCTGCCACGAATGTTCCTGACTACCAGCTCCAGGGCCTCCACCATCCCTTCCATGTTATATCTTATTTGTTGGACAAAAACTCAGTGCCAACTATGTTCTTGGTGCTTAGTAGGCTTTTTGCTACTTGTGAATCTCCCTCGTGCCTCCCACAACAGCCAGACAAGCACACACCACAGCCACACACACTTTCAGTGCCTCTGAGCTCCCTCTCTCTCTGTCTCCTCTTCTGCACATGTCTTGATGACCCTTGACCTCCTGAATCGCAGGAATCAAGCGTTGCCAGGACATTGCTAAGGATGGCCACACTTTACGGCAAAAATTTAATGCTACTGCCCATTTCATATTGCTCGCGGTAACACCCATTTTCAAAAATGGAGACTAGGTGCTTTGAGAATGGGTGAGAAGCCGATGATCTGAAAACCTTTTTTTACCACCAACGCTGGAAATAATGCCCATTTTTGGGCAGTAAGCACAAATGTGGAGGTTCTAGCCCATAGTGACAACACAACTATCTATCTTGATGGTCCCACCAACATGTGTGTATCTGCACTGGTGCTTGGTGTGCATGGGTCCTGTGACGGTGCTCCCTCAGATTTAGCGACCTCCTCTGAGGAGTCGTCTTCCTCCTCCGACACCACCTCCTGTGGGACACTTGATGGGCCCGTGGGAGATAAAAGACGTGAATTAGAACTGTCATGCTAAGAATGTTTTAAGTTAATGTTACGCAGATGATCATATTTCACTGGCTGCTGATTTCAAGTCAACATGAGTGACTGCTGTGTGCCAGGTGACCGTGTGATATTTAATTCTGTCACTAGGTAGCTGGGAGCTCCGCGTCGCTCCATCTCCCACCGCCAAGCACGCCGACACTCTGATTACCTCAGGTGCATTCTCCTGTGTAACTGTGACCATGGCGATGATTAGAGGGCCGGTTCTCTGCCTCTCCTGGGAGTTCTGTGCTCTCTTCTCCTGCAAGGAGGGAAACCTTTGAATGAGTGTCATGGAATGAGTAGAGTGGATGGATGGACAACATCTGTTGAGGGTGGCTATGAGGGATTAGGTGAGATTACATTACGATGAGGGTGCGTGTCAGTAATGGATAGTCAGGTGGGGATGTGAGGATGTGCATAGACAGAGAGGGATGGGTGCTTCAGCAAGGTGGGTTAGTGTGAGGAGTGATGTGCAGGAGTAGACTTGGGAAGGCAGAGGGGGGGGGCGGGCGGGTTGGGGTGACACACACATCAGGATGTAGTTGAATGTGCCATTGTAAACATCTTTCCTGCTCTCATGAGGTCATTAAATCGCTTCCTGCACTGTATTCAGGAGCGTGTCACCATACTCCTGCTGATCACCTCCTCTGCAATCTCCAGCCATGCCTTCTTCGTCAGTGAGGCTGGCTTCTTCCTCCTGTCAGCAGGGAATAAAATCTCCCTGTGGGCCCTTACACCTCGCAGCGTGAGGTCCAGGGAGATATTATTAAAGTGAGGGAAAGCTTTTGAACATTGTATACAGCGCACTATCTTTCTCTCACCTCCAAAATCCTTCAACTGTCATCTTTGCAGTGTTCCTTTAAATACTTCAGCTGAAATAGACCCATGCGTGTCGGCATTTTTGATTCACAGTCCTGACGTTCACAGTGTCTCCTTTCATCTCTGAACGAGTGGAGTTCCCACTCATATCATCTCACTCCAGATAATTCTTTCAGCCCTTGAAGCAGACCCCACATTCTCTAATTTGCAAGATTTGAATTGAAGTGAAGAGCACTGGGTGCACGCAGCGCAGGAATAGAACACCCGCTACCGAAGGTACCAATCCCTGTGCACGTTCCCCCGGGAGAGTTCCAATCCCCATGGCCCATGCTGTGTGGCGCTGCCGCGCACTGACCAATCAGGGTACTGACGTGCTGTTCAACTCCCACTCGGTGTCATCGCGTCATTTCCCAAGAAAAAAACGTGAGATTTCGTTGTTCAATCGCTGGAACACGAGGCGAGCTGAATTTTCATGAAAAATCAAGTTTCTCCCAATTAATTTAAGAACATAAGAACATAAGAAATAGGAGCAGGAGTAGGCCATTTGGCCCCTCAAGCCTGCTCCACCATTTAATAAGAACATGGCTGATCTCATCATGGACTCAGCTCCACTTCCCTGCCCGCTCCCCATAACCCTTTACTCCCTAATCGCTCAAAAATCTGTCTATCTTGGCCTTAAATATATTCAATGACCCAACCTCCACAGCTCTCTGGGGCAGAGAATTCCACAGATTTACAACCCTCTGACAGAAACATAGAAACATAGAAATTTACGCAGAAGGAGGCCATTTCGGCCCATCGTGTCTGCCCCCGGCCGACAAAGAGCCGCACGGCCCTTGGTCAGCAGCCCTAAAGGTTACATATAAACCTATGAACAATGACAGAAAGGCAAAGAGCACCCAGCCCAACCAGTCCGCCTCACACAACTGCGACACCTCTTATACTAAAAACATCTACACTCCACCCCAATCGGAGCCATGTGATCTCCTGAGTGAGGCAAAAACCAGATAAAAACCCAAGTCAATTTAGGGAGAAAAAAATGTGGGAAAATTCCTCTCCAAACCCATCCAGGCGATCGAAACTAGTCCAGGAGATCGCCCTGGCCATATTCTATTCCAAGCAGTACTTACCATTATATCTGTGCCATCCAACAAAAGGTCATCCAGTCTAATCCCAATCACCAGCTCTAGGTCCGTAACCACGCAGGTTACGGCACATTGGCCCCAAGTTTCCACATGATTTGCTCCTGATTTTTAGGAGCAACTGGTGTAGAACGGAGTATCTTAGAAATCGGAATTCTCGTCATTTAGTTTGCTCCAATTCTAGTCAGTTCGAACAGTTTCACTTTGGAACAGAATTTTCTTTTCAAAAGGGGGCGTGTCCGGCCACTTACGCATGTTTTCAAAGTTTCGTCAGTGAAAACTTACTCCAAACTAACTTAGAATGGAGTAAGTGAAGATTTGTGTACGCTCGAAAAAACCTTGTCTACACTTTAGAAAATCAGGCGTAGGTTACAAATCAGGCGTAGGGAATGGGGGGGGGGGGGTTTAAAGGGAAGTTTACAAACATTAAACAATTCAGTTTTACAAATAAAGAGCCATCATCAATAATAAATGATAAATACATCAATAAATCAACCAATAAATCAATCAAAAAAAATTAATAAGAAATATATATTTTTTTAAATCAATAAATAAAACATTTTCTACTTACCGACTGCAGCACTGGGAGCCCTCCAACAGCATGCTGGGATGCCCCCCCAGTGTGTCTCTGTCAGTGTCTCTATCTCTCTGTCTGTCTGTGTGTCTCTCATTCTCTGTCTGTCAGTGTTTGTGTTTCTGACAGCGAGGGGAGGGGGAGGAGGGGGGTAGAGGGAGATGGGGGGAGAAGGAGATGGGGGGAAGGAGATGGGGGGGAAGGAGATGGGGGGAAGGAGATGGGGGAAGGAGATGGGGGAGGAAGGAGATGGGGGAGGAAGGAGATGGGGAAGGAGATTGGGGGGAAGGAGATTGGGGGGAAGGAGATTGGGGGGGAAGGAGATTGGGGGGGGAAAGGAGATGGGGGAAGGAGTTTGGGGGGGGAAGGAAAGGAGATTGGGGGGGAAAGGAGATTGGGGGGGAAAGGAGATTGGGGGGGGAAGGAGAAGGGGGGGGAAGGAGAAGGGGAGGGAGGCTGAACGGGCCGGGCCCGAGACTTCGGGCAGGGCCCGTCCCCAGCACCAGATTTACAGGTAGGTGGCGTTGGGTCGGGTCGGGGGGAGTGCGGGTCGGCAGGGTGGTCAGGTCGGGAGGGGAGGGAGGTCAGGTTGGATCCAGTCCGGGGGCGTGGGGGGGGGGAGGGGGGAGCAGGAGTCGGGTTGGTGTCGGTGTCGGGTCCGGTCCGGAGGCGGGGGTGGGGGGTGGGGGGGGGGGTGGCGGAAGCGGGAGTCGGGTCGGTGTCGGTGTCGGGTCCGGTCCGGAGGGGGCGGGGGTGGGGGGGAAGCGGGAGTCGGGTCGGGTCCAGTCTGGGGGGTCGGGTCCGGTCCGGGGGCGGGGGGGGGGGCGGAGGAAACGGGAGTCAGGTCGGTGTCGGGTCCGGTCCGGGGGCTAGAGGACCTGCAGGGAGCTGGAGAATCTGGAGGGTTTTTTTAGGCGCACTTTGTGGCGTGAAAAACGGGCGTCCAGGTCGGGACTGCGCCGTTCCAGACGCGGCTCGAAACTTGGGCCCTTTAAGTGCCCATCCAACCATCTCTTAAAAGTGGTGAGGGTTTCTGCATCCACCACTTTTCCAGGCAGCGAGTTACATAAGAACATAAGAACATAAGAATTAGGAACGGGAGTAGGCCATCTAGCCCCTCGATCCTGCTCCGCCATTCAACAAGATCATGGCTGATCTGGTCGTGGACTCAGCTCCACTTACCCGCCTGCTCCCCATAACCCTTAATTCCCTTATTGGTTAAAAATCTATCTATCTGTGACTTGAATACATTCAATGATCTAGCCTCAACTGCTTCCTTGGGCAGAGAATTCCACAGATTCACAACCCTCTGGGAGAAGAAATTCCTTCTCAACTCGGTTTTAAATTGGTTCCCCCGTATTTTGAAGCTGTGCCCTCTAGTTCTAGTCTCCCCGACCAGTGAAAACAACCTCTCTGCCTCTATCTTGTCCATCCCTTTCATTATTTTAAATGTTTCTATAAGATCACCCCTCATCCTTCTGAACTCCAACGAGTAAAGACCCAGTCTACTCAATCTATCATCATAAGGTAACCCCCTCATCTCCGGAATCAGCCGAGTGAATCGTCTCTGTACCCCCTCCAAAGCTAGTATATCCTTCCTCAAGTAAGGTGACCAAAACTGCACGCAGTACTCCAGGTGCGGCCTCACCAATACCCTATACAGTTGCAGAAGGACCTCCCTGCTTTTGTACTCCATCCCTCTCGCAATGAAGGCCAACATTCCATTCGCCTTCCTGATTACCTGCTGCACCTGCAAACTAACTTTTTGGGATTCATGCACAAGGACCCCCAGGTCCCACTGCACCGCAGCATGTTGTAATTTCTCCACATTCAAATAATATTCCCTTTTACTGGTTTTTTTCTCAAGGTGGATGACCTCACACTTTCTGACATTGTATTCCATCTGCCAAACCTTAGCCCATTCGCTTAACCTATCTAAATCTCTTTGCAGCCTCTCTGTGTCCTCTACACAACCCGCTTTCCCACTAATCTTTGTGTCATCTGCAAATTTTGTTACACTACACTCCGTCCCCTCTTCCAGGTCATCTATGTATATTGTAAACAGTTGTGGTCCCATCACCGATCCCTGTGGCACACCACTAACCACCGATTTCCAACCCTAAAAGGACCCATTTATCCCGACTCTCTGTTTTCTGTTAGCCAGCCAATTCTCTATCCATGCTAATACATTTCCTCTGACTCCGCGTACCTTTATCTTCTGCAGTAACCTTTTGTGTGGCACCTTATCGAATGCCTTTTGAAAATCTAAATACACCACATCCATCGTGTTCCAGATCCCCACAACCCTCTGCGTAAAGAAGCCTCCCCTCAAATCCCCTCTAAACCTTCCACTAATCACCTTAAAACTATGTCCTCTCGTAATAGACCCTATCACCAATGGCAATAGACCCTTACTATCCACTATGTCCAGGTCCCTCAATATTTTGTACACCTCGATGAGGTCTCCTCTCAACCTCCTCTGTTCGAATGAGAACAAACCCAGCCTATCCAATCTTTCCTCATACCTAAGATTCTCGATTCCAGGCAGCATCCTAGTAAATCTCCTCTGCACCCTCTCTAGTGCAATCACGTCCTTCCTATAATACGGTGACCAGAACTGCACACAGTACTCCAGCTGTGGCCTAACCAAAGTATTATACAATTTAAGCATAACCTCCCTGTTCTTAAATTTGATGCTTCGGCCAATAAAGGCAAGCATTCCATATGCCTTCTTAACCACCTTATCCACCTGGTCTGCTACTTTCAGGGATCTGTGGACAAGCATTCCAAGATCCCTTTGTTCATCTACACTATTAAGTTGCCGACCGCTTAATGTGTATACCCTTTCCTTATTAGCCCTCCCAAAGTGTATCACCTCATACTTCTCTGAATTAAATTCCATTTGCCACTGCTCTGCCCACCTGACCAGTAGACTGATATCCTCCTGCAGCCCATGACTTTCCTCTTCATTATCAACCACACAGTCAATTTTAGTGTCATCTGCAAACTTCTTAATCATATTCCCTATATTCAAATCTAAATAATTGATATACACCACAATAAGCAAGGGACCCAATACTGAGCCCTGCGGAACTCCAATGGAAACATCCTTCCAATCACAAAAACATCCATCAATCATTACCCTTTGCTTCCTCCCTCCAAGCCAATTTTGGATCCAACTTGTCACTTTGCCATGGATCCCATGGGCTTTAACCTTCATAACCATCTACCATACGGGACCTTATCAAAATCCTTGCTAAAGTTCATATATATTACATCGTACGCACTACCCTTGTTAGATCTCATAATTTCCAATGAAATACGAACTCCGATTGTAGTTTTAACTTTTTAATCTTGGCAGAGAGCAATAACAAATTCTTGGCTTTAAGCCAGGTCTTTGTTCTTCTGGCACCAAATGGTCAAAATGGCTATACTTATACCTGGTTCAATTTACAGAAAAGAACTCGCCTTCTTTGACCTTATTGGCTCAATTAATAGTCTTTTAACCTTTTAATTGGCTCGCTACCCAAGGGTCCTAAAATGTCAAGTTGATTAATGCCTTAATGCAACATGCTACCACTCACGTAGCATCTCTGATTTGTTGGTCTGTGAATTTTCACAGCCTGTCTAAATGCAGCCTGTTTGAATTCTCTATCAATCCCCCCTTTGATTCTTTCACAAACTGAATCATAAAACATCAGGTATCACTGGTTAAACATTCTACAAAATAATTTCATACATGTTAATAGAGTTTCCTTCTAAAATTTGTTGATGTGTTTCGCCACATGTCTGGACTAGTAGCTTCCACACAAATTTACACCAACCCGAGTTCCATCGTGGCCACAATGGAAGTCTGGTTTTAATAGGTTAATTAACCTTATTCCAATTTAATCCAAATCAATATTTTAATTCAACCAGTAAACAACCTTCCCTTAAGCATAACATACCCCTGTGCCACGTACAGACGGTCTGCTGGGACCTGCAAGGTGTCTCATCTGCGGGACAGCAGCTACAGCCGCCTGGTCGCAACAATATTTAATCAACATAAACAAACAATATAAAAGTAAAACAATGACAACCAATGAAGTTCCTATTGAACCTAGCCATTCAGTGGCTCCACTCCACAAAGTGAATGATGGGGGTTGCTTAATTTTTTCTACCTCCTTTTGGATATGCTCCGCTAATTGGGTAATTTCTTCGGAGCTATCTGGGATATATGTGCAACACTCAGTTCCGAGTAGGGTGCAAGTACCTCCCTTTTCAGCCAGGATGTAATCAAGGGCCAGTCTATTCTGTAGGGCTACTGTGCGGATTGCTACCATTTCTGCATTGATTTTAACTAGGGCCTCTGAGGTATCATTGGCTACTCATTCCACAACGGATGCCATGTTAATGGATTCCCTTGCCAGTTTGGCGGTCCCATACCCAGGGATCAGAATGGCAAAGAACCTCTCTGTTTCTGTGATAGCTCCCTTAGGCCGGTGTAAATGTTCCGACAGTGACTTTATGTGATACATATAAGGCACAATGTAGGCTAAATAGCAGGATCCCATCCAATTCTGGGGCAGCCAAGGGTAGGCCTTGTGGCCACACACCCAATAGGTGCCATTATATACAATGAATGTTAGCTGTTTCTTTGTCAGCAACACTCCGGGGCCTGTCCAGGCTTTTCCATCTGTTTTATTCAGAATCCCCGTTACGTTAAAAATTCCCACATCGGCCCAGTTTGGACGGTTCCGTGGCTTGATTATATTATAATTCTGGGAGCAGTTACTATACCCCATATTTTGGCCTCCTTTGATGTTTCTAATCAGACAGACCGATTCCCCCGGTCTTCCTATTCCCGTTGTATTAGTGATAACAAAAAATGGGGGCCGTTTGGAATTATTGTAGCACGGTTGGTATCCCCCTTCAAAGGTAGTCAGATTGTAACCTGCTGACTTCCATTTACGTGCCCAGTTTTCCGTATCCTGAAACGCATTGCCTGTTTTATTTTGATTAATTATCCACTCAGCCATTTCCGAGATATTCAAGGGAACTGGTCTCAAGGGAATCCCTCCCTTTGAGTGAATAGGAATATGCGTACACACCCAACAACTAGGAATGTTACCTTGTTTGGCATAAATGTATGACATATATAAAAAGGTATTTACATGTAATTCCCTTGCTACCCTACTATTTCCCTTTGGTGCAAAAGCTCGGCTAGTAAGAAGTAGGCCTATCCCTAGGATACCTACAATCAATAATACAGTAAATTTATACATTTTCGCAAAAAGTAATTGTCCTTATTAGATTTCAGCTTCAGTTACGGGTGCTCGTTTAACGTGTGAAGCGTGGATCCAGGCTTTCTTTCCTTGGACTTTAACAGCTGCCTGGGTGGTCAATAACATTTGATAAGGTCCCTCCCATTTGGCACCCAAAGGTTCTTTATGCAACTTTTTCACATACACCCAGACTCCCAGGATGATGTCGTGTCCTCCTTCAGGTGGATTATCCCAAGCTGCCGATACCTGTCGGGAAACAGAACTAATAGCATTGGTTAAGTTCTGACAGTATGATAACAAAGTGTCACTCATTAAGTGAACATCAGCTTTCCGTAAATCGATAGTTCCTGGCAGCGACATGGGTCTTCCTGTTATAATTTCAAATGGGCTTAAACCTGTAGTTCTGTTCGGGGTTGCCCTAATACTACATAGCACTATTGGTAGTGCCTGGGGCCATGGTGTTCCTTCTTGGTGATATTTGGCAAGCCGTTGTTTCAAAGTTCGATTCATTCGTTCTACTTGTCCTGGTGATTGTGGATGATAAGGACAGTTTAAATCCCACGTAATGTTCAGTAACCTACAGACTTCTTGGCAGACAGCACCTGTGAAGTGTGTTCCCTGATCTGAGTCAATGCTACTCGGGACTCCCCATTGGGGAATGTAATCCTTACACAAGACCTTTGCAGTATGATTAGCTGTGGCTCTTTTAGTTGGGACAGCTTCTACCCATCTAGAGAATCTGTCGACCATGACCAGAATATTAGTGTATCCTTGGCATGAAGGAAGAGATATATAATCAACCTGCAGATGCTGGAATGATCCGACAGGGGCAGGGGGCCTCAGTTGGGGCATTACTGTGATGGGTCCAGAATTATTTTTCTGGCAGACCATACAGCGGTCTGTTACCAGCTGGGCATGTTTTTTAAATCCCCGACCCCACCAGCTTTTCTGGAATCATGCCGTCATCTGTTGTGAGGCCAAGTGTCCCCACGAGTGGATCTGTTGGGCTAAAAAAGGCATAAGCGCTTGTGGCGCTTGTGGCTTGTCGGTAACTCTTTGTCTCCAGACACCATCTTCACATAGCTTAATTCCTGCCTCAATCCATGTCTATTTTTCCTCTCGGGAGCACTAGCCTTGCATTGTTTGAAGATCTCGTGTCAGAGTCCTGAGTGCTTTCAATCTGCACATCTGTGTTGGTTCTTCTGGAGGAACGCCTTGTGAGGCGGCATCTTTAGCTGCCTGGTCGGCTAGGGCATTTCCCTGAGCTTCTGTGGTATTTTCCTTGGTATGGGCCTTACACTTCAGGATGGACACTTCCTGAGGTAATTGTATGGCCTCCAGTAAGTCTCTGACTTCTTTTCCATTTCGGATAGGTGTACCAGCAGCAGTGAGGAATCCTCTTTTCCACCATAACAGACCAAAGTCGTGAGCGACTCCAAAAGCATAACGCGAATCTGTGTAGACATTAGCTGTCTGTCCTTCTGCTATTCGACATGCTTCTGACAGGGCCTGTAACTCAGCCTGTTGTGCTGACGTTCCTGAGGGTAAACATCCTTTTGCTACTACCTCATATAAGGTTGTAACTGCCCATCCTGCTTTTCTGGTACCATTGTCAACAAAGGAGGAACCATCTGTAAACAGGATGAGGTCTGGGTTGTGCAGAGGCTCCTCTGCTGCTAAGGCTGCTTCTTCTGTTTCTTTTAAAATCTCCACACAGTCATGCTCTTCACATCCTCCCCCCTCTTGCTCCCTCGATTCTGACATCGGGAGCATAGTTGCGGGATTAACCGGGCTGGCCCGGACGATATGGATATTAGGAGCTTCCAAACCTGCTGTCCAGCAGGTCCATCTTGCTGCCGTCACCTGAGACATTCTATTCATCGACAGCAAAGCGTAAACGGTGTGGGGACACTTGACAATCAGCTTTTGGTCGAGGACTAGACCCGCAGTGATCATTACCGCTTAACATGTAGCTTCCATGGCCCTTAGGCAACTTCCCCATCCGAGGGCTACCGCATCCAGTTTTGCCGAATAATAGCCAATAGGTCTTTGCCGATCCACATGTTCTTGTGTCAGTATAGCTGTCATATATCCTTCTTTCTCATGAACAAACAGGTTAAATGGCTTACCACTGTCGGGGATTCCCAGAGCCGGTGCCGAACACAAAGCCTTTTTCAAACTCAGGAAGGCCTCTTGCTGTTCCTTAGTGAGGGTGATGGCTTCTTTAGAGGCACGTTTCCCCTTTAAAATATCATTCAATGGCTGAGCAAGCTGTGTGAAGGAGTCAATCCAATTTCTGTTAAAGTTATACAATTTCAAAAAAGATTTTAGTTTTTGAATAGTGGTGGGTTTTTTAGTAGTTCGAATGGCTGCAGTTCTATCCTGGGTAAGTTCTCTCTTTCCTTGTGAAATCTTTTGTCCCAGGTATACAACCTCTTCTTGGGATATTTGTGCTTTGTCGATGCTGGCTTTATGTCCTTTCAGCCGAAGGTGATCCAGCAAAGCTCGTAAATCTTGTTCATGCTGTTCTTTCGTGTTTGAAGCTAGCAGGATATCGTCTACATATTGGATGACTGTGGACAACAGGGGAGGTAATTCTCGCAAATGGCTTTGTAAAGCCATGTGGAATACCGTAGGGCTGTTGTGGAAACCCTGCGGTAACCGGGTCCAAGTATACTGTTGTCCTTGGACAGTGAAAGCAAACCACTGTCGAACCTCCGGTGCCAGTGGCACCGACCAAAATCCGTTGGCCATATCTATAACCGAGAAATATTTATGTTCCGGTTTGAGGGCATTAAAAATGGTGGAGGGATCTGTGACCAAAGGAGCTTTTTGATCAATATGTGGTTAGCTTTCCTATAATCGACAGTCAACCGCAAAGTCTCATTAGATTTCTGTACCAGCCACACGGGGCTATTGGAGGAGCTATGAGTTTTAATAAGCACCCCTTGTTTCTCCAATTGCTGAATAACCGGTAAGATTCCCGCGATGGCAGTTGGACTGATGGGATACTGTTTAGTGCATGGAGGCTTAGTCCCTGTAAATGACGCAGGCTCCATCTGGAGTAGGCCACAATCGTTTTTATCTTTAGACCATATCGGGTGTTCCTTCAATTCTTCTTTCTTCAAAGTTCTAATTGACCATGTCACCCGGCCATCCTCGAAATGCAACGATGAATCTACTTGGATTAGAACGTCCATTCCCAAAAGGGGTTGATCTACTGGGCCTATCCAGACTGGCGTGGTTAGTTCATGTGGCCCTATAAGTACCGGTGTTGTCCTTTTAATTTCCATTTTATGGCCCCCAACTCCATAGGCTGTACATGCCCTACCATCCAACGACAAAAAGTCTCCATATTGTAGGGGCAAGCATGTTAATTCCGCCCCTGTGTCTAAAAGACAGTCCACGTCCTTATGCCCACCCTCACAGTTATATATAGCCCATCTCCCCTTTGTTGTATTAGTGCGAGGAGGGGGGCCAGTGTGGGCGCTACCTGTTTTTTGCTATCCCAAGTAACTCATTCTGTTGTTGTATTGTCAGTCGCTTAAATGCTCCTATGAGGTCGTTATCTTGTGACAAGCCTGGCTTGTTGGCTGAATTGTATCCCTGGCTGCGTCCTCTTCCCCAGCCATGACCTTTCTGTTTTGCCCTGCACGTCTTGGCCCAGTGACCTTCTTTCCCACAATAATGACATTTTCCGGGTAATTTTCCTAATAACTGTTTATCGGAATCCTGGGATTTCCATCCCATAGCCTGTACAGCTCGGACTCTAGCTCCCATATCCCGATCTAATTGGTTACATCGATCCACCAATGCTGCAAAGATAGTTGCTCTACCTTCCCAGTCCGGTAACACTACCTTAAGCATTTTGGACAGTTCTGGCTTTAGACCTGCCACGAAAGCTGCTTTCAGGGGTCCAAACACTTGTTCATCCATTTCCTCATCCGTATTATTCATACCCGAATGTTCTAGCCACGTGCATTTAAACCGCTCGTCATACTCCAGGACCTCCTCTGTTCCTTTCTGTTGGCAGGCTGCAATTTTTCCCCAGTCTGTCTTAGCTGGACTGAAGGCTTGCAGCCAGTGTTTAATCGCCTCCCATCCTGCGTCTAATTCTTGCTCATTCTGCCCCAAAGCTTCATCTACCTTGTCGTGCAATTTTCTTCCCCGTGTTTTTGGCACCATTATGGTCAAAATTTGCACTCCGTCCCAGGGATGAAGTTGATATATATTTCTTAAGTGGTCCAATTGGTCCCACGTTTTTATCCCCCTTTCTTTGGATTGGGCAATTCCTTGGACCATTTATCAATTTTCTCTGGGTCTGCCGGAGCATGAACTAAGTATTCTTCGTACACCCTTCTCTTTGTTTTTTTGGTTCCGCCCTCATCCGCAGTCTCTTCTGATTTGACTACAACTCGTCTTTTTTTAAACGGGGCAAAGCGCACCCCTAATTCTTCATCCTCCGACCCTGTATCGTCGGAGGATTCAGAATTCGTATCTATTCCTCGGTCGTGTCTTCGGGTTTGCGCTTTTAATTTATCCAAACATGGGTACCCTGGGAATTGATCAATACATTTTCCTTTTCCTATTACTGTCTCTTGACCTAATGATTTTTTTCCATTCTTTAGTTTCACCTTTAAGATCTTTAACTTCCGCTTCCAGCTTTTCAAGTTCAAGCTTTTTCTGTCGCAGCTGCGCACAAACTGCTTGCAATTGATCCTTTGTACTGGTCAGTTCTCGATCATGTTGGGAACGCATTATAATTTCATTCCAGTTTCGGATCTTTCGCATAACTGCTAGGGACCATCTAGTTCACTCTTTATTTTTCATACGGGTCGTTTTTCCCCAGACCCTTTTAATCTCGTCCAAGGACCATTGTCCTTTGGAGGTTCCGTATTTTTGTTCGATCTTAATACAGGTTTTAGATAAGTTGAATTGTTGCTCCATGTATTCTTTCAACTGTTCGAGAATTAAATCTAGCGAAACTTCAGGTGGTGCCCGCCCGCCTTTAACAGTTGTAGGCAATTCTTTGCTCTTATCTCCTGCTGCCATAATTCTTTACTGGGGTCTCGAGGCGTAGGCTTTCCAGCTGATCAATAGGTCGGTGATTAATTAACTAACACACCGCTGAAGTTTAGACGTCTATGGGACCTCGAGCCGACTACCAACCGGAGGGTTCGCAAACCGGAGGCTTTCGGAATCGCGTAGAAGGAGAGGCGAATTTAGACTTTTGACCGAGGACTTTTAAAAAGAGGTGTTCTTACCTCAATATGTAGGTCCGATGTCCAAAATTCAATTTCTTTCCTCAGCGATTAAGTTCGCGATGCCAAAATTGTTAGATCTCTTAATTTCCAATGAAATACGAACTCCGATTGTAGTTTTAACTTTTTAGTCTTGGCAGAGAGCAATAACAAGTTTTTGGCTTTAAGCCAGGTCTTTGTTCTTCTGGCACCACATGGTCAAAATGGCTGTACTTATACCTGGATCAATTTACAGAAAAGAACTCGCCTTCTTTGACCTTATTGGCTCAATTAATAGTCTTTTAACCTTTTAATTGGCTCGCTACCCAAGGGTCCTAAAATGTCAAGTTGATTGATGCCTTAATGCAACATGCTACCACAGACTTGTTGTCTGTGAATTTTCACAGCCTGTCTAAATGCAGCCTGTTTGAATTCTCTATCAACCCTCATCGACCCTCTTGGTTACCGCCTCAAAAAATTCAATCAGGTTAGTCAAACACGATCTTCCCTTAACAAATCCGTGCTAACTATCCCTAATTAATCCTTGCCTATCCAAATGCAGATTTATCCTGTCTTTCAGGATTTTTTCCAATTGTTTTCCCACCACTGAGGTTAGGCTGATAGGCCTGTAATTACTCAGCCTATCCCTATTTCCCTTCTTAAACAAGGTTACTACATTAGCAGTCCTCCAATCTTCCGGCACCATGCCCATATCCAAAGAGGACTGGAAAATGATGGTCAAGACCTCTGCTATTTCCTCTTTTACTTTCATCTGGGCCTGGGGACTTATCTACTTTCAAAGCTGCTAAACCCCTTAATACTTCCTCTCTCACTATATTTATTTCATTCAGAATTTCCCACTCCTTCTCGATAGCAGTATCTGCATTACCTCTTTCCTTTGTTGAAACAGATGCAAAGTTTTCGTTAAGAGTCCTACCAACATCTTCCGCCTTGAGACAAAGATTACAATCATGGTCTCTAATAGGCCCTTCCCTTTCTTTAGTTACTCTCTTACTCTTAATATATTTATAGAACAGCTTACGGTTTTCTTTAATTTTACTGGCCAAGAATTTCTCGAGCTGTCTCTTAGCATTCCTAATATCCTTTTTAATTTTGCCTCTTAACTTTCTATATTCCTCTAAAGATTCTAAAGTATTTAGCTGCTGATATATGGCATAAGCGTCCCTTTTTTTCTTAATCCTCCCCTGTATGTCCCTAGACATCTAGAATTATTTTTCCCAATCTTTTTCTTTAAGGGCACATGTTTGGCCTGAGCATTCTGGATCTCCTCCTTGAATGCCTCCCATTGTTCCGACACTGATTTACCCACAAGTAGCTGTTTCCAGTCCACTATGGCCAAATCATTCCTTAACTTAGCAAAATTAGCTTTTCCCCAATTCGGAACTTTCCCCTCATCTCAGTTTTAAATGGGCGGCCCCTTATTCAAAGACTATGTCCACTAGTTTTAGTTTCCCCTATGAGTGGAAATATCCTCTCTGCATCCACCTTGTCGAGCCCCCTCATAAGTTTCAATAAGATGACCTCTCATTCTTCTGAACTCCAATGTAGGCCCAACCTACTCAACCTGTCTTCATAAGTCAACCCCCTCATCTCCAGAATCAACCTCGTGAACCTTTTCTGAACAGCCTCCAATGCAAGTATATCCTTCCTTAAAACGGACACCAAAACTGTAAGGTGTGGCCTCACCAATACCCTGTACAGTTGTAGCAGGACTTCCCTGCTTTTATACGCCATCTCCCTTGCAATAAATGCCAACATTCCATTTGCCTTCCTGATTCTTGCTGTACCTGCATACTAACTTTTTGTGTTTCATGCACGAGGACCTCCAGGTCTCTCTGTACTGCAGCACTTTGCAATTTTTCTCCATTTAAATTATAATTTTCTTTTCTATTATTTCTGCCAAAGTGGATAACCTCACATTTTCCCACATTATACTCCATCTGCCAAATCTTTGCCCACTTACTTAGCCTGTCTATATCCCTTTGCAGAATTTTTGTGTCCTCCTCATAATTTGCTTTCCCACCCATCTTTGTATCATCAGCAAACTTGGCTACATTACACTCGGTCCCTTCATCCAAGTCATTAATATAGATTGTAAATAGTTGAGGACCCAGCACCGGTCCCTGCAGCACCCCACTAGTCACTGTTTGCCAACCGGAAAATTTGTGAGAGTTCGCATTACTGCCTGAGGGAGTATTGCATTGTCAGAGCTGCTGTGCTTTGGTTGTCTGTTGTGGTGGTCCAACTGGACGTTAAGTATCAAATGGCGCAATTTGAACTCAAGCAGGTAACAGGGCTCATTGCACCCCGCACCTGCCCCCCCCCCCGCCCCCCCCCCCACTCCATTAAAAATAGATGAACTGGTCATTCATATCATTGTTTTTTCATGATCTTGCACAAACCTACATAACAACATCCATTCCATTGTAGGTGTAGTGCTGTCAGATGTTTCTACATAATGGGATAAGGCGTTATATAAGTTTAATTCCATTTTCCATTATATTGAAATAAGTGTCTGTCCTTTCTAAAGTAAAATGTGTTCAGAATTCCATTCAAAACAAATAAAGATTCGTAAGGGGGCGCATGAACAGAGAGACCACGGGGTATATGTTCACAAATTTTTGAAGTTGGCAGGGCAGGTTGAGAAAGTGGTTAAAAAAACAAACGGGATCCTGGGCTTCATAAATAGAGGCAAAGAGTACAAAGGAGGGAAGTTATAATGAACCTTTATAAAACACTGGCTCATCTTAAACTGGAGCATTGTGCCCAATTCTGGGCACCGCACTTTAGGAAGGATGTGAATGTCTCAGAGAGAGTGCAGAAAAGATTTCTAAGAATGGATCCAGAAATGAGGGACTGGAGAAACTGGGGTTGTTCTCCTTTAAGTAAAAAAGGTTGAGAGGAGATTTGATAGAGGTGATCGAAATCATGGGGGGTCTGGACAGGGTAGACAGAGAGAAACTGTTCCCATTGTCGGAAGTGTCAAGAACCAGAGGACACAGATTTAAGGTGATTGGCAAAAGAACCAAAGGTGACATGAGGATAAACCTTTTTACACAAAAACAACAACAACTTGTATTTATACAGCGTCTTTAAAGTAGTGAAACAACCCAAGGCGCTTCATAGGAGTATTGTGCGATAAAACTTTGACACCGAGCCACATAAGTAGAAATTAGCACAGTTGACCAAAAGCTTGGTCAAAGAAGTATGTTGTAAGGAGCATCTCGAAGGAGGAAAGAGAAGTAGAGAGTTGGAGAGGTTTAGGTAGGGAGTTCCAGAGATTGTGGCCTAGATAACAGAAGGCACGGCCACCAATGGTTGAGCGATTATAATCAGGAATGCTCAGGAGGGCAGAAGTAGAAGAGCGCAGACATCTCAGGGGGTTGTCGGGCTGGAAGAGATAACAGAGATTGGGAGGGGTGAGGCCCTGGAGGGATTTAAAAATAAGGATGAGAATTTTGAAATCGATGCATTGCTTAACTGGAAACCAATGTCGGTCAGCGAGCACAGGGGTGATGGGTGAGCAGGACTTGGTGCAAGTTAGGGCAGTCGTGTTTTGGATCACCTCTAGTTTACATAGGGTAGAATGTGAAGCCCAGTCAGGAGTGCGTGGAATAGTCAAGTCTAGAGGTAACCAAGGCATGGATGAGGGCTTCAGCAGCGGATGAGCTGAGGCAAGGGTAGAGACGGGCAATGTTAGTGAGGTGGAAATGGGCAGTCTTAGTTATGCTGCAGATATGTGGTCTAAAGTTCATTTCAGGATCAAATATAGCACCAAGGTTGCAAACAGTCTGATTCAGACTCAGACAGGAGTTGGGGAGAGCGATGGAGTCAGTGGCTAGGGAATGGAGTTTGTGGCGGGGAGAAAATTTCTGCTCATCCAGAACTGGATGTCGGACAAGGAGTCTGACAATTTAAAGACCGTGGAGGGGTTGAGAGAAGTGATAATGAGTTAGAGTTGAGTGTCATCAGCGTATTTGTAGAAACTGATGCTGTGTTTCCGGATGATGTTGCCAAGGGGCAACATATAGAGGAGAAATAAGAGGGGGCAAGGATAGATCCTTGGGGGACACCAGAGGTAATGATGCGGGGCAGGAAGAGAAGCCGTTGCAGGTGATTCTTTGGCTACGATTAGATATATAAGAATGGAACGAGGCAAGTGCAGTCCCACCCAGCTGGACGACGGTGGAGAGGCGTTGGAGAAGGATAGAGTGATCAGCCATGTCAAAGGCCGCAGACAGGTCAAGAAGGACAAGGGGGAATAATTTGCCTTTGTCACAGTCACAAAGGATGTCATTTGTGATTTTGATGAGAGCAGTTTCGGTACTGTGGCAGATGCGGAAACCGGATTGGAAGGATACAAACATGGAATTGCGGAAAAGGTGGGCACAGATTTGGGAGGCAACAACACATTCAAGGTCTTTGAAGAGGAAAAAGAGGTTGGAAAGGATGGCAGTTTGCAAGGCCAGAGAGATTGAGAGTTGATTTTTGAGATGTTAGTGGTTAGGATCTGGAATGTACTGCCTAAAAGGGTGGTTTAGGCAGATTCAATCGTAGTTTTCAAGAGGGAATTGGATAAGTACCTGAAGGAAAAAAAATTGCAGGGTCACGGGGAAAGTGTGGGGTGTGGGACTAGCTGAAGTGCTCTTGCAGAGAGCCGGCACAGGCTCGACGGTCCGAATGGCCTCCTTTGGTGCTGTAACCATTCTATGATTCTATGATTGTATAAAAGTGCTTAACTTGTTAACAAGCCAATAGCAAAGATTGCAAGCTTTTCGAATTACTATTAATGTCTATGCTTGTGTAATCCATCTGTGGCTACTGATGTTAGGACAGATGTGCTCAAATTTCTTGAGTCACATTTCAAAAATGGTACAATATATCAAGTTAGGATCATCAGTTATCAATCCAATATATTTCAATTTATGATTTTTGAAGAAGAATGTATTGGAGAACTTTATAAAGCAAAGCAATGGGCTAATTCATTACAAAGATTTGAAAGCGTGCACCACTTACATTAACTCAGAATTGGTCAGATCTGTTCAAATGTTTAAAAATATATGCGCACTATCTTTCGCCAACTTAAGCACATTCTAGCCTTTGAGAGCTTGTGATTATAAAGGTTTGTATAACTGCAATCTTCTTTCTTGGATTTAATCTTTTGTAGTATATTTATCATTATATTTTTTGCGTTTTTTTGCATTTTCCCCTGTTCTCCGTCTGTGGATTTCTGGGATTTCTCTCATCAGAGGACAGATCCTGTCTCTCCACTTGCTTGAAGCAGGACCCTTTTTTACTCATTCTTATGAATATGGGTATGGCTAGCAAGGCGAGAAAGTAATGGTGAGCCTTCTTCTTGAACCGCTGCAGCCCATGTTGACAACATACTCCCACAGTGCTGTTAGGTCAGGAGTTCCAGAAGTTAGACTTAGCGACCATGAAGGGTCTGAGGAAGGATCAGAGACAGATCAACCTATACCTGACATGGACTGCTCCTATCCATCCTTACCCAAAGAGATGTGTGGACAGATGCAGGCACAGCTTCCTGGCTACATCTGAGAAGATGTGCCTATGTCAGCTCTAAGTAAACAATCACGGAGCTATTATATAACTCCAGCCTGATCTTTGATAAAATTGATGAAAAGGACAGCTTCTGACCACAGCGCTGAACATTTGTGCTTTTGAGTCATTCCAAACCACGTCAGGGGTCTTACTACCAAATCAGTCAATCAACAGTGATGCAAACAACAGGTGGCAGATGTGTTCTTCCTCAGGATGAACTCTTCCATAACTTTCTCTATAAGTTTGAAAGCGCACTGCAATTTCCCCCTGTGTCGGGTGCCCATAAAATCTAGGCCATGCAGCTCTCGATACGAAATGGCATGGCCTTCATGAATAGAAAGGGGTAAAATGTAATTAAATTGGAGGTGGTTTGTAACCAAATGTATAAAAATATGCAAATGAATGACCACTCGCTTATGATGACTTTATTTTAAGGCAATCCCCTATGTCACTGTTGTTTAAATTCGAAGGTAAACTGACCCCATTGAGACAGATGAACGGCAATATAGTGAGGTGTATACAGCCTTCCCGATCGGGGCACCTGCAGGTTGAAAGAACGGTTCGGATGCTTGAACAAATCAAGTTCCATTATAGCCTCGCCAAGGTGTAAAGGATTGTAACAGTATGTTGAATGTTGCACAACATTACGAAACGGAGAGATGTTACAATGAAGCAGTTAGAGGAGAAAGCCCAGCCACAATCATTGATGGAGAGGAACACTGAGACTAGGATATGCCAGCAGATCCCCATTTGCAGCCAGGAAAAGCCATTTAAGGCTCTAATCAATGGAACATTCGGCTAAGAGCCTGATGTACTTGTAATATAGAGCTCCCCTAGTGGACAACTGCTCCACCTCGTAGACAACTGTGGTAATGCAACTACTGCTGCAGATAATATAGTCACATGATTACAGTTGAAGCCATCTTGCGTAATGTGCGTGTTAGTGATGTTGTAAAGAATATATCACATTGGCAATGAAGATAGGGTAATCGGATTCCCTAGCTAAAATTTTTGTTGGTGAATCATCCAGCCTAAAAACAGAGAAACTTTGAGAGGTCCTTCATTTTGCAGCACAGCTAAAAATCTAAGTAAATTACAAGCGCACTTGGCTGAATTGAAGAGTCCAGCTGGCCACGCCTATGGGAATAATAGGGCACTTGGGTAAGTTCCATCGTGACCAAGAGACTTTCGGAGCATATGTGGAGCAGCTAGAAATATTTTTCACCACAAATAGTATTGTTGAAGTCCCCGGTGATGAAAACTGTAACTGGGTGATGTTAGAAAGAAAACAGCCTAATTTTTGGACTAAAGCAAGTCCCGAGGTGTATGAAACCCTGAAAAACGTGCTGTTCCCATCAAGGCGAAGGGCACACTACTGGCAGAGATTCTAACCAAGCTAGAACAGCACAACAGTCCTGAGCCAATGGAAATTGCTGAAAGTTATCGTTTTGGAATACAAAATAAATTAACCGATGATAGAATCAGTGAATACATTGTAGCATTAAAAAAGCTATTCATTCACTATCATTTCGGAAACTTTCAAGAACGAGCATTGCGTGACCACTTTGTTTATAGAAACATAGAAAATAGGTGCAGAAGAAGGCCATTCGGCCCTTCGAGCCTGCACCGCCATTCAATGAGTTCATGGCTGAACATGCAACTTCAGTACCTCATTCCTGCTTTCTTGCCATACCCCTTAATCCTCTTGGAGTAAAAACTACATCTAACTCCTTTTTGAATATATTTAATGAATTGGCCTCAACAACTTTCTGTGGTAGAGAATTCCACAGGTTGACCACTCTCTGGGTGAAGAAGTTTCTCCTCATCTTGGTCCTAAGTGGCTTACCCCTTATCATTAGACTGTGACCCCTGGTTCTGGACTTCCCCAACATTGGGAACATTCTTCCTGCATCTAACTTGTCTAAACCCGTCAGAATTTTAAACGTTTCTATGAGATCCCCTCTCATTCTTCTGAACTCCAGTGAATACAAGCCCAGTTGATCCAGTCTTTCTTGATATGTCAGTCCCACCATCCCGGGAATCAGTCTGGTGAACCTTTGCTGCATTCCCTCAATAGCAAGAATGTCCTTCCTCAAGTTAGGAGACCAAAACTGTACACAATACTCCAGGTGTGGCCTCACCAAGGCCCTGTACAACTGTAGTAACACCTCCCTGCCCCTGTACTCAAATCCCCTCGCTATGAAGGCCAACATGCCATTTGCTTTCTTAACCGCCTGCTGTACCTGCTTGCCAACCTTCAATGACTGATGTACCATGACATCCAGGTCTCGTTGCACCTCCCCTTTTCCTAATCTGTCACCATTCAGATAATAGTCTGTCTCTCTGTTTTTACCACCAAAGTGGATAACCTCACATTTATCCACATTATACTTCAACTACCATACTATCCAAGTCATTCTGCAGTCTCATAGCATCCTCCTCGCAGCTCACACTGCCACCCAACTTAGTGTCATCCACAAATTTGGAGATACTACATTTAATCCCCTCGTCTAAATCATTAATGTACAATGTAAACAGCTGGGGCCCCAGCACAGAACCTTGCGGTACCCCACTAGTCACTGCCTGCCATTCTGAAAAGTACCCATTTACTCCTACTCTTTGCTTCCTGTCTGCCAATCAGTTCTCAATCCACGTCAGCACACTATCCCCAATCCCATGTGCTTTAACTTTGCACATTAATCTCTTGTGTGGGACCTTGTTGAAAGCCTTCTGAAAGTCCAAATACACCACATCAACTGGTTCTCCCTTGTCCACTCTACTGGAAACATCCTTAAAAAATTCCAGAAGATTTGTCAAGCATGATTTCCCTTTCACAAATCCATGCTGACTTGGACCTATCATGTCACCTCTTTCCAAATGCGCTGCTATGACATCCTTAATAATTGATTCCATCATTTTACCCACTACCGATGTCAGGCTGACCGGTCTATAATTCCCTATTTTCTCCCTCCCTCCTTTTTTAAAAAGTGGAGTTACATTGGCTACCCTCCACTCCATAGGAACTGATCCAAAGTCTATGGAATGTTGCAAAATGACTGTCAATGCATCCGCTATTTCCAAGGCCACCTCCTTAGGTACTCTGGGATGCAGTCCATCAGGCCCTGGGGATTTATCTGCCTTCAATCCCATCAATTTCCCCAACACAATTTCCCGACTAATAAGGATTTCCATCAGTTCCTCCTTCTTACTAGATCCTCTGACCCCTTTTATATCCGGAAGGTTGTTTGTGTCCTCCTTAGTGAATACCGAACCAAAGTACTTGTTCAATTGGTCTGCCATTTCTTTGTTCCCCGTTATGACTTCCTCTGATTCTGACTGCAGGGGACCTACGTTTGTCTTTACTAACCTTTTTCTCTTTACATATCTATAAAAGCTTTTGCAGTCCGTTTTAATGTTCCCTGCAAGCTTCCTCTTCCTATTTTCCCTGCCCTAATCAAACCCTTTGTCCTCCTCTGCTGAGTTCTAAATTTCTCCCAGTCCCTGGGTTCATTGCTATTTCGGGCCAATTTGCATGCCACTTCCTTGGTTTTAATACTATCCCTGATTTCCCTTGATAGCCACAGTTGAGCCACCTTCCCTTTTTTATTTTTATGCCAGACAGGGATGCACAATTGTTGTAGTTCATCCATGCGGTCTCTAAATATGGGATGAAAACTGAAGCAATCAGAAGAAAGTTGTTGACAACCCCTAACTTGACTTTTGATTTAGCTTGTCAAACTACAATATCAATGGATATGACCGACCACTACTCCCGAGAATTTCGCGCCATTTCCAGTCCTCAGACAACCGAGGTAAATCGCCTGCAGGTTAGAAGTAAAAGGCAGTTGGGCCCCAAGGCCTCAGCAACTGGCCCCCAAGGTAACAGCTCATTGAAGTCATGCTGTGGGTGCCTGGGACATCACATCGCTCAAAGCTGTCCATATGTGAAGGCAGAGTGTTTCTTCTGCAAGAAAACAGAGCATCTTGCAAAGGTATGCCGACTGAAGAATAAACCGATGTTAAATGCTAGAAGTAGAAATCATGAGATACTACATAACATTGAAGAGAAGCAACAGGATGAGGAGGTTCTGGAGAAACATGTCATCAGGAGCATGAGGGTATCTAACAATGATTCGCAATGTATTGTCATCCAAGCAGACATTGCAGGAACCAGGATACCTATGGAAATCGACACTGGTGCATCCATGAGCATAGTACTGGAATCGCTGTGTCCCGTAAGAACATAAGAACGAACATAAGAAATAGGAGCAGAAGTAGGCCACCTGGTCCCTCAAGCCTGCTCTGCCATTTAATATCATGGCTGATCTGATCATGGACTCAGCTCCACTTCCCTGCCTGCTTCCCATAATCCTTTATTCCCTTATCTCGACACGTTACGTGATTTTCCACCGGAGAAATCAAAGACAGAGCAGCGCGGCAACTCAGGAGAGCAAATCCCTGTGGTAGGATATATCACCGTACCAGTGAAATACAAAGATCAGTTTCAGAGCTTACGTCGCTTGGTACTGGCAGGAGACAAGCCTGCTTTAATAGGTAGAAATTGGTTGGAGCTGGATTGGAAGGACATTTTTTGTGTTGAAACGAGATTTGCATCAAAGGATGATGTCATCAAACAGTATCCAAAGGTGTTCCACGAAACAAGCAGTCTGATCCAAGGTTGCAAGGTTGAGTGTCAGAGTACAGAAGAGCGCTAGACCAGTTTACTGCAAGCCACGTCCCATACTATACACACTCAAGAAGTAAATTGAGCAAGAACTCAAAAGGTTAGAAATTGAGAACATTGTCTCTAAGATAGATCTAAGTAATTGTGCTATACCCATTATTGTTGTATCTAACTCAGATGTTAGTGCTGATGCTATGTCCAGGTTGCCATCCCCATCACAAGTTACACCCAATAGAGAAAAAGTGTTCTATTTTTCATGCATTGATGAACTGCCAGTCACAGCTGAAGAAATTTGTAGAGCAACCAAATGTGACCCAGTTATATGAAAGTCGAAGGACACACTACTGACAGAAATTTTAACCAAGTTAGAACAGCAAATGGCTGACCCAACTAGGTATCCATACTTTGTTCGTAGGAGTGAATTATCAGTGGATAAAGATTGTATCATGTGGGGTGCAAGAGCAGTTATTCCAAATAAGTTTAGGTCCAAATTGTTAGGAGATCTTCATGACCAGCACCTGGGAACGTGCTTGACCAAGAGTTTTGCTTGCAGTTACTTATGGTGGCCAGGTTTAGATAAAGATATAGAGCACATCGTCAGTCAGTGTACAAAATGTCAATCGGTAAGCAAAAAACCACCAGCAGTACCATAACAGCTATGGAAATGGCCTCCCAGGGTGTGGCAAACGTTACATGTAGATTTTGCTGAGCTAGAAATACAACAATTGTTCATTGTGATTGATGGCCATTCGAAGTGGATAGAGGTGTTTCCAATGCAGAAAATAAGACCAATTAAAACACTTGACAATTTGAGAAGATTGTTTTCTTCATATGGCCTCCCAGAAGAAATTGTGTCTGATAATGGGCCGTAATTTTGTTCAGAAAGTTTGCACAGTTCATGAGCAGAAATGGTGTGAAACATACCAAAGCTCCACCATACCATCCTGCTTTAAATGGTGCAGCAGAGTGCACAGTACAAATTGTAAAACGTGCCTTCATCATGCAAATGTTAGATCCAAATCCAAAGAAATGGCTGTTGTTTAAGATAGAAAGAGAATCATGATAGAGGTAGAGTAAGAGAGAGAAGTGTGAAATTGAATCAGAAGGTGAGAGTGTAGAACCATCACCATAAATGGTAAAAGTGGTTACCAGGGAGAATAGTGAAGATATGTGGCCCTCGCACATATTTGGCAAAAGTTGTTTGATCATGGACAGGTTAGGTTTGTTCACATTGATCAGATTTTATCTACAGATGTGGAAGGAGTTGAAATTTGGAATGATTTGATTATTTCTGATGAGTCAGATAGTATTGTTACAAGGAGAGTGCCAGTAGCAAATCCTACATCAGATGTACTAGAAACAAGTCCAAGAGAACGTCAGAATTTAAGTCTGAGTTCGAATCAGGTAGACAAACAGTCTGAAGTTGTAGAGAGTCAAAATGTAGATCTAGACTTGCACTTGGAGAGAAACTCTCCTCAGGCTAAGTTTGACTCCATGTTTGGAGAGTTCTGTTCGAGAATGGAGGTATCCTCTTCGAAACAGAAAACCAGTGGCTAAGTTTGATTTGTAAATATGGCAAAATAAGTCCATGGGCTAGAGTTTACACTTTTGTGCTTATCGTCCAAAAATGGGCAGTATTTCCAGCGTGGGCGTTCATATCGCCGGCTTCTTGCCCATTCTCAAAGCACCTAGTCTCCATTTTTGAAATTGGGCATTACCGCGAGCGATATGAAATGGGCGATAGCATTAAATCTCGCTGACCTTCTGCTGTAAAATGTCGTCATCCTTAGCAACAGCATGGCAACGCTCGATTCCCGTGATTCAAGAGATCAAGGGTCATCATGACATGTGCAGAAGAGGAGACAGAGAGAGAGGGAGCTGAGAAGGACTGAAGGCGTGGCTGGGTGTGGTGTGGCTGCTTTGGGAGGAAGGAGGGAGACTAGAGCTTTACAGCAAATAGGGAAACAAAAATGAGCTGTTATCAGCTGCACATTTGCCCGAATTTGCCTATAATGGAGGGAGAGGAGGAGGCATCACAGCACGCTATGGAGACTGATGCTGGAGAGCTCAGTGAGATGGGAGAGGAGCACATTGGAGGCTGCAAAAGAGCCAGGAGGTTCTCAGATGAGGCAAATGCTTCCCTCCTGCAGGAGGTCGAGTTACGCTGGGGTGATTTGACACAGGGAGGGCGTGGGAAGCCCACCCCAAAGGCCTACCAGAAGATATGCACCAAGATAGCAGAAGTGGTCTCGTCAGCGACCAACGAGTTGCGTGAGGGCAACCAATGCAGCAAACGATGGAATGACCTTGTGGGATCCGCAAGAGTAAATATTACATTTACTTACATGTGCTTATATATTTATATAATTTGCTTTGTAACCGTCATGAGTGACTATCAGCAGATGTGAGGTCTTTCACTTTTACCGGGAATGTTTTACTCAAAGCCTGCAGTCACGGTGCATGTCTTTAGGTGAAGAATGATAATTATCATAATAATCATGATTACATCTGGCAGTTATGTGTTGTATCAGTCTCTGTGACAGTACCTAGCAATGATATCACACAATGATCTCATGCCATGTTGTCCTGTCACCTTTTACAGAAGAAGCTATCGACGATGAGGTCCATGCAGAGGTGAATGGGTGGGGGGCCACCAGTCCCCAGTGACATCACTGAGACGGAGGAGCGGGTTTTCACACTCGTGGGGAAGCACCCCAGGACATCCACGGAAACATCTGCAGACCCTGAAGTGATGCCATATGAGTAAAGCTTACACCATTGCGTGATGTAAAGTCAATAGATGCCACACCCACTCATATCTGGACAATCATATATGATAGATGATTTCTAAAATTGTCCTAGAAATAATGCTGGCCTAATGAAAATCATTGCAATACAAATGTGTTGATGGTCATGAAATGTGATGTCTGTGATGATCTTGATAGCGGTGGTGCTTTTGTCGTGCATATGCTGTGTATAGTGCTGACTCACCTTGTCACCCTAGCACCTCCTTCTCCTCTAATAACCTCATTTGTGTTTTGCAGCTCAGCCAGCAGCGTGGCCCCAGGCAAGACCACAGAGGCCAGAAGGTGGGGATGCGGGGCCCGACTCTCCGGACGATCCTACATCTGGTGCTGAAGAGTTCCGATTCTCATCTGTCAATCCACTGGGTCTGTTCTCCATGGATGAGAGCGCCAACTTCGAGGAACCTGTACTGCCATGCTCCAGAAGCCATTCCACCCCAAGGCCATCTAGTGGTCCTCTGGTCATTCCCGCCTCCACTCTGGAGGTACCAGCCCCAAGCACCTCGCCACAGGGCACCCCATTTGTCTCCAGGGCGGCACCGACCCTGCGGAGGTCTCGTGGATGCGGCAGGTCTGTTCCACAAGCACCATATGACAGCGGAGAGATGGTACAGCTGTCCAGGAGGACGTAGACATTGGTGACCAGCTCATCGAAGCATTGGGGGGCATATCCCGACAGTTGGCTACCATGACTGAGTACATTTCGTGGTTGGCGGAAGCCCTGGATGCGATAGTCAGGAACACTGCTGGCACAGGCCTCCCAGTGGTCCCAGAGCGCGGCACTCCACCCCTAGGTTCCGCACCATCACTGCGACCGACAGATGAGAGCAAGGACCAAGATCCTGCTTCTGCATCAGAGAATGTTGCCCACTCTGCACCCCAGCTCCCGTACCCATGCAACCACCACCTGTGGCTTCATTCCCCCAATGAGGCACCGCCTGAGGAACTCCTCGGCCAGGCGCTGTGGAGTGAGGAGGGGAAGGGGTAGAGGTGGGGAGAAGAAGGGGAGGGGGGAAGGAAAGTGAGGTGCATGTCCACAGGTGATGGCTCTGTTATATCTCCATCTGGGTGTATGCAATTTGTTGGGTGTTTTTGCCTGTGATACTTATCATTTCAGACCAATGTTGCTATAATTTTTTTTTTATTGAACATAACCTTGTTGCGTATTGTCTCAGATAGCTGGATCGTTACACACCGGTAATTCCTTAACATGTAAGTGTTAAATAAAACTTAATTTTAATCCATGTAAACTTTAACTGGCACCAAGGTGATGGGCACCACTGATGCCTGAGCTGCACACACACAGCAGTGTGTCAGCGTTGTCATTCACAGCAACGTTCTTTCAGGCAAATCATTCAGATATCAGCTCCTCACGTAAGAGTCTTGCAGCTATGTAGCCACCATGGGCCCTTTCCTGCAGTCTGGAGGGGGTTGTGGGCATGGTTGCATAGCCAGCCTGATTGTCTGGCCCTAGGTCAGCATCCAGCCCGTCGTCGTCCTCTTCCTCTCTCTCCTGAGGTGGAGCATCAGTCCCTTCTGGCAATTCTTGGCCCCTCCTGATAACCAGATTGTGCAGCATGGAGCACACGACCACAAATTTACCTACTTGCTCAGGGTTGTATTGTAGCTCCTCCCCTGAGTGGTCCAGACATCTGATGCGCTGCTTAAGCACAGTTATTGTTTTCAGGACCACATTGCGTGTGTCCCTGTAGCTATGGGTATATCGCTTCTCGGCCTCGGTGTGGGTGTCACGCAGAGGGGTCATCAGCCAGGTGGCTAGGCCATATCAGTTATCACCAAGCATCCAGCATTGTCCTTGTGGTTGACTCTTAAAGATGTCAGAGACAGCACTCTCACGCAGGATATGAGCCTCATCGAAGGTGCCCGGACATTTGGCATTCACTGCCATGATGATCTGGTTGTGGTCGACAACTAGTTGGACTTGCAGGGAGTGAAATCCTTTTCTGTTACGAAAACGCTCCGGGTCCTGAGAAGGTGCCCGCATGGCGATGTGAGTGCACTGTATAGCTCCCTGCACCCTGGGGAACTTAGCAATGTGGTAGAATGCTCTAGCCCTGTCAGTCTGAGCCTCTGTGGTCATGGGGAAGCTGATAAAGTCCATCCTTCTTGCGTACAGGGCTGCCGTGACCTGTCTAATGCAGCGATGGGTTGCATGGTGAGACAGAGGGCAAATCTTGACCCTGAGGCCCGAAAGGAACCGGACGCATAGAAAGGCAGTGCCGCGGTGACCTTGACCTTGACCGACACCGATGTCCTGATGGCAGGCTGCATATGTGGCCTGATGAGCTCAAATATTTCATTGATCACCACCTTGTGGAAGCGCAGTCTCCGAAGGCAGGTGTGGTTGGACACATCGAGGTAAGACCTCTTTTCCCTGTACGTGCGGTGTGTGTATGGTCTGGCCCTCCTCCTCATTCTTTCACGTCTTAAATTGGGGACATAATGATGTGCATCACACATTGAGCCATTTGCACTCTGCAGCATCTGCATATTAATCGATGCAGGCTGAGAAATGGCTGACCCCATTGCAATGAATGTGTAATAGCAATTGATCAGAAGCAATAATTTCCTCACTAAAATATACCTAGAGTAAACCCCCAATAGTCCAGAGTCTGAAAATATGTCTGTTGAGATGGTCACTTCACCTGAGAAGAGCTCCAGAGTCAATGCAAACTCCCCCGATGTTGAAGCAGCCTTTTGAATGAAGCGAACTGTGATTTAAAAAATGGCAGCCACACTGCTGGCTTTAGTTCAAACAGTTCCACTTCTTCTGGGCGTTTTTTTGGGCGAGTGATATTGTGGGCGATATGTGTGCGAGGTGGTGAAAGTGACAGTGGGGGAACTCCTGGGTGTTAGTTTCGCCAAATGTGTTCTTTCCGAAAAAAAAAAGTGGGCGGGTGGTATTATTGAATCTCGGCGTTAATTACGTATGGAAACTAAAGCTGGGCGATATTATGGGCATTGATTTCGCCCATTCTGATGATTTCGGCCCAAAAAAGTGGGCGGGCGGTTATTTTTTTCCCGGCATTATGCACATGGGGAAAGTAACGCTCGGCGCTAAGTTTCCGAACAATGCCTGACAGTTTCCATTTTGTGGCTAAATGGGCGATATATGGCCGTTATATGTCATTTCAGCAGTAAAATGGGCCTTAAATGGGTGTTATGCATGCAAAAAAAGTGGAAAATCTCGCCCCATATCTTTTGTTGTATATAACCATGCAAGTTATGTGTAATGATTATTTTTTTATGATTACTGTTTGAATAAGGAGGGAGAAGTATAATATAGAGCACCCCTTAGTGAACTACTGCTCCACCTTGTGGACTACTGTGGTAATGCAACTACTGCTGTCGATAATAAAAAGGTCATGTGATGTCGTCACATGATTACAGTTGGAGCCATCTTGTGTAATGTGTGTGTTAGTGATGTCGTAAAGAATATATCACAGTACCTAATGCACAAACAGCCCTGTCCACATGAACAAAATACAGTGATCTAACACACCATCCCCATTAATATCCCCTGCAGTACCTCAGCTTCTATGAGTACTCTAGTACTTCCTCTTGATGACATAAGAACATAAAAACATAAGAAATAGGAGCAGGAGTAGGCCATTTGGCCCATTGAGTCTGCTCCGTTATTCAATAAGATCAGCTCCACTTCCCTGTCCGCTCCCCATAACCCTTTACTCCCTTATCGCTCAAAGATTTGTCTATTTCCACCTTAAATATATTTAATGACCCAGCCTCCGCAGCTCTCTGGGACAGAGAATTCCATAGATTTACAACCCTCTGAGAGAAGAAATTCCTCCTCATCTCAGTTTTAAATGGGTGGCCCCTTATTCTGAGACTATGTCCCCTAGTTTTAGTTTCCCCTATGAGTGGAAATATCCTCTCTGCATCCATCTTGTCGAGCCCCCTCATTATCTTATATGTTTCGATAAGATCACCTCTCATTCTTCTGAGCTCCAATGTGTATAGGCCCAACCTACTCAACCTATCTTCATAAATCAACCCCCTTATCTCCAGAATCAACCTAGTGAACCTTCTCTGAACTGCCTCCAATGCAAGTATATAGTTTCTGAAATATGGAAACCAAAACTGTATGCAGTACTCCAGGTGTGACCTTACCAATCCCCTATACAGTTGTAGCAGGACTTCTCTGCTGTTATACTCTACTCTCCTTGCAATAAAGGTCAACATTCCATTTGCCTTCCTGATTACTTGCTGTATCTACACATTAACTGTTTGTGTTTCATGCACAAGGACCCCCAGGTCCCTCTGTACTGCAGCACTTTGCAATTCTTCTCCATTTAAATTATAATTTGCTTTTCTAATTTTTCTGCCAAGTGGATAACCTTACATTTTCCCACATTATACTCCATCTGCCAAATTTTTGCCCACTCACTTAGTCTGTCTATATCCCTTTGCAGATTTTTTGTGTCCTCCTCACAATTTGCTTTCCTCCCATCTTTGTATCATCAGCAAACTTGGCTACAAACTTGGTCCCTCCATCCAAGTCATTAATATAGATTGTAAATAGTTGAGGACCGAACACCGATCCTTGTGGCACCCTCCTACTCACTGTTTGCCAACTGGAAAATGACCCATTTATCCCGACTCTCTGTTTTCTGTTAGTTAGCCAATCCACTATCCATGCTAATATATTACCCCCAACCCCGTGAGCTTTTATCTTATGCAGCAACCTCTTATGTGGCACCTTATCGAATGCCTTCTGGAAATCCAAATACACCACATCTACTGGTTCCCCCGTATCCACCCTGCTCGTTACATCTTCAAAGAACTCCAGCAAATTTGTCAAACATGATTTCCCTTTCATAAAACCATGCTGACTCTGTTTAATTGAATTATGCTTTTCCAAATGTCCCGTTACTGCTTGTTTAATAATGGACTGCTGTATTTTCCCAACGACAGATGTATTGTGTGTCTTAATAACCTATCTTTCCAGTTGCTACTCAGTGGGGGGGGCAACAATGATGGCTGGCTGCTGGGTATTACATGTGTTTGTTGTGCTGGAGGTGACCTTGTATGTCCTCATTGAAACATGCAATATTCTGAAGGCGATTGCCAGGGTAGGTGCTGAGGTTGTTTCCCCTGGCTGGAGTGTCTAGAGCTAGGGAGCACAGTCTCAGGATAAGGGCTAGGCCATTTAAGACAGAAATGAGAAGGAATTTCTTCACTCAGAGGGTTGTGAATCTTTGGAATTCTCTGCCTCAGAGGGCTGTGGATGCTGCGTCTCAGTATATATTCAAGGCTGAAATAGATAGATTTATGGAGTCGAGGGGAATCAAGGGATATGGAGATTGGGCAAGAAAAGGGAGTTGAGGTCGATGATCAGCCATGATCTTATTGAATGTTGGAGCAGGCTCAATGGGCCGTATGGCCCACTCCTGCTCCTATTTCTTATGTTCTTATGTTCTTGTGGTTGGTGATGCAACTGTTTTATTGATGTAATGATGGCTGCCTGGTTCAGCCCATATTTGGGCACACCTTTCATCATTTAAGTTGGGCGGCTGGCTACAATGGGTGTGGCATTTCCCTGAGAGACAGTGGCCTCATTCCTGCCTCCACTAAGCATGTCGCCGCTGCTGGGTATTCCTTCAGTACGTTCACTGATCTGCATGGGGGTAGACCTGAGGACAGCAATATGCTCAGTGAAACTCCACTTGAAGGATCTCTCCAACTGATTCCCCAATGTGCTGAAGTCAGACAAGGAGTTTTGTCTTAGATTGGAGCCAAACCCTGGATTGTTGGCTTGTTGCCGCCTCGATTTTCGCCACGGAGGGGCAGCGATGTCAGCGGCAAGCTCTTCAGGGTGGGCAACCAGCTTCCAGCGCCCCGCCGGGATTTTAGGTGCCAGTTTTGGCGGGGCGCAGAGCATTATTGCCCGGAAGAAGCAAGCCGGTTTGCAATGCCTCTGGTTGCGACACTTGCTCGATTTTTGGCTGTCGCCCGATCCATAGCGCTCTGCAGCGTGCCCGGCTGGGACTGCCTGTGAAAGCGGCTGCAGTGAGGTAAATAATGTCGACCTCAAGTAAGTTTTTATTTTTATTTTTTTGCGACTTACGTTGTGGTGGCGCGAGTTGTTTATTGGGAATGTTTATGGTGTTTTCTTTCAGGTTTTTTTTCTTCCCTGGGCCTTTCTTAGAGTGCTCCGAGGCTGCTGTTTAGCTCGGAAATTTCGCGCCTCCCTTAGTGCTCCACCCCACACTCAAGGCACAGCTGCCGAATTTTGCTGACTGAGCTACAAACTGTCGCCGGGAGCAAACTTTACCGTCCCGCCGCCATTACAGCCCTGAAATGAGCAAAGTCAAAAATCCAGCCCTTTATCGTAACAGTCTCAACTCTCATCATATAATCTGACCCCCTTCTGACACTTTTATTTTATAATTGTTCTCAGGATGTGGACAACTATGATAAGGCTGCATTCAATGCCCATCCCGAGCAACCTTGAGAAGGTGGTGGGCAGCCATTGTTTTACAGCTAAGTGACTTGCTAGGCCATTTCAGAGAGTATTAAGATTCAATCATGTAGTGTGGGACAGGAGTCACGTGTAGGCCAAACAAGCTAGGGATGGTGTTCCCTTTCCTGAAGGACATTAGTGAAGCAGCTGGATTTTTACAGCAAATCCAGACGCTTTCATGGTCATTTTTTTCCAATTGCAGCTCACAAATTACCAGATTTAGGGGCCGATTTTGATGAACTCACCGCCCACTGCCGCTGACTGCAACTTACTGCCACCAACATTCCTCTGCTTGAACCGCCCAGTGCCACTTTCGTCAGGGCCTGGAGCAGGCGGCAGGGGAGGGGAGAGCTGCCGGGAAGTGTCCGCCGAAGTCAGCGGACAGGCGATGCGCGTAAGTAGACTCCCGCCGAGCGAGATGCCAGACTCATGCAGGTGGGAGTCGGCTGGAGCCGGCGGCAGTACGGCGGTGGACTGCTGAGTGAAGGCCGGTCTGTCCTGAATGGTGAGTGTCAAGATCCTGTAAAAAGGTAAGTGGAATGTTTTTAAATTATTTCTTTACAGGTACTTACCTGGATGGGGTCCCCTGAAGGTCGTCAGATGTTTTTTTTTGTTGGTGATGCTATTTCTTTTTAGCTCTTCAACCCTTCATGGGCCTGACTCCATCCTCGGCAGCACTTGGGTGGCGAATGCCTTTGCCGCCGAGAATGAGACCTCCTGCCCGCTGTCGCTCAGATTGGTGGTGTACGTTGTTGATTTGCTGCTCGCCGATCTTTGAGGGACCTCGGCGATGAAAACCCCACTGAACATACCATCCGCTACCTCGGCGGCCATCGGTGGCACTTTGGGCAGCACTTGCGCGGGCGGAGGCCTTGACCAAGTTCGGCCCCATAGTTAAATCAACCATGGTAGGATTTGAACTCCCAAGTCCTGTATTGCTAGTCCAGTACGACAACCTCTACACTACTTTACCTGGACACTGTGCAGATGGCCCTGAACATGCCACTTGTTCCTTGCTGGACTGCAGTCTGTTAAGTGGTTATGCACCACTACAAAAATGCAGGTTGTGGACCCCACCACAATCGCTGGCAGACTTTGCAGGATGCTTTGCACATTCACAAACGGTGTTCGGAAAGCAGTATCGTTTCGCACAAAATCATGGAAGACCCCAAAATCTGTCCTTGGCAGGCAAGGACAAGCTTAGCCTGCCCTCCGGCTCACAGCTTACTATTCCTTCGGTGCCACTTCCTGGTGTTGCTCCTTACTCCTGCACAGTGCGTCACCGTGCACTCACTCAGTACTGGTGCTTGCAGCAGTTGGAGGAGTGACATAAAGTGCCAAATAATAAAATAATAAATCTAAAAACAGAAAATGCTGGAAACACTCAGGAGGTCAGGCAGCTTCTGTGGAAAGACGAAGGTAGGGTTAACGTTTCAGCTTAGTGTCCTTTTGTCAGCAGCTCAACCATTCTCTATTCACCATCACCCTCCTCCACCTGGTTGAACTTGTTCTCTCATTGAACAACTTTTCCTTTAACTCCACTCACTTCCTCCAAAGAAAAGGTGTTGCTATGGGAACACACATGACTCCTAGCTACGCCTGCCTTTTTGTAGGCTGTATTGAGCATTCTTTGCTCCAGTCCTACTCAGGTCCCTTCTCTGACCTACTCTTCCGGTTCACTGACTGGGTCAATTCTCCTGTTCTTGCCTGAGCTGGAGAATTTAATACATTTTGCTTTAAACTTCCACTCCTCCACCTTCACGTGATCCATCTCTGACTCTTCCCTTCCCTTCCCCGACTTCTCTATCTCCACCTCTGAGGATAGTTATAAAGATTCCATCTATAGGTCGTTGACCTGAAGCATTAACCCTACTTTCCTCTCTCCACAGATGCTATCTGACCTATTGAGTGTTTCCAGCATTTTCCTGTTTGTATTTCAGATTTCCAGCACCCGCAGTATTTTGTTTTTTGCTATGAAGTATCAGTTTGTCTACAGCACTGGGAGCTATGCTGGTTTAGGGGTTGCCTTTCAAAACAGAAGGGGAAGGTAGAATGCTAGATGCAAGACACCCTTTCAAACAGAGCTCACATGATACCGTGCATTCTGCTTTGAGGTGGAGTGTGACAATCAATCTGTGATTAATGGGAGAAAGAATAAAACAAAAAGGATTATGCAAGTTTTGAGCAGGGAGAGCTTTAGCTCTTCCCCACACCCATTACCGCTAATGGCCCCAGGCTCGGTAGCGTGGTTGCCTCAAATCTACTCAATGAACTGAAGTTGTGGGATTCTCATTCCTTTATGTCTTTGTTCCCTCCAGTTATATGGGGGCCAAGTTTCCACAGGAGTTGCTCCTATTTTTTTTGGAGCAACTAGTTTCTTTTGGAGTATCTTAAAAATCACAATTCTCCACATTTAGTTTGCTCCAGTTTTAGTGAGTTAGTTCAGTTTCTTTTTAGTTTCATTTTTTTTCAAAAGGGGGCGGTACCAGCCACTTATTCCTATTTTGGCCATTTAAGCAAGTTTAGACAGCCAATAGTTACTCCAAACTAACTTAGGCCAGCGTATGTGTCCACTTTTGTACGCTCAGAAAAAGCTTGCGGACATTTTAGAAACCAGGCGCAGGTAGCCAGAGATTGGGCAGTGGGAAGGGAAGGTAGAGGATTTTCCAAAGCACTAACCACCTTCACAACAACATTAAAGAAGCATAAGTACATTTAAAGCATTAAGCACTAAACAAAGCAATACATTTAAAGCACGAAGCACGAAACAAAGCACAAAAATAAGCATTCAATAACAAATAAAAATACAAGGAAAGCACCAAGACTTACAAAGCACTAAACAAAGCACAAAAAGTAATACGCAATTAATTAACAAGTAAAAAATAGAAGGAACTATGCACCTGAAGCAACAAGACCAAAGTAATAAGCAATCAATCAATAGCAAATAAAAAATATAAGTCCTACCTTTATGTGAAGGGAAGGCAGTGGGCAGGTGATGAGGGAGAGGGGAGGAAGGGGAAGAGAGGGAGAGGGGAGGAAGGGAGAGAGGAGGAGGGAGAGAGGAGGGGGGAGAGAGGAGGGGGGGAGAGAAGGGGGGGTGAGAGGAGGGGGGAGAGGAGGGGGGAGAGAGGAGGGGGGAGAGGAGGGGGGTAGAGGAGAGGGGGGGGGGCAATGTTAAACATATGAGCCTGCCCAGGTACCATCCTACTCACGTCTTTGCTTTCCTGCTACCCGCCCCCACCCCCGAACATCTCCGAGACAGTCCCAAGGAACACTCGATGGCCTCAGTCACCTTCGTTCTTGATGGTCACTTTTGTCAGCTCCTTCTCCCTTTCTTGTTTGACTTTCTGTTCCCGTATCTCCTGTCTCCAATGACAGACATTGCCATCTGTTCCCTCGCAGGTCGCGGCGGGGAGCCCATTCGGTCAGGGCTAGGGGTGGCGTGCTTCAGGCCCCTCCCACACTGCCTGCAGCACACAGAATCTGGAGGTGAGGAGCTACTGCACGTGCGTGCACACTCTAGCGCGCATGTGCAGCGGTCCCGGCACTGTTTTCAGCGCTGGGACCGAGCTCCACCGCCTGCTGGTCCTGCTGCGCTCTGCCGAGTCCGAAGGAGGCTTGATGAGCGTGGAGAATACCACGGTAAGGATTAGGCGCTCATTTTGTTCCAGGAAGTCAGCGGACCTCATGGAGGTACGCCGTTCTAAGGGTCGGTGAAAACTTGGGCCCATGTCTTGCCCTGCAAATAAATATATAATGTGAGATGTTGGAAGTTTGATCATTTCTTATATTGCACTGTGCAGATCTTCTTTTGCTATGATAGTAGCAAAAGACACATCAAATGTCAATATCTAAGCCAGATATCTAGGACAAAGCTTCTGGTGTAACAGTGTGAATATCTTGTAGGTTGCCTGTGAATTTCCTCTGAGGACAGTGCTCAATAATGTGCTCCAGGGTCTGATTAGGAGCTCCACAGTTTCACAGGGGGCAGGCTATCTGGTCCTGTGTAATGAGACAGGATTAAGAAATAATCTCCTAGTAAAGGATCCCCTTGGAATGAGTGATCATAGCATGGTTGAATTTCAAATTCAGATGGAGCGTGAGAAAGTTGGATCTCAACCCAGCATACTGAGCTTAAATAAAGGATACAATGAAAGTATGAGGGCAGAGTTGGCTAAATTGGACTGGGAAAATAGATTATAGTGCAGGACGGTTGATGAACAATGGCGTACATTTAAGGAGATATTTCACAACTCTCAAAAAAAATATATTCCAGTGAGGAGGAAAGGGTGTAAAAGATAAGGTAGCCATCCGGAGCTAACTAAAGAAATAAAGGATGGTATCCAATTAAAAACAAGAGCATACAAAGTGGCCAAAACTAGTGGGAGGACAGAAGATTGGGAAGCTTTTAAAAGCCAGCAAAGAACCACTAAAAAAATGATTGAAAGGGAAGATAGACTATGAAAGTAAACTAGCATGAAATATAAAAACAGAGAGCAAGAGTTTCTATAGGTATTTAAAAAGGAAAAGAGTGGCTAAAGTAAATGTTGGTCCTTTAGCAGATGAGACCGGGGAATTAGTAATAGGAAATATGGAGATGACAGAAACTCTGAACAAATATTTTGTATCAGTCTTTATGGTAGAGGACACTGACAGCATCCCAACAGTAGATAGTCAAGGGGCTATAGTGGGGAAGGAACTTAACAGAATCACAATCATTAAGGAGGTGGTACTCAGTAAGATAATAGGACTAAAGGCGGATAAATCCCCTGGACCTGATGGCTTGCATCCTAGGGTCGTAAGAGAAGTAACGGCACGGATAGTGGATGCATTGATTGTAATTTACCAAAATTCCCTGGATTCTGGGGAGTTACCAACAGATTGGAAAACTGCAAATGTATCGTCCCTAATTAAAAAAGGAGACAGACAAAAAGCAGGAAACTATAGACCAGTTAGCCCAACATCTGTGGCTGGGAAAATGTTGGACATTATTAAAGAAGCAGTAGCAGGACATTTGGAAAAGCATAATTTGGTCAGGCAGAGTCAGCATGGATTTATGAAGGGGAAGTCATGTTTGCCAAATTTGCTGGAATTCTTTGAGGATGTAACGAACAGAGTGGATAAAGGGGAACCAGCGGATGAGGTGTATTTGGACTTCCAAAAGGCATTTAACAAGGTACCACATAAAAGGTTACGGTACAAGATAAAAGTTCACGGGGTTGGGGGTAATATATTAGCATAGATAGAGGATTAGCTAACTAACAGAAAACAGAGAGTCAGGATAAATGTTCATTCTCGGGTTGGCAATCAGTAACTAGTGGGGTGCCACAGGGATCAGTGCTGGGACCCCAATTATTTACAATCTATATTAAGGACTTGGAAGAAGGGATCGAGTGTAATGTAGCCAAGTTTGCTGATGATACAAAGATGGGAGGAAACGCAATGTGTGAGGAGGACACAAAAAATCTGCAAAAGGAATAGACAGGCTAAGTGAGTGGGCAAAAATTTGGTAGATGGAGTATAATGTTGGAAAGTGTGAGATCATGTACTTTGGCAGAAAAAAAATCAAAGAGCAAGTTATTATTTAAATGGAGAAAAATTGCAAAGTGCTGCAGTACAGCGGGACCTGGGGGTACTTGTGCATGAAACACAAAAGGTTAGTATGTAGGTACAAAAAGTGATCAGGAAGGCAAATGGAATCTTGGCCTTTATTGCAAAGGGGATGGAGTATAAAAGCAGGGTAGTCTTGCGACAGTTATACAGGGTATTGGTGAGGCCACACCTGGAATACTGCGTGCAGCTTTGGTTTCCATATTTACGAAAAGATATACTTGCTTTGGAGGCAGTTCAGAGAAGGTTCACAAGGTTGATTCCAGAGATGAGGGGGTTGTCTTATGAGGAAAGGTTGAGTAAGTTGGGCCTCTACTCATTGGAATTCAGAAGAATGAGAGGTGATCTTATTGAAACTTTTAAGATTATGAAGGGGCTTGACAAGGTGGATGCAGAGAGGATGTTTCCACTGATGGGGGAGACTAGAAGTATGGGGCATGATCTTAGAATAAGGAGCCGCTCATTTAAAACTGAGATGAGGAGAAATTTCTTCTCTCAGAGGGTGGTAAATCTATGGAAATCACTGCCTCAGAGAGCTGTGGAAGCTGGGACATTGAATAAATTTAAGAAAGAAATAGACAGTTTCTTAACCGATAAGCGATTAAGGGGCTATGGGGAGCAGGCAGGGAAGTGGACCTGAGTCTATGATCGGAGCAGCCACGATTGAATTAAATGGCGGAGCAGGCTCGAGGGACCGTATGGCCTACTCCTGCTGCTATTTCTTATGTTCTTATGTTCTTATAATGGGGATGCTTTAATCTTCCATCTATGGAGAAGCATCTCCATGACCGGTTCTGAGGCGGTTGATAGTTGTCCACTGTTTGCGAGGAAGGTTTGATCCTTCAGGTTGTACTGTGGGCTCTTCTATAAGGAATCCATTTGGTATGTCGCAGTTCTTCCAACCATTTCTCCATTGGTCATAAAGGCTGAGGGGAGATCACTGAAGGGTTTCGGCTACGGTCCAAAATGGCCTTCTAGATTTAAGGGCTCAATTTTCCCCAGTGATTTGCGCTGTTTTTTTTAAGCAGGCTGCTTTTTTTGACCTAAGTTTAAAAAACCACAGTTTCCTCAATCAATTTGCACCAACGTAACTCAGTTATGATTTATTTAGGTTACTTTTTTTTTCAGCCAAAGGTGGCGTAACCTGCCACCCGTGCCAATTCTGGCCATTTAGGCAAGTTTGGCCAGCTGAGAGTTACTCCAGTTCTGCTTAGGCCAGTGTATGTGGCGTCTGCAGAAAAACCTTCTGGAGAGTTAAAGAAATCGGCGCAAGTAAGGAAATCTGCGCAGGTAGGTGCAGTAGATGCCTGGACAGAGAGAGGGAGAGAGAGAGAGAGAGAGAGGCATTCGGCCTGGGATGTCGGGCAGGATAGCAGAACAGCAAGCCCTTCGGCCAGGCCTTGGGGCGGGGATAGCGGGACCAGCTTTAATAATTGCAGGTAAGTTGCTACAATATATTTTAATGTGTTTTTAAATTGATGCAATCTGTTTTAATGTGTTGGGAGCTGGCTGTATGTTTCACTTTGCAGCCTTAGCCCAAATTGTGTCCCTGGTTACCGTGGCAACCCAATCTTTTTGGCGCAGATCAAGGCTCCACCCCTAAAACTAAAGGACAGGTCATGCCACACCAAAATGAAAAAATCCAATGGGGAAACTTAAAACATTTTTTGGGGCGTATTTGGGCCCCCAGAAAACGCGCGTAACTCTTCAAGTACACCAAAAAAAAGCTTTGGGGAAAATTAAGACCAAAGACTGTGCAGATAATTACCACGGACAAATGTGTTCTGTAAAAATACTGTAAATATGTTATATCAGTAACTAGAGTTTGTTATTGCCTTGTTAGCGCACCGTGCGACATTTTACTACATTAAAGGTGCTATATAAATGCATATTGTAGTTGTTGTTTGAAGAGAACAGGAATTAACATCCATGAGCCCACTTTGCCTTTCTTGCCCAAACAGAACAACTGTCCTTTCCTGCACTTGCTCTCGCAGCATCTCCAGTGAATCAAGATTTGGCAGAACAGATGTTATGGCCGCCAAGCAGAAAAACGCTTCCCCTTTAAATACCTGCAGGAGCCCATAGAGAGTTACTCCTCTGCTGGAGGTCCTGCCCTGCACGAAGTGAGTTCCCATTGTCGGCCCAATTCAGGCCAGGGCTTCCCTTTCAATATTGAATTATCCTAGCTGCTATTTAGTGTTTATAGCAGTAAGGTTATTCCACTGTTAATTTAATTTTGCTGTTATTATTGCATAGTCAATAAATCACATGATTTACCACGTAATGACTAAAGCACCAATTCAATTAATTATTAATAGATGAATGGAACTAATTAAGTCAATTAATCATGTCGTACATAAAATGAAGTAAGATTAAATACTGGTTGAATACCATGTTAATGAGTTTCTGTTATGTGTTTTGGAATGTTTGTTTTGCCAATAGCTATTTGACAGCATAAGAGAGAAAATATGAAGAGGGAGAATCTGTAAGATAAAAAAAAACATAGAAACATAGAAAATAGGTGCAGGAGTAGGCCATTCGGCCCTTCGAGCCTGCACCGCCATTCAATGAGTTCATGGCTGAACGTGCAACTTCAGTACCCCATTCCTGCTTTCTCGCCATACCCCTTGATCCCCCCGAGTAGTAATGACTTCATCTAACTCCTTTTTGAATATATTTAGTGAATTGGCCTCAACAACTTTCTGTGGTAGAGAATTCCACAGTTTCACCACTCTCTGGGTGAAGAAGTTTCTCCTCATCTCGGTCCTAAATGGCTTACCCCTTATCCTTAGACTGTGACCCCTGGTTCTGGACTTCCCCAACATTAACAAGAACATAAGAATATAAGAATTAGGAACAGGAGTAGGCCATCTAGCCCCTCGAGCCTGCTCCGCCACCCAACAAGATCACGGCTGATCTGGCCGTGGACTCAGCTCCACTTACCCGCCCGCTCCCCATAACCCTTAATTCCCTTATTGGTTAAAAATCTATCTATCTGTGATTTGAATATATTCAATGAGCTAGCCTCAACTGCTTCCTTGGGCAGAGAATTCCACAGATTCACAACCCTCTGGGAGAAGAAATTCTTTCTCAACTCGGTTTTAAATTGGCTCCCCCATATTTTGAGGCTGTGCCCCCTAGTTCTAGTCTCTCCGGCCAGTGGAAACAACTTCTCTACCGCTATCCTGTCTATCCCTTTCATTATTTTAAATGTTTCGATAAGATCACCCCTCATCCTTCTGAACTCCAACGAGTAAAGACCCAGTCTACTCAATCTATCATCATAAGGTAATCCCCTCATCTCCGGAATCAGCCTAGTGAATCGTCTCTGTACCCCTTCCAAAGCTAGTATATCCTTCCTTAAGTAAGGCGACCAAAACTGCACGTAGTACTCCAGGTGCGGCCTCACCAATACCCTGTACAGTTACAGCAGGACCTCCCTGCTTTTGTACTCCATCCCTCTCGCAATGAAGGCCAACATTCCATTCGCCTTCCTGATTACCTGCTGCACCTGCAAACTAACTTTTTGGGATTCATGCACAAGGACCCCCAGGGCCCTCTGCACCGCAGCATGTTGTAATTTCTCCCCATTCAAATAATATTCCCTTTTACTGGTTTTTTCCCCAAGGTGGATGACCTCACATTTTCCAACATTGTATTCCATCTGCCAAACCTTAGCCCATTTGCTTAACCTATCTAAATCTCTTTGCAGCCTCTCTGTGTCCTCTACACAACCCGCTTTCCCACTAATCTTTGTGTCATCTGCAAATTTTGTTACACTACACTCTGTCCCCTCTTCCAGGTCATCTATGTATATTGTAAACAGTTGTGGTCGCAGCACCGATCCCTGTGGCACACCACTAACCACCGATTTCCAACCCGAAAAGGGCCCATTTATCCCGACTCTCTGCTTTCTGTTTGCCAGCCAATTCTCGATCCATGCTAATACATTTCCTCTGACTCCGCGTACCTTTATCTTCTGCAGTAACCTTTTGTGTGGCACCTTATCGAATGCCTTTTGGAAATCTAAATACACCACATCCATCGGTACACCTCTATCCACCATGCTCATTATATCCTCAAAGAATTCCAGTAAATTAGTTACACATGATTTCCCCTTCATGAATCCATGTTGCGTCTGCTTGATTGTACTATTCCTCTCTAGATGCCCCGCTATTTCTTCCTTAATGATAGCTTCAAGCATTTTCCCCACTACAGATGTTAAACTAACTGGCCTATAGATACCTGCCTTTTGTCTGCCCCCTTTTTTAAACAGAGGCGTTACATTAGCTGCTTTCCAATCCGATGGCACCTCCCCAGAGTCCAGAGAATTTTGGTAGATTATAACGAATGCATCTGCTATAACTTCCGCCATCTCTTTTAATACCCTGGGATGCATTTCATCAGGACCAGGGGACTTGTCTACCTTGAGTCCCGATAGCCTGTCCAGCACTACCCCCGCTAGTGATAGTGATTGTCTCAAGGTCCTCCCTTCCCACATTCCCGTGACCAGCAATTTTTGGCATGGTTTTTGTGTCTTCCACTGTGAAGACCGAAGCAAAATAATTGTTTGAGATCTCAGCCATTTCCACATTTCCCATTATTAAATTTCCTTTCTCATCTTCTAAGGGACCAACATTTACTTTAGTCACTCTTTTCCGTTTTATATATCGGTAAAAGCTTTTACTATCTGTTTTGATGTGTTGCACAAGTTTACATTCGTAATCTATCACCTTATACGCATTGGTTTTTAATTTGATACTCTCCTTTATTTCCTTGGTTATCCACGGCTGGTTATCCCTTCTCTTACCGCCCTTCTTTTTCACTGGAATATATTTTTGTTGAGCACTATGAAAGAGCTCCTTAAAAATCCTCCATTGTTCCTCAATTGTGCCACCGTTTAGTCTGTGTTCCCAGTCTACTTTAGCCAACTCTGCCCTCATCCCACTGTAGTCCCCTTTGTTTAAGCATAGTATGCTCGTTTGAGACACTACTTCCTCACCCTCAATCTGTATTACAAATTCAACCATACTGTGATCACTCATTCCGAGAGGATCTTTTACTACGAGATCATTTATTATTCCTGTCTCATTACACTGGACCAGATCTAAGATAGCTTGCTTCCTTGTAGATTCTGTAACATACTGTTCTAAGAAACAATCCCATATGCATTCTATGAATTTCTCCTCAAGGCTACCCCGTGTGATTTGATTTGACCAATCGATATATAGGTTAAAATCCCCCATGATTACTGCCGTTCCTTTTTCACATGCCTCCATTATTCCCTTGATTATTGTCTGCCCCACCGTGAAGTTATTATTTGGGGGCCTATAAACTACGCCCACCAGTGACTTTTTCCCCTCATTATCTCTAATCTCTACCCACAATGATTCAACATTTTGTTCATTAGAGCCAATATCGTCTCCCACAACTGCCCTGATATCATCCTTTATTAACAGAGCTACCCCACCTCCTTTCCCTTCTTGTCTATCTTTCCGAATTGTCAGATACCCCTGTTTGTTTAATTCCCAGTCTTGGCCACCCTGCAACCACGTTTCTGTAATGGCCACCAAATCATACTCATTTGTAATGATTTGTGCTGTCAACTCATTTACTTTATTTCGAAAGCTGCGTGCGTTTAGGTAAAGTGTTTTAATACTAGTTTTTAAACCATGATTTTTAGTTTTGACCCCTCCTGCAGCCCCTTTATATTCATACATATTGTCCCTTCCAATCACCTTGTCGTTTACACTTACCCAGTGCTACTCTGTTCTGTTGCCTCCTGCCTTTTGCATTTTTTCTTGGGGTTCTGTTCATTTGAGCTCTCACCCACTCTAACTACCTCAGAGCCCTCTCCTGGGTTCCCATCTCCTTGCCAAGCTAGTTTAAAGCCCTCCAAACTGTACTTTCAAAAACCACCCGCGAGACCATTGGTCCCGTCTCTGTTGAGGTGTAACCTTTCAGACTTGTACAGGTCCCACCTTCCCCAGAAGCGGTCCCAATTGTTCAGGAAACTAAAGCCCTCCCTCCTACACCAATGGGAGAGTGGAGAGCACCAGTTCCAACTGTCACAGGACGGGAGAATGGAGAGCACCAGTTCCCACTGTCACAGGACGGGAGAGTGGAGAGCACCAGTTCCAACTGACGCAGGAGAGAGGGTGCAGAGCACCAGTTCCAACTGTCACAGGAGAGAGATTGGAGAGCACCAGTTCAAACTGTCACAGGACGGGAGAGTGGAGAGCACCAGTTCCCATTGTTACAGGAGAGAGAGTGGAGAGCACCTGTTCCAACTGTCGCAGGACAGAGAGTGGAGAGCACCAGTTCCCACTGTAAAGTCCTGTCCCCTCAGTACAGATTCACACGAGGCATGTAGTGAAGTCAAGGTCACTCTGCACCTGCACCTTTATTTCACAGCTCTGGAATGCTGCACTTGCCTGAGACCTGTGCTTATATACCTGCCTCTTGCAAGTGCACCCCTGGTGGTAAGGTATGTTGCTGGTTACATGTCATATCTTATTACTGTCATGTATAGCATGTTAGGATACAGTTATATATAATAATGTAAGATACATGACATCACCCTCCCCCAAGGTCTTATTGTCTTTATAGGTTCAGTCTCTCAGGTGGTCTACGCTCTCGCGTGGAGCGTCTGAGTTGTGGTTCGGTTGTTTGCCTTGTTGTCTGTTTTTCTTTGGGTGTGGTTGCTGGTATCTCGCCTGGGCTGTCTGTTTCGATTGGTGTGATTGTTGTTGACTCACCTGGGCTGTCCGTTGAGATTGCCCTTTCCTCAGGTTGTTCCCTCTGTCTGTCCACCAGGTGTGGTGCGAGTCCCACATTGTAGTCTGCCTCTGGTTCCGCAGTGTTATTGATAAATCTGCTTTTGACTTGGTCTACATGCCTCCGGCAGGTTTTGCCATTGTCCATTTGTACTACCAGTAGCCTGTTTCCTTCCTTGCCCGTTACTGTCCCTGCAAGCCATTTGGGAACCCTGCCATAGTTTAGTACAAACACTTTGACCCCTCGAATTTCTGTCATGGTACTCAGTCAGCTTACGGCGCTTTGCCTCAACGATTTCGTGCATGTCTGGGAGGATTAATGAGAGCCTTGTTTTTAAAGTCCTTTTCATCAACAGTTGCGCGGGGGGGATCCCAGTCAGTGAGTGTGGACGAGATCTGTAGGCCAGCAGCAGTCGCGACAGGCGACCCTGCAGCGTGGGACCTTGGATTTTAAGCATGCCTTGTTTAATGATTTGCACTGCTCTCTCCGCCTGGCCGTTAGAGGCTGGCTTGAACGGTGCCGTCTTGACGTGATTTATGCCGTGGTCAATTATAAAGTCTTGGAATTCTGCGCTGGTGAAGCACGGACCATTGTCACTGACCAATGTGTCAGGGATTCCGTGTGTTGCAAACATGGTTGCGAGGCTCTCCACAGTGGTGGAGGTTGTGCTCGAGTTTAAAATGGTGCATTCGATCCACTTTGAAAATGCATCTACAACTACGAGGAACATTTTGCCCATGAATGGGCTCACATAGTCTACGTGCACCCGCGACCACGGTTTGGTAGGCCAGGGCCAGGGGGCATTGCTGAGTTGGGCACAAATGGTGCACCTTCGGACGTAGAGCTCCAAGTCTGCGCCAATACCAGGCCACCAGACGTGGGATCTGGCTATGGCCTTCATGAGAACGATCCCCGGGTGCTCGCGGTGGAGCTCCCGGACAAATGCCTCTCTGCCATGCAGAGGCATGACTACTCGCTGCCCCACATCAGGCAGTCTGCTTGCAGTGATAGCTCATGCATGCGCCTGTGAAAGGGTTTTAATTCCTCGGGGCAGGCATTGCGAGCCTCTGCCCAGTCACTGGTTAGGACACATCCTTTTACTAAGGATAATGTGGGGTCGCTGGCTGTCCAGGCTCTGATTTGGCAAGCCGTCATGGGCGAACCTGTGGTCTCAAAGGCATTGATTGCCATGACTATCTCACAGTCCTGTTCGTTAGACCCTCCTGTGGTCGCCAGGGGTAGCCTGCTGAGCGCGTCGGCACAGTTGTCTGTGCCTGGTCTGTGCCTTATTGTGTAGTCGTAGGACGCCAGCATGAGTTGAATTCGCGCCGAGGCGTTGGCGTTTATTGCCTTGCTCTCGGATAGGAGGGACGTGAGGGACTTGTGGTCGGTTTCTAACGTGAACTTGACCCTGAAAAGGTATTGGTGCATCTTTTTGACACCGTACATGCACGCGAGCGCCTCCTTCTCTACCATTCCATACCCGCGCTCCGCCAGCGAAAGTGACCTGGAGGCATAAGCTATGGGTTGTAATTTGCCCGCACTATAGACATGTTGCAAAATGCACCCGACCCCGTACGCTGATGCATCGCATGTGAGAACTAGCTTTATACCTGGGTCAAAGAAAGTCAAAACACTGTTGGAACACAGAAGGTTGCGTGCCTTATTGAAGGCGCGTTCCTGGGCGTCCCCCCAAAACCAATCGCACCCCTTTCTGAGTAGCACGTGGAGAGGCTCCAGCAGCGTGCTTAAGTTCTGCATAATGTTCCCAAAGTAATTGAGTAGCCCGAGAAAGGCGCGCAGTTCTGAGACATTCCGGGGCCTGGGTGCCAGGCGAATTGCTTCTGTTTTGGACTCTGTTGGGTGGATTCCATCAGCGGCAATCCTTCTGCCCAAAAATTCAACCTCAGGTGCGAGAAACAGGCACTTGGATTTCTTGACTCGTAGGCCTACCCGATCCAGCCACTTTAGTACTTCCTCCAAATTACGGAGATGGGAGTCGGTGTCCCTGCCCGTGATAAGTATGTCGTCTTGAAATACAACCATCCCTGGGATGGACTTGAGCAGACTCTCCATGTTGCGCTGGAATATGGCAGCTGCCGACCTGATGCCGAATGGACATCGATTGTACGTGAAAAGGCCTCGATGTGTGTTGATGGTGGTGAGTAGCTTGGATTCCTCGGTCAATTCTTGCGTCATATACGCAGATGTGAGGTCTAATTTTGAGAAAAGTTTACCTCCAGCCAATGTGGCAATAAGTCCACCGCTCTGGGCAGCGGGTACTGGTCCTGTAGGGAGACTCTGTTTATGGTAGATTTGTAGTCCCCACAGATTCGTACGGATCCATCAGGCTTCATGACTGGGATGATGGACTTGCCCAGTCGCTAAATTCCACAGGTGATATAATGCCTTCCCGCAGAAGCCTGTCTAGTTCGTGTTCAATCTTTTCCCTCATCACATAGGGTACAGCTCTGACCTTGTGATGGACCGGTCTAGCATCCTGTGTGATGTAGATTTTGACTTTGGCCCCTTTGAAAGTGCCCACACCTGGCTGAAAGAGATGTTCAAATCGCTTTATAACTGTTGAGCAGGAGGTCCGTTCCTCTCATGACATGGCATGGACATCATCCCATTTCCAGTTTAGTTTTGCCAGCCAGCTTCTCCCCAGCAGTGCTGGGGGGTCCCCGGGGACAATCCACAGGGGAAGTTGGTTCACTGTCCCTTTGTGTGTGATAGAGAGCATGGCGCTGCCGAGGACTGGTACGATTTCTTTGGTATAGGTCCTTAGTGTGGTGTCGACCCTTGTGAGTTTTGGTCTGTCTCTTTTATGCGGCCACAGTTGTTCAAATTGTTGAGCGCCCATGAGAGATTGACTGGCTCCCGTATTCAGCTCCATATTGACAGATATCCCGTTGAGTAGGACCCTCATCATTATAGGAGGCGTCCTATTGTAGGAGCAGCGGCCATTGATCATGTTGACCCGCTGTACATCGGTGTCCCGGGTACTGTCCCCACCATGTTCTGGTCCGCTTTCCGACCCATCCGATTCATATACCAGCCGAGCTGCCGTTTTTTTTGCACATGCGGGCCAAATGCCCTGTATATTCACAATTTCTGCAAACAGCCTGCTGAAATCGACATCCCCTTGACGAGTGCCCACCCCCACACCTCCAGTACAGACCTGTTCTATTGTTTAAAGTGTTCCCAAAAAATAAGCTGCGTCTGGCTGATCTCTCTTGAGCTTCTCTCAGTTTGTAGTTGATTGCTCGAATTGTGGGTTGAGGTGCGAACGGCCATTCCTGTGGCCTTTGATGGCTTCTGCCTGCTGTCGAGAACCTGTTCCCCCAGTTTTGTCTGTGTGTGGGGGTAGCAGCTTGTTTATTGCTTGTTCCAATATTTCGTTAGTTGTCGTACCTGCATTGTAAATCAACCTCGTTTCTTCTTCCCCTACCAAGAATGTCTGTGCAACCAGTGCTGCTGCCTCTAAGGTCAGGTTCTTGGTCTCTATGAGCTTTCGGAATATGCCTGCGTGGCCTATTCCTTCAATGAAAAAGTCTCTCAGCATTTCTCTCCTCAGTTCATCGGAGAACTCACATAAACTAGCCAACCTCCGAAGTTCCGCCACGAAGTCGGGTATGCTCTGGCCCACACAGCATCTGTAGTTGTAGAACCTGTGTCTGGCCATGTGTAGGCTGCTCACTGGCTTCAGATGGTCTCTTACCAGTGTGCTCAATTCTTCAAACAACTTGCTTGCTGGTTTCTCAGGTGCCAACGGATCCTTCATTAAAGCGTATATTTTCGAGCCACAGCTGGTCAAGAGATGGGCTCTTCTCTTGTCTGCCTTATTGTCGCCTAACCATTCTTTGGTTACAAAGCTTTGCTGGAGCCTTTCTATAAAGTCTTCCCAATTGTCTCCCGTATTGTACTTTTCATCTGATCCGTTGTTCACCATTCTGTGGATTCTGTAATCCCATAGCCCGTCGCCACTGTAAAGTCCTGTCCCCTCAGTACAGATTCACACGAGGCATGTCGTGAAGTCAAGGTCAATCTGGACCTGCACCTTTATTTCACAGCTCTGGAATGCTGCACTTGCCTGAGACCTGTGCTTATATACCTGTCTCTTGCAAGTGCACCCCTGGTGGTAAGGTATGCTGGTGATTACAGGTCATATCTTATTACAGTCATGTATCGCATGTTAGGATACAGTTATATATAATAATGTAAGATACATGACACCCACTGTCACAGGAGAGAGTGGAGAGCACCAGTTCCTACTGTCGCAGGACAGAGAATAGAGAGCACAGAAGATGAGGCATTGCTCTCTCTGAATCTTATTGGTAAAGGAACCAACTGTTTTGAGTAACAGAAGTGTCATTTTTGCCTCAGTAGAGACATGCTGACTGACATATGGCATCAGTTGTGTGCAGCTGCCTTACCAGTAGAACCCAAGGCCATGACTGCCAATGTGAATTTCTACACTGTTGGTTTTCCTAAGGCTCTGGGGAGTCATTGCGCAGGCACCTGGAAGTCCATGGCCAATTGCGTGCAGGAGGTCACAGGTGTACTTCTAATGAAGGCTTCCTATCTCCATTGCCAGGCAGCAGAGATTCTCACCACAGCCCACTTCCCAAAGATACTTGGTATTGTGAGCTGCACAGCTGCGAAGGTATGTGTATTTACCCGGAATGTGCTTGCCGACATTAGTAGGAAACTGTTCCGGAAGATGAGAATGCGGGTGATTTGTCGTGTGTAACATGTTATAACTTACTTTTATCCCAATTAATCAAGGTCAACACATAACAATCATTCTTTCTCAATCAGCTCTGTCTTGGATGTTTGATTGAGGTGAACGATTGTGCAGGTGTCTGTTAGGGTATCATTTACATGCCATTAACTCGTGGCCAATGGCTCTCTTACACAATAAATAGACCTTTGTGAGGAGCGAGGCAATGAGATGTATAAACTCAAGGAAGTAATTCAAAGAATAATTAGAATGCTCAAAGTACACTCCCATTGCCTTGACCAACGGGAGGTTGTAAGTTTTCTATGTTTGCAGTTCAGTGTCTCAATTTGACAGGAAGCATGACATTGTGAATCTTTCTGAAGAAGGAATGCATGCAGGAGCCACGGACAATGTTAACCTGCCTCAGCCTTGCATGGAGGCAATGAACTGGCTAAGAAAAGTAGTCAATTTTCTTTTCGAAAAAACAGTATTAGTCCTGATGAAAAATCACATCTGCAGTGCTTTCCTTTAATGGGAACCATTCCTGAAGAAAATTGACATTAATTTCTAGCTGGATATTCCAAATCGATCGTAACATTTAATAAATAATGCGACCAATATGGCTTTGGAACAAACTGCGATAATTCTTCTCGCGTTGTGTACATATGAGGGAAGTTGCCATGTGGTTCCAAACACAGATGAGACTGCACACAGGGAGATTAAAGTAACAGTGACCTCAGGTCTTTAAAAAGACACTCCAGAATGAGGAACAAGCCTTTGGGGCCGGCTTATATACAGTGCTCCCAAGGGATGCTGGGATCCCTTGGGACTTCAGGGGTGCGCTCCCTGGTGGCGGAACATGGGAGTGCATGCTTTACAGATACACAACATCACTCCCTCCCTAAAGTCAAAGTAAAAACTATTTACAAGGTGAGGCGGTCGGGAGCCTTTTTTTCCCTGGTGGACCGCCTCGGTACAAATGTCTGTTTTGGTATGTTGGCTGTGCCCTCGCTGGGCCAGCGTGTTGTTGGCCCTGCAGGGCTGCTGGGTGAGCCTGGCCTTGCTGGGCTGTTGAGCGTGATGGGTTCAATTTCCTGGTCCGGGGTGGTGTCGTTGATCCCTTGGGTGTGTGTTGTGGGCTCGAAAAAGGTGGTGTCTGCTGTGGGTTGTTCAGGGCATTCTGTGAACCACAGCCTCGTTTGGTCGAGGTGCTTTCTGCAAATGTGTCCATTGTCTAGTTTGACTACAAACATCCTATTCCCTTCTTTAGCTATCACCGTGCCCGCGATCCACTTGGGACCATGTCCATAGTTTAGCACATACACAGGGTCATTCAGATCAATTTCCCGTGACACAGTGGCACGACCATCGTTTACATTTTGTTGCTACCATCTGCTCGCTACCTGATCATGCAGGTTGGGGTGAACCAGCGAGAGTCTGGTTTTAAGTGTCCTTTTCATGAGTAGCTCAGCCGGGAGCACCCCGGTGAGTGAGTTGGGTCTCGTGCGGTAGCTGAGCAGTACTCGGGACAGGTGGGTTTGGAGTGAGCCTTCTGTGACTCATTTAAGGCTCTGTTTGATGGTTTGTACTGCCCGCTCTGCCTGCCCATTGGAGGCTGGTTTAAACGGGGCCGAGGTGACATGTTTGATCCCATTGCGGGTCATGAATTATTTAAATTCGGCACTGGTGAAACATGGCCCGTTGTCACTGACCAGTATGTCAGGCAGGCCGTTGGTGGCAAACATGGCCCTCAGGCTTTCAATGGTGGTGGTGGCAGTGCTTCCCGACATTATTTCACATTCAATCCATTTTGAAAAAGCATCCACTACCACGAGGAACATTTTACTGAGAAACGGGCCCAGATAGTCGACATGGATCCTTGACCATGGTCTGGAGGGCCAGGACCACAAACTTAGTGGTGCCACTCTGGGCGTGTTGCTCAACTGAGCACATACACTGCATTGCCGTACACAGGACTCAAAGTCAGAGTCGATACCGGGCCACCACACGTGGGATCTGGCTATCGCTTTCATCATTACTATACCCGGGTGTGTGCTGTGGAGATCTGAGATGAACGTCTACCTGCCCTTTTTTGGTAGCACTACGCGGTTACCCCACAACAGGCAGTCTGCCTGAATGGAAGTGAGTCCTTTTGCCACTGGAACGGCTTGATTGGCTCTTGCATTTCAATGGGGATGCTGGCCCAGCTCCCATGCAGTACACAGTTTTTTACTAGGGACAGCAGAGGATCTTGGCTGGTCCAAGTCTTAATCTGGTGGGCCGTGACAGGTGATTTATCATTTTCAAACGCTTCCATGACCACTAACAAGTCTGCGGACTGCGTCACCATCAACAAGTTTGCAGGCTGTGCCATTTCCACCCCCGTGGTGGGCAATGGTAGCCGACTGAGAACATCCGCACAGTTCTCGGTGCCTGGTCTGTGGCGGATGGTATAGTTATACGCTGATAGCGCGAGTGCCCACCTTTGTATGCGAGCTGAGGCATTAGTATTTATCCCCTTGTTTTCTGTGAACAGGGATGTGAGGGGCTTGTGATCGGTTTCCAGCGCAAAAATGAGGCCAAACAGGTACTGAAGCATTTTCTTTACCCCGAACACACACGCTAATGCCTCTTTCTCAATCATGCTGTAGGCTCTCTCGGCCTTAGACAAGCTCCTGGAGGCATAGGCGACAGGTTGCAACTTCCCCCCAACGTTAGCTTGTTGTAATACACACCTGACTCTGTACGACGACGCGTCACATGCTAGCACAAGTCTTTTACACGGGTTATACAATACAAGCAGCTTGTTGGAGCATAAAATGTTTCTGGCTTTCTCAAAAGCAATTACTTGTTTTTTTCCCCCATACCCAGTTCTCACCTTTGCGCAATAACACATGTAGGGGCTGTAAGAGGGTGCGTAACCCCGGTAGGAATTTACCAAAATAGTTGAGGAGTCCCAGGAACAACCGCAGCTCCATGACGTTCTGTGGCCTGGGCACGTTCCTGATAGCCTCTGTCTTGGCGTCTGTGGGCCGAATGCCGTCCGCCGCGATCTTTCTCCCCAAAAACTCCACTTCTGTTGCCATGAAGACGCATTTCGACCTCTTCAGCCACAGCCCTACATGATCCAGTCTCTGGAGGACCTCCTCCAGGTTTTGTAGGTGCTCTGCGGTGTCTCGACCTGTGACCAATATGTTGTCCTGAAAGACCACCATGTGTGGTACCGACTTAAGTAGGCTCTCCATGTTTCTCTAGAAGATTGCTGCAGCCGACCGAATTCCAAACGGGCATCTATTGTAGATGAACAGTCCCTTGTGCGTGTTGATGCAGGTGAGGCCCTTCGAAGACTCCTCCAGCTCCTGCATCATATAGGTTAAGTCGAGCTTGGTGAACGTCTTGCCTCCTGCTAGCGTCGCAAATAGGTCGTCTGACTTAGGTAGCGGGTATTGGTCTTGTATCGAGAAATGATTAATAGTTACTTTATAATCGCCGCAAATCCTGCCCGTGCCATCACTTTTGAGTACTGGAACAATCAGGCTGGCCCACTCGCTGAATTCCACTGGAGAGATGATGCCCTCGCGTTGCAGCCTGTCCAGCTCGATTTCCACTCTCTCCCTCTTCATGTGAGGTAGCGCTCGCGCCTTGTGGTGAATGGGTCGTGCCTCTGGGACCAAGTGGATCTGCACCTTCGCCCCGGAAAAGTTTCCAATGCCTGGCTCAAAAAGGGAAGGAAATTTGTTGAGAACCTGGGTACATGAAGCTTCACTGACATGTGATAGCGCTCGGATGTCATCCCAGTTCTAGCAGATTTTGCCCAGCCAGCTCCTTCCAAGCAGTGTGGGGCCATCGCCCGGGACAATCCAGACTGGCAGTTCGTGCATCGTGCCCTCGTAGGTGACCTTGACCATGGCGTTGCCCAGGACAGTGATCAGCTCTTTGGTGTACATTCTCAGTTTCGTGTGGATGGCGCTCAGGGCTGGTCTGAATGCCTTGTTGCACCACAGTCTCTCAAACATCTTTTTGCTCATGATGGATTGGTTAGCGCCGTGTCCAGTTCCATGGCTATGGGTAAGCCATTCAATTTTACGTTTAGCATTATAGGTGGACATTTCGTCAAAAATATGTGCACCCCGTGTACTTCAGCATCTCTCTCTGAGGCTTGAAATTGCTTTGATCCACCATGGACTGATCTTCCTCTGCAACGTGGTGGTTAGCAGGTTTTGCAGAGCTTGCAGCTCGTTTGCAAGCTCGTTGGAGGTACAGCATTGTTCCACAGCTCTTGCAAACATACCCTTTGAAGCGGCATGAATAGACTGAATGGAAGCCTCCACAACGCCAACAAGATATGAATTGCCTTGCATTCATCCTTTGTTGGGGACTCTGAATCATCTGGGTCACCTGAGGCCTGCTGGCAGTTGCAGACTCGTGAGTTCTGCCCTGTACATTTCTACTCGCAAACACAGTTCCAGTTAATTTATGAACATTGCTAGCACTTGTGTGCTGAGAGATTTGTTTGGTGTTATCAATGGTGGACATAAACGCCTGTGCTATCGCAATGGCCTTATTGAGGGTCGGTGTCTCTACAGTCAAAAGTTTTCGTAGGATGGTCTCGTGGCCAATGCCCTGTACAAAAAAGTCTCTGAGCATTTGATCCAGGTAGCCATCAAACTCACATTGTCCTGCAAGTTGCCTTAGCTCGGTGATGTAGCTCGCCACTTCCTGACCTTCAGATTGCTGGCACGTGTATTAGCAATATCTCGCCATCAGCATGTTCTCCCTCGGGTTAAGATGCTCCTGAACACAGCTCCTCATACGACTTATCTGTGGGTTTCACCGGAGCCAGAAGATTCTTCATGAGGCTGTAGGTCGGTGCCCCACAGACTGTGAGGAGGACCGCTCTCCTTTTTGCAACGCTTCCTTCTCCGTACAGCCCATTGGCTACAAAGTACTGGTCTAGCCATTCGACATAGGCTTCCCAGTCCTCAACCTCCGAGAACTTCTCCAGAATGCCCACAGTTTGCTGCATCTTTGCGTTCGATTCGTATTCTCGTCACCAGTTATTGTGTTCCTAACACAGATGAGGCTGCACACAGGGAGGTTAAATTAACAGTGACCTCAGTCTTTAATAAGACACTCCAGAGTGAGGAACAGGCCTTAGGGGGCCAGCTTATATACAGTACTCCCAAGGGATGCTGGGATCCCTTGGGACTTCATGGGATGAGCTCCCTGGTGGCGGAACATGGGTGTGCATGCTTTACAGATACACAACAGATTCAGTCCTATTTCAATAATAGGCTGTAGGCATTGTATCAAAGATACAGTGTAAGTAAAATAATGACGGTGTAAATCTTCCACACAGCTTCGCACATTTACAAAGTTTCTCTGGGGTTTGCACTGACCCTCTGATGAACTTATGGAGGGAGATTGAGGGAACCACTGAAGAAATTGTACTCCGTAGAAAATTTTCGTTGTTTACTAAAATAACTGTGCGTGATGGGCCCTATTTGTCATTCTGTTTGTCTTCTGTATATTCCTACTCAGTGTGTGATCTGTCTGTTATATTTAGAGCCAGAACAATTCCAAGAGCAATATTGTTTGTCCTTGGAGGGGTGAGGTACTATGATATTAAAACTGTTGTCTCTCATTTCAGTTTTGGGGCTTTGGTATGGAAGGGCAAATTGCTGTGGTTATGAGGACGTCCAGTGGAACTGGGAAGTGGGATGGAATTCACTGGAACCGAACTCTGTTGAGACGGTCGTGGAGCGCCCTTGCACAATCGCGATTGAGTGGCTGTCTCCTCCGTCGTTGGTGTTGCTGCTCCTGCTCCCCTTCATCCTCCTCCTCATTCTCCTCCTCTTCTTGCTCCTCCTCCTTGTCCTCATCCTCCTCCTGAGGTGGTGTGGCTAGGCCTGGTGGCAATGGCTGCGCCCTCTTGATGGTTAGTTTATGCAGCAGGCAGCAGACGATTACGAATAAGGACACCCGCCCAGCCGAATACTGGAGGACTCCTCCCGAATGATCAAGGCAGTGGCACTGTTGCTTGAGCACTCCAATGGTCTGCTCAATGATGTCCCTGGTGGCAGCATGGCTCTCATTGTATGAGAGCTGCTCAGGATTGTTGGGGTTATGGAGGGGAATCATGAGCCAGGTGGAGAGCGGATAGCCCTTGTCTTCCAGCAGCCAGCAGCGAGCTTGATTTGGTGGCTGGAAGAGAGCAGGCACACCAGTCTGGCGCAGGATGAATGCATCATGGCTGCTGCCAGGATAGCGGGCATTGACCGTTGTTGTATATGCATGCCTGTTCACTGTGTGATGTCTGTAACATGGTTATGCAACACTGAATGTACCCTTAGACTGTACACACCTTACCTGTACACCAGAGGGAGCTGCTGTTGGAGACCTAAGGGTTACTTGCACACTGCAGGTAACCCAGTAAATAAAGGAGGTCACAGCTTAGTGTCCTCATTCAAGGAGCTCCAAATAAAGGACTACAGGTCTGCACAGTTTAAGTATCATACCCTGCCTCGTGGAGTCATTACTACAACTGGCGACGGGAATACGAGGTCATGAACCACACGCTCAGCATGTCAAACCTCAGCATCTTTCAGCAATTTACATTGGGGAAGATTGGGATGCTCTTGTAGAAAGATTGGAACACTTAAGGAGACTGGCTGCACCATGCGACTTTGGCAACCACCTAAATGAAGCGCTAAGGGACTCTAAACCGACGAGAGCACTGCACCGCATGGATACTTCTAAGGGCAGAAACGCTGCCCCATGTCCCGCAACCTTGAGTCCACCACATGGGGCAAACTGGATGACCCCGTGCTGGTGCTGTGGAGGAAACCACAGGGCCCACCAGGGCCGCTACAAAGACTATGCATGTAAAGAGAAAAGGAACCTTCAAAGGATGTGCAAAGAAAGCTGTACTCACCGCGTCTCTGAAGAGTTGGCTGATCACGGGGGCTCTGACACAGATGAAGGTGATGTTGCTCAACCCGTAGGAGAAGAGTATGGAACTCTTACCTGCTCCACCGAAAGTTCTCCGTGGGCGATGAAAGTAGATGTCGACGGGGTCCCAGTTTCTATGGAGAGTGACACAGGGGCGAGCCAGTCTGCAATGAGCCGAACGACCTTTGAAGAAATTTGGATGAATCCTGCCAATCGACCACAACTGCATCCTGTCCAAGCGAAGCTGCTCCCAGGCTTCCGGGCTCCGGCAATTGACCTTGAACATGGATCCATCGCTGCATCCGGAGGTTCCACTGTCCAGCTCGACGGCATGGTGACGACTCCACAGCACCACGGCGAAATCTCCAGGCCCGAGGATCCAAACTCCACTTTCCGGGCCGGGGCAGCAGTCCAAGAGGTGAACATCGACGAAAGAAATGGATTCCCGATGTCCAGGGTCAAACCTGTGGAAGAAAAGAGCACCACAGCCTACCTGCAGGAGAGCCAGAAGATGGCTGCCGCACCACGAGGAGCAGAACCTGTAATCAAAGTGGCCACGGCTTGCTTTTCAACAGCATACTTGAATTTATTTGACTAATTCCCTCCCTCAGTTACCATAAATGCTTTTATGGAGAATTACAATTAATTTCTTGAAGATTAAAAACAGAAACTATAAATACTGGAAATACACAGCAAATCAGCCTGCAATGGAAATATAAAGGCACGGTAATTTTTCAGGTGGGACCCTTCAAGTGTATTGATGAAGGGTGGAATTCGAAATGATAGCTTGTTGCTCACTGGGCATTGTCTTCAGAGAAAAATCGGCAAACAATTTTCTTTGGATAGGGAAAAGAGCCTTATCATGATAACATAGCTAAAAATGAATGCTTTTCAGTTTCATTTATATAACTGCAAGCAAAGTAACAAAAAAAGTTTGACACTACTTGAAGAAAGTTGTATTTATATATAGCACTTGATCACATCTCAGTTGGCCCATCGTGCTTTGAAAGAGCTATGCAATTAGTCCCATACACCTGCTCTTTCCCCATAGTCCAATTTTTTCCTTTCAAGTATTTATCCAATTCCCTTTTGAAAGTGCATTGCAGATCACAACAACTCGCTGCGTAATAAATATCCTCATGTCGCCTCTGGTTCTGTTATCAATCACCTTAAATCAGTGTCCTTTGGTTACTGATCCTTCTACCACTGGAAACAGATTCTCCACATTTACTCTATCAAAACCATCATGATTTTGAACACCTCTTACAAGTCTCCTCTTAACCTTCTCTGCTTCAAGGAGAACAACCTCAGATTCTCCAGTCTTTTCACATAACTGAAGTCCCTCATCACTGATACCGTTCCAATAAATCTCTTCTGCAATTCTCTAAGCTCTTCTCATCCTTCCTAAAATGTGCTGCCCATAATTGAATACAATACTCAAGCTGAGGCCTAATCAATCATTCTATGATTCTATGAAATGTTCAAAGCCACTTCGGTACAACAAATTACTTTGACGTGTTGTGAGTGCTGTTATGATGGCAAAGAAAGTATCCCTTTAATCAATAGTAATTCTTTTGGCTTAGGTACATACTGTACAGACAACCCAGGAAATGCACACCGATGTGTTTTATTTTCTCACCTCCTCACTGGGTTATGATTCCACGGGTATCAGTTGCTCCACAGTACTTCTCCCAAGTGGCCCATATTCATGTTTAAGTCTTGGCTGTGACTGCTGGATAACTAACTGACTATGATGGGAAACCTAATAATTGAGCTCGAGTGTTAGGGAGGGGAAAATTGATCGGAGTTCTGCTCTGATCACTATTCAGCAACCCCTGTAGTGACTAGCATATGCGGATAAATTAACCAACTGCTTCCTTCCTGGACCTCATGGATAAACAATGGGGCCAAATTTTGCTGCAGCAAGAGATCTAACGGCGTCTGCGATTAGTTAGACTTGCCCTTACACCTTTAAGTTTTTACATTTTTTGCGTGGCACGTTGCTGAAAGTGCAGCGACGGAAATAGGGTATCTGGGATCTGAGTGAACAGGGAAAGCAACTGTGTCTCTCCTTAATTTCACAATCCTTCAATCTGATTGCTTAACAGCCCAAGGACTGAGAAGGAAGTGTAAATTAGGATGGGTGAATTCACTGTCAAATCAGGTACAGAAGGAAAAATAAAGAGAGGGAAAGATTGGATTAAAGTGAGAGAGAAAAATCAGACAGAAAGGAAGGGAAATGAACGAGGCCAGCCTCAAGCATAGGGATCACACCTGGCACCCACACAACCCTCACCACAACTTCCCATAGTACACCACTGATCACCTCCCCTAGTCATGACAATAAGGATATAAAAAATGCTTAGGGGGGAGTGTTGTTGTATATGCATGCCTGTTTACTGTGTGATGTCTGTAACACCTGCACACTGCAGGTAACCCAGTAAATAAAGGAGCTCACAGCTTGGTGTGCCCACTCGAGGAGCTGCAAATAAAGGTCTACAGGTCTACACAGTTTAAGTATCATACCCTGCCTCGTGGAATCATTACTAAAGGTGCCTACATACACTACAGTGTGGCTATGCTTGGTGGCAATGGCTGTGCCCTCTTGATGGTCAGGTTATGCAGCAGGCAGCAGACGATGATGAATAGGGACACCCGCCCAGCTGAATACTGGAGGACTCCTCCTGAGCGGTCAAGGCAGCGGAACTGTTGCTTGAGCACTCCAATGGTGTGCTCAATGATGTTCCTGGTGTCAACATGGCTCTCATTGTGTGAATACTGCGTAGGAGTGTTGGAGTTGTGGAGGGGAGTCATGAGCCAGGTGGAGAGCGGATAGCCCTTGTCTCCGAACAGCCAGCCGCGAGCTTGATTTGGTGGCTGGAAAGAGAGCAGGCACACCGGTCTGGCGTAGGATGAATGCATCATGGCTGCTGCCAGGAGAGCGGGGTTTGACGGTGTGGATTGTGCGTGTGTCGTCACACACCAACTGCACATTCAGTGAGTGGTAGCCTTTGCAGTTACGGATTACCTCAGGATTGTTATGCGATATCCGCAAAGTGACATGGGTTTGCTCATTGGCGTCTGGCACCATGGGGAAGCTCACTATCCTGGCAAAGCCACATACACACTTGTGCTGCTTTTCTTTGGTGATGGGGAAGGAAATGCAGTCCCTCCTCCTTCTGTACAGAGCATCTGTGACCTCGCAGATGCAGCAATGCACAACAAACTGGGAGATGTTGCAGATCAAATTGAGCGGGTTGGTGACCTTGATTGCCACTGAGAGAGCCGTCCTCACCCTGGTCTGAGGCTCGAGGTCTGGTTGCAGGAGGTGGCAGAATTCTGTGACCATGTCCTTGCTGAAGCACAGCCTTTGAACACACTGTTCCTCAGTGAAATTGATGTAGGAGAACTGCTGCCAGAATAGCCTGGGAGGGTAAGGCCTCCTATTGAGAGCCCTATTGGCCCTCCTCCCTCTGGCCACATTTCTGCAGTCTTTCTCTGTGCCTAAGTTGCCTCCAGTGGTGATGCTGGAGCATGAGGTTTAGTGCCAGCACAGCCCCCATGAAACAATATAAATGTTGGACTTTCAAATCTGCCCTCAATGAACGTCAAGAATCGTTATGAGCCAGAACACTCCTTCAACTGCAAATCGTTCAAATCGGTCGAAACGCCTGGCTGCCTGTGTGAAACTAAAAAGGAAGCATTATTGGCCGACTAAAATCTCACCGGATGTTGGCACCTTTAAATAGCGCTCCTCCAGCCCACATCCAACTGAAACCCCACTGCTGAAGCCGTCATTGTCAGCGCCAGGCGCTAAACCAGGGGGTGAGGGCCAATTTTTGTTCTGGGGCACCAGCGGGACGCTGCGCACGGTGATGATGTCAGCATCGCAGGGCGCAGCAGAGCGGGACGCTACGTATTACTGCTGCCGCAAAACCCCGCCGAATTTAGCGGGGGGCCTTGTTCTCTCCCTGCCCGGTTGCAAACTCATTTGCGTCCCTCGGGAGGGGCGCTAACGGGAGGCGCAAAATAGCCCAATTTCTCCCCCCAGTCTTGAATTAGTTCCAAGGCAGCCTCATTGAGGGAATTCTCAAGATATGCTTTGCTCACTGAGGGGAAAATTCCTCTTGGGTTTTGCACAACCCATCACTTTCAAAGCTGTGGTATCTCAACCTCCAGAAGCAACTCAAAAAAAGAGCACAGATCGTTTTGTTCGAATTGCTGCGGTTCTCCTCTAACCCTGCATCTCTCGACCAGTAGGAGAGATCATGTGATAGTAATTTACTGTGAAACAGTGCAGTGTCAATATTGTTTTACTAAATATTAAATTGGAAAACATTTGCTATGTTTCATTATGAGCTTCCCTGATGGCCCAGCAAGGTTTGTGTAGTGAACAGACACGGAATGCCCCAGACCGGGGTGAGTTGCAAAATAACTTTCAATTTAGCCATAAAATTACCTAACTCCTGTCGGGAATACACATAAATACATCGATGTTACAATGTCGAATCAGGCTATTGCCCCAACCAGTTAATTTTGGAGTTTACCCTCCATACAAATAAAAAGTCCAAAACACCTTTACTCACCCTGTTCCCTGGAAGTTAATTCAACAGCCTCACAACAATCTGTGTAAAGATGTTTCTCCTATCCTCTGTTCTAAATCTCTTCCAATAATCTTGTGTCTCATAGAATCATAGAATCATAGAAATTTACAGCATGGAAAGAGGCCATTTCGGCCCACCGTGTCCGCGCCGGCCGACCAAGAGCTATCCAGTCTAATCCCACTTTCCAGCTCTTGGTCCGTAGCCCTGTAGGCTACGGCACTTTAATTGCCACAGCCAAGTACTTTTTAAATGTGGTGAGGCTTTCAGCCTCTACCACCCTTTCAGGCAGTGAGTTCCAGACCACCGCCACCCTCTGGATGAAGAAATATTCCTTACATATCTCCTCTAAACCTGCCCCCAATTACTTTAAATCCATGTCCCCTGGTTGTTGACCCCTCTGCCAAGGGAAACAGGTCCTTCCCATCCACTCTATCCAGGCCCCTCATAATGTTATACACCTCAATCAGGTCTTCCCTCAGCCTCCTCTGTTCCAAAGAAAACAAACCCAGCATCTCCAATCTTTGCTCATAGCCAAAATTCTCCAGTTCAGGCAACATTGTTGTAAATCTCCTCTGCACCCTTTCCAGTGCAATCACATCTTTCCTGTAATGTGGTGACCAGATCTGCACACAGTACTCCAGCTGTGGTCTAACCAGTGTTTTATACAGTTCAACCATAACCTCCTTGCTCTTGTATTCCATGCCTCGACTTATAAAGGCAAGTATTCCATGGGCTAGAACCTCCACTTTCGTGCTTATCGCCCAAAAATAGGCGTTATTTCTGGCATGGGTATTAAAAAGGGTTTTCAGATCATTGGCTTCTCACCCATTCTCACCCATTTTTTACATTTTTGAAAATGGGCGGTACCGCGAGCGATATCAAATGGGTGGTAGCGTAACATTTTTTTGACCTTCTGCCGTAAAGTGTGACTGACCTTAGCAATGGCATGGCAATGCTTGATTCCTTCGATCCAGGAGGTCAAGGGTCATCTTGACATGCGCAGAAGAGGAGACAGAGAGAGAGGCAGCTCAGAGGCACTGAAAGAGTGTGTGGCTGTGGTGTGTGCTTGTTTGGCTGTTGTGGGAGGCACGAGGGAGATTCACCAGTAGCAAAAAGCCTACTAAGCACCAAGAATGTAGTTGGCACCGAGTTTTTGTCCAACAAATAAGATATAATATGGAAGGGATGGAGGAGGCCCTGGAGCTGGTTGCCAGGAACACTGGTGGCAGAGGGCTCCCAGTGGTCCCAGTGCACCGCAAGGTGTCGCACCCCCATTGCCAACCACACATGAGAGCCAGCAGCAACATCTTGCTTCTGGCTCAGAGCACGTTCCCACCGTGGGACTGTGCTCTCCTGTATCCGTCCAAGCAGCCCTTCGGCCGTCACCTGCCCCCTGAGGACCTCCTTGGCCAGGTGGAGTCAGAAGGGGAAGGGGTAGAGATGGGGAGGAGAAGAGGGGCGGGGGTGAAGGGTTGGTTTGTACAGAAATACTGATGATTTCAGTCTAATATTCAGTTTAAATGTTTTTTATTTAACAAAACCTTGTAGTGCATTGGCTCAGATAGCTGCACCATTACACGTTAGTGATTCCTTAACATCAAAGGGTATAATCACACTTAACTTCAATCAACTTAAACTTTAACTGTCACCAAGGTGATGCCCACCATTGATGTATCACCTGCACACCCAGCAGTGTGTCAGCCTTGTGAATAACAGCAACATTCTTTCAGGCAAAATGATCATTGATGAGCTCCTGACGTAAGGCTCTTGCAGCTATCATGCCATCATGGGCCCTTTCATGTGATCTACAGCGGGGCAGGGGCATAGCTTCAGCGTCGGCCTCATTGTCTGGGCCAATGTCAGCGTCCGCCTCCTCATCCTCCTCTTCCTCTCTCTGGTGAGGTGAACTATCAGACTCATCAGGCAATTCTTGTCCCCTCCTGATAGCCAAGTTGTGCAGCATAGAGCACACCACCACGAATTGAGCTACCTGCTCAGGGTGGTATTGGAGCTCGCCTTCTGAGTGGTCCAGGCATCTAAAGCATTGCTTCAACAATCCAATGGTTTTCTCCACGATATTGCGAGTTGCTCTGTGGCTCTCGTTGTATCGCCTCTCGGCTTCGGTGTGGGTGTCACGCAGTGGGGGTCACCAGCCAGGTGGCGAAGCCAGATCCTTTGTCACCACACATCCAGCATTGACCTTATGGCTGATTATTAAACAAGTCAGATACAGTGCTCTCACGCATTATATGAGCATCATGGATGCTGCCCGGAAATTGAGCATTCACTGCCAGTATAATTTGCTGGTGGTCGACAACCCCCAGTTAGACATTCAGGGAGTGGAATCCCTTGCGGTTCCTTAAAACATCAGCATCCTGAAAAGGTGCCCGCATCGCGATGTGAGTACAGTCTATTGCTCCCTGGACCTTGGAGAAGTTTGCAATTCTGGAGAATCCTAGAGCCCTCTCACTCTGTGCCTCCCTGGTCATAGGGAAACTGATCAAGTCCCTCCTGCGTGCGTACAGGGCTTCAGTGACCTGTCTAATGCAGCGATGTGTGGCATGCTGAGAAAGTCCGCAAATGTCTCTAGCTGTGGCCTGAAAAGAACCCGAGGCATAGAACACCAGTGCCGCGGTGACTTTGACCTTGACGGACAGTGCAATACTGATGGTGCTGGCAGGCTGCAGATCTGCCCTTATCAGCTGGCATAACCTCTTTGTGGAAGCGCAGTCTCCGAAGGCAGGTGGTGTCGGCAAGTTGAGGTAAGAATGCTTCTCCTTGTACTTGCGGGGGATGTAACGTCTGGTTCTCCTTATCACTCTGTCATGTCTTACATTGGGCACATAATGCAGTGCAATGTACCTTCGCCCATCTCGTGACTGCTGCATGTAATTAGTCATCAAGAGAGGGTGAGAAAGGACAGGCCCCATTGCAGTAGCTCTCTGTTTGAAGGAATATCCCGATGAAGACACCTATTCAATTCTAGTCGGTCACAGTATGGTCAAGATGTTTTCACAGATGTTCACATCAACTCCAACGACCTGCAGAGTACATCCGAACTTCACCGAGGTTGTAGCACATCAGCCTTTTAAAGGACATGACATGACATGGCGTCCATAACGCTGTGTTTAGTTCCGGTTAGTTCCACTTTTTGTGGGCGGTATTTTGGGCGATATGTGTGCGAGGTGGTGAAATTGACGTTGGGAGACCTCATGGCCGCTAGTTTCGGTAAATATGCTCTTTATAACAAAAAAAAGTGGGCGGGCGTTAATATTGAATCTTGCTGTTAAATCCGTGTGGAAAGAAACGCTGGGTGCTATTACGGCTGTTGATTTCGCCCATTCTGCTGATGCTGCCCAAAAAAGTGGGCGGGCAGTAATATTTTTTCTCGCCGTTAAGCACCTGGGGAAAATAATGCTCGGCGATAAGTTTCTGAAAAATGCCCGTCAGTTTCCATTTTGTGCCAAAATGGGCGATATGTGGGTGTTATATGTCATTTCAGCGGTAAAATGGGTGTTAAGTGGGCGTTAAGCATGCGAAAAAAATGAAGGTTCTAGCCCTATATGCTTTCACAAACACCTTATCTATGTGGCCTGCTACCTTCAGGGATCTGTGCACCTGCACTCCAAGGTTCCTTTGCTCCTCTACGCTTTTCAGTGTCCTGCCATTTAATGTCTATTCTCTTGCTTTGTTAGACGTCCCCAAATGCATTACTTCACATTTATCCAGATTGAATTCCATTTGCCACTGTTCTGCCCACCGAACCAATACATTGATATTTTCCTGCAGTCCGCAGCTTTCTTCTTCATTATCGACCACATAGCCTCTTTTAGTGTCATCTGCAAACTTCTTAATCATACCCCCAACAATCAAGTTCAGGTCATTGATATCTACCACAAAAATCAGGGGACCCAGCACTGAGCCATTTGGAACCCCACTGGAAACAGCCTTCCAGTCACAAAAACACCCATCAACCATTATCCTTTGCTTTCTGCCTCTGAGCCAATTTTGGATCCAATTTTCCACTTTCCCATGGATCCCATGGGCTATTACTTTCGTGACCAGTCTGCCATGTGGGACCTCATCAAAAGCTTTGCTGAAATCCATATACACTACATCATATGCACTGCCCTCAACCACCCTCCTGGTTACCTCCGCAAAAAATTAAATCAAATTAGTCAGACACGACCTTCCCTTAACAAATCCATGCTGACTGCTTGATTAATCCATGTCTTTCCAAATGAAGATTTATCCTGTCCCTCAGAATTTTTTCCAATAATTATCCAACCACTGAGGCTAGGCTGACTGGCCTATAATTACTCGGTCTATCCCTTTCTCTCCTTTTAAACAAAGGTACCACATTAGCAGTCCTCCAGTCCTCTGGCACCACACCTGTAGCCAGAGAGGATTGGAAAATGATGGTCAGAGCCTCTGCTATTTTCTCTTTTGCTTCTCTTAACATTCTGGTATTAATTTCTTCCGGGCCTGGGGATTGATCCACTTTCAAAGTAGCTAAGCCCCTTAATACTTTCTCTCTCACTATGTTTATCTCGTCTAATATGTCACACTCCTCCCTCATTGCAAAGTGTGCATCACCCCTCTCTTTTGTGAAAACAGATGCAAAGTATTCATTAAGAATCATACCCACGTCTTCTGTCTCCTTTATGGTCTCTAATAGGCCCCACTCTTTCTCTAGTTATCCTCTTGCTCTTAATGTATTTATTAAATATCTTTGGGTTTTCCCTGATTTTACTTAACAACATTCTTTCATTCTCTCTCTTTGCTTTCCTGATATCGTTTTTAATTGCACCCTTGCACTTCTTGTACTCCTCTAGAGTTTCTGCAGTGTTGAGTTCTCGGTATCTGTCATAAGCTTCCCTTTTTTCCTTATCATACCCTCTATGACCCTTGACATCCTGGGGGCTCTAGATTTATTTAAGGGAAAATACTTGCTCTGTACCCTCAGAATTTCTTCCTTGAATGCCTCCCACTGCTCTATGGCCCCTTGTCCTAGACCTCTCAACCAATGGAAACATTTGGCTTCCATCCACCACCCTTTCAGAATGTTAAGCAATTTTATTATATCATGCCGTAATCTGTACTGCTCTGATGAAAAAAGACCCAATTATTCAAGTCGTTCTTTGTATTTGCATGTCCAGGCAGCATCCGAGTGAATTTGCATTGTACTCTCGCTAAAGGGACATCCGTCCTACAATGTGCAGCTCAAAACTGCACGCAGTACTCCAACTGAATGAAGTCTTATTAAGGCTTTAGGTTCATCATTACCTCATTGCTTTTGTGATAAAGCCTAGAATTCCATTAGAAGCTTAATTAATATTATTTTACAAAGTAATGTAACACAACTGATATGTGTTGCCGTGTTCAAGCAAAGGGACAGAACAATACTTTGGGCTCAATTTTCCCCAATTATCTGTGCTGTTTTTTTGGCATGCACCGTTTTTTTTGGAGTAAATTCAAATCTCTAAGTTTCCCCAAAGTTTCTGCACTAGTGTAACTCACTTAGGTAGGATTTTTTCGGCTACGATTTCTTTTGCGTCATTGGGGACGTGACCTTGTCACCCGCGCCAATTCTGGCCATTTTAGCAAGTTTGTCCAGCTCTGATTTACTCCAATTTTTCTGAGGACGGCGTATGTGACCACCCGGGAAAAACCTGCTGGGCAGTTAACAAAATCGGCGCAGATAAGAGAATCAGCACAGCAGATGCAGTTCCACGGCCGGGACAGCAGCAGAGAGGGAGGGGAGGGGGGGTGGGGTGGGGGGAGAGAGGGGGGAGAGAAGAGGGGAGGAGGCCTTTCAGCCAGGGTTAGAAGGGGCACCGGGAGGGGAGGGAAGCCTTTCGGCCAGGGTTAGGAGCAGCACCGGCACTGGGAGGAGGGGGTTGGAGGCCTTTCGGCCAGGGCTAGCAACAGCAACTGGCATCGGGAGGTGGGGGGGAGGGAGGGAGGGATCGACTTTTGCGCAATGTGCCAGGTGCTTGTGCAGGTTGCTGTGAACTAGCCAGAATGTATGTTTCACGTTCCAGCCTCAGACCGTAGTGTGTCCCTCGTTACCCTGGCAACCTGATCTTTTTGGCGCAGATCTTAGGCCCCAAAGCTAAAGGACAGGCTAGGCGGCGCCAAAATCAACATTTCAAACGGGGAAAGTTGGATGATCTTTTTTTGGTGTTGTTGGGCCCCCAAAAAAGGAGCGTAACTCTTAAAGCACGTCAAAAAACAGCTTTGGGCAAAATTGAGCCCAAGGAAAGTATTAAGATCTATTGATTCAAACCCATTTACTGTTGCCAGTCAATAACATCCGGTGCAATATTATTTAAGCATAACCGCTTGTATTACGGTAGGCAAGCATGCAGTAGACAGTGGTCAGGTTAATCTCATGACTAATACATTGTGCCTGCTGGTGACATGCAACAGTCTGTTTCGGTTCATCCTATGACTAATGTGCTGTGCTGATGCTGTAACCTGATATCTCAGTCAGCAAGGCCAGCACTGGAGAATTGTTTATTTTTGCTCATTAAAGGGAGAGAAGTTGCAGCAGCAAAGTGATTGTAGGCTCTGTTTTCAGGTGTGCGTTGATCTTGCTCCCTCACATTTTTTATTGGCAATAATGACGTATTATCTTTGGCAGTAATGCTGCTTTTAATGCAATTAGCATTCAACCTCAAAGCCACGCAGAATTAATACCAATGTCAAACAGGTTTGACTAAGCCAATTTTTCTGATTTAAAAAAAAATGTTTTTACTCCAAGTGAAATATTATTCCAATTAAGAGAGTACTTAAATTTTACTGCAAGATGAATTACCACAAGTGCCACTGGCTTTGCCTCTCTGTCACAGTTTAGAGGAATTGCTCTTGAGCAGGTACAAGAAGACTTTGGTAATTGTGAAAGGAGGAAGAGATTAATTCAGTGGAGACTGTATCTAGGTCATGCAGACAACTAACTGGACTTGCTTGTATGCAGACTATAGCAGAGATCTTCAGATTGGAATAAGAATTACAAACACGTTGTTCTGCCTGCGCGGTTAAAGTGACAGCTGCTATTTAATTTGACGTGATTGGTTCTTTCCAGGTGCCGATAAGGAATTACTTTGGGGCGTGATGACACACACGAGGTGGTCGATGTGCTAATCTTTAATAATCTTAAACGCAGCCAAATTCCAGTGAAGCAGCTTGCCTTGCAGCCACAGTTCCATACAATTCCTGGCCATCCTAGAACTCTAGGCCCAGAAAAGCCATGGGCCCACCATCCCGGCGACAAGTGAGCATTCGCATAGTGGTTATGTTAATAGACTAGTAATCCAGAGGCCTGGACTAATGAGCCTGGGGCATGATATGTCAAATCCCACCGTGGCAACTGGGGAATTTAAATTCAGTGAATTAAATAAATCTGGAATAAAAAGCTAGCAGGTAATAATGGTGACCATGAAACTACCGGATTGTCGTTAAAAACCCATCTGGTTCACTAATGTCCTTTAGGGAAGGAAATCTGCCGCCCTTACCCGGTCTGCCCTACATGTAACTCCAGACTCACAGCAATGTGGTTGACTCTTAACTTCCCTCTGAAAGGGCCCAGCATGCCACTCAGTTAAGGGCAATTAGGGGATGGGCAATAAATGCCAGTGATGCCCACATCCTCTAATGAATAAACAAAAATGATGCTGTGATTAAACCACCAGTGACTTCTGCCACTGGTTCCTCCCAGCAGGAAGTCACCAAATTGAAGTCCAGAACCAGGGGTCACAGTCTAAGGATAAGGGGGAAGCCATTTAGGACCGAGATGAGGAGGAATTTCTTCACCCAGAGAGTGGTGAACCTGTGGAATTCTCTACCACAGAAAGTTGTTGAGGCCAATTCACTAAATATATTTAAAAAGGAGTTAGATGAAGTCCTTACTACTAGGAGAATCAAGGGGTATGGTGAGAAAGCAGGAATGGGGTACTGAAGTTGCATGTTCAGCCATGAACTCATTGAATGGCGGTGCAGGCTAGAAGGGCCGAATGGCCTACTCCTGCACCTATTTTCTATGTTTCTATGTTTCTATGACAGGTACATAATCCATTAGAAGTGCATCTCGGGCACCCAGATTCTCCCTGTGCCAAAAGAATTGGTGACCTGCTGCTGGTTTGGGGAGGGGGTAATTGGTCCCTGTCCCCCAGAGTTTACACATCTCCAATGGTCCCATTTGTAAGCGGCTGCAGTTAAATCAAATTTAAGGAAAAGCTCAGTCCCAAACAAAGAAGGTAGGGAACATCTCGATAATTCTAGGTCCCAGCCTAGATCCCGGCATGTCTGTCCCACACTTTTGCCCAAAAACGGGCCTGCATAGTCGACGTGTACCCTAGACCATGGTTTGGAGGGCCAAGACCATAAAGTTAGCCATGCCTCCCTGGGTACATTGATTAACTGCGAGCATGTATTACATCTGTGAACGCAGGACTCTAAGTCCGCATCGATACCGGGCCACCACACGTGGGATCTGGCTATCGCTTTCATCATTACGATGCCTGGGTGGGTACTGTGGAGGTCATTGATGAAGGTGTCTCTGCCTTTCTTGGAGATCACTACTCGATTGCCCCACAGAAGGCAGTCTGCCTGTATAGACATTTCATCTGTGCGCCGCTGGAACGGCTTTATCTCTTCCTGCATTTCCACTGGGACACTGGACCAGCTCCTGTGAAGCACACAGCTTTTGACTAGAGAAAATAAGGGGTCCTGGCTTGTCCAGGTTTTGATCTGCTGGGCAGTGACGGGTGACTGCTCACTCAAATGCTTCCATAACCATGGCTAGATGTGTGGGCTGCACCATTTCCACCCCCGTGATGGGCAATGGCAGACTACTGAGAGCATCGACGCAATTTTCTGTGCCTGGCCTGTGGCGGATGGCGTAGTTGTATGTGGACAACGTGAGCGCCCATCTCTGGGTGCTGGCCGAAGCGTTGGTATTTATCCCTTTACTCTCGGGGAACAGGGATATAAGTGGCTTATGGTCAGTTTCCAATTCGAATTTTAGCCTAAACAGGTATCGATGCATTTTCTTGGCTTTTGCCCCAAACCCATTCGTTACCTTTTTGTAGTAAGACATGCAATGGTTCTAACAGTGTGCTGAGACCCGGTAAGAAGTTACCAAAGTAGTTCAGGAGTCCCAGAAATGATCGCAGCTCTGTCACGTTCTGTGGCCTTGGTGCGTTCTTGATTGCCTCTGTCTTCGCGTTGGTGGGCCTGATGCCATCCGCCGCAATTCTCATTCCCAGGAACTCCACTTCAGGCGCCAGGAAAACATACTTCGAGCATTTTAACCTGAGCCCCACGAGGTTGAGTCGACTAAGAACCTCCTCCAGGTTCTGCAGATGCTCGACTGTGTTCCGACCTGTGACCAAGATGTTGTCTTGGAAGACCACAGTGTGCGGGACCGACTTCAGTAAGCTTTCCATGTTTCTTTGGAATATCACCGCCACCGATTGGATTACAATTGGGCATCTGTTATAAACAAAACGACCTTTGTGCGTGTTGATGCAGGTGAGGGCCTTCAATGATTCCTCCAGTTCCTGCGTCATGTAGGCTGAAGTCAGATCGAGCTTCGTGAACGTCTTTCCTCCCACCAGTGTTGCAAAGAGATCGTCGGCCTTTGGTAGTGGGTATTGGTCCTGCAGGGAGAAATGATTGCTAGTTACTTTGTAATCGCCACAGATTCTGACGGTGCCGTCTCCCTTGAGGACTGGGACGATAGGACTGACCCACTCGTTGAACTTGATCGGGGAAATGATGCCCCCTTTTTGCAGCTGGTCTAGCTCGATCTTTACCCTTTCTCTCATCATGTACGGTATTGCTCTCGCCTTGTGATGGATGGGTCGCGCCCCTGGAATTAGGTGGATCTTCACTTTTGCTCCTTGTAATTTCCCGATGACTGGTTCGAACAGCAAAGGAAATTTGTTTAAGACCTGGGCACACGAAGTGTCATCAGCGGGCAATAGCACTCGGATGTTGTCCCAATTCCAGCGTATCTTTCCCAGCCAGCTCCTGCCGAGTCATGTGGCACCATCGCCCGGTACCACCCAGAGTGGTAGCTTGTGCACCGCTCCATCATAGGAGACCTTTATGGTAGCACTGCCAATTACAGGTGTCAATTCTTTTGTGTAAGTTCTTAGTTTTGTACGAACTGGAGTTAAGACTGGTCTTGAGGCCTTGTTGCACCATAACCTTTTGAAAGCCTTTTTGCCCATGATGGACTGGCTCACGCCCGTGTCCAGCTACATTGACATTGGGAGTCCATTTCGTTTAACATTCAGCATTATCGGGAGACAATTCGTGGTGAATGTGTGCACCCCATGTATCTCTGCCTCCTCTATCTGAGGCTCTGGTTCGTCGTGATCCTCCGTGGATTTGTCCTCCTTTGCAACATGATAGTTTGAAGGTTTAATAGGCTTTGCTGCTTGCCTGCACACTCGTTGGAGGTGTCCCATTGTTCCACAACCCTTGCAAATGTACTCTTTGAATCGGCATGAATGGAAACAATTATCACCCCCGCAGCACCAACAAGGTATTAATGGCCTTGCATTCATCACCTTTGATGGTGGACTCTGAGACATCTGCGGACGTGTAGCTGCAGGTATGTGTGACCTGCCTTGTACGTGACGATTCGAAAACAACATCACTTTGTGCACAGTACTTGTAGCAGCACTTGTGTGCTGAGAGATTTGCTTCGTATTGTCACTGGTGGCAATGAACGCCTGGGTTATCGCTATGGCCTTACTCAAGATTGGAGTCTCTACAGTCAAAAGTTTGCAAAATATGGTTTCGTGGCCAATGCCAAGTACGAAAAAGTCTCTGAGCATGTGCTCCAAATGTCCTTCAAATTTGCAATGTCCTGCAAGGCGTCTTAGCTCGGCGACATAATTCACCACTTCCTGGCCTTTAGACCTTTTGTAGGTGTAGAACCAGTATCTCGCCATCAGAACACTTTCCTTCGGGTTCAAATGCTCTCGGACCAGTTTGCACAAATCGTCATACGATTTCTCCGTGGGTTTCGCTGGAGTGAGCAGATTCTTCATGAGGCCATACGTTGATGCGAGGAAGATTGCACTTTGTTTGGCAGCGCTCTCTTCCCCATCTAGCTCATTGGCCATGAAGTAGTGGTCGAGTTGTTCCACAAAAGTTTCCCAATCACCTCCCTCCGAGAATTTCTTCGCGATGCCCACTGTTCTCTGCATCTTTGGGTTCGCTATTTGTATCTCGTCGCCAGTTGTTGTGTATGGAGAAAGAGTCAGACTGAAGATTGTGAGCTCAAAGTAAAGTATGACCTTAGTCTTTTATTGCAGGTCTCCAGAGTGCCTCTCTAACCTGTGAAGCCTCCTTATATACCTGTGTTCCCAAGTGATTATGGGATCCCTTGGGAGTCCAGGGGATGAGCCCTCTGGTGGCTGTACAGAGTAAATACAAGTTTACATATATAACAGATAAATTTGCTGGAACTCTTTGAGGATGCAACGAACAGGATGGATAAAGCGGAACCAGTGGATGTGATGTATTTGGACTTCCAGAAGGCATAAGATAAGGTGCCACATAAAAGGTTACTGCACAAGATAAAAGTTCACAGGGTTCGGGGTAATATATTAGCATGGATAGACGATTGGCTAACTAACAAAAAACAGAGAGTTGGGATAAATGGTTCATTCTCAGGTTGGCAATCAGTAACAGTGGGGTGCCGCAGGGATCAGTGCTGGATCCCAACTATTTACAATCTATATTAACGACTTGGATGAAGAGACCGAGTGTAACGTAGCCAAGTTTACTGACAATACAAATATAGGAGGAAAAGCAATGTGTGAGGAGGACACAAAAAATCTGCAAAAGGACATAGACAGCATAGGTAAATAGACACAAATTTGGCAGATGGAGTATAATGTTGGAAAGTGTGAGGTTATGCACTTTGGCAGAAAAAAAATCGAAGAGCAAGTTATTATTTAAATGGAGAAAAATTGCAAAGTGCTGCAGTACAACAGGACCTGGGGGCATGAAACACAAAAGGTTAGTATGCAGGTACAGCAAGTGATCAAGAAGATCAATGGAATGTTGACCTTTATTGCAAGGGGGATAGAGTATAAAAGCTCTGATGTCTTGCTACAGTTATACAGGGTATTGGTGAGGCCACACTTGGAATACTGTGCACAGTTTTGGTTTCCATATTTACGAAAGGATATACTTGCTTTGGAGGCAGTTCAGAGAAGATTCACTAGGTTGATTATGGAGATGAGGGGGTTGACTTATGAGGAAAGGTTGAGTAAGTTGGGCCTCTACTCATTGGAATTCAGAAGAATGAGAGGTGATTTTATCAAAATGTATAAGATTATGAGGGGGCTTGGCAAGATGGATGCAGAGAGGATGTTTCCACTGATAGGGGAGACTAGAACTAGAAGGCGTGATCTTAGAATAAGAGGCCGCCCATTTAAAACTGAGATGAGGAGGAATTTCTTCTGTGGGATTCGCTGCCTCAGAGAGCTGTGGAAGCTAGGTCATTGAATAAGTTTAAGACAGAGATAGACAGTTTCTTAACCGATAAGGGAATAAGGGTTTATGGAGAGTAGGCAGGGAAGTGGGCCTGAGTCCATGATCGGATCAGCTATGATCTTATTAAATGGCAGAGCAGGCTCCAGGGGCTGGATGGCCTATTCCTGCTCCTATTTCTTATGTTCTTATGTATAGGCCCAATCTACTCAATCTTTCTCATACAACAACCCTCTCATCCCAGGGATCAATCGAGTGCGATTAGACTAGACAGTTTATGTAAAGATAAACAGTCAGGATTTGGGCCAAATGGCTTCCGCTTTGCTGTAAAATTCTAATATTCCATATGCACATCTTTGATCAATGCCTTGTCAGACTTTTTGTTTACTTGATACAAAAAGGAGGCAAAAGCAAAAGACAGAAAGGAGATGAGGAAAAGTGGAGGGCAGAGAAACCCAAGGCAAAGAACAAAAAGGGCCACTGTACAGCAAAATTCTAAAAGGACAAAGAGTGTTAAAAGAACAAGCCTGAAGGCTTTGTGTCTTAATGCAAGGAGTATCCGCAATAAAGTGGATGAATTAACTGTGCAAATAGATGTTAACAAATATGATGTGATTGGGATTACGGAGACGTGGCTCCAGGATGATCAGGGCTGGGAACTCAACATCCAGGGGTATTCAACATTCAGGAAAGATAGAATAAAAGGAAAAGGAGGTGGGGTAGCATTGCTGGTTAAGGAGCAAATTAAGGCAATAGTTCGGAAGGACATTAGCTTGGATGATGTGGAATCTATATGGGTAGAGCTGCAGAATACCAAAGGACAAAAAACGTTAGTGGGAGTTGTGTACAGACCTCCAAACAGTAGTAGTGATGTTGGGGAGGGCATCAAACATGAAATTAGGGGTGCGTGCAATAAAGGTGCAGCAATTATAATGGGTGACTTTAATATGCACATAGATTGGGTTAACCAAACTGGAAGCAATACGGTAGAGGAGGATTTCCTGGAGTGCATAAGGGATGGTTTTTTAGACCAATATGTCGAGGAACCAACTAGGGGGGAGGCCATCTTAGACTGGGTGTTGTGTAATGAGAGAGGATTAATTAGCAATCTCGTTGTGCGAGGCCCCTTGGGGAAGAGTGACCATAATATGGTGGAATTCTGCATTAGGATGGAGAATGAAACAGTTAATTCAGAGACCATGGTCCAGAACTTAAAGAAGGGTAACTTTGAAGGTATGAGGCGTGAGTTGGCTAGGATAGATTGGCGAATGATACTTAAGGGGTTGACTGTGGATGGGCAATGGCAGACATTTAGAGACCGCATGGATGAACTACAACAATTGTACATTCTTGTCTGGCGTAAAAATAAAAAAGGGAAGGTGGCTCAACCGTGGCTATCAAGGGAAATCAGGGATAGCATTAAAGCCAAGGAAGTGGCATACAAATTGGCCAGAAATAGCAGAGAACCAGGGAATGGGAGAAATTTAGAACTCAGCAGAGGAGGACAAAGGGTTTGATTAGGGCAGGGAAAATGGAGTACGAGAAGAAGCTTGCAGGGAACATTAAGACGGATTGCAAAAGTTTCTATAGATATGTAAAGAGAAAAAGGTTAGTAAAGACAAACATAGGTCCCCTGCAGTCAGAATCAGGGGAAGTCATAACGGAGAACAAAGAAATGGCGGACCAATTGAACAAGTACTTTGGTTCGGTATTCACTAAGGAGGATACAAACAACCTTCCGGATATAAAAGGGGTCAGAGGGTCTAGTAAGGAGGGGGAACTGAGGGAAATCTTTATTAGTCGGGAAATTGTGTTGGGGAAATTGATGGGATTGAAGGCCGATAAATCCCCAGGGCCTGATGGACTGCATCCCAGAGTACTTAAGGAGGTGGCCTTGGAAATAGTGGATGCATTGACAGTCATTTTCCAACATTCCATTGACTCTGGATCAGTTCCTATGGAGTGGAGGGTAGCCAATGTAACCCCACTTTTTAAAAAAGGAGGGAGAGAGAAAACAGGGAATTACAGACCGGTCAGCCTGACATCGGTAGTGGGTAAAATGATGGAATCAATTATTAAGGATGTCATCGCAGTGCATTTGGAAAGAGATAATATGATAGGTCCAAGTCAGCATGGATTTGTGAAAGGGAAATCATGCTTGACAAATCTTCTGGAATTTTTTGAGGATGTTTCCAGTAGAGTGGACAAGGGAGAACCAGTTGATGTGGTATATTTGGACTTTCAGAAGGCTTTCGACAAGGTCCCACACAAGAGATTAATGTGCAAAGTTAAAGCACATGGGATTGGGGGTAGTGTGCTGACGCGGATTGAGAACTGGTTGGCAGACAGGAAGCAAAGAGTAGGAGTAAATGGGGACTTTTCAGAATGGCAGGCAGTGACTAGTGGGGTACCGCAAGGTTCTGTGCTGGGGCCCCAGCTGTTTACACTGTACATTAATGATTTAGACGAGGGGATTAAATGTAGTATCTCCAAATTTGCGGATGACACTAAGTTGGGTGGCAGTGTGAGCTGCAAGGAGGATTCTATGAGGCTGCAGAGTGACTTGGATAGGTTAGGTGAGTGGGCAAATGCATGGCAGATGAAGTCTAATGTGGATAAATGTGAGGTTATCCACTTTGGTGGTAAAAACAGAGAGACAGACTATTATCTGAATGGTGATAGATTAGGAAAAGGGCAGGTGCAAAGAGACCTGGGTGTCATGGTACATCAGTCATTGAAGGTTGGCATGCAGGTACAGCAGGCGGTTAAGAAAGCAAATGGCATGTTGGCCTTCATAGCGAGGGGATTTGAGTACAAGGGCAGGGAGGTGTTGCTACAATTGTACAGGGCCTTGGTGAGACCACACCTGGAGTATTGTGTACAGTTTTGGTCTCCTAACCTGAGGAAGGACATTCTTGCTATTGAGGGAGTGCAGCGAAGGTTCACCAGACTGATTCCCGGGATGGCGGGACTGACCTATCAAGAAAGACTGGATCAACTGGGCTTGTATTCACTGGAGTTCAGAAGAATGAGAGGGGACCTCATAGAAACGTTTAAAATTCTGACGGGGTTAGACAGGTTAGATGCAGGAAGAATGTTTCCAATGTTGGGGAAGTCCAGAACCAGGGGACACAGTCTAAGGATAAGGGGGAAGCCATTTAGGACCGAGATGCGGAGGAATTTCTTCACCCAGAGAGTGGTGAACCTGTGGAATTCTCTACCACAGAAAGTTGTTGAGGCCAATTCACTAAATATATTCAAAAAGGAGTTAGATGAAGTCCTTACTACTAGGGGAATCAAGGGGTATGGTGAGAAAGCAGGAATGGGGTACTGAAGTTGCATGTTCAGCCATGAACTCATTGAATGGCGGTGCAGGCTAGAAGAGCCGAATGGCCTACTCCTGCACCTATTTTCTATGTTTCTATGTTTCTATGTTTCTAAAGTAGCACAATAACTTTAGTGTGATAATGTTCACTTTTTCACAGGACATCGACTGTGATCTTCAGCACATTAGGCTTCAAACGATGGCTATCACTCTCCTCTGGACCCAAACTGCAGTTTTAAAGAAGAGCAATAAAACCAGCAAATAGACATATGCAACATGTAAACACTCTAGTGAAGTTAGACATGAAGACTCAACAATTGCAATGCTCTCTTGGCCAGCCTTCCATCCTCCACATTATGTAAACTTCAGATCATCCAAAACCTTGCTGCCTGTATCCTATGCCACACCACGTCCTGCTCGCCTATCACTCCTGTATTTGCTGATCTACATTGGCTATGGTCCCCCACTGCCTTCAGTTTAAAATTCTCATCTCTGTGTGTAAATCCCTTTGTGGCCTCACCATCCCCTCCCCCCGCTGCCTCTGTAACCTCCTCCAGCCCTACAATCTCTCCGAATTCTCTGTTTCTCTGACGCTGGCCTCTTATGCATTCACCCCCTCCCGTTTGCCATCATCCATCTTAGGCCCCTTACACTGGAAGTCCCTCCCTAAACACTGATAGATCTGCACCTACCTTTGCTCCATTAAAACTTTCCTTAAAACCCATACAGCTTGTCCAAGCTTTCAGTTACCCTTCCTAACATCTTTTAGCTCAGCATTCATATCTGTTTAAACACACCTCTGGGTATCTTGGGACATTTTTCTATGTTAAAATAAAACAATATAAGTGAACATTGTTCTTCTTCATATGAATATAGACATAGAAACATAGAAAATAGGTGCAGGAGAAGGCCATTCAGCCCTTCTAGCCTGCACCGCCATTCAATGAGTTCATGGCTGAACATGAAACTTCAGTACCCCCTTCCTGCTTTCTCGCCATAACCCTTGATCCCCCGAGTAGTAAGGACTTCATCTAACGCCCTTTTGAATATATTTAGTGAATTGGCCTCAACTACTTTCTGTGGTAGAAAATTCCACAGGTTCACCACTCTCTGGGTGAAGAAGTTTCTCCTCATCTCGGTCCTAAATGGCTTACCCCTTATCCTCAGACTATAATGTAACATATATCTCATTGATAATGACAACTGATGGAAACCATTACTACGATGCATCAAATTTTGCATAATTCCAAGCATATATTGTATGTCTGAGCACACCAAACCGTCACCCGGACTACCTGCAGCTACAGAATATCTGAAACAGCAAAACTGCAGTCTGGTCTTTGACCCCTGCTCTTCCGTAGACACCTTTGCAAAGTCCCAACTACTTCAGTTTCCTGATCAAGTTCATCCATTACTTGATGCACCTGTATAAGGTGCATCATTTATTTAATATTGGTTCATTTATGGCTGTACTTCTTAAAACAAAGCACAGCCATAAGTATAAGCAGAACCACATGCTGGTCCCACTGGGATGCAGCATTCAACTAGTTAAATCTTCGAGCAGTGAATTTAAGTTTGCTCATCTGGATGCTGTCAGGATCTGGGAGCTGTGTATGAGAAGGTGCTTACTTGTCCATCAACAACTCTTCTGCCTTTAAGAAATAAAAGATTGAGCTGGTCGAATCATCGGCCACTGTTTGTGGAAATGAGGAGAGGGGCAGCACTTGTTGATCTGTTGGCAGAGTCCAACAGGGCAATAGTGGGTTGGGTGAGTGAGACAGGAAGGAGGTTGGCAAAGTTAGCCCCCATGTTGGTACCATGTTCTAAGGTATGCTGGTGCTGCTCATAGCATGCTCTACTACACTTCGCATTGAACTAGGCTTGGTCTCCCGGATTGATGGCGATTGAGAAGTGAGGGCTGTGTCAGTGCATGAGGTTACAGATTGTGGCAGAAGACAATTCTCCTGATCCTGGTGGCCCTCAGCACCTCAAGGAGGTCATGTTTTGGGTTACTAGATCATTCCTTAGTCTATAACATTAACACAGTTCATAGAATCATAGAATGGTTACAGCACAGAAGACCTTTGAGCTCTCTGCAGGAACACTTCAGCTAATCCCACTCCACCGCACTTTCCCCACACGACACGATGGAGAATATCCTTACTGTGGGGACGAGACTTTGACACTTTCTGCTGTAACTTCATCGGAGGTGCAGTGTAAATCCCATTTATGAGCTCCGGTGAAATTATGGCAGAAAATCTGAGTCAAATCAGGGGCTTTGTTTTCACAAGAACTGTCTGGTAGTCAGATGTAGTGAGGACGAGCTCAAGTAGATTACTTCCTTTTTGTTGGTTCCCTCACCACCGGCCCAGACTGGTAGCCATATCCTCCAGGTCACTTTGGTAAGTGGCACTAAGCCACTCTTGGTGTTGCAGATTGAAGTACCTTACTCAGAGTACATTCTGTGCCCTTGCTTCACCTCAGAGCTTCCTCCAAGTGATGTTCAACATCGAGAAACAGCACCTCATATTTCGATCAATGACTTTACAGCCTTCTGGACTCAACAGTGAGTTCAACAATTTCAGATCGTAACCTCTGCCCCCATTTTATCAATGGCCGCTGTCATTGATGATCCTGCTGGTCCCATTTACACCTCCTCTAGACCCATCTTTTGTTTCTTTTCTTGTCTTATTACCATCTCATTTTGCCTTGTACAATCGTACCTTTTGGCATTTAATCTTTCCTGCCTTCCACCGTATCACAGACCTTCCCTTTTGTTTTATCCCCCTTCCTCTCTTCCCCTGCCACTTTACTCGCTTAGAATCTATTACATCTCTAACTTTTTCCAGTTCTGCCGAAAAGTCATCGACCTGAAATGCTAACTCTCCACAGGTGCTGCCTGACCGGCTGAGATTTCCAGCATTTCACCAGCCACCTCCAACTTGAAAACGGTGTGCCATACAGCTTCGGCACAAGGAAAGATGTATGCAAATGGCCAATGGTTGTGTGCAATGCTTCAAACGGTACCTCACAGAGGGTGTGACAGTTTCCAAATTAGGTTTGTGGATAGATCCACAATAAGTGTGAGCAGACACTTATCTTCACCTTCTTTCTGATATGCAAACCTATTTGCCCTTTGGAGCTGGGTGTAAGGGACCTATGTGGCTGCATTGACTCAGTCAGTGATTCCCTCTACTTGCTACCTGGGCTTTTACTGGAGGGTGCCCGTCAGCCCTAATTAGTGCCACCTTCCTTTGGTACAAATCCTTCAGCAGGCCCTCCAATACTTCAGCATCAAAAGTAGCAATGCTTCCCACCTGTCTCTGCTGAAAACAATTTCTAGTTAGCACTATAACATCCTCTTTAAGATGAGCTGCAGCCCTTTAACTGCCTCTGCCTAGCTACATTTTCCACTGCCCATACTAAATGTGATACAGGTCAGGTTCTTTGCGTCAATGTGTCAATAGCCTATTTCAAAACTAGGTGAAGCGAATCCTGTCAGATAATTCAGTGTGGCCCACCGTCTGAGTTGAGGGTGTAAACGAGTCTGTTCCCATGGGCCGCTTAACCCCATTTTTTGGAAAACTATGGCTTAACTCTAATGTTTTCTGTCCAAGATAACAACCATTGTTGTGAAAATTTAACATATGTTACTTATTACCTTCCCTTTAGAAAGTACAGTTGCAGGACTTTGACCACTTTATTTGGCAGACCTTAGAAATGATCTAACCTTTCACACACTAAAGAAGGACTGTTCAGTAATTCCATAATATTATGTTGTCAATAGGTTTGAAAAGTGGTGTGGTGCAACCACGTGCTGTTGACTATTAACTTTGAATTGATTATATTTTATGGGATGTTTAAAGGACTGTAGGAATAACTAAACCAAATCAACATGGGAACTAAAGCAGGTTAACAGATTAGCCTAACAATAAATGTGCTGCATAATGCCTATTGTCCACCGAGTGGGCCCAATTTTGGCCATGATTTGCTCCAATTTTTTTGGAGTAAGTTGGTTTTTCTGGTGTAAGTTAAAAAAACGCCATTTTCCCCAATAAACTTGCTCCAGAGTAACTCAGTTAGGTACGATTTTTTTTAGTTGAGTTTTTTTTTCAAAAGGGGGCGTTCCCAGCCACTTACGCCAGTTTTGGCCATTTATGCCACTTTGGCCAGCTAAAACTTACTCTAAATCGACTTAGGTCAGCGTATGTGGCCAGCTTTGAAAAACATTGCGGGCAGTTGAGAGTTCGGCGCAGGTTAGTACATTTAAAGCACCACAATTCCGAGAGTCACACCATTTATTCAGATCTATCTTTCTTGGGTCCAAAGTGGATAATCTCAGCCAGGAAAAACAACCTTTCAACATCTATTTAATTAACTTAGCTTATAGTTTTTTTAACTCATTATTTGATCTAGTTTAAGTTATAGGTAGATTATGTGAAATATCTAAATATGTAACATGAACTACTACAAGTATTGAAGCCAAAAAACAGAACCTCCTTTCCCTCTCTGCACTGAATTCCCACTTATCAAATTCCCAACTTTTGCACTCCATTTCTGACAACTCTGAGCGACCCTGAATAAATACTGCAGGATATTCCCCACTCACCAGGCGAACATCGGGGCGTCCCTTCGGCCAGGGATAGGGGCTGCGAGCATTGGGTCCTGCTCACAGCCTGCAGGACACGCTGGGAGGGTGAGGAGCATGCACGCAGACTCCACTGTGCATGCAGACTCCACTGCCGGCAGCTGTTGCTCCACCCCCCACTGCACTATGTACACTGCGCTAGGACATGGGAGACTCGGCAGAGCGGGCAGGATGGGGCCACTTTTTTTCAGCGCCGTTTCTGCGCGCAATGTCAGCGCATTTAGGGTAAGTGCGCCGAAAAAAGGGGTTGGGTAAAATTGGGCCCAAAGATTCCAGCCTTCATCCCTAAGCAGACTGCCACACTGTTGCCTTTACCTCAGCAAGTATTCAACAAGCTTCACAACTTTAAGCTGCATCCCAAAGACCATCGCCTCTGATGTCCGGCCTCTGTGCTATCCTATCTATTGACTTTTCCCCCGCTTCTCTTTAGGTCTATTCAGCAGAAAGAACTTCCTGAAGAATGCACCTGGGGGGGAAGGACAATCCTACTTGGGATGCACTGTCGAGCATTCCATCCTTGCTGAGCACCAGATGCCCTGGTGACAACATGTGTACAGCCAGTCGATGCTGTCCCGGATGTGAAGGAAGCCTGCTGTAATGCATGCACCTGTGAGTATGCTCACAGGTATGTAGAGCTGTTGGCCTACAGCTACACCAGTCTGAAAATGCCTGATCTTGTCTGATCTCAGAAGCTAAGCAGAGTTAATACTTGGATGGGAGACTGCCTGGCAAAACCAGGTGTAGTCGGCTTTTCCACCGGTATGCTCGCGGCCTTCTGCAAGAGGTGGACGCCGTAGGGACTGGAGTGCATCATCACCCCCGGCAACCAAATTTTAATTTGATTTTATGTTTTAAAGTTTAATTTGTTTTAATTGCTGGGGTTTTAGTGTCCCCCTCCACTTTTATAGGGGGCACTTGTAAAATATTGAATTTTAATGCCCTAAAAAAACACAAAAAAACCCTACAAAAATAAAAAAAAAAAAAAAAAAAAGAGGACTGTTATAAGTGTCTGGAGTGTCCCCCTCCCCTTTAAAAGGGGGCACTTCTAAAATATATGGTTTTAATGCCCCCCCCAAAAAATCACAAAAAAACCAAAAAAAAAAACAAAAAAAACAAAAAACCCCCCAAAAACATTAAAAAAAAGGGGCAGTTGAAAAGTGTCTGGAGTGTTCCCCAAATTGGGGGGCACTTGAACTAATGTTTATTTTATGTCCTCAAAAAGAATTGTAGAGCTGTTGCTGCATCATTACCCCCGACAACCAAATTTTAATTTGATTTTATATGTTTTAAAGTTTAATTTGTTTTAATTGCCGGTTTTAGTGTCCCCCTCCCCTTTTATAGGGGCCCCTTGTAAAATTTACGATTTTAATGCCCCCAAAAAAAATCACAAAAAAAAAAGTACAAAAAAAAGGGCAGTTGAAAAGTGTATGGCGTGTCCCCCAGATCGGGGGGCACTTGAACTAATATTTATTTTGTCTCCTATTAAAAGAGTTGTAGAGCTGTTGCATGGCCAAGGGAGCCATCAGCCGGTCCAGGCAGCGGGCTGTCGAGGAGATCGTTCAGCCCGACTGCCTGTCTCTCTTCCGCGCTTACATCCGAGCCAGGGTGTCCCTGGAGATGGAGCTCGCGGTGTCCACTGGTACGCTCGCGGGCTTCCGCGAGAGGTGGACGCCGGAGGGACTGGAGTGCATCATCACCACCGGTAACCAAATTTTAGTTTGATTTTATATGTTTTAAAGTTTAATTTGTTTTATTGCCGGTTTTAGTGTCCCCCGAGGTAGGGGGCACTTGTATAATTTGTCTCTTGGTGCCCAAAAAACCCCACAAAATACAGAAAAAAAACCCAAAAAAGGAAAAAAACAAAAAAAAAGGGCACTTGTAAAATGTTTGGAGCATCCTCCCCCTTTACTCAGGGGGGAACATTTGATTTAATTGGTTACTTACAACCAACCAACCAAAAGAGTTGTAGAGCTGTTGCATGGCCAAGGGGGCCATCAGCCGGTCCAGGCAGCGGGCGGTTGAGGGGGTCGTTCAGCCTGACTGCCTGCCTCTCTTCTGCGGTTACATCCGAGCCAGGGTGTCCCTGGAGATGGAGCACGCGGTGTCCACTGGTACGCTCGCGGTCTTCCGCGAAAGGTGGGCGCCGGAGCGACTGGAGTGCATCATCACCCCCGGCAACCATATTTTAATTTGATCATTAATGTTTAAAGCTTAATTTGTCTATGTGTTTTGGTTTTAGTGCCCCCCCCCCGCTTTTAGCCAGGGGGCACTTGTATAATTTGTGCTTTTAGTGCCCTCAAAAAAAAACAAGGGAGCACTTGTTTGAAAGTGTCAGGAGTGTGAACCCCTTTAACCAGGGGGCACTTGATTAATGTTGTCTACAAAAATAGTTGTAGAGCTGCTGCATTGTGAGTGGCTTAGCCAGTGCCTACATGGCAGGCGGGCCCAAGGTGGGCAGAGGAACTGTTTCAAGGACACCCTCAAAGCCTCCTTGATAAAATGCAACATCTCCATTGACACCTGGGAGTCCCTGTTCAAAGACTGCCCTAAGTGGAGAAGGTGCATCCGGGAGACCATGCAGAAAACAGGCGCAGGCAGCGGAAGGAGCATGCAGCAAACTAGTCCCACCTTCAACGACTGTCTGGCCCACCCGTGACAGAGACTGTGGCTCCCGTATTGGACTGTTCAGTCACCTAAGAACTCACTTTTAGAGTGGAAGCAAGTCTTCCTCGATTTCGAGGGACTGCCTATGATGATGATGGCTTAGCCAGTCATGTGATGTTCACAAGACTCAATAAAACCCCAGTCAGTTGGGTCTAGGTCATCCACGATGAGGTAAGCAGTTGTAAGCCTAGTGGATGAACTGGTAATACGTAGTGTGATTGTTAAACCTTTGCAAATAAACCAACTAGTTCTTAATAGCAATGTGTTGCTATGAATTCTTAAGCTTGGAACCCATGAAGCAAATACATTACACCCACCACTGCTGCAAATTCACAAGGTCCTTTGTGTTGACTGTTGAGATCAAATGGGAAGATGATGTACTGAGCCCAGATCAACAGGGGGTCAGAGATCTGTTTAATGCATAGGAACAGGAGTAGGCCATTCAGCCCCTTGAGCCTGTTCTACAATTCAGTTAGATCCTGGCTGATCTGAATCTTAACTCCATCTACTTGCCTTGGTTCCATGTCCCTTAATACCCTTGACTATCAAAAATCTATGAATCTCAGTTTTTTAATTTTCCATTGACGTAGCCTCAACAGCTTTTTGAGGAAGAGAGTTCCAGATTTGCACTACCCGTTGTGTGAAGAAGTGCTTTCTGACATCAATCCTGAATAGCCTAGCTCTCAACTTAAGGTTATACCCTTGTTATACCTCCTTTAAGACTCTCCTTAAAACCTACCTCTTTGACCAAGCTTTTGGTCATCTGCCGTAAATTCTTCTTGTGTGTCTCAGTGTCAAATTTACTGTTTTGTCTTATAAAACCCTTGTGAAGCACCTTGGGACATTTTACTGCGTTAAAGGCGCTATCTAAATACAAGTTGTTGTTCTGGACTGCCCCAATGTAGATTGGGAGATGCGGGTGATGTCCCCTGCAGCGGAATTCTACAGTGAGCACTTTGACAGCCACTGGCAAAGCGTAGCTCCCTGAGCCAGTGGTTCCTTTTGCAAGAGGCTGCAGAGGTCTGGAGCAGCCTGTCTGGAGAAGCGCAGCCTCCTGCGGCACTGCTCTACAGCTCGATCCACAAGACTGACTCTTGGTCCGCACACCCTGTGTGCTGGATATGGCCTCCTACAAGCAGCTCCCCCTCACCGGCTGTCTTCCATTGGGCCAGCTGCTGCTCCTCTTCCTCCAACTGTCCAAAGGAAACTGGCAATAATAGCTGGCCCATAGGCAGAGAGAGCTTACTGAGTAAGTGAGGCAGAACATTTCAGAAAGAAACAATTTGGAAGCTGGAAACTCTCCTGGTAATCCAAACAGCAAATTTGCACACAGATCTTATGGTCTACTTACGTGTGGATCTGCAACCCTTTAAACACTGCTTTACTGGATCTGACAGACCAATCTTGTTAGGGGTTGGGCATTGGCAGGATTTCAGGGGTTACGCATTAAAGTGACGTTGGGGCCTAATTGTATTCATAGGACCCTGATTCATGAGGCCCCCACCTGCCTCAGAAAACTGGTGAAGATGATGGCAGGCGACAGCACATTGGCAACGCGGCACTATGTACTCTACTGAAAATGTAACCACACACTCGTCCTGTTAATGCTTGGTGTACTGGGTTCAAATCGGCTGTTATCTCTCCCCATGACTGTTGGCTCATTTGTCGGGCCATCCAATGCCCAGTTGAAAGAAATGAGACCTCTTCCTATTGGTCACTTGCTCTATGTCTGCATCAGAGAGTCGGCATGCTTTGGTTGTTCCATGCTGCCCGTTGCCTTAGTAATGCGCATTCCACTAACCACCTATGAAACGTGCACCTCCCCTCTGAAGGCTGCTGTTAAGTAACGTTGGATTATATGGACTCTCAAACAGCAAGCTGCCTAGGTGAAGTGCGATTAGCACTGACAGAATGCTTGTACTATTTCACAGAATCATAGAATCTTACAGCACAGAAGGAGGCTAATCTGCTCATTGTGCCTGTGCCGGCTCTTTGAAAGAGCTATCCAATCAATTATATTCCCCTGCTCCTTTCCCATAGCCCTGCAATTTTCTCCCCTTCAAGTATTTCTCCTAGTCCCTTTTTAAGTTTATTATTGAATCTGCTTCTACTATCTCTTCAGGCAGTGCATTCCAGATCACAACAACTCGCTGCGTAAAAAAAAAATGTCTCCTCATCTCACCTCTGGCTCTTTTAGTTAAACAAGGCCTGACCAATAAAATCGATTGAGCCTCCAACTGGCATCATCGGCGGGGCAGAGCAGATGTCCCACCCATTGCCCTCTCGATCTGCACTCTACATCATTGGCCTTATTAACAACCCCTAGTATTAACTGAAGATTGCATAAATATTTAAGGGGAGGATCTTCAGATGTGTAAACATTAAGCCAGTTTTGGCATTAGGTGAACTCTAACTGCACTTTTACAGCCTAGCGGTAAGAACGAGATTTCCCAATCACCCGCATGATTTACGTCTTATGGGAAGTTAAGCAATGTAATCAAAACATTGTTTGCAATAATTGGTTTCACCCACTTTGATGAGTCAGAAATTTAACTCCTACGAGTTAGCATGTAGGAATCCGTGCTGCTGGAGGGATCCTTGTCTGATGGTAACGCAAATTGGAAATTCAGACTTGCACCGACCAAGATTTTCTGATCACTTTAATTACCTATACAATATCACGGACAGGCTAACGTGGCAAAAAATAGTTTTGGAGCAGAGCAGAGAAGGCTAAGAGGAAATTTGGTAGAGGTGTTTAAAATCATGAAGAGTTTAGATAGAGTAAATAAAGGGAAACTGTTCCAATGGCTGAAGGGTCGTTAACCAGTGGACACAAATTTAAGGTGATTAGCAAAAGAACTAGAGGCAACATGAGGAAAAATGTTTTTACACAATGAGTGGTTAGGATTTGGAATGCACGGCCTGATAGCGTGGTTAATACAGATTCAATAGTCACTTGAAATAGTAGGGAATTGGATAAATACCCAAAAGAGATATGGTGAAAGAGCCATGGAGTGGGATTAAATGGTTGCCCATCGAAAGAACTCAATGAACCGAATGTACAGCACTATTCTATGATTCTATGAAAAGGTCACCAAATCACAAATTTACAGAACAGGAAATGGAACTGGTATTGGAGAAGCTGCATGTAAAATTTGGAGTCTTTCCCATCCTTAGGAAAACATAGGTAACTTGGGAGGAAGCTACACGAATGGATATCTGGAAACACATCAGTGATTGGTAGAAGATTTCAAATGAAAGGATTATGTTCTGCCAGGACCTCGAGCCATGACCATCGGAAGACCCCATATCATGAAACAACCCACAGCAGAGCATATGTGTTTTGGTCTCTTCTCCCTAGTGTCATTAGAGAGAGTTGGAGTCTATGATATTGGATAGCGCAGCCTAACTTCGCTAGCTGGGTGCAAGGAATGATCTCTGCACTGGAACGGATGGACTCAAGATTCACTTGATATTCCTTGGACCTGGTTTAAATTAGATCGGCGAGCTGATGATGCCTGCTGCGTGACCCCAGGTAGCTCGCTGGTGAAGCAGATTTAAATGTCGGGCCACGTGTCATCGTACAGGAAACACAAAGTTCGCATGCAGATACAGCAAGCAATTAGGAAGGCAAATGGCGTGTTGGGCTTTTTTTCTAGGGGTTGGAGTACAAGAGTAAGGAAGTCTTGCTACAATTGTACAGGGCTTTGGTGAGACCACACCTGGAGTACTGTGCACAGTTTTGGTCTCCTTATCTGAGGAAGGATATACTTGCTTTAGAGGGGGTGCAACAAAGGTTTACTAGATTGATCCCTGGATGAGAGGGTTGTCCTATGAAGAGAGATTGACTAGATTGGGCCTATACTCTCTGGAGTTTAGAAGAATGAGAGTGATCTCATATAAGATTCTGAAAGGAATTAACAGGGTAGATGCTGAGAGGTTGTTTCCCCTGGTTGGAGAGTCTCAAGCTAGGGGGCATAGCCTCAGGATAAGGGGCCACCCATTTAAGACTGAGATGAAGAGGAATTTCTTCATTCAGAGGGTTGTGAATCTTTGGAATTCTCTACCCCAAAGGTGTTTGGATTCTGAATCGTTGAGTATATTCAAGGCTGAGACTGTTGGACTCTAGCATGCAAGAGTTGCTTTTATGGCAGGTTCCATGCCATTTATTATTACAGTTAGAGCAGACAGCAATCTGAGTTCTCTTCCCACATGCACCACAGATTGTAATTCAGCCCTGAATTCAATAGTGTTAATCTCCACGATTGACCAGCATCCCAAAAAGCTGCTGTCCAATACACTTATTGCAAGCCTTCTGTACTTAAATATGTGTTGCCTGTGTCAGTTTACCATGGTTATAATTTAACTTAAATATCCTGCTCACATTTACATTCTCTATGCCTTTAAAGAAGTGAATCTTGTTGTTGCCATGACAGCTCTTTTTTCAACAAGGTTGTTGACACGCTGAGATTAATTTTCCATGTGGAGAACCTTGTCAGCTCTCGTCATGTACTGAGAAAATTAGACCTATGGAAAACAGTCAGGTGAAAGAGTGATGGCCAATGAAGACGTTTCATGGGTGACAAAATTGCAGGGGTTCTATTCTGGTAGGGGCAGCTGAGTGGAATCTCCCTCAGCCCTAACCGAAGGTAGAGACACTTGGGGACAGGGATATTTAGATGAATGTGGCAGGTGCTTTGTGCCTGCAAGCCACATTAATACTACCCAGCCAGAAGGTGGAGGACTTAAAGCTGCTCCACTTGGGTGGATAAGGGGCAACCAGTGGATGTGGTGCATTTGGATTTCCAGAAGGCATTCGATAAGGTGTCACATAAAAGGTTACTGCAGAAGATAAAAATTCATGGGGTTGGGGGTAATACATTAGCATGGATAGAGGATTGGCTAACAAACAGAAAACAGAAAGTCAGAATAAATGGGTCATTTTCCGGTTGGCACAGTAACTAGTGGGGTGCCCAGGGATCAGTGCTGGGTCCTCAACTATTTACAATCTAAATTAATGACTTGGATGAAGGGACTGAGTGTAATGTAACCAAGTTTGCTGATGATACAAAGATGGGTGGGAAAGCAAATTGTGAGGAGGACACACAAAATCTGCAAAGGGATTATAGACATGCTAAGTGAGTGGACAAAAATATGGCAGATGGAGTATAATGTGGGAAAATGTGAGGTTATCCACTTTGGCAGAAAGAATAGAAAAGAAGTCCTGCTACAGGGTATTGGTGAGGCCACACCAAGATTACTGCGCAACAGTTTTGGTTTCCATATTTAAGAAAGGATATACTTGCATTGGAGGCTGTTCAGAGAAGATTCACTAGGTTGATTCTGGAGATGAGGGGGCTGACTTATGATGCTAGGTTGAGTAGGTTGGGCCTATACACATTGGAGTTCAGAAAAATGAGAGGTGATCTTATCGAAATATATAAGATAATGAGGTGGCTCGACAAGGTGGATGCAGAGAGGATATAGGAGAAACTATTAGGGGAAACTAAAACTAGGGGACATAGTCTCAGAATAAGGGGTCGCCCATTTAAAACTGAGATGAGGAGGAATTTCTTCTCTCAGAGGGTTGTAAATCTGTGGAATTCTCTACCCTAGAGAGCTGTGGAGGCTGGCACATTGAATATATTTAAGCTGGAGATAGACAGATTTTTGAGCGATGAGGGAATAAAGGGTTATGGGGAGTGGGCAGGGAAATGGAGCTGAATCAGCCATGACATTAAATGGCGGAGCAGGCTCGAGGGGTCAGGTGCCTACTCCTGCTCCTATTTCTTATGTTCTTATGTAACCCCAAGGTCTATCCCAGTGCCAAAGCCAAAACCAAGTAAAAATGCTTTCAACTCTGAAGCGAGACCTGCCTGCTCAATTACTTAAGTCTGGGCAAGGTCTGCAGCCTTTTTAATCATGCTCCATGTTGTACTCTACTATTGGGTCAATGAGGTGGCCCCATTACAGTGCCACCAGAACAGCTGTACATCAGGCGCTGACCATGCTGAGGTCAACTAATTTAAATATTTAGGAGGTGCTCCCAGCGCATATTGCATGGCATGCTGGGAGAGCACCAAGATACAAAGATGGGAGGAAAAGCAATGTGTGAGGACACAAAAAATCTGTCAAAAGACATAGACAGGCTAAGTGAGTGGGCAAAAAATTTGGCAGATGGAGTATAATGTTGTAAAGTGTGAGGTTATGCACTTTGGCAGAAAAAAATTGATGAGCGAGTAATTATTTAAATGGAGAAAAATTGCATAGTGTTGTAGTACAGCAGGACCTGGGGGTTCTGGTGCATGAAACACAAAAGGTTAACATGCAGGAACAGCAAGTGATCAGGAAGGCAAATGGAATCTTGGCCTTTATTGCAAAGGGGATGGGGTATAAAAGCAGGGATGTCTTTCTACAGTTATACAGGGTATTGGTGAGACCACACTTGGAATACTGCGTGCAGTTTTGGTTTCCATATTTAAGAAAGGATATACTTGCTTTGGAGCCAGTTCAGAGAAGGTTCACTAGGTTGATTCTGGAAATGAGGGGGTTGACTTATGAGGAAAGGTTGAGAAAGTTGGACCTCTACTCATTACAATTCGGAAGAATGAGAGGTGATCTTATTAAAATGTATAGGATTATGAGGGGGCTTGACAAGGTGGATGCAGAGAGGATGTTTCCACTGATAGGGGAGACTAGAACTATGGGGCATGATCTTCGAATAAGGAGCCGCCCATTTAAAACTGAGATGAGGAGAAATTTCCTCTCTCACAGGGTTGTAAATCTGTGGAATTCGCTGCCTCATAGAGCTGTGGAAACTGGGACATTGAATAAATTTAAGACAGAAATAGACTGTTTCTTGAATGATAAGAGAGTAAGGGGTTGTGGAGAGCGGACAGGGAAGTGGATCTAAGTCCATGATCAGATCAGCCATGATTTTATTGAATGGCAGAGCAGGCTCGAGGGGCTGGATGGCCTACTCCTGCTCTTATTTCTTATGTTCTTATTGTGGATTATGACACACAGCTGCTGTAAAAGGGCTCCCTGCTGTCCTTACAAATGTGATCTTTTTAAAAATAGCTTGCAGGAAAAAAGTCCACAATTGCAGTTAGGTTGTTGGTGTCAATGCTGCGGGAGGTCCTACAATGAAGGGTGGTCCTTTGTGGAAGGGAGGACGACCAACAACGCAGGCTTTTATTTTATTCGCACCTCCTTTAAAGCGCTTATTGTCAGCCGTGGCTCAGTGGATAGCACCTTCGACTCTGAGTCAGAAGGTGGTGGATTCAAGTTCCACTCCAGGAACTTGAGCACAAAAATCGAGGGTGACACTCTATCATCATCATCATCATAGGCAGTCCCTCAGAATCGAGGAAGACTTGCTTCCACTCTTAACATGAGTTCTTAGGTGGCTGAACAGTCCAACACGAGAACCACAGTCTCTGTCACAGGTGTGACAGAAATCGGCACAGTCCTGGCCTACAAGACCATCAGCAGGCCGGGGCCATTGGAGGGAGCAGCGTGCGGCGGCATACCACTGCAGGGAGCAGGGCGTGCTGCTGCAGGAGGGTGACGGCTATGAAGCCAGGTCACTGATTGCAGTGCGGGCAGGCACAGCAGGAGGGGCGAAGGAGCAGCAAGAGTCCATAGAGGGAAGTGACCGGGGCCCAAGAGAGGCGTGAATCTGGGGCCCAGAAGAGTTGAGGGCCCAAGGGCAGCACGGGCCAGCACACACTGCATATGTGTGCGCGCTCGGTCTGTGCAGCAGAGCTGGTCTCCAGTTGGGTTATCCTTGCCACTGGACTAAGACCTAGCTCTGTCAAGCCCATGTGCTGGCTGGTGTGCAATGGCCACCACACATTATAAAAAATCCAAGCACAGGCATCTTCCACCCTTTACGATGTAGTTCGGGATCTGGAATATTAGGTCCTTCATTGAAACACTTGTGAACTCATCCCTTTTTGGCATGGAAGCAAGTTATCCTCGCTTCAAGAGACTGCCTATGATGATGATGATAATGATGAGGGGACAGATAGTCATTGAAGGAAGGGATAGGTGGGACTGATGGGTGGGACTCTTTCTGCTGCTGCGCTTGATTTCTGCATGCTCTCGGCGATGAGACTCGAGGTGCTCAGCGCTCTCCCGGATGCACTTCCTCCACTTAAGGTGATCGTTGGCCAGGGACTCCCAGGTGTCAGTGGGGATGTTGCATTTTATCAGGGAGGCTTTGAGGGTGTCCTTGTAACGTTTCCACTGCCCACCTTTGGCTCGTTTGCCGTAAAGGAGTTTTGAGTAGAGCGCCTGCTTTTGGAGACTCGTGTCTGGCGTGCAAACTATGTGGCCTGCCCAGCGGAGCTGATCAAGTGTGGTCAGTGCTTCAATGCTGGGGATGTTGACCTGGTTGTGGATGCTAACGTTGGTGCATCTGTCCTCCCAGGGGATTTGTAGGATCTTGCAGAAACATCGTTGGTGATATTTCTCCAGCGACGTGAGGTACCTACTGTACATGGTCCATGGTCCTGAGCCATAGAGGAGGGCGGGTATTGCTACAGCCCTACCCTGACACTCCAGTACAGTGCTGAGGGAGTGCTGCACTGTCGAAGGACATTAAACTTTCCAATGAGATGTTAAACCGAAGCCCCGTCTGCTCTCTCAGGTGGACGTAAAAGATCGGAAGTGATTATTTGCACCATGTTTTTGACTCTCTTTACACATGCGCGCTTGTTTGGAACTGCGAATGCGTGCTCGATCCGGTCCCGCATGCGCAGCACCCAACATACGGCATCTGCGGCCTGCACCGCCACACTTTCCTTGGCTCCATACAGAGAAAGTCAGAGGATCAGCTAGGTAGGGGTGGGGGAAGACGAGAGTAGATTGAAGAAAGAGGGGATCGAACAGGAGAGTGATCAAAGTAGGGTGGGGAGCGACAGAGAGGGTATCGAGGCTGATGACGCAACGGGCGGGCAGGAGTTCTGAGCCAAGGATGGCGGTGGGCCCGAATATTTGCAGAGGAAAATGATATTGGGGGGCCAAAACTTTGACTACCATCCTTGGTTAAATAGTGGCCACCTGTGCGCTTACCCCAAATATTGTAGCCCTGTAACCAGGGCTCAAAAGAACAAGAGAATAACGATTCCAAGTGGCCCTTTGACAGTGCTGCTTTTCCAGCCTCACTTTCTCATGCAGCCATAAATAAAACCCAACAGGAGTTTGTAATCCCAGTCAGATCCACAATATCAGAGAGGAGAGGGGATCGAAGGTGGGCCAGAAGCTCGGAGAGAGAGAAGCTCAGAGAAAGAGGCTTGGAGAGGGGGATGGAAGGTCAGGAACTCGGGGGGAGGGAGGTCAGGAATTCTGGGAGAGAAGGTCATGGGGGACTATTTTGAAGATGAGCAGGGGAGTTATCTCCGGTTTCATCCTTTTCATCCTTCACCTCATCCGACGCTTTAACCAAAAACTTGTTTCCTTCCTTTCAGGTGTCAAGGATCGTAAACTTCAACAACTCTTGGACACCAACGCCCCTCCAGAACTTTCTAGTCCTATAATTCCCTCTGATTCCATCCCTTCTTCCTATCTCACCCCCTGCCATCTTTTCACGATCCCCTCTGATCTTCCCCTCTCTGACCCCAAATGATCAGTCCGCAGCAAAGGCCTGAACTTCATCTCCTTAAGCCCCCACCTCAATGAATTTCGAGCTTGGCACGATGCTGAGCTCTTTTTCCACCGCCTTCGCCTCCATGCCCACATCTTCGGCCAGGAGTCTTTCCCCTGCACAGCTGACCCGTTTTCAGAATTCTCGCTCGACCTCACTCTCAGAATGGCAGGCAGTAACTAGTGGGGTGCCGTAGGGCTCAGTGCTGGGACCCCATCTATTTGCAGTATACATGATTTAGATGAAGGAATTGAGTGTAATATCTCCAAGTTTGCAGATGACACTGAGCTGGGAGCCGGTATGAGCTGTGAGGAGGGTGCTAAGAGGCTGCAGGGTGATTTGGACAGATTAGGAGAATGGGCAAATGCATGGCAGATGCAGTATAATGTGGATAAATGTGGTGGCAAAAACATGAAGGCAGAATATTATCTGAATGGCGGCAGATTAGGAAAAGCGGAGGTGCAACGAGACCTGGGTGTCATGGTACATCAGTCATTGAAAGTTGGCATGCAGGTACAACAGGCGGTGAAGAAGGCAAATGGCATTTTGGCCTTCATAGCTGGGGGATTTGAGTATAGGAGCAGGGAGGTCTTAATGCAGTTGTACAGGGCTTTGGTGAGGCCTCACCTGGAATATTGTGTTCAGTTTTGGTCTCCTAATCTGAGGAAGGACACTCTTGCTATTGAGGGAGTACAGCGAAGGTTCACCAGACTGATTCCCGGGATGGCAGGACTGACATATGAGGAGAGACTGGATCGACTGGGCCTGTATTCACTGGAGTTTAGAAGGATGAGAGGGGATCTCATAGAAACATATAAAATTCTGACGGGACTAGACAGGTTAGATGCAGGAAGAATGTTCCCGATGTTGGGGAAGTTCAGAACCAAGGCTCACAGTCTAAGGATAAGGGGTAAGCCATTTAGGACCGAGATGAGGAGAAACTTCTTCACTCAGAGAGTTGTTAACCTGTGGAATTCTCTACCGCAGAGAGTTGTTGATGCCAGTTCGTTAGATATATTCAAGAGAGAGTTAGATATGGCCCTTACGGCTAAAGGGATCAAGGGGTATGGAGAGAAAGCAGGAAAGGGGTACTGAGGTGAATGATCAGCCATGATCTTCTTGAATGGTGGTGCAGGCTCGAAGGGCCGAATGGCCTACTTCTGCACTTATTTTCTATGTTTCTATGTTTCTATGAACCCCTCCCTCTGGCCTCTTATCCACTCTAGACCTCCCTTCCACCCTATCACAGACCTTCCCTTTTGTTCTTTCTTCCACTCCCCCTTTCAGTGGTTCTTAAGAATGTGCTGTTTTGAACATTCGCCAGTTCTGACGAAGGGTCGCTGACCCGAAACGTTAATTCTGTTTCTCTCTCCACTGATGCTGCCTGACTCGCTGAGATTTCCAGCATTTTCTGTTTTTATTTCAGATTCCAGCATCCACAGTATTTTGCTTTTGTTTGCGTTATCCCCGATGTCTTAGCCAATATTTATCCCTCAATCAACATTACTAAAACAGATTATCTAGTCATTATCACATTGCTATTTGTGGGAGCTTGCTGTGCACAAATTAGCTGCCACTTTTACCTACTTTACAACAGTGACTACACTTCAAAAAATAATTAATTTGCTTTGGGTTGTCTGGTGGTCGTGAAAGATGCTATATAAATGCAAGACTTTCTTTCTTTCCTATTGTTTTCCAGGCTCAATGTGAAACCTGCCCTTAATTAGCTTAGAAATAAGGACCTTAATGAGCCTTGAGCACAGGCTCTATGCACCATTATCACTTGGGATCCAAACTGTTGGGTGATTGAACTAAATTACAGTAATTATCTGCGGTGCTTGCCACATATTTCCTCCCGTAGCCAGATGTTGTAGTCCCAACCCTTTTCTCAACAAATATTGCAAATAATGATTACTTCCTCAAAGCATTCACAAGGGTAGAGTTGAACAGTATTCTCTTTCCCCAAAATAGAATACCAAGACATAATTAAAGACTTTGATATAAATGAGATTGAAGTCTTAGGGGTTAAAACACATAAATCCACAGAGTTAGATGGGCTTTATCGCAGGGTGTTGAGAGATACTAGTGAGGAGATTTGCAAGGCACTGGCAATCATTCTAAGGGAGTCAAGAGACACTGGGAAAGTACCAGTCGATTAGAGACAGGCTAGTCATATGGCCATAAAGGGTGACAAAAAAGACACAGATAATTAGAGACTTATTTCCTACATTACAACAGTGACTGCACTTCAAAAGTGCTTCATTGGCTGTAACGTGCTTTGGGATGTCCTGAGGTCATGAAAGGCGTTATAGAAATATTTTTTTTCCATTCGTCTTACTTCAATTCTATGTAAAATAATGGCATCGATTGTCCTAAATAACATTGAGAATTGTGGTAAACCCTACAATATTCTATACTTAGACTTGCAAAAGACATTTCATAAAATGCCATATGAAACATTGCTAATTAGGTTCAAAGCTGTGGGGATTCAAGGAAAATGTAAATGTGGATAAGAAACTGGCTGAAGAACAGAAAACAAAGGGTCCTGGTTAGAGTTTTCATATCAGAATGGCGGGGGGGGGGGGGAAGTTCTGAGTGGGGTGGCCCAGGGCTCAGTATTGTTTCAAATTTACATCATAAGAATTAGGAGCAGGAATAGGCCATTCGGCCCCTTGAGCCTGCTCCGCCATTCAAGGAGATCATGGCTCTCAACTCCGACCTCAACTGCACTTTCCTGCACTATCCCCATTTCTCTTGATTCCCTTAATATTCAAAAATCTATCGATCTCTGTCTTGAATATACTCAATGAATACATTAATGACTTATTTTCTGACAATCAATGCAAATTGATTAAATTAGCATTTGATATCATCTAGAACGGGCAGAGGATTCCGAGGAGGCAGCCCAGAAATGATAGAATGGGCTAAGCGTTGGCCCTGAAATTGAGGCCTCTCTGGGTGCGTACGATTTGTCACGTGCCCAAATGAGCCCCACAAGTGTTGGGTTGAGGCGCACTTCCGATCTGTCTCAATGTCTTTTGACTGTTTCAATGCATACCCGGGAGAAGGGCTTTCACGGGTGGCGATTTGGAATATTTGCCCAACTCTTACCCAGCGAATGTCCTTCAAACTCTTATGTCTGATAAAAGCAGATGTAAAGTCTGGTTTTACCAGTGTAAGAGTTTTAATAGATAGAAAAAAGTAAATGTTATTAGTTATTTTCATATTAAAAATGTCTATGATGATAAGTTTATTTTTAACATTTAAAATATATTTTTTTTAATTTCAAAAAATACATTTTTCTCTAAAATATTTAATTTAATGCAATTTCTATTAATTTTAAAAAAGTGAAGTTTTTTAAAATTTATATTTGAGTCTTATTTGATTTTAGGGGTATTCTCATTGATAGTAATGGGAACTCGGAGCTCCCACTACTATGAATGAGAATACTACATTGTGATTGGTGGTCCAGACCCACATGATCCCAGCATGCGCTTACTTTCCTGGGATGTGTGGGCCTCTGCGCTGGGCTGCACAGCTGGGCCTCAGAGCACAGGTGTTCGTTCCTCTGGGACCACCAGGTACTTTCGCAAAAAAACATTTTGGTCGGAGGCATCCGCCTGCGGGAAGCCTCCAACTGCAATTTGTGGCCCAATGTTGTGAGTGGGCTGAATAATGGAAGATGAAATTTAATACATTATCATAGGCAGTCCCTTGAAATCGAGGAAGACTTGCTTCCACTCTAAAAGTGAGTTCTCAGGTGAGTGAACAGTCCAATATGGGAATTACAGTCTCTGTCACAGGTGGGACAGACAGTCGTTGAAGGAAAGGGTGGGTGGGGAGTCTGGTTTGCTGCACACTCCTTCCGCTACCTGCGCTTGTTTTCTGCATGCTCTCGGCGACGCTCCTCCAGGATGCTCTTCCTCCACTTAGGGCGGTCTTTGGCCAGGGACTCCCAGGTGTCCGTGGGGATGTTGCATTTTATCAAAGAGGCTTTGAGGGTGTCCTTGAAACGTTTCATCTGCCCACCTGGAGCTCGCTTGCCGTGTAAGAATTCCAAGTTGAGCGCTTGCTTTGGGAGTCTTGTGTCGGCATGCGAACAATGTGGCTCTCCCAATACAAAGTGTAAAGCATTGCACATGGGAATGAAAGATGAGTTACATGCATACTTCATAAATGGTGTTGTAATAGTTAAGATGAAGTTAAAAAAGATTTGGAATTTTAGTAGGCTCAGCGCTCAAACATGTCCAACCACTGCAAAGATGTCATAAAAGCCAATAAAATATTGAACTACGTAGCCTAAACAGTAGAACATAACTCAGAGGAAGTCATGATCAAACTGTACAGTGGTCTATTCAGACTTCACTTTGAATCCTGTGTCATAGGAACATAAGAACATAGGAACAGGAGTAGACGCTTTAGCCCCTTGAGCCTGTTCCGCCATTCAATGAGATCATGGCTGATCTGTGACCTAACTCCATATACCCGCCTTTGGCCCATATCCCTTTATACCTTTGGCTAACAAAAATCTTTCAATCTCAGATTTAAAATTAACAATTGATCTAGCATCAATTGCCGCTTGTGGAAGAGAATTTTACTCCTGAAAGGTCTGCCTTTAATTATTAGACTATGCCCTCTAGTCCTTGACTCCCCAACCAGCAGAAATAGTTTCTCGCTATCTATCTATCTATTCCCCTTAATATCTTGAAAACTTTGATCAAAACAGCACTTAAACTTCTAAATTCCAGGAAATACAATCCCAGTTTGTGTAATTTATCCCTGTCATTTGACCACTGGAGTCGGGGTATCATTCTGGTAAATCTACGCTGCACTCCTTCCAAGGCTAATATATCCTTCCTAAGCTGTGGTGCCCAGAACTGCTCACAGTGCTCCAGATGTGGTCTAACCAGGGTTTTGTATAGCTGTAGCTTAACTTTTACCCCCTTGTAATCTGGTGCTCTAAATATAAAGGCCTGTATTCCATTATCCTTTTTGATTATTTTCTGTACCTGTTCATGACATTTTAATGATCTATGTACCTGAACCCCCAAGTTTCTTTGGACTTACACTGTTTTTAGCTTTTCACCATTTAGAAAGTACTCAGTTCAATCCTTTTTAGGTGTAAAGTGGATGAGCTCACATGTGCCTAAATTGAAATACATTTGCCACAATTTTGCCCATTCACTTAATCTATCATATCACTTTGTAATTTTATGCTTTCATCTACACTGCCTACACTGTCGCCTATCTTTGTGTCATCGGCAAATTTGGATATGTGGCATTCTAGACCATCTAAGTCCTTAATAAATACAGTGAATAGTTGAGCCCCCAACATAGATCCCTGCAGGACACCACTAGTCACATCCAGCCAATTAGAGTACTTGCCCATTATCCCTACTGTGTCTCCTGCCGCTCAGCCAATTTCCTAACCAGGTTAATAATTTGCCTTCAATTGTGCTTGTATGTTTGGTTACTTTTATACTCAGATACCATTTGGTTTTCATGTTTGGGGTTTGTTCATTCTTTTCAAATAACTGAGACACAACAGGATGGCTGTGGGAGTATGAGTCATATGTCAGTTTTGGTAATGGCAGCTTGGCTCAATTGATAGCATTCTACCCTCTATGTCAGAAGGTTGTGTGTTCAAGTCTCACTCTTGGCCTTGAGCATATAATCTTTGTTGATACTACATACAGCACTGAAGTAGGCTGCATTGTTAAAGGTTGTATTCTGCAAACCAGAAATCCTATCTACAAGTCAGGTGATTGTTGACCCTTATGGATGAGGAAGGCCTTCAAAAAGAGCAACAAGATTTTCTTGGCTACTATTCTTCCCTGAACCAACACCACCAAAAATAGGTTAACTAGTCGTTTAATTCTTGCTGCCTTTGGAATGTTGCAGTCTCCGAAGTGACTGCTGCAGGTGATACATAGCAACAACCGCTTGACTTCAAAATAACTCATTGTATGTGAAGAGATTTAAGACATGATGAAGCACAATATCAATGCAAGCTTTCCTTTTTCTTTTTGGTTCACTCCACAAAGAAGGTAGTTGATTCAAAGTAAATTGGCAGCTGGATCTATAGGATTGATTCCATGAACCCAAGGAAAACAGACACAGATCGCTGTGCACCCAAACACACTCGCCCATTAAAGGCATGCCAGTACTTAAAAGGGAAGCGGTTGTGTAAATGAGGATTAAAAATATTGGAGGCCTGTTGTGTCCTTAGATGCTCTAACAATGACTCCATGAGGCAGTGTGTTGTACTTGAACTGTAGTGACCTTAGTCCTTTATTAGTTAACTCCAGAGTGAGGATCACACCTGGTGGCCTGCCTTTTATACTAGGACAGGCACACCTGTACAGGTAACCTACAAGTCTCCCACTGCTGTGCCCTCTGGTGGCACACCTTGTGATAGTACCAACTGTGGCCATGTAGAATGTATGACATCACTGCCCCCCCGAACCCTCAGTGCAAGTTGCCTCTGCATTGACTGTGCTCTGGGCTTAGCTCTATGTGGGTTTTGTCTGCTTGATATCTGGCGAGCTAGCTCAACCTTGGGTGGGTAGTTAGTGCAGTAGCCTGCTGGTGGTTGCTGTGTGTGTGTGTGTGTGTGTGTGTGTGTGTTCCTGACCATGCCATCCCCACCCCCCCCCCTTCACATTGATGTGACGGGGGCTCCTGACATTCATATACATTCAAGTTCAGGTAAGTGGGTTTTGCATTTTTTTTGTTGTGGTTCCATGGTGCAGTAAGTATGTTAGATGCCTTGTCGATGAGTGACCGGTGCGTGAGGACAAGTTAGTTCCGGAGCTGCTGGGTTGTGTCCCTGCAATCTGGTGGTGGCTCAGTGCCCGGTGCTGGCAGTGGGAACCCGGTTGGCTCGCGTGGTCCCTAGCATCGGGCGGGCGCATAGATATCTGTGACCTCCCTGTCCTTCCCTGGGTCACAGCTGCTCCCTCAGGAGCTGTCGTCTAGCAATGCACAGGGAACTGCTGACTCACTGGCCCGAGCGTCGCTTGGTTTGAAATCCTGGCTGGTGCTTGTTTTCTCTGGGGGAACAGTGGTGGGTGACCCTACATCTAGGGGTATGGCCTTGGTGCAGTCTGCTCCTTCAGGCTCTTGGCAGTTGGTGCCATTGGTTGCCTGAGAGATGGAGTCGACCCAGGGCATGGTCACAATACCATTGCCGTTGCCCTGCTGAGGTCGCTTGCTTCGCAGCTCGTGTGTGTTAGCTGTTTGTGGCCACACTTTGTGGTGCATGACTCTGGTCCCCGGGACGCAGGCTACAGCATTGGGTAGCTCGCTGGACCTGTGTGCACCCGATGGGTATCTGCCTGCGGCATTGGCTGCTTGCAGTGGGAATCCTACATTGCACAGCTTTTCCTTACTTATGATGGACACTTTAGGGGTCCGATCACGATCGCATGACTTTTCCTCGCTGGTTGCATGTATACAATTCCGATTATCAGTTACACATTTTACATGATCAGTTGCATACTTTACATAATCCGTTGCACCTTTTGTCTCTAACTTACAATTACTGATACATTGCTTAAATGTGTGGAACTGTCCCTTTAATTGTAGTGGATTGCAGGCCTCCTTTAAGAGAGCCTTGTTTGCTTTACCCCAATCTGCTTCTCCATTTGCTGCCACATATTGCTCCATCAGCGCTGCACCTCGTGGTCTGGCCACAGCCATCTTTGTCTTCAGCGCATCACCTCACCTCGTGGTTCAGGCGCCATCTTTCCTTCGTCCACGATGTCGACTGCAGTGATCCTCTTCTCCCCGGGTTCTGCCTCCGCATTTGGGAAGTCGCCTCTGGATCCGATTTTCTCCCTCCTGAGTCCTGCCACTGGAGCCTGGAAGGTGCGTTCGTGTCGTCTCAGTTGGATCATCACCACGCAGTCGTGCTGAGCGGTCTGTGTCTCAGGTGCTGTGCTGGTCTGCTCTCCGGTGCCGGGTCCACCCTCAGGTGAGGGCTTGCTTTGCCTCTGAGTGCAGAGGGCTTCGATCGCTGGAGGGGTGAAGTCTTCCCACTTCCACTGGATCTTCTCCATCCACCTTCTGCCGAGCAGCGTTGGTCCATCACTTGCAACAATCCACAGAGGTAACTTGTGCACCGCGCCATCATGGAGTACCTTTACATTCACACTACCAATGACTGGGATGATTTCATTGGTTTAGGTGTGCAGATTTGCCTGAACCGGGGCCAACTTGGATCGTTCAGCTTGATTGTCCCATAACCTCTCAAAGGCTCCTTGATTCATCACTGACTGGCTCACCCCCATGTCCACTTCCATGAAGACTGGACTTCCCTCTATCTCGACTTCCAACTATAGTGGGGAGCACTTGGTGGTGCAGGTAAACATGCCATGTACCTCCCCGTGGGACTGGGCTGCCTCTCTATCTAACAATTCATAATCCACACTGGATTCATGGCCATCTGCGGACTCCTCATTGACACAGTGAGTCCTATTTCTCTTACACATTCGCTGGAGGTGGCCATTTGTGCTGCAGCCTTTGCAAACATAGTCTTTAAAATGACACTGGTGAGCCCTGTGATTCCCTCCGCGACACCAGCATGTTGCTACTCGATTAGCCCTCCTCGGCGGACTCTGAGTTAAAGGACTCAAGGGCCTGTTCTCTCTTCCCTGAGAGGATTCGCCACTGTGTGCACAGTACCTGCTGGGTTTGAGTCCTGTGGGTGAGACATCTGCCTAGAACCGCAGGTCAAGGTCATGAATGACTGGCTCACAGAGATGGCCTTCTGCAGTGTGACTGTGGTATCTGCCGACAGTAGGTTGTTAAGCAGGCCCTCATGGCCAATTCCAATGACAAAAATGTCCCGCAGCGCTTCGTTGAGGTGGTTGCTTAACTCGCACGATGCCGCCAGCCTCCTGAGATCTGCGAAGTACTTGCGACCTCTTGGCCTTCGGGCCGTCGGTGGGTATAGAACCAGTAACTGGCTGTGAGAATGCTCTCCTAGGGCTTGAGTTGCTCCTGGATCAGGATTATGACTTGGTCGTTGTCTTCGCTGGTGCCAGCAATTCCCTGATGAGGCCATGGACGTTGGGCCCACAACTGGTTAGCAGAATAGCGTGGCGCTTATCAGCCAGTGCGGCCGGGTCATCTCCTACCAGGTCATTTTCTGTGAAGAAGTTTTCTAGCCTCTCCACAAAGGCATCCCAATCATCACCATCGGCGAACTGCTGTAATGTGCCATGGGTAGCCATTTCCACATGAAAGTTCGTAATCTCGTCACCAGTTGTTCTGTCCTTAGATGCTCTAACAATGACTCCACGAGGCAATGTGTTGTACTTGAACTGTAGTGACCTTGGTCCTTTATTAGTTAACTCCAGAGTGAGGATCACACCTGGTGGCCTGCCTTTTATACTAGGCCAGGCACACCTATACAGGTAACCTACGAGTCTCCCACTGCTGTGCCCTCTAGTGGCACACCTTGAGATAGTACCAACAGTAACCATATAGAATACATGACAAGGCCCTATATGGATGGGGAGAAATGGAAATCAATAGGTGGGGTTGAAAGAACAATGTGGTGGCATGAAATGGAATCTTTGGATCACTAACAGAATGGAAATGTGAAGATTCTACTGCATGAAGTGGGTGCAAGGAGGACTTGAGTATTGTTTGGCACTCCAAGGTAGTTGTTCTAGAAGATGGCAATGCAACATGCCTGACAGAGGGTGTTGGCCAGACTGAACAGCACCAGGGAAAAGGTGCGGGAGAAGGTGACGCACTCAGCTATCTGACAAGTAAGACTAGCCTGCGATACCATGGATCAGGTCGATGGTTGTTATCACAACGTGTAGCCAGAGAACCTGTTCTATGCTTACTACTAATGCATGGCCAAACTTCACAATCCTCACAAATCTTTCATTGCATCTCATACAATTCCTATACCTCAGCACGGCACAAAATCAAGATGCAACTTAGAATTGAAAGCCTTGCCACTCATCTTCCAAGGGCTGTAGATTGGACACATGGTCACCATCCTGTACTTTGGGACATGCACTAGTGAGGTGACATTGGCCATATCCACCATGATATCCAGTGGGAACGGAGATAGAAGTGCTGGCTATACTGATCAAAGCATCAGTCAACCTTTTCATTCATATCAGAGCTGTGCAGCACCTGCTATTGCAATGTTAGCCAGGAACGAGCCATAGGCTTGAAGGTAAAAAGAAAGAAAGACTTACATTTATATAGCGCCTTTCATGACCACTGTTTGTCTCAAAATGCTTTTCAGCCAATGAAGTACTTTTGGAGTGTAGTCACTGTTGTAATGTGGGAAACATGGCATGGCTCAGTGGATAGCACACTTGCCTCTGAGTCAGAAGGTTGTGGGTACAAGTCCAACTCCAGGGGCTTGAGCGCAAAAAATCTAGGCTGACACTCCAATGCAGTGCTGAGGGAGTGTTGCACTGTCACAGGTGTCATCTTTCGGATGAGATGTTAAACCGAGTCGCTGTCTGCTCTCTCAGGTGGATGGAAAAGATCCCATGGCACTATTTCGAAGAAGAGCAGGGGGAGTTATCCCTGGTTTCCTGGACAATATTTATTCCTCAATCAACATAACAGTAACAGATTATCTGGTCATTTTCACAGTTCTCAATTATTTTCCAACTTTCTATAGACTCTGGATCAGTTCCTGTGGATTGGAGGGTAGCTAAAGTAACCCCACTTTTTAAAAAAGGAGGGAGAGAGAGAAAACAGGGAATTATAGACCGGTTAGCCTGACCTCGGTAGTGGGGAAAATGTTGGAATCAATTATTAAAGATGTAATAGCAGCGCATTTGGAAAGCAGTGAAAGGATTGGTCCAAGTCAGCATGGATTTATGAAAGGGAAATCATGCTTGACAAATCTTCTAGAATTTTTTGAGGATGTAACTAGTAGAGTGGACAAAGGAGAACCAGTGGATGTGGTGTATTTGGACTTTCAAAAGGTTTTTGACAAGGTCCCACATAAGAGATTAGTGTGCAAAATTAAAGCACATGGTATTGGGGGTAATGTATTGATGTGGATAGAGAACTGGTCGGCAGACAGGAAGCAAAGAGTAGGAATAAACGGGTCCTTTTCAGAATGGCAGGCAGTGACTAGTGGGGTACCGCAAGGTTCAGTGCTTGGACCCCAGCTATTTACAATATACATTAATGATTTAGACGAAGGAATTGAATGTAATATCTCCAAGTTTGCAGATGACACTAAGCTGGGTGGTGGTGTGAGCTATGAGGAGGATGCTAAGAGGCTGCAGGATGACTTGGACAGGTTAGATGAGAGGGCAAATCCATGGCAGATGCAGTATAATGTAGATAAATATGAGGTTATCCACTTTGGTGGCAAAAGCAGGAAGGCAGAATATCATCTGAATGATGACAGTTTAGGAAAAGGGGAGGTGCAACGAGACCTGGGTGTCATGGTACATCAGTCATTGAAAGTTGGCATGCAGGTACAGCAGGCGGTGAAGAAGGCAAATGGCATGTTAGCCTTCATAGCGAGAGGAATTGAGTATAGGAGCAGGGAGGTCTTACTGCAGTTGTACAGGGTCTTCATGAGGCCACACCTTGAATATTGTGTACAGTTTTGATCTCCTAATCTGAGGAAGGACATTCTTGCTATTGAGGTAGTGCAGCGAAGGTTCACCAGACTGATTCCTGGGATGGCAGGACTGACATATGAAGAAAGACTGGATCGACTAGGCTTATATTCAATAGAATTTAGAAGAATGAGAGGGGATCTCATAGAAACATATAAAATTCTGACGGGATTGGACAAGTTAAATGCAGGAAGAATGTTCCCGATTTTGGGGAAGTCCAGAACCAGGGGTCGCAGTCTAAGGTTAAGGGGTAAGCCATTTAGGACCGAGATGAGGAGAAACTTCTTCACTCAGAGAATTGTGCACCTGTGGAATCCTCTACCACAGAAATTTGTTGAGGCCAATTTGTTAGATATATTCAAAAGGGAGTTAGATGTGGCCCTTACAGCTAAAGGGATCAAGGGGTGTGGAGAGAAAGCAGGAATGGGGTACTGAAGTTTCATGATCAGCCATGATCATATTGAATAGTGGTGCAGGCTCGAAGTGCCGAATGGCCTACTACTGCACCTATTTTCTATGTTTCTATGTTTCTTTTTGTGAGAGCTTGCTGTGCCCAAATTGCCTGCCACGTGATATTCTTGCCAACCCTTAGTAGTGGTGTCTGCATGTTGCAGGTTTGCGCAGGTGTTCTGGCTTCAAATGGCAAAGTTCTGTCTTACTGATTTGTAGCCTGCGTCATTGGTGGATAGGTGTACCAGGTACTGCAGAGTGGTCTGGTGAATGGCTACCTTCCTGATGTGCCTTCTCTCATCTTGTACCACCTTAACGGTGAATACTATACTTACGGTGTTTTAGAAACAAACTTACCTTAAGGCATGCAAAAATGCCCACAAATGCTTTTTTTCAGAATTTATTTATAAAATATAGCAGATGTGAAAAAAAAGACCGAGCGAAAAACACTGCAATACCAATGTACTGGAAACATAATGAAAAACCATTCCACTAAAAGCTATTTAACAGCTCCTGTGCCATTGGAGTTCTCTTGCTTTCATTCTCAATGCGCACACAAAGATAAAAGAGCACAGATACCGTTGAACTGTACGAGATGTTCATTAATATAGAAACATAGAAACATAGAAAATAGGTGCAGGAGTAGGCCATTCAGCCCTTCTAGCCTGCACCGCCATTCAATGAGTTCATGGCTGAACATGCAACTTCAGTACCCCCTTCCTGCTTTCTCGCCATACCCCTTGATCCCCCGAGTAGTAAGGACTTCATCTAACTCCCTTTTGAATATATTTAGTGAATTGGCCTCAACTACTTGCTGTGGTAGAGAATTCCACAGGTTCACCACTCTCTGGGTGAAGAAGTTTCTCCTCATCTCGGTCCTAAATGGCTTACCCCTTATCCTTAGACTGTGACCCCTGGTTCTGGACTTCCCCAACATTGGGAACATTCTTCCTGCATCTAACCTGTCTAACCCCGTCAGAATTTTAAACGTTTCTATGAGGTCCCCTCTCATTCTTCTGAACTCCAGTGAATACAAGCCCAGTTGATCCAGTTTTTTGCATTAAACCTAGGCCCTTAATCATACAGGAGATGGGCATCGGCTCAGTAAAAATAGAAGAGCACAGGATTGTAAGCCAGAAAGAAACAGGTGCAGAGCCTTTTCTCGAGCAGTTCAGCGCTCCTTCTGCATCAATAGTGTACAAGTCAGCGGGACAGAGATTTGCCATCTGCAGACACTGAGCAGGGCGGGACATATGGGGGAAATACCAAAGCATATTGCTGAAAACAAAGGAGCTTGCTGGAATTTCCCACTCCTGACCACAAAGGGTTTTTTTCCTGTGTTGTTTCACGATATACAACTTGGCCTATTAAGTGGAAACTTTTGGGAATTAAAACAGAACTCTTGTTTGCTCAGAAGGTAAATCTGAATACTTTGCAGTTTTACTACTTTGAAAATGTTTTGTAGTTTTTAAGTATGGCATTGTGAGTGTGGATTGTCGGGTGGAGAAGGGCTACAGTTTGGACTTTTCTCCGTTGATTTTGTAACCCGCAATTCGGGGAAAGGAGTCGACCATATTCAGGATGCATTCTATTTGGTGCTGAGAGTTCTACGATCACAAAAGAAAGTCTGTGTTAGACCCTGCATAGCTTGCCCTTTTCTCTGAACATTCTCTAATGACTTACAAAGGAGCAGGAGTAGGCCATTCAGCTCCTCGAGCTTCAATTAAATCATGGCTGATCTGTATCCTAACCGTATTTTCCTACCTTGATTCTATATCCCTTCATACCCTTGCCTAACAAAAATCTATCAGTCTCAGTTTTGAAATTTCAACTGACCCAGACTTAACAGCTTTTTAGGAGAAGAGAGTCCCAGATTTGCACTGCCCTTTGTGTGAAGAAGTTCCTGACATTACCCCAGAACAGCCTAGCTCTCATTTTAAGGTTGGTCCCCTTGTTCTGGACTCCCCCGCTAGGGGAAATAGTTTTTCTCTATTTACCTTATCATATCCTTTAATCAGCTTAAGCAACTCAATTAGATCACCCCTTAATCTTCTATACTCGAGGGAATACAAGCCTAGTCTATGCAATCTATCCTCAATATTTAACCCTCTAAACTCCAGTATTAGTGAATCTGCACTGTACCCCCTCCAAGGCCAAAATATCCTTCCTGAGGTGTCATTGAAGTCGATGGAAATAAAAACTGGGAGAGATGTAAAACAGGCTGTCAACTTGGTGTCAACCTCTTTATACTATCGTACAAAGTCAAAATCTAGCACAATATCCTTGGTAAAATCCAAGGTAGTTTTCATGTTTTTTTCCTCCTCTTTTTCCGAAACAGAAATTAAAATCATGCGAAGAAGAAAAAGAGAAGGATTAATAACCCACTGTTAGGTACTTCTATCCCAAATCCTGTTGAAATTATCGAGCAACCTGCTTACTATTGTAAGGCTAAAGCTGCACTGCATTCTTTCCCCAGATAAATCGTAAAATGTTGTCAGATGACAAAGTGCAATGCGCTCTTATCTTTCCAGTAACTGTCAATGTTTGGTTGCAGGATTCTGAAACATGCAAATCAACATCTTCTGTGTTGCCTGGCAACATCTCACTATTTATCTGGAGAAGGAATGCAGGGCGGTGTCTGTCCACTCTGCAAGACTGTCATCAGTAGAGGATGGCAGCACGTGCACTTGGGAACAAATTACAATGACTCATCGGAAAAATGCTGCATTCTCATTAATTGAAAAGAAACAATACAGAGCAAGGGAGTGAGCTTGTTTCAGATTGCCATTGGATTTGCCTGTAGGCGGGTTTGCGTACAGTTATCCCTATCATAGGCAGTGACTTTTCAGAGCCTGCTGATTGTGGCTTATTTTTGACTCCGAGCAGCAGCAGCAAAGAGAGCAGGAGCTGCGTATCCCTGCAAAAAATGTATGGCTAAAAGAAACAGCGGTTACATTAGGAGTAACTACTACATTAGAATTCCCTTTCAGAGAGAATATCCTGTTAATTTTTTCTCGATATAATGTTTGAAAAAGCAGAACACATTGCTTGGTGAGCTTTTGGAGATAGATCTTGACTTTGTGTGATTGTGTAAAACTGGTGATAGCGAATCAGCTGCCTGTTTTACAGCTCTCTTGATTTTTTTTTCATTGACTTCAGATAAAGGCCAGAAGATTCCTTAACACCTTCACCTTAACTTCTCATCAGAAATCCCACCTAGGAATCCATCATCCGTGTCTAGGATATCACCTAAATTTGGTTCCCTTGAGCCAGTCCAAAGATTTCTGAGCGGGCTCGGTGCCTGCTCCCCTCTCCGGTGACTGACTTCTCAAAGGAGCTCTTTAACAGGTGTTAAGCCCCTCACTTACATATTTAAAGGGCCCAACGGTAGCGCCTAAAAACAGGGCTCCACAATTTTAGCGGTGGTACCAACGCCTGTACAGGTTGGGCATAGGCAGAGCCGCTCCTTAGTTGGTATACTTCATGTCAGTTTAACACCCAAAAAACAGACACAATGTATACCAATTTCTACCTTATAGTTAGTTTTCTGGAATTTGAAGTTACAATTTTGGCATTTCTCAGCTTGGAAGTTCACAAGTTCGTCTTTACTTTAACGAGCCCCTCGAACCTGTTTCACCATTCAATGAGATCATGGCTGATCTTCTACCTCAACTCCATTTTCCTGCACTATCCCCATATCCCTTGATTCCTTAATATTCAAAAATCTATCAATCTCTGTCTTGAATATACTCAATGACTGAGCCTCCACAGCCCTCTGGGGAAGAGAATTCCAAAGATTCACCACCCTCTGAGTGAAGAAGTTTCTCCTCATCTCAGTCCTAAATGGCCGACCCCTTATTCTGAGATTGTGATCCCTGGTTCTAGACTCCCCAGCCAGAGGAAACATCCTCCCCACATCTACCCTGTCTAGCTCTGTAAGAATTTTGTATGTTTCAATGAGATCACCTCTCATTCTTCTAAACTCTAGAGAATATAGTCTGCTCAATCTCTCCTCATAGGACAATCCCCCCCATCCCAGGAATCAGTCTGGTGAACCTATTTCTTCAAGTCTTTCTCTCTACTCTTGTTATTCTCTTTTTCTTGAAAGTCTTCTGCCTGCCTTACTTCCCTCTATTGTTTTGTGTCATAAACTCCATCTTTTATACATTAAGCCCTGGAATTCTGCAGCAATTTTTCCACCGTAATTTTGGCAGAAGACTAATGGAAATCCCACAGAGACAGCGTAATGGGTTAAAAATGGTTGTTAACATAATTTCTCCAAGAGTTCCACCAGTCTCCACCAAAGTTAAGGTATAAGACTAGGATCATCCCTATGGAATTTCAGGACCTTGAGTCCCAAAGTGGACCTCGTTCATCCACCTACATGTTTTTGGAAGGCTTCCCTTTTTTGGTGATTATAGATTGAACCTCCCTTATCCGTTACTCCCTTATCCGGAACCACCCCTCATCCGGAACCATTCCCGGCCACCGGGTGGCGCATGCGCAGCACTCCGACATGAACAAATTGAAGTCCTTCTTCGCTGCCGACTCCCGCAATCGCTAGCCTGACCCCGCGATCTACCGCCCCCTCCCCCCTTGATCTCTCTGGCGCACTCCCAGCCCCAAGCCAGCCAGTCCTGATATCTCCTTGCTCAGTACCTGTACCATCCAATTTAATGTGACCACCCCTCGTCCGGAAAAATCCTTTATCCGGAACAGGCCAGGTCCCGAGGGTTCTGGATAAGGCAGATTCAACCTGTAATACCTTTAACAGGCCACTTACTATAAGCAAATTTTTAATTATTTGAGGAAAGCCAGATCCACTCATTAGCTACAACTCTTCCATTTCTCTAGTCTTAAGTAACAACAGTGAGGCAAGATAAATAAAAGTTACATCTCCTTCGAGATGATTTCTTGTCAAAAATAACTTGATGTCTCACTCAGCCATGTCAAGCTTGGGTGCACCTAGCTCTGGCCATTAATTGAAACTAAATGCTAAATGTGAAAGATTTTATTGTTCTGACAGTGTAGTTGAAGCACCCATAGTTCTTAGCATTAAATCTTTCTTTTTTCCCCAGACTTCAACAGGATTGTTGCAAACTCCATTCCTAGGGCCCTTTTAGGTCACCTCTCTTACAATACAATGCTGTTTTTAAAAATCTGTAAATCTTCCCCAGTTACCCTCCTGACTCCTTGCTGAGATAAGGTTTTATAGCCACTGGTTACCTGCCAGTACCCAGCTCAACTGGCCATTATTTATGTATGTATGTTGACAGTGAGTATTGGGTGGCCTTCAACTGCAGAAGATATCACAGCCTAGTCTGATCCCATCCATACTCAATGTCCACTTAAAATCATAGAATCTTACAGCGCAGAAGGAGGCCATTCACCCCATCGTCCCTGTGCCAGCTCTTTGAAAGAGCTGTCTAACTTAGTCTCACACTCCAGCCTTTTCTCCATAACCCTGTAAATTGGTCCTCTTCAAGTTCATATCCTTTTGAAAATTCCTATGGAATCTAATTCCACCATCCTTTCAGGTAGTGTGTTCCAGATTTTAACAAAACTTCACACTTCACACTTATCTGCATTAAATTGTATCTGCCATGTGTCTGCCCATTTCACCAGTCTGTCTCTGTCCTCCTGAAGTCTGCTACTATCATGCTCACTATTTACCACATTGCTAAGTTTTGTGCCATCTGCAAACTTTGAAATAGTTCTCCCTCTACCCAAGATACTCTTTATATATAACAAGAAAAGCAATGGTCCTAATACTAACCCTGGGGAACCCCACTGCATATTTCTCTCCAGTCAGAAAAAACATCTGTTCACCACTGCACTCTACCTCCTATCCCTTAGCCAATTACATACCAAAGCTACTAGCATCCCTTTAATACCATATGCTTCTACTTTCCGTAAACGTCTGTTATGTGGTACTTTATCAAGTGCCTTTTGAAAGTCCATATATACAACAACTACTGCATTATCTTCATCGACCCTTTCTGTTACTTCATCAAATAACTCAATCAGGTTAGTCAGACAAAATTTGCCTTTAACAAATCCATGCTGGCTATCCCTTATCAACTCATGCTTGTCCAAGTAAGAATTAATTTTCTTCTTGACAATGGGCTCTAGTAGTTCTGCCACTACTGACGTTGGACTGATTGACCTGTAGTTACCAAATTTATTCTTCTCCCCTTTTTTGAACAGGGGTGTAGCATTTGCAATCCTCCAGTCCTCTGGCACCACTTCCATATACAAGTAGGATTGAAAGATTGTGGTCTGAGCTTCTGCTAACTCCACCCTAGCTTCCCTCAGTAACTTAGGATGCATCCCATTCTGGCTGGGCGACTTGTAAACTTGGAATGCTGCCAACCTATTAAGCACCTCCTTGCCATCTATTTTTATTTAATCCAATATCTCTACAACCCCTCCTCTACTGCGACATTAACTTCATCCTCCTCTTTTGTGAAGACTGATGCAAAGCATTCATTCAGTACCTCAGTCATGCTCTCTGCCTCCACAAGAAGATTTCATAGAAACATAGAAAATGGGTGCAGGAATAGGTCATTCGGCCCTTCGAGCCTGTACCACCATTCAAGAAGATCATGGCTGATTATTCCCTCAGTATCCCTTTCCTACTTTCTCTCCATATCCCTTGATCCCCTTAGCCGTAAGGGCCATATCTAACTCCCTCTTGAATATATCCAATGAACTGGCATCAACAACTCTCTGTGGCAGGGAATTCCACAGGTTAACAACTCTCTGAGTGAAGAAGTTTCTCCTCATCTCAGTACTAAATGGCCTACCCTTTATCCTAAGATTGTGTCCCCTGGTTCTGGACTTCCCCAACATCAGGAACATTCTTCCCGCATCTAACCTGTCAGTCGCGTCAGAATCTTATACGTTTCTATGAGATCCCCTCTCATCCTTCTGAACTCCAGTGTATAAAGGCCCAGTTGATCCAGTCTCTCCTCATATGACAGTCCAGCCATCCTTGGAATTAGTCTGGTGAACCTTCGCTGCACTCCCTCAATAACAAGAATGTCCTTCCTCAGATAAGGAGACCAAAACTGAACACAATATTCCAGGTGAGGCCTCACCAAAGCCCTGTACAACTGCAGTAAGACCTCCCTGCTCCTATACTCAAATCCCCTAGCTATGAAGGCCAACATACCATTTGCCTTCTTCACCGCCTGTTGTACCTGCATGCCAACCTTCATGACTGATGATCCATGACACCCAAGTCTCGTTGCACCTCCCCTTTTCCTAATCTGCCGCCATTCAGATAATATTCTGCCTTTGTGTTTTTGCCCCCAAAATGGATAAGCTCACATTTAGACACATTATACTGCATCTGCCATGCATTTGCCCACTCACCTAACCTGTCCAAGTCACCCTGCAGCCTCTTAGCGTCCCCCTCACAGCTCACACCACCACCCAGTTTAGTGTCATCTGCAAACTTGGAGATATTACATTCAATTCCTTCATCCAAATCGTTAATGTATATTGTAAAGAGCTGGGGTCCCAGCACTGAGCCCTGCGGCACTCCACTAGTCACTGCCTGCCATTCTAAAAAGGACCCGTTTATCCCGACTCTCTGCTTCCTGTCTGCCAACCAGTTCTCTATCCATGTCAGTACATTACCCACAATGCCATGCGCTTTGACTTTGCACACCAATCTCTTGTGCGGGACCTTGTCAAAAACCTTTTGAAAGTCCAAATGCACCACATCCACTGGTTCTCCCTTGTCCACTCTACTAGTTACATCCTCAAAAAATTCCAGAAGATTTGTCAAGCATGATTTCCCTTTCATAAATCCATGCTGACTTGGACCGATCCTGTCACTGCTTTCAAATGCACTGCTATTTCATCCTTAATGATTGATTCCAACATTTTCCCCACCACTGATGTCAGGCTAACCGGTCTATAATTACCCACTTTCTCTCTTTTTAAAAAAAGTGGTGTTACATTAGCTACCCTCCAGTCCATAGGAACCGATCCAGAGTCGATAGACTGTTGGAAAATGATCACCAATGCATCCACTATTTCTAGGGCCACTTCCTTAAGTACTCTGGGATGCAGACTATCAGGCCCCGGGGATTTATCGGTCTTCAATCCCATCAATTTCCCTAACACAATTTCCCGCCTAATAAGGATATCCCTCAGTTCCTCCTTCTCACTAGACCCACTGACCCCTCGTACATTCAGAAGGTTATTCGTGTCTTCCTTCGTGAAGACAGAACCGAAGTATTTGATCAATTGGTCTGCCATTTCTTTGTTCCCCATTATAAATTCACCTGATTCCGACTGCAAGGGACCTACATTTGTCTTCACTAATCTTTTTCTCTTCACATCTTTATAGAAGCTTTTGCAGTTCCCTGCAAGCTTCCTCTCGTACTCTATTTTCCCCCTCTTAATTAAACCCTTAGTCCTCCTCTGTTGAATTCTAAATTTCTCCCAGTCCTCAGGTTTTTTACTTTTTCTAGTCAATTTATATGCCTCTTCCTTGGTTTTAACACTATCCTTAATTTCTGTTGTTTGCCACGGTTGAGCCACCTTCCCCGTTTTATTTTTACTCCAGACAGGGATGCACAATTGCTGAAGTTCATCCATGTGATCTTTAAATGTTTGCCATTGCTTATCCACCATCAACTCTTTAAGTATCATTCGCCAGTTTATTCTAGCCAATTCACGCCTCATACCGTCGAAGTTACCTTTCCTTAATTTCAGGACCCTAGTTTTCGAATTAACTGTGTCACTCTCCATCTTAATAAAGAATTCTACCATATTATGGTCACTCTTCCCCAAGGGGCCTCACACAACAAATTGCTAATCATCCCGTTTTTTACCTATATCGTTGGTACCTATGTGCATCACGACAACTGGCTGTCCACCCTCCCTTTTCAGAATGTCCTGCACCCACTCCGAGACATCCTTGACCCTTGCACCAACGAGGCAACATACCATCCTGGTGTCTCAGTTGCGGCCGCAGAAATGCCTATCTATTCCCTTACAATCGAATCCCCTATCGCTATAGCTCTCCCACTTTTTTTCCTGCCCTCCTGTGCAGCAGAGCCAGCCACGGTGCCATGAACTTGGCTGCTGCTGCCCTCCCCTGATGAGTCATCCCTCAACAGTACCCAAAGCGGTGTATCTGTTTTGCAGGGGGATGACCGCAGGGGACCCCTGCACTACCTTCCTTACACTGCTCTTCCTAGTATGAGGTCAGAGTTTCTTTTTTAGTCCCTAATTGTACCCATCATTCCTTTAACTATCTTTTCACTTTTTATATGTTTATAAAATATTTTTGAGTTCCCTTTTATGTAACCCACTAGTCTTTTTTAATAGGTCCCTTACCGCTCGACGGCAACCCCTTACCACCCCATGGGGGAAGTTGCCCCGTGGAGTGAGTCCACCACTGGTCGGTGCCCCTGACAGCCTCACAAGGTGAGAAGCTGCCTGTGGCTGGGCAGTGCAGCCGTCCTTAAAGTGGAGGGCTCACTGCTGCAGCTGCCATTTTGTTTTACGTGTCGGCCGACTCCTGAGTTGGCACGGCAATGGCAACTGCTGTTCGGCCGAGCTGTGACCAAACCCCTTCCTGGTGGCCCAGTGGGCTCCATGTCGGCCTCGCAGTGTCCCTCCCCTGTGGGTTTGGCTTCAATGTGCTGTTACCTTGGCCAGTTGCTGAGGCCTTGGCGTGTAACTGCTTTTTACTTCTAACCTGCAGGCAATTCACCTCGGTTGTCTGAGGACTGGAAATGGCGCGAAACTCTCGGGAGTATTGGTCAGCCACATACATTGACATATCTGTTTGACAAGCTAAATCAAAAGTCAAATTATGAGTTGTCAATAACTTTCTTCTGATTGTTTCATTTTTTATCCCAAAAACAAAGTGGTCATGCAATGCTCGGTCCTGAAAGTTTCCAAAATGACAGTGAATGGATAGCTTTTTTAAAGTACTCACTGATACTCTTGTCGTTTAACTGATCTCGTGTTCCAAAATGTTAACTTTCAGCAATTTCCAGGGGCTCAGGACTGCAGTAAGAATCTTCGTCAGTGGTGTGTCCTTTAGCTCGATGGGAACAAGCATATTTTTCAGGGTTTCATACACCTGCTTCAGTCAAGAAAATAGCCCGTTTTCTTTCTAAAATCGCCCGGTTATAGTTTTCATCATCGGGGACTTCGACGATATTATTTGCGGTGATAAACATTTCTAGCCACTCCACAAATGCTCCGAAAGTCTCTCAGTCATGATGGAACTCACCCAAGCACTCTATTATTACCATAGGCATGGTAATCTGGACTCTGACAGTTCAGCTAAGTGTGCTTGTAATTTACCTTGGATTTCTAGTTGTTCTGCAAAACAAAGAACCTCTCAAAGTGCCTCCATTGTTTGGCTGGATCATCCACCAACAAAAATTTCAGCTGGGGAATCCAATTATCCCATCCTCGTCGCCAAATGTGATATTTTTTACAAAATCACAAATACACACATACAAGATAGCTTCAATCTGGAACTTGCTTTTATTGTATAAACAGCAGTGGCTGCATTTCCACAATAGTCCACGAGGTAGAGCTCTATATTACATCACTAACTTATTCTTAAATGTTGACATGGTCCCTGCTTCAGTCACCAACACTGGCAGTGCATTCTACAGCATCACAGGCCCCTGTAAAAAAAAAAAATTTTCCTGCTTGTTGTCTTATATTTATCTTATACTTATCTTTTTTGTATGCCCCCTTGTTCAAGACTGCTCAATCACTGGAAGCAGTCAGTTTCTATCACCTCTGCCCCATTCTTTCCTAATTTATCTATTTCAGGTCACGATACCCATGAAGAACTATTCCTACTATTAGCCAGAGAAAACACTGGAGAAAACAAAGTTCCACATTTGATGTCCTCAAAGTTGGGAGGCCTCTTGTCCAAATTAAGCAATGGTCATTGATTGAAAGGACTACTCAAAGTGTTAAGTTGTTTTGAAGCACAGCCGAAGGAAGTTGCCCTCTGACAAGTCATGCTGATAACAAAGATGCTTCAATGAGTGATGGGCGACTTATAGAAAGAGAGAACCATTCCTGCTAAGTCTACAGATTATGAAAACATTGATGCTTGAACTGCAGTACCAGACAATTCAGCATTTGATAACCAAAAATACAGCTCTGTGGCAGTTACAGACACTTGGTTGCATGATTTATTCTGCCTTTGAAAAGTTCCAGAATGGTATTACCATCTGGTTACTGTTAAGCACAACTCAAATTAGTACTGCCATTATTGAAACTGCTGAACGACTGCACTTACCTGAGTTTAATTTTCTGCAATCCAATGTCAAGTTTAATAGGCCCCTCTCCAGTGATCCAGAATCAGTGCAATTAGTTGATATACTGATTAAAAGAAAATAAATAAATTTTCACTTCAGCAAAGATCATAAGTTATGATCAGAATATTTATGCACTACAACAAACTGTTGTAATTTTTTAAGAAGCAATCTACATAAGTAAAATGAACATGAGAAAGGCTTCCCTTGGATCTACAGCTAATTATATTCCTGGTAATTCATTACTTTGTACCTTCATCTTTAAAAACAGCATCTGAAAGTATCAAAGTTTAAGGGCTCGAAATTGATGCACTCACCGCCGACTCCCGCCGACTGCCACCGACTGCCGTCCACTGCCGTCCACTGCCACCGACTGCCGCCCACAGCCGCCGACTGCCGCCCACAGCCGCCGACTGCCGCCCACAGCCGCCGACTGCCGCCCACTGCCGCCGACTGCCGCCCACAGCCGCCGACTGCCGCCCACTGCCGCCGACTGCCGCCCACAGCCGCCGACTGCCGCCCACTGCCGCCGACTGCCGCCCACAGCCGCCGACTGCCGCCCACTGCCGCCGACTGCCGCCCACAGCCGCCGACTGCCGCCCACTGCCGCCGACATTCCTCTTTAGGTTCCGCCCAGTGCCAGTTTCGATCTGGTCTGGAGCGGGCAGGAGGGGAGAGCCACCTGGAACTGTCAGCTGATATCAACGGATGGCCGAGTGGTGTAAGTGGACTACAAAGGTATGAGGTCAGAGTTAGCTAAAGTGGACTGGGAAAATAGACTAAAGTATGGGACGGTTGATGAGCAGTGGCAGACATTTAAGGAGATATTTCATATCTCACGACAAAAATATATCCCAATCAGAAGGAGAGACTGTAAGAGAAGGGATAACCATCCGTAGCTAACTAAGGAAATAAGGGATGGTATCAAATTGAAAACAAGGGCATACAATGTGGCCAAGACTAGTGGGAGGCCAGAGGATTGGGAAACTTTAAAAAGCCAGCAAAGAACGACTAAAAAAATGATAAAGAGGGAAGATAGATTATGAAAGTAAACTAGCACGGAATATAAAAACAAATAGTAAAAGTTTCTACAGGTACATAAAAAGGAAAAGAATGGCTATAGTAAATGTTGGTCCCCCTCAAGGATGAGACTGGGGAATTAATAATGGAGAACCCAGAAATGGCAGAGACGTTGAACAAATATTTTATATCGTTCTTCATGGTAGAAGACATTAAAAACATCCCAATGGTGCATAATCAAGGGGCTATAGGGATGGAGGAATTTAATGCAATCACTATCACTAATGAAGTAGTACTTGGTAAAATAATGGGACTAAAGGCAGACAAGTCCCCTGGACCTGATGGCTCACATCTTGGGGTCTTAAAGAAAGTGGCTGCAGAGATAATGGATGCATTGGTTGTAATCTACCAAAATTCCCTGGATTCTGGGGTGGTCCTAGCGGATTGGAAAACCGCAAATGTAATGCCCCTATTTAAAAACGGAGGCAGACAAAAAGCAGGAAACTATAGACCGGTTAGCCTAACATCTGTGGTTGGGAAAATGCTGGAGTCCATTATTAAAGAAGCAGTAGCAGGACATTTGGAAAAGCATAATTCAATCAAGCAGAGTCAGCATGGTTATGAAAGGGAAATCATGTTTGACAAATTTGCTGGAGTTCTTTGAGGATGTAACGAGCAGGGTGGATAAGGGGGAACCAGTGGATGTGATGTATTTGGATCATTCGATAAGATGCCACATAAGAGATTACTGCACAAGATAAAAGTTCACGGGGCTGGGGGTAATATATTAGCATGGATAGAGGATTGGTTAACTAACAGAAAACAGAGAGTCGGGATAATTGGGTCATTTTCCGGTTGGCAAACAGTGACTAGTGGAGTGCCGCAGGGATCAGTACTGGGTCCTCAACTATTTACAATCTATATTAATGACTTGGATGAAGGGACTGAGTGTAATGTAGCCAAGTTTGCTGATGATACAAAGATGGGTGGGAAAGCAAATTGTGAGGAGGACACAAATATTCTGCAAAGGGATATAGACAGGTTAAGTGAGTGAGCAAAAATTTGGTAGATGGAGTATAATGTGGGAAAATGTGAGTTTATGCACTTTGGCAGAAATAATAGAAAAGCAAATTATAATTTAAATGGAGAAAAATTACAAAGTGCTGCAGTACAGAGGGACCTGGGGGTCCTTGTGCATGAAACACAAAAAGTTAGTATACAGGTACAGGAAGTAATCAGGAAAGCAAAGGGGATGGGGGATGGAGTATAAAAGCAGAGACGCCCTGCTACAACTGTACTGGGTATTGTTAAGGCCACACCTAGAGTACTGCGTACAGTTTTGGTCTCCATATTTAAGGAAGGATATACTTGCATTGGAGGCTGTTTAGAGAAGGTTCACTAGGTTGATTCCGGAGATGAGGGGGTTAACTTATGAGGTTAGGTTGAGTAGATTGGGCCTATACACATTGGAGTTCAGAAAAATGAGAGGTGATCTTATTGAAACATATAAGATAATGAGGGGCTCGACAAAGTGGGTGCAGAGAGGATATTTCCACTCATAGGGGAAACTAAAACTAGGGGACATGGGGCTAGATTTTCCATTATTTTTGCATGCATACCGCCCATTTAATGTCCTTTTTAATGCTGAAATGAGGTATAACGCCCATATATCGCCCATTTAGCCACAAAACGGAAAGTAACGCCAATTTCTCGGTCACTTATCGCTGAGCGTTCTTTCGGTATGTACGTAACACCAATAAAAAATAATACCGCTCGCCCACTTTTTTGTGGCGGAAAGATCAGAATGGGCGACACCAACACCCATAATATCACCCAGCGTTACTTTTGGCACATAATTAATGCTGAGATTCAATAATACCGCCCTGCCACTGTTTTTTGTCATAAATATCACATTTGACGAAACTAACGCCCAGAAAATCGCCCAGCCTTACTTTCGGCACCTCGCACACATCTTGCCGACAATATCGCTCACCAAAAAAAACGCTGAAAAAGTTGAACTGACCGAAACTACTCACAGCGGTATGGACGCCATTTTCTAAATCGCAGGTTGCATCATTTAAAAGGCTGCTCTGCTTCAACTTCGGGGAGTTTGGATGAACTCTGGAGATGTTTTGAGGTGATATGAACATCTGAACAAACATCTTATCATACTGTGGATGATTGGAATTTACTTTAGGTGTCTTAATGGGGACATTCATTGTTTGTGAACAATCGGTGTAATACAGATAGCTATTGGAATGGGGCCTGTCATTTCTCAGCCTCTCTTGATGACCACGCACATGCTGCAGACTCGAGATGGCAAAAGGTACATTTGACAACATCTGCCCAATGTAAGACATGCCAGACTATGAGGAGGACCAGACGTTACACCCCACACACTTACAGGGAGAAGCAGTCTTACCTCAACTTGTCCGACAACACCTGCCTTTGGAGACTGTGCTTCCACAAAGAGTTTATCAATGAGATATGCCAGCTCATCAGGGGAGATCTGCAGCCTGCCAGCACCACCAGGACCGCACTGTCCGTCGAGGTCAAAGTCACCGCGGTACTTTCGTTCTATGCGTCGGGTTCCTTTCAGGCCTCAGCTGGCGACATTTGCGCTATATCTCAGCATGCCACACATTGCTGCATTAGACAGGTCACTGAAGCCCTGTACGCGTGCAGGATGGACTTTATCAGCTTCCCTATGACCAGTCGAGGAGGCGGGAGCTCGGAGCAGCGCGAGTCCGGGGTTGGCGAGAGGCCTATAAAGGCCAGCGGGAGTCGAGCAGTTCGAGCAGTCAGTCGAGGAGGCGGGAGCTCGGAGCAGCGCGAGTCCGGGGTCGGCGAGAGGCCTATAAAGGCCAGCGGGAGTCGAGCAGTTCGAGCAGTCAGTCGAGGAGGCGGGAGCTCGGAGCAGCGTGAGTCCAGGGTCGGCGAGAGGCGTACCGGTGCAGCTACAGGGAGAAGGCAAAGAAAGAAACAAAGGTGACGTCACAGCCTAGGGGGTAAGTGATTGGCTGGTGATTGGTGAGTAGTTTTTCTTTTTCTTCTTATATTAGTCAGTAACTTTTAACATTGTTGTTGCCAATTTAAGGGTATCTAAGTGTTAATTCATGGCAGGAGAGCTCGGTCGGGTGTTATGCTCCTCCTGTACCATGTGGGAACTCAGGGACACTTCCGGTGTCCCTGACGACTACGTGTGCAGGAAGTGTATCCACCTCCAGCTCCTGACTGTCCGCGTTGCGGAGTTGGAGCTGAGGGTGGATTCACTCTGGAGCATCCACGATGCTGAGAATGACGTGAGTATCACGTGTAGCGAGTTGGTCTTACCGCAGGGAAAGGGTCCACAGCCAGATAGGGAATGGAAGACCAGCAGGAAGAGTAGTGCAAGAAAGGTAGTGCAGGGGTCCCCTGTGGTCATCCCCCTGCAAAACAGATACACTGTTGAGGGGGATGACTCATCAGGGGAGGGCAGCAGCAGCCAAGTTCATGGCACCGTGGCTGGCTCTGTTGCACAGGAGGGCAGGAAAAAGAGTGGGAGAGCAATAGTGATAGGGGATTCAATGGTGAGGGGAATAGATAGGCGTTTCTGCGGCCGCGACCGAGACTCCAGGATGGTATGTTGCCTCCCTGGTGCAAGGGTCAAGGATGTCTCGGAGCGGGTGCAGGACATTCTGAAATGGGAGGGAGAACAGCCAGTTGTCGTGGTGCACATTGGTACCAACGACATAGGTAAAAAAAGGGATGAGGTCCTACGAAACGAATTTAAGGAGCTAGGAGCTAAATTAAAAAGTAGGACCTCAAAAGTAGTAATCTCGGGATTGCTACCAGTGCCACGTGATAGTCAGAGTAGGAATCGCAGGATAGCGCAGATGAATACGTGGCTTGAGCAGTGGTGCAGCAGGGAGGGATTCAAATTCCTGGGGCATTGGGACCGGTTCTGGGGGAGGTGGGACCAGTACAAACCGGACGGTCTGCACCTGGGCAGGACCGGAACCAATGTCCTAGGGGGAGTGTTTGCTAGTGCTGTTGGGGAGGATTTAAACTAATATGGCAGGGGGATGGGAACCAATGCAGGGAGACAGAGGGAAACAAAAAGGAGGCAAAAGCAAAAGACAGAAAGGAGATGAGGAAAAGTGGAGGGCGGAGAAACCCAAGGCAAAGAACAAAAAGGGCCACTGTACAGCAAAATTCTAAAAGGACAAAGGGTGTTAAAAAAACAAGCCTGAAGGCTTTGTGTCTTAATGCAAGGAGTATCCGCAATAAGGTGGATGAATTAAATGTGCAAATAGATGTTAATAAATATGATGTGATTGGGATTATGGAGACGTGGCTCCAGGATGATCAGTGCTGGGAACTCAACATTCAGGGGTATTCGACATTCAGGAAGGATAGAGTAAAGGGAAAAGGAGGTGGGGTAGCATTGTTGGTTAAAGAGGAGATTAATGCAATAGTTAGGAAAGACATTAGCTTGGATGATGTGGAATCTATATGGGTAGAGCTGCAGAACACCAAAGGGCAAAAAACGTTAGTAGGAGTTGTGTACAGACCACCAAACAGTAATAGGGATGTTGGGGAGGGCATCAAACAGGAAATTAGGGGTGCATGCAATAAAGGTGTAGCAGTTATAATGGGTGACTTTAATATGCACATAGATTGGGCTAGCCAAACTGGAAGCAATACGGTGGAGGAGGATTTCCTGGAGTGCATAAGGGATGGTTTTCTAGACCAGTATGTTGAGGAACCAACTAGGGGGGAGGCCATCTTAGACTGGGTGTTGTGTAATGAGAGAGGATTAATTAGCAATCTCATTGTGCGAGGCCCCTTGGGGAAGAGTGACCATAATATGGTGGAATTCTGCATTAGGATGGAGAATGAAACAGTAAATTCAGAGACCATGGTCCAGAACTTAAAGAAGGGTAACTTTGAAGGTATGAGGCGTGAATTGGCTAGGATAGATTGGCGAATGATACTTAGGGGGTTGACTGTGGATGGGCAATGGCAGACATTTAGAGACCGCATGGATGAATTACAACAATTGTACATTCCTGTCTGGCGTAAAAATAAAAAAGGGAAGGTGGCTCAACCGTGGCTATCTAGGGAAATCAGGGATAGTATTAAAGCCAAGGAAGTGGCATACAAATAGGCCAGAAATAGCAGCGAACCTGGGGACTGGGAGAAATTTAGAACTCAGCAGAGGAGGACAAAGGGTTTGATTAGGGCAGGGAAAATGGAGTACGAGAAGAAGCTTGCAGGGAACATTAAGGTGGATTGCAAAAGTTTCTATAGGTATGTAAAGAGAAAAAGGTTAGTAAAGACAAACGTAGGTCCCCTGCAGTCAGAATCAGGGGAAGTCATAACGGGGAACAAAGAAATGGCAGACCAATTGAACAAGTACTTTGGTTCGGTATTCACTAAGGAGGATACAAACAACCTTCCGGATATAAAAGGGGTCAGAGGGTCTAGTAAGGAGGGGGAACTGAGGGAAATCTTTATTAGTCGGGAAATTGTGTTGGGGAAATTGATGGGATTGAAGGCCGATAAATCCCCAGGGCCTGATGGACTGCATTCCAGAGTACTTAAGGAGGTGGCCTTGGAAATAGCGGATGCATTGACATTCATTTTCCAACATTCCATTGACTCTGGATCAGTTCCTATGGAGTGGAGGGTAGCCAATGTAACCCCACTTTTTAAAAAAGGAGGGAGAGAGAAAACAGGGAATTATAGACCGGTCAGCCTGACCTCAGTCGTGGGTAAAATGATGGAATCAATTATTAAGGATGTCATAGCAGTGCATCTGGAAAATGGTGACATGATAGGTCCAAGTCAGCATGGATTTGTGAAAGGGAAATCATGCTTGACAAATCTTCTGGAATTTTTTGAGGATGTTTCCAATAAAGTGGACCAAGTAGAACCAGTTGATGTGGTATATTTGGACTTTCAGAAGGCTTTCGAAAAGGTCCCACACAAGAGATTAATGTGCAAAGTTAAAGCACATGGGATTGGGGGTAGTGTGCTGACGTGGATTGAGAACTGGTTGTCAGACAGGAAGCAAAGAGTAGGAGTAAACGGGTACTTTTCAGAATGGCAGGCAGTGACTAGTGGGGTGCCGCAAGGTTCTGTGCTGGGGCCCCAGCTGTTTACATTGTACATTAATGATTTAGACGAGGGGATTAAATGCAGTATCTCCAAATTTGCGGATGACACTAAGTTGGGTGGCAGTGTGAGCTGCGAGGAGGATGCTATTAGGCTGCAGAGTGACTTGGATAGGTTAGGTGAGTGGGCAAATGCATGGCAGATGAAGTATAATGTGGATAAATGTGAGGTTATCCACTTTGGTGGTAAAAACAGAGAGACAGACTATTATCTGAATGGTGACAGATTAGGAAAAGGGAAGGTGCAACGAGACCTGGGTGTCATGGTACATCAGTCATTGAAGTTTAGCATGCAGGTACAGCAGGCGGTAGAGAAAGCAAATGGCATGTTGGCCTTCATAGCGAGGGGATTTGAATACAGGGGCAGGGAGGTGTTGCTACAGTTGTACAGGGCCTTGGTGAGGCCACACCTGGAGTATTGTGTACAGTTTTGGTCTCCTAACTTGAGGAAGGACATTCTTGCTATTGAGGGAGTGCAGCGAAGATTCACCAGACTGATTCCCGGGATGGCGGGACTGACCTATCAAGAAAGACTGGATCAACTGGGCTTGTATTCACTGGAGTTCAGAAGAATGAGAGGGGACCTCATAGAAACGTTTAAAATTCTGATGGGTTTAGACAGGTTAGATGCAGGAAGAATGTTCCCAATGTTGGGGAAGTCCAGAACCAGGGGTCACAGTCTGAGGATAAGGGGTAAGCCATTTAGGACCGAGATGAGGAGAAACTTCTTCACCCAGAGAGTGGTGAACCTGTGGAATTCTCTACCACAGAAAGTAGTTGAGGCCAATTCACTAAATATATTCAAAAGGGAGTTAGATGAAGTCCTTACTACTCGGGGGATCAAGGGTTATGGCGAGAAAGCAGGAAGGGGGTACTGAAGTTTCATGTTCAGCCATGAACTCATTGAATGGCGGTACAGGCTAGAAGGGCTGAATGGCCTGCTCCTGCACCTATTTTCTATGTGTATGTTTCTATGTAAAACAAGAATTTTTAACACAATTCCACTTTTTGTTTGGGTAGATTCACAGGTGGCAATGGCCCTTCAGTACCTCATCTATGTTGTCATTTTTAACGTGTGAAACTCAACAGTAAGTGTTGCGTCTAATACTCTTCTCACCTGGGATCACTCGATAGCCATCAAGAGCGGGTATCCTAGCTGATGTGACCATCCCACCGGCTTAGACCAACACGAAACAGCAATTGAATTTTGTTCCTTCTTATCTGTGGTTTTGTATCAGATGGTCTGCTGCATTCACTTGTCTAAATTATTAGAAGACAATAAATGCATATTAACCATTATGTATTACTGTTTTGCTCAGCTGTTCCTTTTGATACAGTTGAAGAGACTCTTTATAATAATAATAACTTTTATTTATATAGCGCCTTTAACGTAGTAAAACATCCCAAGGCACTTCACGTCTTTCAACACATTAGATATTGACCAGGGAGGGAAAGAGAGAAAAAGTGGGAGAAGCAAGTGTAAAAGGCTCGGGTCTGAAGCGGCAGTCAAAATGTGCACATAGATAGACACAGGTTAAAAAAAAAAAGCAAGTCAAATTACATTGTAAATAATACAATGATACAGTAATAAAATGAGTATAATAAAGACTAATTATAATTAAACAAAATTAAATAATATGTACAATAATTATAAATTAAGATAAAATTAGAATATCAGCAACTGAAGCAAGTTAAATTGGTTTTTAGCTATCTTTAGAATTCAGACCCCACTCCCAATCCTGCCAATTAATATGGAAGAACAAGTCACCGCCCTCCATCCTTGTGACATCATAATTTTATAACTTTTAAAAACTTTTATTAACTCAGAGAAAATTATAATCAGCTCTGACTTGTCTTCTTTCAGTGGCGCCAATTTGCCGAGTCCTTATCCAAGTACATTACTTCTTCTGTCGCAAGCGGCAGAGGCCTGCAATTTCCTCAGAGCTGCTCCTCATCGAAACATAGAAATATAGAAAATAGGTGCAGGAGTAGGCCATTCGGCCCTTCGAGCCTGCACCGCCATTCAATAAGATCATGGCTGATCATTCACCTCAGTACCCCTTTCCTGCTTTCTCTCCATACCTCTTGATCCCTTTAGCCGTAAGAGCCATATCTAACTCCCTCTTGAATATATCCAATGAACTGGCATCAACAACTCTCTGCGGCAGGGAATTCCACAGGTTAACAACACTCTGAGTGAAGAAGTTTCTCCTCATCTCAGTCCTAAATGGCCTACCCTTATCTGAAGACTGTGTCCCCTGGTTCTGGACTTCCCCAACATTGGGAACATTCTTCCCGCATCTAACATGTCCCATCCCATCAGAATCTTAATACGTTTCTATAAGATCCCCTCTCATCCTTCTAAACTCCAGTGTATAAAGGCACAGTTGATCCAGTCTCTCCTCATATGTCAGTCCAGCCATCCCTGGAATCAGTCTGGTGAACCTTCGCTGCACCCCCTCTATAGCAAGGACATCCTTCTTCAGATTAGGAGACCAAAACTGAACACAATATTCCAGGTGACGCCTCACCAAGGCCCTGTACAATTGCAGTAAGACTTCCCTGCTCCGATACTTAACTCCCCTAGCTATGAAAGCCAACATGCCATTTGCCTTCTTCACTGTCTGCTGTACCTGCATGCCAACTTTCAATGACTGATGAACCATGACACTTAGGTCTCGTTGCACCTCCCCTTTTCCTAATCTGCCGCCATTCAGATAATATTCTGCCTTCGTGTTTTTGCCACCAAAGTGGATAACCTCACATTTATCCACATTATACTGCATCTGCCATGCATTTGCCCACTCACCTAACCTGTCCAAATCACCCTGCAGCCTCTTAGCATCCTCCTCGCAGCTCACACCACTACCCAGTTTAATGTCATCTGCAAACTTGGAGATATTACACTCAATTCCTTCATCCAAATCATTAATATATATTGTAAAGAGCTGGGATCCCAGCACTGATCCCTGAGGCACTCCACTAGTCACTGCCTCCCATTCCCAAAAGGACCCGTTTATCCCAACTCTCTGCTTCCTGTCTGCCAACCAATTCTCTATGCACGCCAATACATTACCCCCAATACCATGTGCTTTGATTTTACACACCAATCTCTTATATGGAACCTTGTCAAAGGCCTTTTCAAAGTCCAAATACACCACATTCACTGGTTCTCCCTTGTCCACTCTATAGTTACATCCTCAAAAAATCCCAGAAGATTTGTAAAGCATGATTTCCCTTTCATGAATCCATGCTGACTTGGACCAATCCTGTCACTGCTCTGCAAATGCGCTGCTATTTCATCCTTAATAATTGATTCCAACATTTTCCCCACTACTGATGTCAGGCTAACCGGTCTATAATTCCCTGTTTTCTCTTTCCCTCCTTTTTTAAAAAGTGGTGTTACATTAGCTACCCTCCAGTCCATAGGAACTGATCCAGAGTCGATAGACTGTTGGAAAATGCTCACCAATGCATCCACTATTTCTAGGGCCACTTCCCTAAGTACTCTGGGATGCAGACAATCAGGCCCCGGGGATTTATCAGCCTTCAATCCCATCAATTTCCCAACACAATTTCCCACCTAATAAGGATATCCTTCAGTTCCTCCTTCTCACTAGACCCTTGGTCCCCAATACCTCCAGAAGGTTATTTGTGTCTTCCTTCGTGAAGACAGGACCAAAGTATTTGTTCAATTGTTCTGCCATTTCTTTGTTCCCCATTATAATTTCACCTGAGTCCGACTGCAAGCGACCTACATTGTCTTCACTAATCTTTTTCTCTTCACATAGCTATAGAGGTTTTTGTAGTCGGTTTTTATGTTCCCGGCAAGCTTCCTCTCGTACTCTATTTTCCCCCTCCTAAGTAAACCTATTGTCCTCCTCTGCTGAATTTTAAATTTCTCCCAGTCCTCAGGTTTGCTGCTTTTTCTGGCCAAATTATATGCCTCTTCCTTGGATCTAACACTATCCTTAATTTCCCTTGTTAGCCACAATTGAGCCACCTTCCCCGTTTCATTTTTACTCCAGACAGGGATGTACAATTGTTGAAGTTCATCCATGTGATCTATAAATGTTTGCCATTGCCTAGTCACCATCAACCCTTTAAGTATCCTTTGCCAGTCTATTCTAGCTAATTCACGCCTCATGCCGGCGAAGTTAGCTTTCCTTAAGTTCAGGACTTTAGTTTCTGAATTAACTGTGTCACTCTCCACCTTAATAAGGAATTCGACCATATTATGGTCACTCTTCCCCAAGGAGCCTCGCACAACAAGATTGCTAATTAGTCCCTTCTCATTCCACATCACCCAGTCTAGGATGGCCAGCTGTCTGGTTGGCTCCTCGACATATTGGACAAGAAAACCATCCCTAATACACTCCAGGAAATCATCCTCCACCGCATTGCTACCAGTTTGGTTAGCCCAATTTATATGTAAATTAAAGTCGTCCATGATAACTGCTGTACCTTTATTGCATACATCCCTTATTTCTTGTTTGATGCTGTCCCCAACCTCACTACTACTGTTTGGTAGTCTGTACACAACTCCCACCAGCGTTTTCTGCCCTTTGGTATTCCGTAGCTCCACCCATACCGATTCCACATCATCCAAGCCAATGTCCTTCCTTACTAATGCATTAATTTCCTCTTTAACCAGCAACGCCACTCCGCCTCCTTCCTAAATGTTGAGTTCCCAGCCTTGGTCACCCTGGAGCCATGTCTCTGTGATGCCAATTACATCATATCCATTAACTGCTATCTGCGCAGTTAATTCGTCCACCTTATTCCGAATACTCCTCGCATTGAGGCACAGAGTCTTCAAGCTTGTCTTTTTAACACACTTTGCCCCTTTAGAATTTTGCTGCAATGTGGCCTTTTTTGTTTTTTGCCTTGGGTTTCTCTGCCCTCCACTTTTATTCTACTCCTTTCTATCTTTTGCCTCTGTGTCCCTTTTATTTCCCTCTGCCTCCCTGCATAGGTTCCCATCCCCCTGCCATATTAGTTTAACTCCATCCAACAGCACTAGCAAACACTCCCCCTAGGACATTGGTTCCGGTCCTGCCCAGGTGCAGACCGTCCGATTTGTACTGGTCCCACCTCCACCTGAAGTGGTTCCAATGCCCCAGGAATTTGAATCCCTCCCTTCTGCACCACTCCTCAAGCCATGTATTCATCTGAGCTATCCTGCGATTCCTACTCTGACTAGCACATGGCACTGGTAGCAATCCTGAAGTTACTACTTTTGAGATCCTATTTTTTAATTTAGCTCCTAGCTCCCTAAATTCATCTCATAGGACATTATCCCGTTTTTTACCTATATCGTTGGTACCTATATGCACCACGACAACTGGCTGTTCACCCTCCCTTTTCACAATGTCCTGCACCCGCTCCAAGACATCCTTGACCCTTGCACATGGGAGGCAACATACCATCCTGGAGTCTCGGTTGCGGCCGCAGAAACGCCTATCTATTCCCCTTAAAATCGAATTCTCTATCACTATCGCTCTCCCACTCTTTTTCCTGCCCTCCTATGCAACAGAGCCATGGTGCCATGAACTTGGCTGCTGCTGCCTTCCCCTGATGAGTCATCCCCCTTAACAGTACCCAAAGCGGTGTATCTGTTTTGCAGGGGATGACCGCAGGGGACCCCTGCACTACCTTCCTTGCACTGCTCTTCCTGTTGGTCACACGTTCCCTATTTGGCTGTGTACCCTTTACCTGCGGTGTGACCAGCTCGCTAAACGTGCTATTCACGTCATTCTCAGCATCGTGGATGCTCCAGAGTTTATCCACCCGCAGCTCCAGTGCCGGAAGCGTCCCTGAGTTCCCATATAGTACAGGAGGAGCATAACACATGTCCGAGCTCTCCTGCCATGACTTAACGCTTAGATTAACTTAATTGGGTAACAACAATGCTAAAGGTTACTTACTGATAAAGAAAGAAAAGGAAAAACTACTCACCAATCACCAGCCAATCACTTACCCCCTTGGCTGTGACGTCACCTTGCGATTTCTTTCTACTTCTTTTTTGCCTTCTCCCTGTAGCTGCACAAGCATGCCTTTTTTGGCCTCTGCCGATCCCTGGACTCACGCTTCAGCAAATGATAAATGGGTATCCTGCGACGAAGTTAGGGTGTCTGATCGTGAGCTAATTCAAGGAAATTTCGGGCCATAATTGACACGTGACACTGCCTGAGAGTTTTTCAGACTAATCTCTATAAAGGTGAAATCTACATTAAGAGGTGAATCCAAATTAGCTATAAATGGGCAGATTAAGCTCTTCGGAGTCACATTGTACATCTTGAAAAACCCTTGGTATGACACACATGGGGGAGAAATTCGCATTGTTTGCGTCTCCCGTTAGTGCTAACGGGGTGCAAATGATTTTTCACCTGGGGAGAGGGCCGCTACCGCTTCCCGCGAAATTCTGTGGGTGTTAGTGGAGGCACAAACTGACAACGCCCCGCTCCCGCTGGTAATGCCCCAGGCCGCTGTGCAGGTGATGATGATGTCATCACCATGCGCAGCGACCCGTTTTTGCCCAGGAGTGGAATTTTGGTAGCGCCCCGTGAGGCAGTTACAAATACTTGCCACTCGCGGGGCGAAAATTAAAGGGGAGGTGCGTGACGCCATTTTCTTTCAATGGCCGACTTACCAGTCACAGCCATGCGTTGACGAATTCGCGGCCAGCACTCTGCTTCTGTGTTTGATCCCCGCTGAAGAAGTGATGGTCTCTCACCCTATTACAGAGCTCGCAGCGTGTCCTGGCCTTTAACAGAAGGGGAGGGCCCTGTGCTCCCAACAGCGATGGAAAATTCCCGCGCTTTGCGCCCCGGTCCCGCCCTGAAACAAAGTTGAGCGCCTGACATCGCGCTCCACTTCCTCTCGGGGGCGGTAACCACAATTTCGCGGCCGGGGCAGGTCTCGCCTCACCTCGGTTCCCACCCCCAAATGGGGCATTACCGAATTTCGGCCCCATAGTTTTGATCAAGGAGGAATGATATGGTACATGTTCTGGGTGGCAGCATTGGTTAGGCTGACATGGAGTCTTCAGGAGAGACATAGGAATTGAGTAAGGAAACTCTTTTGTGGATACCTGGCAACAATCAAGGACAAATCCTCCGGAGGCTCTGGTTTAGAAGGATGCCAATTGCAGAATTGGGCCTTCACCTGCATGGAGAGTTGTGCCCATAAGGGTGGTACTACCAATGCTATTCAAGTTAATCACTGCCCTCAGTTTTACTGTCTCTGCCCCCTTCCAGGCTAGCGCAGCTGTAATATCAGCCAATATGCTGCCCACAGATGTATCAAAGATGTATCAGCCAACATGCCTAGCACTTCCATCTCCTTTCCCACTCAACAGCAAAATAAGCATGACATAGGTGTCTATTGCCACGAGAAATACTGCACTTTCCAAAGTATACAGCGTTATTGATGAAAGCCATGCAACCATCCAGTCTACATTCACAGTATCAGCTGTGGCTCAGTGGTAGCACTCTTCCCTCTTGAATCAGTAGGTTGTGGATTCAAGTTCTACTCCGACGGTTTGAGCACACAATCTAGGCCGACACACCTGGCATCGGAGGTGTCACCTTTCGGATGAGACGTTAAACCGAGGCCCCATCTTCCCTCTCAGGTGAATGTAAATGATCCCACGGCACTCTTTCGAAAACGAGCAAGGGTGTTCTCTTCAGTGTACTCGCCAATATTTATCTCTCAACCTACATCACTAAAGCAGATTATCTGGTCATTATCACATTGCTCTCTGTGGGACCATGCTGTGTTCAAATTGGCTGCTGCATTTCCTACACTACAACATTGTTGACGCGACAAAAGTACTTCATTGGGTGTAAATCACTTTGGGACATCCTGAGATCATAAAAGGCACTATATAAATGCAAGGTCTTACTTTCTGTCTCTGAACAGCGACTCATTCTTCTTCACCTGTGGACTGTGACTCCCCCGATGCTATCTCCTGAAGCTCACTAACTGCATCTAACATTGTGTTGCTATACTGGTGTGCCCAAGTGTTGGTGGGAAAGAGACAGGATGCTGTGAAATGTAGCCAGGCTTCTCTTCCTGGCCTTCGATAACAGTAAAGGAAAAAATGTTAGAATGCTGGCTCCAGTTAACAGCTTCAGAGTTTGCATTGCATGATATTTGTATGGCTGTATGGATGCCTGTGTCAGAGTGAGTATGAAGGAAAAAGACACAAGTCAGGATGGTACTAGCCTTTGGAGGGAAGATTGTAGCGACACAATGCTTGACGCCCTCCATTCTCTCATAAGCAAGGATGTCTAGGGTGACCTCATGCAAGGGAGTTAAAGGCTTGGAATTTCTGAATGCTTCATCAGTTTGAGTCAGTTTCCTTATATTTTGTATGTCCTTGTATTTTATCCTGTTAGCAGAGAACTAGGCTTGACATGTTAAAGAAAAAAAGAAAGACTTGCATTTATATAGCGTCTTTCATGACTACTGGACATCTCAAAGCACTTTACAGCCAATGAAGTACCTTTGGAGTGTTGTCACTGTTGTAATGTAGGAAACGAGGCAGCCAATTTGCGCACAGCAAGCTCCCACAAACAGCAATGTGATAATGACCAGATAATCTGTTTTTGTTATGTTGATTGAGGGATAAATATTAGCCAGGATACCGGGGATAACTCCCCTGCTCTTCTTCGAAATAGTGCCATGGGATCTTTTACATCTACCTGAGAGGGCAGACGGGGCCTTGGTTCAATGTCTCATCTGAAAGACGGCATCTCCTTGTGAAGTGAAGGAGAATGCACCCTTTAACTGACTTGTAACCAACCTACAGTCTGTCTTAAGTCTCAATAAGTGCCCCAAATATCATGCAGCTAGGTTCCATTATAATGCTTTTATGAAGATATGAATGTACAAGGTTTTCAGCTGTAAATGTGTGCCCTGCTGGGGTATGTTCGTTGCCTGGTAAGCAATGAAAGAACTGTAGAGTTGTTCGAGGACTTATCATGATCAGCAATATATATGGAACAAGTTGACAGGGAACACTTTGCGACATACATCTACCTGGTAAATTGTACCGTTGCGGAATTTTATCTTGGCAGCTTAGTTAAGGTGCGCCATTTTCTTGCACATCTGTTCAGGGGTCTTGTGTATATAGCACGTAAGAACATAAGAACGTAGAAATAGGAACAGGAGTAGGCCATACGGCCTCTCGAGCCTGCTCCGCCATTTAATACGATCATGGCTGATCTGATCATGGACTCAGGTCCATTTCCCTGCCTGCTCTCCATAACCCCTTATTCCCTTATTGGTTAAGAAACTGTTATCTCTGTCTTAAACTTATTCAATGACCCAGCTTCCACAGCTCTCTGAGGCAGCGAATTCCACAGATTTACAACCCTCAGAGAGAAAAAATTCCTCCTCATTTCAGTTTTAAATGGGCGGGCCCTTATTCTAAGATTATGCCCCCTAGTTCTAGTTTCCCCTATCAGTGGAAACATCATCTCTGCATCCACCTTGTCAAGCCCCCTCATAATCTTATATGTTTCGATAAGATCACCTCTCATTCTTCTGAATTCCAATGAGTAGAGGCCCAACCTCTTCAAACTTTCCTCATAAGTCAACCCCCTTATCTCCAGAATCAACCTAGTGAACCTTCTCTGAACTGCCTTCAAATTAAGTATATTCTTTCGTAAATATGGAAACCAAAACTGCACGCAGTAGTCCAGGTGTGGCCTCAAAAATACCCTGTATCACTGTAGCAAGACTTCTCTGCTTTTATACTCCATTCCCTTTGCAATAAAAGCCAAAATTCAATTGGCCTTCCTGATCATTAGTCACTTCCAGCACTAATAATGGCTGTCGCCTGCTGCCAGGTGTGTCCTCTGGGGAGGGTGCCCTGAAGTGTCAAAGAGGCAACACTCCTCGCATCCGTTGCCTGCAGCAGCACCTCCACTTGAACAACCATCAGGTTCTATACTCTGCTCCTCCATCACTTTCCATAGACTCTCGTGTGACGAACACACCAGCGAGTGAGCTGGCAACAAGTGAGGTCAGAAGAGAGTGAAAAGAGTGCTTCCAAAACATGAATTGGGCTAGGAATTAAGAGCAGTGGGGGAAGGGGGAGCCAAGTCGTGTAACTTAAATGTAAGTAGATACAGCATATAAACTTAAAGCTTGACTATAACTTAACATTGACTGCAACTCGAGACAGAGATGTGTGTTACCTGCAGAATGTGGACATTTTGGACAAACAAATCTCTAATTCAAGTTATTTGAGCTCAAGTACTCAAAACGTGAGATCTCAACACATCAGAGATGGAGAGAGGTTTTTGGAGCAAGAGTTTCAGAGGGTAGTCACCTCACTGAGAAATAGGGAGCTGGCAATGGTAGGGGGAGTGGTGATGGTCTAGAGGTCAGGAAAAGTGAGGGAGGACAGTCGAGAGCAGAGCAAGTGATCCTCTCTAACAATTTTAAAGCACTGACTGCCTGTGGGGAAGATGAATACTCTGGGCAGGACCAGCAAATGGATTAGAATGGCATCACAAAACATGAGATGGCTCAATGTGGGGATGTTAGCAAGTCAGGCATTTTAGGAATTTTAGGAATTCAGTAGTAATAAGAGACTCAACAGTTACAAGGTGTGGATGTTCTCTTTTGTAGTACAAACTGAGAGTCTCAAATGCTTTATTGCCTCTCGGATGCAAGGATAGGGACATTGAGGAAAGACTGGAAATGACTGAGGAAAAGGAAGGTTAGCAACCAGTCACCATGGTCCATGTGGGAAGTAATGTTATAGGAAAGAAAAGGCCTCAAGGCCTGTAAAAAGAAGTGTAGGAAAGAAGTTTAGGAACAGGACTTCAAGGGTGATAATCTCTGGATTACTTCCTCAGCCATGGAGGTAAACATAGCAGTCACATTACACATATGGTCCCATAAACAGCAACTGGATGAAAAAGAAGATAAGAAAGTGCAGGACCAGAAAATACTCTGCAATGGTCAGTCCTAAAAACTAATATCCTTCAATCGCCCACTTTCTCAAATATCTATCCAATTCTTTATCAAATTATTCACACTATTTTCCTCCACTTCCTCCTCGGGCAGGCCACTTCAAACACTTGCTACTCTTTGCGTAAATTAGTTAAATCTAAACTATCTGTGTAGCTTCCCTTTTCTAAATTTAAGTCTGTGCCTCCTGCTTCTGGAATTTGTGACAATATTATCAGGGTTCAATTTAGCTATCCCCTTCAGAGTCTTGGATACTTGAACAATATCTTCCCTCGAGCCACCTCTTCTATCAACCTCTCTTCATAGCCCAGATGCATTAAGCTAGGTATCAAATTGACAGCCCTTTGCTTTATTGCTGTAAGTGCCTGGATATCCCTGCTGTCGTATGGCAACTAGTGTTCAGTACTCCAGGTATGAGGTTGCCAGTGCCTTGTGCAGACTCATTACCATCTCCAGGGATTTGTGCTCTATCCCTCTGGGCTAAGAGTCTTAAGATCCAGTTAACTTTCCTTACTGCTGCCAAATATTATGCTGTTGGTTTCAGTGAGCTATCCACCAAAACTGTCAGATCCTTTTCCTTAGTTTTGTAGCCAAGAGCCATTTAGTTTATATTACCACTGTTCCTTAGTCTCATTACCATGCCTTTGTCTACATTAAAGTCACTTGCTGCTCGTTAGCTGACTTTCCCAGTCTATCCATATCCCTTTGCCTCTTCTCTATTGTTCAAAATCACTAATTTGGTGTCAAACCTTGACAATGTTTCTGTTCCCAGCTCTAAGTCATTTATATATGCTTTAAATTGCAATGGCCCCAGCACTGATCCCTATGCTTTCTGCTAGTGAACCCTTGCCATGTTGACACAGCTCCATTCACAACCACCCGTTGCTTTCTCTTGTTTAGCCAGTTTTCAATCCACTAATTCTCCTAATTTATGCCTTCATACCTTGTGGACTAGCTACTGATTTTAATTCAGTGACCTCGCACCCTGGACTCAGTAACTTCTCAGAAGGCTAATTACTGTATGCTACTGATTGCTGACAAGCAGTTCTCCCACAATCAATGGCGTTCCTCAAAGTAACCAATCAGCAACAGCAGAGAAATACTTTTTATGTGGGTCTTGTGTCTTAGCTTTTGAACAACAATCTCCTGCGGCCTTCTAAACATGCGAAGGCAGGTTAATGCACGTGACACAAAATAGCACCATGATTTGAATATGTGGTTCATCATAGGTGCTCCCTCGAACGAGGGTGACTTGCTTCCACAAGAGTTCACAGATGTTTCAATGAAGGACCCGATGTTCCAGTCCTGAACTCCAATTGAGGGGGTGGAAGATGCCTGTGCGTGGATTTTTTTAATGTGTGGTGACGGTTGCACATCAGCCACCACACGGGCTCGACAGAGCTAGGCCTTTATCCAGTGGCAAGGGTTGAACCAGGATGACTGGGGACCTGCTCTGCTGCACGGACCTAGTGCGCAAACATATCGCAGTGTGGGCTGGCCCGTGCTGCTTCTGGGCCCTCGGCTCTTCTGGGCCCCGTACCCTCATTTGCCGCACCTTCGCCCATGATGTTCCAGGGCCCGGCGCTCCAGCTCTATTTATCGCCCCGACCTGCGGTGGTGTCATGGATGAGACCAGCCCTAGCTTATGGGGGAAGGGAAGGGAATGGAAGGAAGTGGATACCATCTTCAGAGTGTCACCTCAGATGCAATGGGCGAAATGGTCTACTTCTGTGCTGTAAAATTATATAGCTCACTGACTCTAATTTGCCGACTCACTGCATTCAATTTGTTTCCCCCCAAGCCCACTGCATCCAATTCTCAGGATCGGAAGGGAGGCAACACTGAAACAAAATTGTATAATTGTCCTTTAATTTCGTTCATCTTCGGACCAATTGGAAGTTGATCCAACGCGTTCATAGAAGAACAGCGCTGGATTTTCCTCCGGATCGGGACTTCCGCTCACTTTCCTGACTCCGCTGTGACCTAGGTCAGGACTCATTAATTATACAGGGCAGGCTTGCGGCAGGATCGCCCTCACACAGTGGGAGCCCGATGCTGCTGGCCGGCAAAGTTATGTGGTGCTACAGCAGGACATCTGCAACAGTGGTTCAAGAAGGATGAGCTGTGTGCAAAGGGTAGATAGATGTGCCCCAAACCCAACATGTTCATCAAGAGCCCAAGGGACAGTTGGTGCCGGTAAAGGGCCTGATGAAAGGGGGAGGTGTCCACTATTGGGCTGCTCCCTCTAGTAACGTTCATGGCAGGGTGCCCTGGCTGCCCCAGGGTGCTACAGCCACCCCTCTCCTGGCAGTCTCTGGGTTCAGCGGCGCTTGAGACAGTAGGAAGAGAAATAGGGGGAGAAATTATGTAGCTTCCCATTTGGGGCGTTAACTTTTGAAATTTTGAAAATTTAGCGCCAGGTGCTAATGATTCTGAACTTCTACGAAATTGGGCTTTAGCGCCCCAAGAGGGAAGTGGGGCGCTAAATCAAGCACTGATGACCTCAGTGGGGCGCTACCACCACAGCACTACCGAATTGCAGGTGCAATGCATTCAGCAATCTTCACACTGGCTCATTTCAGTTCTTAAAGGGGAGGTTGTATAATTGTGCAGCTGCTCATTTTCACCACTGCTGGACCTGAAGGCGACCTGCAAGGAAGTGAATGCCCTGAGGGCAATGGCTGATCCCAGTCCCAGGGAGAGAGCTCGTCATTTCACAGACGTGGCATTGGAGGCATTGGTGGCTGGAATGGAGCAAAGGAGGGAAGAGTTGTTCCCGGCATTCAGGGCAACGTGGAGGTAAGTGGCAGAGGAGGTCTGGTGCAACGCAGCTTGACATAGTGTCAGAAAAAATTCAATAACCCCAGTCGGATGGTCAAGGTGAGTACATGCTTCAACAGGTCCAACATACCAACATCTGAACATCTGTCTGTACAGACTGTGCAAAGCACTCCACCACACACCAAACAATTGCTTTTCAGAATGGCAGGCAGTGACTAGTGGAGTGCCGCAGGGCTCAGTGCTGGTACCCCAGCTCTTTACAGTATACAGTAATGATTTAGACGAAGGAATTGAGTGTAATATCTCCAAGTTTACAGAAGACATTAAACTGGGTGGCGGTGTGAGCCGTGAGGAGGATGCTAAGAGGCTGCAGGGTGATTTGGACAGGTTAGGTGAGTGGGCAAATGCATGGCAGATGCAATATAATGTGGATAAAAGTGAGGTTATCCACTTTGGGGGCAAAAACACGAAGGCAGAATATTATCTGAATGGTGTCAGATTAGGAAAAGAGGAAGTGCAACGAGACCTGGGTGTCATGGTTCATCAGTCATTGAAAGTTGACATGCAGGTACAGCAGGCAATGAAGAAGGCAAATGGCATGTTGGCCTTCATAGCTAGTGGATTTGAGTATAGGAGCAGGGAGGTCTTACTGCAGTTGTACAGGACCTTGGTGAGACCTCACCTGTAATATTGTGTTCAGTTTTGATCTCCTAACTTGAGGAAGGACATTCTTGCTATTGAGGGAGTGTTCACCAGACTGATTCAAGGGATGGCTGGACTGACATATGAAACATAGAAAATAGATGCGGGAGTAGACCATTCGGCCCTTCGAGCCTGCACCGCCATTCAATAAGATCATGGCTGATCATTCACCTCAGCACCCCTTTCCTGCTTTCTCTCCATACCCCTTGATCCCTTTAGCCGTAAGGGCCATATCTAACTCACTCTTGAATATATCCAATGAACTGACATCAACAACTCTCTGCGGCAGGGAATTCCACAAGTTAACAACTCTCTGAGTGAAGAAGTTTCTCCTCATCTCAGTCCTAAATGGCCTACACCTTATCCTAACTCTGTGTCCCCTGGTTCTGGACTTCCCCAACATCGGGAACATTCTTCAGAATCTACTGGTAAGTATAACTCTATATTAGACTGACTATTAGATTGGTTTAATTGGCAGCGAACTACTAAATAACTGTAGTAAATTTTAATAAGTAAATTAATTTAAGCGTTAATTCATGGCAGGAGAGCTCGGACCTGTGTCATGCTCCTCCTGTGCTATGTGGGAAATCAGGGACACTTCCAGTGTCCCTGACTACTATGTGTGCGGGAAGTGTGTCCAGCAGCAGCTCCTGACAGACTGCATGATGGTACTGGAGCTGCGGATGGACTCACTCTGGAACATGCGCGATGCTGAGAATGTTGTGGATAGCTTATTTAGTGAGTTGGTCACACCACAGATAAAGGTTAGGACAGATAGTGAATGGGTGACCAAGAGACAAGGCAAGAGCAGGAAGGTAGTGCAGGAGTCCCCTGTGGTCATCTCTCTCCAAAACAGATATACCGTTTTGGAAACTGTTGGGGGAGATGATTTACCAGGGGAAGGCACCAGCAGCCAGGTTCATGGCACCATAGGTGGCCCTGCTGCACAGAAGGGCAGGAAAAAGAGTGGGAGAGCTATAGTGATAGGGGACTCTATTGTAAGGGGAATAGATAGGAGCTTCTGCGACTGCAACTGAGACTCCAGGATGGTATGTTGCCTCCCTGGTCCAAGGGTCAAGGATGTCTCGGAGCGGCTGCCAAGCATTCTGGAGAGGGAGGGTAAACAGCCAATTGTCGTGGTACATGTAGGTACCAACGATATAGGTAAGAAGCGGGAAGAGGCCCTACAAGCTGAATTTGGGGAGCTAGGAGTTAAATTAAAAAGTAGGACCTCAAAGGTAGTAATCTCTGGATTGCTACCAGTGCCACATGCTAATCAGAGTAGAGGGAGCAGGATAGTTAAAATAAATACGTGGCTTAAGCAGTGGTGCAAGAGGGAGGGATACAAATTCCTGGGACATTGGAACCAGTTCTGGGGAAGTGGGACCTGTACAAAAGGGACGGTTTGTACTTGGGCAGGACTGGAACTGATGTCCTGGGGGTAACATTTGCTAATGCAGTTTGGGAGTGTTTAAACTAATATGGCAGGGGGTGGCAACCTATGCAGCGAGACAGGGTAGAGTAATATGGAGTCAGAAACAGATGGTAGAAAGGTAAAAAGCAATAGTGGAAGGCCGAGTAAACAAAGGCAAGAAACAAAAAGGGCCACACTACATCATAATTCTAAAAGGACAAAGGGTGTTAAAAAAACAAGCCTGAAGGCTTTGTGTCTTAATGCAAGGAGTATCTATAATAAGGTGGATGAATTAACTGTGCAAATAGATGTTAACAGATATGATGTGATTGGGATTACAGTGACGTGGCTCCAGGATGATCAGGGCTGGGAACTCAACATCCAGGGGTATTCACCATTCAGGAAGGATAGAATAAAAGGAAAAGGAGGTGCGGTAGCATTGCTGGTTAAAGAGGAGATTAATGCAATAGTTAGGAAGGACATTAGCTTGGATGATGTGGAATCGATATGGGTACAGCTGCAGAACACCAAAGGGCAAAAAACGTTAGTGGGAGTTGTGTACAGACCTCCAATCAGTAGTAGTGATGCTGGGGAGGGCATCAAACAGCAAATTAGGGGTGCATGCAATAAAGGTGCAGCAGTTATCATGGGCGACTTCTATATGCATATAGATTGGGCTACCAAACTGGAAGCAATACGGTGGAGGAGGATTTCCTGGAGTGCATAAGGGATGGTTTTCTAGACCAATATGTCGAGGAACCAACTAGGGGGGAGGCCATCTTAGACTGGGTGTTGTGTAATGAGAGAGGATTAATTAGCAATCTCATTGTGCGAGGCCCCTTGGGGAAGAGTGACCATAATAATGTGGAATTCTACATTAGGATGGAGAATGAAACAGTTAATTCAGAGACCATGGTCCAGAACTTAAAGAAGGGTAACTTTGAAGGTATGAGGCGTGAATTGGCTAGGATAGATTGGCGAATGATACTTAAGGGGTTGACTGTGGATGGGCAATGGCAGACATTTAGAGTCCGCATGGATGAACTACAACAATTGTACATTCCTGTCTGGCGTAAAAATAAAAAAGAGAAGGTGGCTCAACCGTGGCTATCAAGGTAAATCAGGGATAGTATTAAAGCCAAGGAAGTGGCATACAAATTGGCCAGAAATAGCAGCGAACCCGGGACTGGGAGAAATTTAGAACTCAGCAGAGGAGGACAAAAGGTTTGATTAGGGCAGGGAAAATGGAGTAGGAGAAGAAGCTTGCAGGGAACATTAAGACGGATTGCAAAAGTTTCTATCGATATGTAAAGAGAAAAAGGTTAGTAAAGACTAACGTAGGTCCCCTGCAGTCAGAATCAGGGGAAGTCATAACGGGGAACAAAGAAATGATGGACCAATTGAACAAGTACTTTGGTTCGGTATTCACTAAGGAGGACACAAACAACCTTCCGGATATAAAAGGGGTCAGAGGGTCTAGTAAGGAGGAGGAACTGAGGGAAATCCTTATTAGTCGGGAAATTGTGTTGGGGAAATTGATGGGATTGAAGACCGATAAATCCCCAGTGCCTGATATACTGCATCCCAGAGTACTTAAGGAGGTGGCCTTGGAAATAGATGATGCATTGACAGTCATTTTCCAACATTCCATTGACTCTGGATCAGTTCCTATGGAGTGGAGGGTAGCCAATGTAACCCCACTTTTTAAAAAAGGAGGGAGAGAGAAAACAGGGAATTATAGACCGGTCAGCCTGACATCGGTAGTGGGTAAAATGATGGAATCAATTATTAAGGATATCATAGCAGTGCATTTGGAAAGAGGTGACATGATAGGTCCAAGTCAGCATGGATTTGTGAAAGGGAAATCATGCTTGACAAATCTTCTGGAATTTTTTGAGGATGTTTCCTGTAGAGTGGACAAGGGAGAACCAGTTGATGTGGTATATTTGGACTTTCAGAAGGCTTTCGACAAGGTCCCACACAAGAGATTAATGTGCAAAGTTAAAGCACATGGGATTGGGGGTAGTGTGCTGACGCGGATTGAGAACTGGTTGGCAGACAGGAAGCAAAGAATAGGAGTAAATGGGGACTTTTCAGAATGGCAGGCAGTGACTAGTGGGGTACCGCAAGGTTCTGTGCTGGGGCCCCAGCTGTTTACATTGTACATTAATGATTTAGACGAGGAGATTAAATGTAGTATCTCCAAATTTGCGGATGACACTAAGTTGGGTGGCAGTGTGAACTGCGAGGAGGATGCTATGAGGCTGCAGAGT